>NW_027468704.1:2500-1202500 GCF_046254945.1 Alosa pseudoharengus | reverse complement strand
GGGTAGATTAGGCGAATACGGCATTATCTGACTTTATCAAGCCGTCTACAGCCACCTGAACCAGCAGATCTTGTCAGTCAGATGGAGTCAGTCAGAGTTCATCTTGAATGCGCCTATTGACACTATGTTCCAACAAGCAGTAGACAAAAATGAAATAGTAAAAGATCAAATTATGATTCAGCATGTTATTTCAAACGATCTTCTCCAAATCTTCTCCAATTTCTACATTACCAGTGCTACAATTTCTTTTTTCCCTTGATATTTCACTCAAAATCCTGCAGATGGTGTGTGTAAATTGAAGTTTCTTTCTTTAAATTCTTTTAATTGTACCTTAATTTTACGACAGTAAACCAGGTATTCCTAAATCACCTATTTAGCTATAGCGTTAAACTCGTGCATGGGCAGATATTCCAGCTGATTTAAGTCTGGTTCAAGTGAACAAGAAGCAGATGTGGCTAACTCGAGTTAGTGGAATAGCTTTAGCCTCATGTTAAAGTTGACACTACTTCTAACAAGGCTTAATAATGTTGGTTGTTATGTTGGTTGCTAGGTTGTCATTGTGAAAATGGTTGCTAGGCTTTTGCTAGGGTACTTTAGGTGGTTGCTAGGTTGTTGCTAGGGTACTTATGGTAGTTGCTATGTTGGTTGTTAGGAGATGGTGGTTTAATATAGCTGTCTGGAGACATAACTGATGGCAACTGAAAGTTGAAATGGAATAGGGTATTTGACATGGTTGCTAGGCTGTTGTTAGGGTACTTGAGGTGCTTGCTAGGCTGTTGCTAGGGTAGTTATGGTGGTTGCTATGCTGGTTGCTGGGTTAATCATGTTGGTTGCTAGGTTGTCATTGTGGAAGTGGTTGATAGGTTGTTGCTAGGGTAGTTATGGTGGTTGCTTTGCTGGTTGCTGGGTTAATCATGTTGATTGCTAGGTTGTCATTGTGGAAGTGGTTGATAGGTTGTTGCTAGGGTATATGAGGTGGTTGCTGGGCTATTGCTAGGTTAGTTGTGGTGGTTGCTATGCTGGTTGCTAGGTTAATCTCATTGGTTGCTAGGTTGTAACTGTGGAAGTGGTTGCTAGGCTGTTGCTAGGGTATTTGACATGGTTGCTAGGCTGTTGCTAGGGTACTTGATGTGGTTGCTAGACTGTTGCTAGGGTAGTTATGGTGGTTGCTATGGTGTTGCTAGGGTACTTGAAGTGCTTGCTAGGCTGTTGCTAGGTTAGTTGTGGTGGTTGCTATGCTGGTTGCTAGGTTAAACTCATTGGTTGCTATATTGGTTGCTAGGTTGAAACTGTGGAAGTGGTTGCTAGGCTGTTGCTAGGGTGTTTGACATGGTTGCTAGGCTGTTGCTATGGTACTTGAGGTGGTTGCTAGGCTGTTGCTAGGTTAGTTGTGGTGGTTGCTATGCTGGTTGCTAGGTTAAACTCATTGGTTGCTATATTGGTTGCTAGGTTGTAACTGTGGAAGTGGTTGCTAGGCTGTTGCTAGGGTACTTAAGGTGGTTGCTATATTGGTTGCTAGGTAGATGAGGTTTAATAGTTGGAATGACTGAACAGTTAAATAGGTGGATAGTTTAAATGGTTAAATTATTTGAGAGGTAGATGAGGTTTAATATAGTTAGAATGACTGAACAGTTAAATAGGTGGATACCTTAAATGGTTAAATTATTTGCTAGGTAGATGAGGTTTAATATAGAATGACTGAACAGTTAAATAGGTGGATAGTTTAAAAGGTTAAATTATTTGCTAGGTAGATGATGTTTAATATAGTTGGAATGACTGAACTAGGTAGATGAAGTTTAATATAGTTGGAATGACTGAACAGTTAAATAGGTGGATGGTTTCGAAGGTTAAATTATTTGCTAGGTAGATGAGGTTTAATATAGTTGGAATGACTGAACAGTTAAATAGGTGGATAGTTTAAATGGTTAAATGATTTGCTAGGTAGATGAGGTTTAATATAGTTGGTATGACTGAACTAGGTAGATTAGGTTTAATATAGTTGGAATGACTGAACTAGGTAGATGAGGTTTAATATAGTTGGAATGACTGAACTAGGTAGATGAGGTTTAATATAGTTGGAATGACTGAACTAGGTAGCCTAGATGAGGTTTAATATAGTTGGAATGACTGAACAGTTAAATAGGTGGATAGTTTAAAAGGTTAAATTATTTGCTAGGTAGATGAGGTTTAATATAGTTGGAATGACTGAACAGTTAAATAGGTGGATAGTTTAAATGGTTAAATGATTTGCTAGGTAGATGAGGTTTAATATAGTTGGTATGACTGAACTAGGTAGATTAGGTTTAATATAGTTGGAATGACTGAACTAGGTAGATGAGGTTTAATATAGTTGGAATGACTGAACTAGGTAGATGAGGTTTAATATAGTTGGAATGACTGAACTAGGTAGCCTAGATGAGGTTTAATATAGTTGGAATGACTGAACAGTTAAATAGGTGGATAGTTTAAAAGGTTAGATTATTTGCTAGGTAGATGAGGTTTAATATAGTTGGAATGACTGAACTAGGTAGATGAGGTTTAATATAGTTGGAATGACCGAACAGTTAAATAGGTGGATAGTTTAAATGGTTAAATTATTTAATAGGGAATTATTGTAGCAAGGACTTTTATTTTGAAACAGTTGTGGACAGAGGAAACAGTTGAACAAGATGTGTAATCTTAAAAGAATGAGACTGTATGCTTAAAGCCTGAGAAACTGACAGTTGAAACAGGTGGCCTGGCCACCTGGCAGAAGATTCTAATTGCTGTGATGTCATAAAGGCCCAATGTTAAGTCAATGGGGATTTTTTAAAAGTTAATAATTAATAGTTTAAAAAGTATAAAAGTTACAAAGTTGAAAAATACATAGCCCAAATGTCCTTAGTAAGACCTACGTAACAAAGTTTGAATGAAGTTTCTACGTTTAACGGTTGAAGCTGCATTAAACGCGTTAGAAGAAGAAAAATAAGAATAAGAAATTTTGGAAGAACAGTATAGTGCATTTTCATGCACTATAATAATAACTAGAAAAGCATTTCCTGAAGGAAATACAGTGCATGAAAATGCAAAAATATGATGAGTTCATATGGTTAAATTATTTGCTTGGTAGATAAGGTTTAATATAGTTGGAATGACTGAACAGTTAAATAGGTTAATAATTGAAATGGTTAAATTATTTAGGCAGATAGTTGACGATAACTAACAGTTAGAATGGCTCTAATGTTTGCTAGTAGTTATGCTAACTATGTTAATAAAGATAATAATGTTAACCAAGTTACTATGCTAACTAGCATGCTAACAATGTTAAAATGTTAACTATGCTAACCATATGACTTAGCTAACCTAGCTAATCATTTTTATTAGTTATGATAACTATGCTAATTAGCATGCTAACATGTTAATTATATTAACCATGTGACTTAGCTAACTTCGCTAATCATTTTTAGCAGTTTTGCAAAAAATGCTAACTAGCATGCTAACATGCTAGCATGCTAACTATGCTAACCATGTGACTTAGCTAACTTAGCTAATCATTTTTAGCAGTTTTATAAAAAATGCTAACTAGCATGCTAACATGTTAGCATGCTAACTATGCTAACCATGTGACTTAGCTAACTTAGCTAATCATTTTTAGCAGTTTTATAAAAAATGCTAACTAGCATGCTAACATGTTAGCATGCTAACTATGCTAACCATGTGACTTAGCTAACTTAGCTAATCATTTTTAGCAGTTTTGCAAAAAATGCTAACTAGCATGCTAACATGCTAGCATGCTAACATGCTAACTATACTAACCATGCTAACTAGCTACAGTGGGTAGGAGTCATAGTTGATGACAAGTAACAGTTACAATGGCTGAACAGTTAAAAAGTTCAGTAGTTTTAAGGGTTAAATTGTTTAACAGTGAAATATTGTAGTGAGGACTTTTATTTTGAAACAGTTTTTGGCAGAGGAAGCAGTTGAACAGGATGTGTAGTCTTAATAGGGCCAGTTTGTATGCTTAAAGCCTGAAACTGGCAGTTGATCCAGGTGGCCCGAACACCTGCCATAGGATTCTAATTGCTTAACGGCTGTATTGTGATGTCATAATCATAATGTTAAGTCAATGGGGAAATTTTGATTAGTTTTTAATTAATAGTTTAAAAAGTATAAAAGTTACAAAGATGAAAAATACATAGCACCCATGTCATAAGTAAGACCTACGCAACGCAGTTTGAATGAAGTTTCTACGTTAAACGGTTGAAGCTGTATTAAGCGCGTTAGAAGAAGAAGAAGAATAAGAACTAGAAAAGCATTTCCTGAAGGAAATACAGTGCATGAAAATGCAAAAAATATGATGTAAAATATCATACAGAGTAAAAACAAACTATATTGGTTGCTAGGTAGATGAGGTTTAATATAGTTGGAGTGACTGAACAGTTAAATAGGTGGATAGTTTATATGGTTAAATGATTTGCTTGGAAGATAAGGTTTAATAAAGTTGGAATGATTGAACGGTTAAATAGGTGGACAATACTTAACTTAGTTAACTTAGCTAATGCATTTTTAGTAGTTAGCAATGCTAACATGCTAACTATGTTAACCATGTGACTTAGCTAATCTAGCTAATCATTTTTAGCAGTTTTGCTAACTATGCTAACTAGCATGCTAACATGTTAGCATGCTAACTATGCTAGCATGCTAACTATGCTAACCATGTGACTTAGCTAACTTAGCTAATCATTTTTAGCAGTTTTGTAAAAAATGCTAACTAGCATGCTAACATGTTAGCATGCTAACTATGCTAACCATGTGACTTAGCTAACTTAGCTAATCATTTTTAGCAGTTTTGTAAAAAATGCTAACTAGCATGCTAACATGCTAGCATGCTAACATGCTAGCATGCTAACATGCTAGCATGCTAACTATGCTAACCATGCTAACTAGCTACAGTGGGTAGGAGTCATAGTTGATGACAAGTAACAGTTACAATGGCTGAACAGTTAAAAAGTTCAGTAGTTTAAAGGGTTAAATTGTTTAACAGTGAAATATTGTAGTGAGGACTTTTATTTTGAAACAGTTTTTGGCAGAGGAAGCAGTTGAACAGGATGTGTAGTCTTAATAGGGCCAGTTTGTATGCTTAAAGCCTGAGACTGGCAGTTGAAACAGGTGGCCCGAACACCTGCCATAGGATTCTAATTGCTTAACGGCCGTATTGTGATGTCATAATCATAATGTTAAGTCAATGGGGAAATTTTGATTAGTTTTTAATTAATAGTTTAAAAAGTATAAAAGTTACAAAGTTGAAAAATACAAAGCTCACATGTCCTAATTAAGACCTACGTAACATAGTTTGAATGAAGTTTCTACGTTAAACGGTTGAAGCTGCATTAAGTGCGTTAGAAGAAGAATAATAACTAGAAAAGCATTTCCTGAAGGAAATACAGTGCATGAAAATGCAAAAAATATGATGTAAAATATCATACAGAGTAAAAACAAACTATATTGGTTGCTAGGTAGATGAGGTTTAATATAGTTGGAGTGACTGAACAGTTAAATAGGTGGATAGTTTATATGGTTAAATGATTTGCTTGGAAGATAAGGTTTAATATAGTTGGAATGATTGAACGGTTAAATAGGTGGACAATACTTAACTTAGTTAACTTAGCTAATGCATTTTTAGTAGTTAGCAATGCTAACAGTTTTGTAAAAAATGCTAACTAGCATGCTAGCATGCTAGCATGCTAACTATGCTAACCATGTGACTTAGCTAACTTAGCTAATCATTTTTAGCAGTTTTATAAAAAATGCTAACTAGCATGCTAACATGCTAGCATACTAACTATGCTAACCATTTGACTTAGCTAACTTAGCTAATCATTTTTAGCAGTTTTGTAAAAAATGCTAACTAGCATGCTAACATGCTAGCATGCTAACTATGCTAACCATGTGACTTAGCTAACTTAGCTAATCATTTTTAGCAGTTTTGTAAAAAATGCTAACTAGCATGCTAACATGCTAGCATGCTAACTATGCTAACCATGTGACTTAGCTAACTTAGCTAATCATTTTTAGCAGTTTTGTAAAAAATGCTAACTAGCATGCTAACATGTTAGCATGCTAACTATGCTAACCATGTGACTTAGCTAACTTAGCTAATAATTTTTAGCAGTTTTGTAAAAAATGCTAACTAGCATGCTAACATGCTAGCATGCTAACATGCTAGCATGCTAACTATGCTAACCAAGTTACTTAGCTAACTTAGCTAACTAGCTACAGTGGGTAGGAGTCATAGTTGATGACAAGTAACAGTTACAATGGCTGAACAGTTAAAAAGTTCAGTAGTTTAAAGGGTTAAATTGTTTAACAGTGAAATATTGTAGTGAGGACTTTTATTTTGAAACGGTTTTTGGCAGAGGAAGCAGTTGGACAGGATGTGTAGTCTTAATAGGGCCAGTTTGTATGCTTAAAGCCTGAGACTGGCAGTTGAAACAGGTGGCCCGAACACCTGCCGTAGGATTCTAATTGCTTAACGGCCGTATTGTGATGTCATAATCATAATGTTAAGTCAATGGGGAAATTTTGATTCGTTTTTAATTAATAGTTTAAAAAGTATAAAAGTTACAAAGTTGAAAAATACAAAGCTCACATGTCCTAAGTAAGACCTACGTAACATAGTTTGAATGAAGTTTCTACGTTAAACGGTTGAAGCTGCATTAAGTGCGTTAGAAGAAGAATAATAATAACTAGAAAAGCATTTCCTGAAGGAAATACAGTGCATGAAAATGCAAAAAATATGATGTAAAATATCATACAGAGTAAAAACAAACTATATTGGTTGCTAGGTAGATGAGGTTTAATATAGTTGGAGTGACTGAACAGTTAAATAGGTGGATAGTTTATATGGTTAAATGATTTGCTTGGTACATAAGGTTTAATATAGTTGGAATGATAGAACGGTTAAATAGGTGGATAATACTTAACTTAGTTAACTTAGCTAATGTTTTCATTTTTAGTAGTTATGCTAACTAGCATGTTAGCAATGCTAACATGCTAACTATGTTAACCATGTTACTTAGCTAACTTAGCTAATAATTTTTAGTAGTTTTGCTAAAAATGCTAACTAGCATGCTAACATGTTAGCATGCTAACTATGCTAACCATGTGACTTAGCTAACTTAGCTAATCATTTTTAACAGTTTTGCTAAAAATGCTAACTAGCATGCTAACTAGCATGCTAACATGCTAGCATGCTAACTATGCTAACCATGTGACTTAGCTAACTTAGCTAATCATTTTTAGTAGTTTTGCAAAAAATGCTAACTAGCATGCTAACATGCTAGCATGCTAACTATGCTAACCATGTGACTTAGCTAACTTAGCTAATCATTTTTAGCAGTTTTGCTAAAAATGCTAACTAGCATGCTAACATGCTAGCATGCTAACTATGCTAACCATGTGACTTAGCTAACTTAGCTAATCATTTTTAGCAGTTTTGCTAAAAATGCTAACTAGCATGCTAACATGCTAGCATGCTAACCATGTTAACTATGCTAACCATGCTAACTAGCTACAGTGGGTAGGAGTCATAGTTGATGACAAGTAACAGTTACAATGGCTGAACAGTTAAAAAGTTCAGTAGTTTAAAGGGTTAAATTGTTTAACAGTGAAATATTGTAGTGAGGACTTTTATTTTGAAACAGTTTTTGGCAGAGGAAGCAGTTGAACAGGATGTGTAGTCTTAATAGGGCCAGTTTGTATGCTTAAAGCCTGAGACTGGCAGTTGAAACAGGTGGCCCGAACACCTGCCATAGGATTCTAATTGCTTAACGGCCGTATTGTGATGTCATAATCATAATGTTAAGTCAATGGGGAAATTTTGATTCGTTTTTAATTAATAGTTTAAAAAGTATAAAAGTTACAAAGTTGAAAAATACAAAGCTCACATGTCCTAAGTAAGACCTACGTAACATAGTTTGAATGAAGTTTCTACGTTAAACGGTTGAAGCTGCATTAGCTGCGTTAGAAGAAGAATAATAATAATAATAACTAGAAAAGCATTTCCTGAAGGAAATACAGTGCATGAAAATGCAAAAAATATGATGTAAAATATCATACAGAGTAAAAACAAACTATATTGGTTGCTAGGTAGATGAGGTTTAATATAGTTGGAGTGACTGAACAGTTAAATAGGTGGATAGTTTATATGGTTAAATGATTTTCTTGGTAGATAAGGTTTAATATAGTTGGAATGATTGAACGGTTAAATAGGTGGATAATTTAAATGGTTAAATTATTTAGGTAGATAATTGACAATAACTGACAGTTGGAATGGCTCTAATGTTTGCTAGCGGTTATGCTAACTATGTTATCAAAGATAATAATGTTAACCAAGTTACTTAACTTAGTTAACTTATCTAATGTTTTCATTTTTAGTAGTTATGCTAACTATGCTAACTAGCATGCTAACATGCTAGCATGCCTACTATGCTAACCATGTTACTTAGCTAACTGAGCTAATCATTTTTAACAGTTTTGCAAAAAATGCTAACTAGCATGCTAACATGTTAGCATGCTAATTATGCTAACCATGTTACTTAGCTAACTTAGCTAATCATTTTTAGCAGTTTTGTTAAAAATGCTAACTAGCATGCTAACATGCTAGCATGCTAACTATGCTAACCATGTGACTTAGCTAACTTAGCTAATCATTTTTAGCAGTTTTGAAAAAAATGCTAACTAGCATGCTAACATGCTAACTATGCTAACCATGTGACTTAGCTAACTTAGCTAATCATTTTTAGCAGTTTTGCAAAAAATGCTAACTAGCATGCTAACATGCTAGCATGCTAACTATGCTAACCATGTGACTTAGCTAACTTAGCTAATCATTTTTAGCAGTTTTGCTAAAAATGCTAACTAGCATGCTAACATGTTAGCATGCTAACATGCTAGCATGGTAACATGCTAACTATGCTAACCATGCTAACTAGCTACAGTGGGTAGGAGTCATAGTTGATGACAAGTAACAGTTACAATGGTTGAACAGTTAAAAAGTTCAGTAGTTTAAAGGGTTAAATTGTTTAACAGTGAAATATTGTAGTGAGGACTTTTATTTTGAAACAGTTTTTGGCAGAGGAAGCAGTTGAACAGGATGTGTAGTCTTAATAGGGCCAGTTTGTATGCTTAAAGCCTGAGACTGGCAGTTGAAACAGGTGGCCGAAACACCTGCCACAGGATTCTAATTGCTGTGATGTCATAAAGGGCAATGTTAAGTCAATGGGGAAATTTTGATAGTTTTTAATTAATAGTTTAAAAAGTATAAAAGTTACAAAGTTGAAAAATACATAGCACCCATGTCCTAAGTAAGACCTACGTAACATAGTTTGAATGAAGTTTCTACGTTAAACGGTTGAAGCTGCATTAAACGCGTTAGAAGAAGAATAAGAACTAGAAAAGCATTTCCTGAAGGAAATACAGTGCATGAAAATGCAAAAAATATGATGTAAAATATCATACAGAGTAAAAACAAACTATATTGGTTGCTAGGTAGATGAGGTTTAATATAGTTGGAGTGACTGAACAGTTAAATAGGTGGATAGTTTATATGGTTAAATGATTTGCTTGGTAGATAAGGTTTAATATAATTGGAATGATTGAATGGTTAAATAGGTGGATAATACTTAACTTTAGTAGTTATGCTAACTAGCATGTTAGCAATGCTAACATGCTAACTATGTTAACCATGTTACTTAGCTAACTTAGCTAATCATTTTTAGCAGTTTTATTAAAAATGCTAACTAGCATGCTAACATGTTAGCATGCTAACTATGCTAACCACGTGACTTAGCTAACTTAGCTGATCATTTTTAGCAGTTTTATAAAAAATGCTAACTAGCATGCTAACATGTTAACATGCTAACTATGCTAACCATGTGACTTAGCTAACTTAGCTAATCATTTTTAGCAGTTTTGCTAAAAATGCTAACTAGCATGCTAACATGCTATCGTGCTAACTATGCTAACCATGTGACTTAGCTAACTTAGCTAATCATTTTTAGCAGTTTTGCTAAAAATGCTAACTAGCATGTTAACATGCTAGCGTGTTAACTATGCTAACCATGTGACTTAGCTAACTTAGCTAATCATTTTTAGTAGTTTTGCTAAATATGCTAACTAGCATGCTAACATGTTAGCATGCTAACTATGCTAACCATGTGACTTAGCTAACTTAGCTAATCATTTTTAGCAGTTTTGTAAAAAATGCTAACTAGCATGCTAACATGCTAGCATGCTAACCATGCTAACTAGCTACAGTGGGTAGGAGTCATAGTTGATGACAAGTAACAGTTACAATGGCTGAACAGTTAAAAAGTTCAGTAGTTTAAAGGGTTAAATTGTTTAACAGTGAAATATTGTAGTGAGGACTTTTATTTTGAAACAGGTTTTGGCAGAGGAAGCAGTTGAACAGGATGTGTAGTCTTAATAGGGCCAGTTTGTATGCTTAAAGCCTGAAAGTGGCAGTTGATCCAGGTGGCCCGAACACCTGCCATAGGATTCTAATTGCTGTGATGTCATAAAGGGCAATGTTAAGTCAATGGGGAAATTTTGATAGTTTTTAATTAATAGTTTAAAAAGTATAAAAGTTACAAAGCTGAAAAATACATAGCACCCATGTCCTAAGTAAGACCTACGTAACATAGTTTGAATGAAGTTTCTACGTTAAACGGTTGAAGCTGCATTAAACGCGTTAGAAGAAGAATAAGAATAAGCATAAGAATAAGAAGCCTAGGAAGAACAGTACAGTGCATTTTCATGCACTGTAATAAGCATAAGAATAAGAAGCCTAGGAAGAACAGTACAGTGCATTTTCATGCACTGTAATAATAATAATAAAATGCCTTGGAATAACAGTACAGTGCATTTTCATGCACTGTAATAACTAGAAAAGCATTTCCTGAAGGAAATACAGTGCATGAAAATGCAAAAAATATGATGTAAAATATCATACAGAGTAAAAACAAACTATATTGGTTGCTAGGTAGATGAGGTTTAATATAGTTGGAGTGACTGAACAGTTAAATAGGTGGATAGTTTATATGGTTAAATGATTTGCTTGGAAGATAAGGTTTAATAAAGTTGGAATGATTGAACGGTTAAATAGGTGGACAATACTTAACTTAGTTAACTTAGCTAATGCATTTTTAGTAGTTAGCAATGCTAACATGCTAACTATGTTAACCATGTGACTTAGCTAATCTAGCTAATCATTTTTAGCAGTTTTGCTAACTATGCTAACTAGCATGCTAACATGTTAGCATGCTAACTATGCTAACCATGTGACTTAGCTAACTTAGCTAATCATTTTTAGCAGTTTTGTAAAAAAATGCTAACTAGCATGCTAACATGCTAGCATGCTAACTATGCTAACCATGTGACTTAGCTAACTTAGCTAATCATTTTTAGCAGTTTTGTAAAAAATGCTAACTAGCATGTTAACATGCTAGCATGCTAACTATGCTAACCATATGACTTAGCTAACTTAGCTAATCATTTTTAGAAGTTTTGTAAAAAATGCTAACTAGCATGCTAACATGCTAACATGCTAACATGTTAGCATGCTAACTATGCTAACCATGCTAACTAGCTACAGTGGGTAGGAGTCATAGTTGATGACAAGTAACAGTTACAATGGCTGAACAGTTAAAAAGTTCAGTAGTTTAAAGGGTTAAATTGTTTAACAGTGAAATATTGTAGTGAGGACTTTTATTTTGAAACAGTTTCTGGCAGAGGAAGCAGTTGAACAGGATGTGTAGTCTTAATAGGGCCAGTTTGTATGCTTAAAGCCTGAGACTGGCAGTTGAAACAGGTGGCCCGAACACCTGCCATAGGATTCTAATTGCTTAACGGCTCTATTGTGATGTCATCAGCCCATGTTAAGTCTATGGGGAAATTTTGATTAGTTTTTAATTAATAGTTTAAAAAGTATAAAAGTTACAAAAATGAAAAATACATAGCACCCATGTCCTAAGTAAGACCTACGTAACATAGTTTGAATGAAGTTTCTACGTTAAACGGTTGAAGCTGCATTAAGTGCGTTAGAAGAAGAATAATAATAAAATGCCTTGGAATAACAGTACAGTGCATTTTCATGCACTGTAATAATAATAAAATGCCTTGGAATAACAGTACAGTGCATTTTCATGCACTGTAATAATAATAATAACTAGAAAAGCATTTCCTGAAGGAAATACAGTGCATGAAAATGCAAAAAATATGATGTAAAATATCATACAGAGTAAAAACAAACTATATTGGTTGCTAGGTAGATGAGGTTTAATATAGTTGGAGTGACTGAACAGTTAAATAGGTGGATAGTTTATATGGTTAAATGATTTGCTTGGAAGATAAGGTTTAATAAAGTTGGAATGATTGAACGGTTAAATAGGTGGACAATACTTAACTTAGTTAACTTAGCTAATGCATTTTTAGTAGTTAGCAATGCTAACATGCTAACTATGTTAACCATGTGACTTAGCTAATCTAGCTAATCATTTTTAGCAGTTTTGCTAACTATGCTAACTAGCATGCTAACATGTTAGCATGCTAAGTATGCTAGCATGCTAAGTATGCTAGCATGCTAACTATGCTAACCATGTGACTTAGCTAACTTAGCTAATCATTTTTAGCAGTTTTGTAAAAAATGCTAACTAGCATGCTAACATGTTAGCATGCTAACTATGCTAACCATGTGACTTAGCTAACTTAGCTAATCATTTTTAGCAGTTTTGTAAAAAATGCTAACTAGCATGCTAACATGCTAGCATGCTAACTATGCTAACCATATGACTTAGCTAACTTAGCTAATCATTTTTAGCAGTTTTGTAAAAAATGCTAACTAGCATGCTAACATGTTAGCATGCTAACTATGCTAACCATGTGACTTAGCTAACTTAGCTAATCATTTTTAGCAGTTTTGTAAAAAATGCTAACTAGCATGCTAACATGCTAGCATGCTAACATGCTAGCATGCTAACTATGCTAACCATGCTAACTAGCTACAGTGGGTAGGAGTCATAGTTGATGACAAGTAACAGTTACAATGGCTGAACAGTTAAAAAGTTCAGTAGTTTAAAGGGTTAAATTGTTTAACAGTGAAATATTGTAGTGAGGACTTTTATTTTGAAACAGTTTTTGGCAGAGGAAGCAGTTGAACAGGATGTGTAGTCTTAATAGGGCCAGTTTGTATGCTTAAAGCCTGAAACTGGCAGTTGATCGATCCAGGTGGCCCGAACACCTGCCATAGGATTCTAATTGCTTAACGGCTGTATTGTGATGTCATAATCATAATGTTAAGTCAATGGGGAAATTTTGATTAGTTTTTAATTAATAGTTTAAAAAGTATAAAAGTTACAAAGATGAAAAATACATAGCACCCATGTCATAAGTAAGACCTACGCAACGCAGTTTGAATGAAGTTTCTACGTTAAACGGTTGAAGCTGTATTAAGCGCGTTAGAAGAAGAAGAAGAATAAGAATAAGAAGAAGCCTAGGAAGAACAGTACAGTGCATTTTCATGCACTGTAATAATAAAATGCCTTGGAATAACAGTACAGTGCATTTTCATGCACTGTAATAATAAAATGCCTTGGAATAACAGTACAGTGCATTTTCATGCACTGTAATAATAAAATGCCTTGGAATAACAGTACAGTGCATTTTCATGCACTGTAATAAGAAGCCTAGGAAGAACAGTACAGTGCATTTTCATGCACTGTAATAAGAAGCCTAGGAAGAACAGTACAGTGCATTTTCATGCACTGTAAAAAGCCTTGGAATAACAGTACAGTGCATTTTCATGCACTGTAATAAGAAGACTTGGAAGAACAATATAGTGCATTTTCATGCACTATAATAAGAATCAGAAGAAGCCTAGGAAGAACAGTACAGTGCATTTTCATGCACTGTAATAAGAAGCCTAGGAAGAACAGTATAGTGCATTTTCATGCACTATAATAAGAAGAAGAAGAAGAAGAAGAAGAAGAAGCCTAGGAAGAACAGTAGAGTGCATTTTCGAAGAACAGTACAGTGCATTTTCATGCACTGTAATAATAAAATGCCTTGGAATAACAGTACAGTGCATTTTCATGCACTGTAATAAAATGCCTTGGAATAACAGTACAGTGCATTTTCATGCACTGTAATAAGAAGCCTAGGAAGAACAGTACAGTGCATTTTCATGCACTGTAATAAAAAGCCTAGGAAGAACAGTACAGTGCATTTTCATGCACTGTAATAAGAAGAAGCCTAGGAAGAACAGTAGAGTGCATTTTCATGCACTCTAATAATCGTAAGAATAAGAAGACTTGGAAGAACAGTATAGTGCATTTTCATGCACTATAATAAGAAGAAATCGGATAACAGTAGATTGCATTTTC
The DNA here is from genome assembly GCF_046254945.1 of Alosa pseudoharengus. Taxonomy (NCBI): domain Eukaryota; kingdom Metazoa; phylum Chordata; class Actinopteri; order Clupeiformes; family Clupeidae; genus Alosa; species Alosa pseudoharengus. The sequence continues at coordinate 1,188,083 of NW_027468704.1, read as the reverse complement.
ATGCACTCTAATGATGTGCTTCTAATATGACATGTTACAAAGTGTTTTTTCCGAGGGCTACTAGGCAAAAATTACACTATAGACCCTAAGGAAACACTATGTAAAATGTGGTGCTTTTATCACCTCGGCAAGGTATTTTTACCTCGCCTATGCCCATCTGGAAACTTGCACCGGACTATTAGTCAGACTACTGAAGTTTGGAAACTATCATGATCCAAACCTACAAAGTAGGCTACTACGTGTAGGTATGACCGTTTTGGGAAACAGTCATATCTAGATGTTGGTTAGTTGAACGATGCACCATGTTAGTAGGCTAAAAAGCGAACCTCCGTAGTTGTAGCCTAGGCCTACGGGAAACGCACTCCAGGCTACCCAGCGGGCACCGTGATGTCAATTTGATGTCAAGAATTAGTCAAGGTTTTGACCACCATGTTGAGCATCTATAATTTCATACTATTTTAGCATTACAAGCTATGGCTTGCTTGTGGTTGTAAAGACGTCCAACAAGGGATCAATCTAACATGTTGTCACTGGTCTATAAACTTGGGTCAATGTGATTGATGTTAAATCAACGTTGATTTGATATCAAGAAAAAAGGCATAGGAAAAAGGGCGTCAAAATGATATGGAATTGACGTCATTGAATTGACCACCATATGAGAACCAATAATGTTAATAATCTTAATAGTAGTAATAATAGCCCACTAGGCTAATGTTACTATTGTTTTGACACTTCTACCAATCAGTCTGGTAATATAACAGACTAAAATGCCAACAGTAATCATTTTCACGATTGTTTTTAACGGATGCTCATCACCGCTTGATAAGCGCATGCGCACACACAGCAATTCCCATCCCCCACCCCTGATCAAATTCAAATTCGCGCAGCACTCTAGAATCTTCGCTGAGTTTGCTCCTTTTCAACTGCAGTCACCAGTGACTTCAACAATCAACCGTCACTTTTCTGTCATGCCTCTGACTGAATGTGTAAGCTGTACAAAGTCTGCCGTCATCATATCCCAGGTAAGAATTACAGTACTTTTGTATGCCAATTGAAAACGTGAATTTATTCGAAATATATTGTTTTCATAATGGAATGTTAATCAAAGCCGTTAGTCATGTTTAGAATTAGCTAGTGAGCTAACGCTAGCGATGTTAGCTGTTAATGTTAACTTTTCCAGTAGCAGACTAACTTCACTATTATGTGGAATATCTGTTTGTTTGCCTGTTTGTCTGTTTGTTAGTTTTAGAATGAAATATCAGGCGCAAGTAAGTTAGCTATACATTTAAAGTAACGTTAGCTACATTTAAAATGGCTGTTACCATGCAGGCTAGCAGACACAGATGAAAGTTGTTAACGTTACCTCTACCTTGCGAACTTCCATGGGACATAGGTAAGGTTAGGTCACTGTATTTAAACTTAATACATGTAGTGCTAGTGTTGATACATAATATAGTGTTGCTATAACTGCAAAGAGGTCCTGTATGAATTAAGTAATATATATATATATATATCAGTTATCTACCCACTGATTTAAGGAACTGCAGTTTAATATAGCCATGTTTATTAACAGACCTGTCATTTAATGGATGTGATGGGTGGGTAGCACCTCAATATCATGCCTACAAGTAAAGGGATCTTTAGTTTGTGAAGGGTAGTGTTAGGCTACATGTTCTTCATTTCATAGCCCTTATTTGCCCCTTGTTTGATGTACCTGACTTGCTCTGAGGCATGTGTTAAGATGCATGTGAGTGTAGTAGTGCTTCAGTGATGGTCTTTTCATGTTCTGTGTGTTTTGCAACATATTAATCTTAGTCTCCCTCTGTTTGCAGGTGGTGTGTTGTGAGGATTGCTGCAGTAAGAACACTGAGTGCATTCTGGAATATTCCAAATGTGTGCCACGTCCAAGCTCGCAAGAGAGTTCACTCACCAGGTAAAGACACACACACACACACAATGTTATTTTGAAGTATTAAAAAACATTGTTGTTTTAGAAATTTCGAACGAAATGGTTGGTAATTAGCACGTTTACGAGTATAGTTTACATTCCGGTATGATGGCAGAAGTGTCTTTGTGTACTGTGTGCCAAAACTATACTATTTAGCATGGTTGTGCAGCTACTTCAAATACTGTAAGTATTGTAATTTATCTACATATACAAGGATTAAAGTTCTCCGTCGTAGGACGGATTTCCGTCAATTTGATTTTAGAAATGTCATATTTGAGATCGATGCAGATCCGATGAGAAAAAAAAAATAGGGGGGGGGGCGGCTATCACCTTTTCTTTTCCTTTTTTTTAAGGCAACTACAAATATTAGGTCCGATGAATTAATGTGTGTGATGATAAATGTTTAAAGACCTAATAGTGTTCTTGAGAACTTTCTGTGTCTCAATCAGTGACGGCTCAAGAAGATAGCCTAGCCTACCTCAGCCATGAGTTCCGCTTTGTTTATGTTGTAGCTACACGCTTGTCTCGTTGGCCTGGGGCGTTTGCTTAAAAAAAAGAACACATATGGAGGACTAATAACGGTCTAAAAGTTGGATTATAGTGACACAATCGAGACAGCTGATGAGGTTGGCAAATCCGTTTAACTTTTTTGGATATGATATTGTGAGCTCTATGTGCGAATTCGGAGAAGAAGCGTAGGCTGTGTTCTTTCCGTGCATCAATGTAGACAATTTCTTACTATCGCGAACTCTTGTCAGGGGAGGTCATTCATTTTGGGTGTCACCTATGACTTGAACAGATAGCCTGCTATGCCACCCCATGTAGGCTACTATTATTGTTACAGTTTTTAATCAATGCAACTAACATTATGTGTAAAGCGACGCAATATAAACCGTATGCAATGTATTATCCCGTCTGTTATGACATGTACAACAATGTTTTTCACAATTTGCAATGGAAGGTTTTGACTGAGCGTGTTAACATAAAATAATAATAATATTGTCATCATCGCGAACTGTTTAGTAAGGGGGTCAGTCGTGTTTGTGACGCACAGACAGCCTTGTAGCCTATTTTGCTTTAGGCCTCACTTTTAACGACAGTAGGTTGTGAGTGTATGTTGACAAAAAATAACCATGCAATCAAAATAGTCAACTTAAAACTTTGCTATAAAATATTATTAATTTATAGCACAAAACCATAACCAGTATGCCTACCAGAACCTTGCATATTAGCGTAATTTGTGTGCGTCTATTTGGCAAGGCCACTAGCTGTCATGGATGCGTTGTTGCTAAAGGAAGGCAGGTGTCAAAAGTTAAAAAATAAATGGAGATGGGCAGCTGTTGGAAATGGGGGAGAACTAACAAGCCATGGTGTAAAGAAATGAAAGTGCCAGGGGCAGTGTTTGGCAAGTTACTTCAAAATCGTAATGTATTATGTATTACTTATTACTGTCATTTCAAAGTAATTTGTTACATTATAATATTACTGTCTTTGAATTGTAAGGCATTACACTACTATTGTATTACTTTTAAGTTACTTTTACCAAAATATCTAGAAATATGGATTTGGAATTCTAAATGCAGTTTATTATGCTCAATGCAGCTCATTCCTTCTAATGGAGGGCGATGTGGTATAACATAATGACTAAGCTAGGCTTAAGGCTAACAACAGTAGAATGCAATAGGCGCAGTGATGGCTCATGATGCAATACAAGGAACAATCATAGCCAGAATTTTGTTAAAAGCAGACAAAAGGTCGAAGTCTGGTCAATTGTGATAGAAATGCTGTAACTTTAGGCTTAGGCCTACTCATTAAAATCAACAGAGAGCCCACTACCTGTATATTGTTCCCAAAACTTGTCAAGATAGGCTACACAGTGCCGCTGCTGGCCATTTTGGTGCCCTAACTGGTGAAATACAGTATTAACCCAAGTATGTCATCATATGGTCAACTATAAAGATGTAGGCTAATCTGCCTGTTCCCAGGGATGGGTAGTATTTCTGAAACATGTAATATGTATTTCAAATACAAAATAGTATTTTGTCATTTGTATTTTATTGGGTTGAAGGAAATGGCTCTGTATTTTGTATCAAAATACTTAATTGGTGTGTATTTTTGTATTTTAGAAATACTGCAAAATACTATATGTGAAACACACTAAAAAAAGTAGATACTACACACAGGTGTAATGAATAATTGGTTATTATTTTTATCGCAATCAGCTAATGTGAGAACAGCTGTGTTCAAAGACACTAACAGCTTTTCAGTGACGGCTATTGTTGAAGCATCAGCTCTGGTCTGAAGCACTGGTGTGAAGTCGTACGCAAGTAAAGATGAGCAAGTTTACCTGTGCAAGTTCACATAAGGACACTGACAAAGGCAACCATGTCCTATTGTCTCCATGCCAATCTTTAACAGAAAAAATGTCAGATATCTCAATGAACCACAATGACATCAATAGATGGTAAGGTGTTGAGTGTGTTTGAATTCCCTTCCTTGTAGCATCCATTTCTGCATTCTACAGTGGGGACAAGTTCACCTTGTTTAATTAAATAACAATTCTATTTCCTTATTAGCTGCATACTTGAGGTTAGAGATATTAAGGCATATCAAGTTTCTCACATACTGGAACTTCAAGATACATAGCCTTATCATTTTCTTATTCAGTTCTGCACTGGACTTGAATTACGACACGCTAACCATCGCAAAGTGTTCTGATGCTGGGAACAGGCAGGGATGGGCAAAAATACATCAGAATGTATTTCAAAATAAAATACCTAATACCCTCATTTTTAATGTATCAAAATAAACTACAAAATACAGTAACCATATTATGTATCAAAATAAAATACTGTATTTTTGTATTTAGAAAATACTCAAAATACTTTTTTCAAGGAAGTATGAAAGCACTGCAAAAAAAGCTTTTTAATATCCCAAACATTTAGCCTATTAAAACTATATAGTAAAAAACAATACAATTTGGCCCGTCATACCAAATAGTATACCGTATGCAAGTTCATGTAGTGTGATCAGAAGAATAATTCAAGAATTTACATTTACATTTAGTCAACTAGCTGATGCTTATCCAAAACGACTGACAGAGCTTTCAATTAACCACATTATAATCAATAGGCCAAAATCATAATTGTGTATCTGTGCCGAATTTCGTAATTCAAGTCCAGTGCAGAACTGAATAAGAAAATCATAAGGCTATGTATCTTGAAGTTCCAGTATGTGAGAAACTTGATATGCCTTAATATCTCCAACCTCAAGTATGCAGCTAATAAGGAAATAGAATTGTTATTTAATTAAACAAGGTGAACTTGTCCCCACTGTAGAATGCAGAAATGGATGCTACAAGGAAGGGAATTCAAACACACTCAACACCTTACCATCTATTGATGTCATTGTGGTTCATTGAGATATCTGACATTTTTTCTGTTAAAGATTGGCATGGAGACAATAGGACATGGTTGCCTTTGTCAGTGTCCTTATGTGAACTTGCACAGGTAAACTTGCTCATCACAGCTGTTCTCACATTAGCTGATTGCGATAAAAATAAACCATTGTTGCCTAATTACCAATTATTCATTACACCTGTGTGTAGTATCTACTTTTTTTAGTGTGTTTCACATATAGTATTTTGCAGTATTTCTAAAATACAAAAATACACACCAATTAAGTATTTTGATACAAAATACAGAGCCATTTCCTTCAACCCAATAAAATACAAATGACAAAATACTATTTTGTATTTGAAATACATATTACATGTTTCAGAAATACTACCCATCCCTGGGAACAGGCAGATTAGCCTACATCTTTATAGTTGACCATATGATGACATACTTGGGTTAATACTGTATTTCACCAGTTAGGGCACCAAAATGGCCAGCAGCGGCACTGTGTAGCCTATCTTGACAAGTTTTGGGAACAATATACAGGTAGTGGGCTCTCTGTTGATTTTAATGAGTAGGCCTAAGCCTAAAGTTACAGCATTTCTATCACAATTGACCAGACTTCGACCTTTTGTCTGCTTTTAACAAAATTCTGGCTATGATTGTTCCTTGTATTGCATCATGAGCCATCACTGCGCCTATTGCATTCTACTGTTGTTAGCCTTAAGCCTAGCTTAGTCATTATGTTATACCACATCGCCCTCCATTAGAAGTGCAATGAGCTGCATTGAGCATAATAAACTGCATTTAGAATTCCAAATCCATATTTCTAGATATTTTGGTAAAAGTAACTTAAAAGTAATACAATAGTAATGTAATGCCTTACAATTCAGAGACAGTAATATTATAATGTAACAAATTACTTTGACGATTTTGAAGTAACTTGCCCAACACTGCCTGTAGGTGGCATTCATTATATAGTAAGTGTACCCTGTAGCCTCGTTTTGGTTTAAACAATGGCCGCCGTGTGAATAAGGCGAATACTCCCTTTACTTTGCTGTTTGCATCTTTTTGTACATTAAAAACCAATAGGTCGCGACCGCAAAAGGGGTGCTATCTCTATAGGTAGATATGAAGAACGTATGACTTATTGCCTGAAAAAAGTTCAGTCAAACGATTTTTTTTCACTTTAATCCCTGCATATAACACTACCGTTAAGCGTGGGAAAAAAGTGGAGGTGGGGGTGGGGCGGGGATTGCATGGAAGGAGATGCATGCTATTTCAAGAGTTGAACACCCATTCACTTTACTTTTTTAGCACAGTTAATTTGGACTAAATGCATCAGTTTTTCGTTTTTTTTTTTTTTTACATGGGTTCCTCTGAATTCCCCATCAAAAACTTTACAATAAACTCATATTTTTGTTCAGTCTCTCTCAAATTTGAAGGGTTTGTTACATAAACCATATATTTTTTGCATAAAACGTAAAAACTACTGCTAACGTAACGTTAATTTACCCACTGCATTACAGATATTGGTTTGTACCATCACTGTATTCAAGAGTTCGATGATGGAGAAAGTGAACTTTCTTTTGAGATTGTATGGTGTGTGCGTCTCGTCACTGCTATGGCGCGTTTACATGTTATCTGTCACTGCCAGCACGTTCTATACTCAGCGTCGTCCATCCTTGCAAATGGGTTCAAGTGAGGATAGAGTTAAGTTGTAAACAATTGTAAAAATGATTGCCATAATCTGATTACACTCAAAAGACGTCTGGTTTTGGTACTCTACAAATGAATGTTTTACTTTTGTTATGCAATGTTAATGGTATACAGATTAAAACATGTTTTCAGTGTCTCTTTAGCTGAAAACTACTTCCAACACGCATGCCTCTTCCATGAATAGGCGCTCTTAGCCTGGCTAACGTCAGACCTCATTGAGATAGGGTCTGGGAATTAGACATTAATTTTCTCGTATTTGAAACATGGTTTACGAATGCCCAGAGCCGTTTATTGGGCGCTACGAATGTCTATCAAATGCGTCTGTACATAGCTCATAACGGCTTCGGCGTGTCGTCATCGTCTTGCTGCCCTCCCTCCGTTCTGTGATTGGTTCCTTCGTTGAGGTGAAAACAAAGTCCATAGAATCCAGGCTGCCTAGCAGCGTGAATAAAATCGCGTGCGTAAGGCAGCATGGGAAAACCCAGGCTAAGGCACTCTAGTCCTTGAGCCACCCCCTAGTCCACCTACCCATCCGGCCCCCGGAAAAAAAAAAAAACTTTTAAAAATGTTTTAAAAACAATTCTAGTTGCTCAACATCATGTCTGATTAGCAATAACTCTGCTATGAAACAGAGACATTACATCTTCTGGTCAGTGAGGTTTAAATTAATTAGTTCCTGAATCCTATCCCATTTAATGTGACTTCAGAGGGCTTGAGAGGGATAGGATTTAAACCGTGGCGGACCGCTTTCCCTAAATAAATGTAGAGGAAACACTGGATATTCCTTTCCTTGTTCTACAACAACAACCTAATAACATGATCATGCTTATGGCTGATAGCTTTTGCTCTTCCCAAATACAAGTAGCCAGGTGAGATGTTTGCAACTACATTACTTTTTATCAATCCAGTTGCAGCAGGTCTAGTTCCAAACCACAATTGTTGAACTGTGATGAACTGCCCTATTTGTGATTGTTTTTAGAGATTCTAGAGGTTTTATACTAGTGCTGCCACTAACAACTAATAACTAATTTTGTTGTATAACTCGCACTCCTCCTTGTCCACAGGTGGCAGCAGTGCGGTGGAGGCAGAGTGGCAGCAGTACGGTGGAGGCAGAGTGGCAGCAGAGCTGGCCTAAACAAAACAGTCTTCAGCCCTTGGAACCGCACCTGGCTCTTTGGCCCCAAGAACAAACCTTCCCGTCATAGGTGCCTCTGATAGTGCATCACTCACAAGAATGGTAACAAGAATGCACTTAAAGAATGCCCTGGCAGGAGCATCACATATGAATACTTTCACAGACAGTTGAAGTGCTTTGCCTCCATGAACAATGCCATCTTGCTGTAACTGCTGCAACTCCTGGAGAAAGTCACTTAAGTACTCTTCCTCTGAATTTGGTTTAGCAACTCCACAGTAGATGGCCACAATGAAAGGAGCAAAGTTGTGAAAGTTGCAGAGTATGGGCCACATTTGGAAGTTGGAGGATTTAAAAAGTGGCACACCATCAATGTTAAAGCACAAATGTAGGTGCTCAACGATTCCTGGATGCTGAGACAAACGTTTGGTTTTGGAGTAGCATTGTCGAGAATGGTCAGAAAAATCTACCAAAAAGTTTGTAAATTAAAGGATGGAAAAAGTATGGGATTTTAAAATAGAAAATGTGTAGGAACCCTGTTAAAAGAAACCTTTTCTCTGTCTCTCTCTATTCAACTGGATCTCTCAATGTTCTCCAACATTCCATTACTTGTTACTACATTGTACATGTTGTCATACATTGTTCATATTTAGCCATATTTATTCTGCCCTTATAAGATAACTACTAATACACTGCACATATTTAATTTATATTACTCTAAACCACCTTCTATAAACCAACTGTATACTACTGTCTACACGGCACTGTATATGCACCACCTGTCTATACTTTGTATATCACTTTTCTGCTTTTTTGCACTTCTAGTTAGACACAAACTGCATTTTGTTGTCTTTGTACTTGTATTCTGCACAAATAATCAAAATATGTCAATAAATGCTGATGTAATTTTGACATCAATGTTTGTCGCATTTATGTTTATTTGACATTGAAGCTTGATATTGAATGATATCAAAACAACATCAACATCTTGACATCAAATAGATGTAGAATTGACATCAAATGCCAACAAAGCTTGACATGGAAATGACATGTTGATGTAGAATAAATGTTGAATTGACATCAAAGCTTGACATTGAATGATATCAGAATAGCATCAAAACGACATCAACATCATGACATCTTGATGTCAAATAAATGTCGAATTGACATCAAAGCTTGACATTGAATGATATCAGAATAGCATCAAAACGACATCAACATCTTGACGTCAAATAAATGTTGAATTGACATCAAATGCCAACAAAGTATGACATCAAAATAACATCAAAACGACATCGCGGAGGTCAAAATCTTGACGTCAGATTGACATCAGTACATTGACGTCGATACAACTTTCATTCTAGACCTGTTTCTAGACGTAATTTTGACGTCGATGTTTGATGTTATATTGATGTTGAATTGACATCAAATGCCCACTGGGTAGGGAACGTAGCCTACTGTAGGCGTAGTCAGTCATCGAAATGAAAATGTGCGGAACTACTAGGCGGGCGGAGCCAGGTTACAAGTCATTTTTATTGTGATGTGAAAAATCAAAGTGAAACTATTTGTTGATGATCCATAGGGTGCCGATAGTGTGCGGAAGAAAACGTCGCGATGGCAAACTTATCCAACACAAAACAGCACAGTCCACGTAATAGGCCTGCTAAAGTGAAATTGGTTGAGAAGGCTGACGACCTCTGTAAGTTTAAAATGCGAAAATGTAAATGGATTTGACAGACCTATGTTAAGTCTTTTGATGTTTGAGTAGCCTAGGCCTGGTTTAAAAACAGCATAGCCCATGTAAATTATGCGAAACATGAAACAATGTAGCCTAACTGGACCACCAGCTTTTAATGATATTTTAATTAGCCTACATTTCACAGTGGAAGACGAAGAGGGTGTTCTGAAACCGGAGATGAGTTGCGGCCATGCTTTTTCCCCGACGACGATCACAAAATGCTGTTTTCAGCAGCTGGAAAAGGTAGTTTGTGATAAACAAGAAGCAACGTTTTCACACGTAGCCGTATTCAAAATGTTTTCGTTGACTGGCTGTCCCTATTGAAACAACTGTGTAACACAATGTGTCTACTGTTTTTATTGAAGGGCCAGTCATTGAGGTGCCCTGTAGACCGATGTAATGCAGAATGGTCTTACCCAGAGGTACGGGACGCTGCTTTGTTGACTTTAGATGAGAGGAAGATGTTTGAAGAGAGTATGGGTTTTAAGGTTGCCATTATCAAATCCAAATCCATGGAAGTAAAACATGTAAGTGACATGTAATAGCCTATATTAAATGTGTAATAATGAATTGTTGAAACTGTAAAATAATCAACAAAATGTAAGACATAAAAAAATGCTTTAAAAAAAGTGGGTAATAGCCTATAATAGATTGTGAGGGTATTGATTCATTACAATACCCTCACACTCATGCAAATATTTAAAGCTATATTGTGTAATTTTTTGGGTTGATTAGCAGGGACAGACTGGGACCAAAAATCGGCCCTGGCAAATTTGGCCCAAGTGGCCCTCAAATCGGCCCGGCACACCTAATTAAATACAAAATCCTTGAATTACCCTTATGTTGTGTACCCTATCAGTAGCGGTCCGTGACAATAAAAAATAGAGGGGCAGAAATCTGCTTTAGTGCCAAATCGCTTGTCACACCCACATTTATGTTTTTCTAAATACTAATTAACCGGTGTAAGATACATTCAATCCTACCTGGAATTGGGCCTTCTAATAACCATAGATTGTGAGTAGCCTACATCTCTATAAACATGTCAGCCAGCAGCAACATAATGAAATGCAATATTTCAATGATGGTAACCCCAGTGTGTGCGACAGAACCATCAACAAACAAAGTCTGAAAATCGTAGCCTATATAGGCTGCACAAAGTTGACATAGCCTACTTAAGAGGAAGAGAAAAAAATATGAGATGTGAGGAAATGTTGTTTTATAAAGAAATGTTTCAAGTTTATTAACCATAGCGCAGAGCAGAAAACCAGCACAGAAAACAAAATTGGCAGAAGATGAATAACTGTTCTTTTCGAAACTATTGTTTCAGTTTATTAACAGTGCAGCACTTCGCAGAAAACAAGCACAGAAAACAAAATCGTATGAAGAGCATAGAAAACGAATTGAAAATTGCATGCTTGTTGCTAAAACAAGACAGTAAAGATATTTTATTTTAGAAACTCCTGTTTCAGTTTATCACAGTATCATCCTACCAACCAGCGCAGAAAACTAAATCGGCTGAAGCGCACAGAAAACTAAAGGAAAATGGCATGCTTCTTGGGAGCTAAAACAAACATAGCCCATTGAGAGGCATGATCACATTAATTAGCCTACATAGCCAACAAAAACAAGTCAAATATGGGCCTATAGGCCTAAGACACACTGAGCTGTCAGATCACAGTTCCATCCTCCTTTCACCTCATTTATAAAGGAACTTGGCACGGCGATATTTCAAACGCACAAATCTCTCAACCACAGTTTCATTGAAATCGGGGATATCACGTGTCAGTCGCTTTTCAATTGACAACATTGTCAGTGCATTTAGTCTTTCCTGTGTCATGGTGTTTCTAAGAAACGTCTTGATTCGTTTAAGTGTGGAAAAGCAGCGCTCAGACTCCGTAGTTGTCATGGGCGTAGTGATCAGAATGCGAAGTAGCTTCGAAGTTTCGGAAAACACATCCTGCAAGTTGTTGTTATTAAAAAACTGAAACAATGCTATGCTGCTGCATGTTCTGAAGTCAGCGTTGTCATATATGTGACCCTGCAAGGCATAATTCGACAGTATACAGTCTACACTTTTATATTGTGAACAAATTTCACGGAAAAACATACGTTTTGACTGTTAAACCCTGACTTTATTTAGGTGAAGATTCAACACATTAGCAGTCATTCCCTTTGTCTACGCCGCTATAAGGTTTTACGTTAGAGCTAATTTACTCTCTGACTTCGCAGAGATCCATAAGCGTACGTTTATTTCCGGGTGGGAGGGCACAGTTTGAGGTTTAAAATCATTGGAGTTCCTTTGAATCAATCATAACAACCGGCGTTTCGTCATACAGAGAGCCAAAATGCATCATATAGTGTTTTGTGAATGTACCCAAGTCAAACTTTCATATAAATGCATAAGTACGTCCAAAGCGCCACTTTTAAGCTTGTATGCGTTGTCGTTTTCGGGCGAAATGACCTTTTGAATGGGAATCCTATAGGGCCACTACTTTTTTGATACAATCGCATCAAAATCGCTATTTTTCAAACACTACGAAGGCTCGACACAACATGAAACTTTGATCGAAGTATCATCAGTGTCTCTACACATGAACTCGAGCATTGAGAACATTGTTTGTGTACACAGAGTTTACTAAAAGTACACAGAGTTTACTAAAAGAATCACTTGTTTTTTCTGCTCGCTGCCATCTTGCCATCTTGCAAGGAGTGAGTTGTCCAAAACCTTTTTTTTTAGTAAACTATGTGTACATGAACAATGCTTCGATCACAGTTAAAAATAGCGATTTTGACGTGACCATGTAGCCTACTAAACTAAAGTTTGACTCAGGTACGTTCGTAGCCTATTTCAAGTGACGATATAACATCCTACTCCACTGTGACTTTGTTCGTGACACTCCTGTTAATATAGGCTAAACTAGAAAGAGCTAAAATAACTCACACCAACCTTATTTGCGCCTTTTATTCACATTTGCTCAAAGATTTCATAAGTATAAGCCCTTTTCGCTCCCTACGTTGATGTATTCCAAGCGGTCTACTTCGGGGCGGGGACGTAGTAATTGAAACACCATGCCTGGGTAACGTAATCGCTCTCAGGGACGCCCTCTGTTCGCTGGTTGGTCGGCTGCCCAACCTCCGAAGTAAATGAGCGTGAATCAATTCCAGACGGAGTACTGTAGAGAAAAGAAATCGAGCGGAAGTACGTAGGCAGGCCGAGGCCGAGGTTACTCAATGTGTCAGCTCTCTGTCGTTCTTGCCAGATGTAACCAAATATGAATGTGAAAGACTTGCCTTTCAGGGCATGAACGGTCAAAGGCACAAACTTTTAGAAATATCCTGGCGTCATTTTAGGGACCAGGAGAAGTTTTCCATTGACGTAGCACATTTTAAAAGTATACACAATCTGTGTACACAGAACTTCCTCTCCCCTTACTTCCCCCGAAATACATTAATTATATTCTATAGTGACACCTTATGACCGTCCCAGGTATTAACTAGGGGGCAGAAAAAGACTCATTGCACGGTTGAAACTGCATAGGCAATCATCCGCTTCAAAGTCACGCTACCTTAAGGCTAATAATAGCTGTGTCCTCACACTATCGCACGTGACAATTTACTTCTGGCGTATCGTGACAGGAGAACCTTGCTAACTTTAGATGCGGTTATCTTAGCGATACTTTTTGCAATACCCTCGATATACATATCGTTGGAAAGCTTAGTTTATGGCTGTTCATGTGAGCACAGGAACTTTATTTTGTAAATTTTACCAAAGCGACTGGTTTTGCCTTGCAGGGTCACATATGAGAGAAAGCTCTGTTTGCAGACGTGGTTTGCTCAACATTGAAAATGCATCAACCAGAGCTAGTGAGCGGAGCTGAGTGGTGCGAATATCCCGCTCCTCGCTCAGGTGGCTGTTCACTCGGCCGATCCTCCGCTCAATTTCACGTCAGGCTGCTACGCTCAATTTCGCTCCCCGCTCCACTTCAAAATCCTCCCGCTCCAGTGAAATCGCTCCACGCTCGCTCCAATTTAAAAGAGGGAGACATAATCTACAAGCCGAATTTTCACCTTAGAAAACTTGAATCCCGAATAACTAATGGTGCATTCATGGCACTTCGGAATGACAAGGACCGCCCCTGTGGCTACTTTGTTTTTCCCACAGCAAGTGTTCATGTGCTTTGCCGTCGGAATGTGTGACAAACACGGATGCCACAACAAAGGTTAAAACATACACTCACTAATCCTAAATAAACAACTGTATTTGCGTAAAATATATTGTGTAAAATATATTATATATATTGCGTAAAATTAATTAAATATATTGCGTAAAATATTGTGAAAGAAAGATATGCAGCTTTCAAGTGACAAAAACTGTTGGACATGAAAGGCCACATGGACTACAAACGAACTACAACGTGATGACGAGCCCCTAACTGAGCAACTCTGTTAGCAAAATCTAGCCCCAGTTTCTGACCTCTGACTCACACATTACGTGACGTGAATGACGCGAAATGATGATGTTTTCACTGGGAAAAAGGTTTTTCCAAAGCCCATGAACGCTAGGTATGAGCAATGGCAATGTCCAGTGGCGTCGTTAGACCTGGGCATTCGGGGCTATAGCCCCGGATCCTCTGGGGATAGCCCCGAATCTATGGGCCGTCAACAACAACAACAACAACAACAACAACAAAAACTCTAATCGTGAATGAAATAAATAGCCCCGTAGAAGAGACTTTTGTGTTTTGTGTCCATTGTGTGCATTAACAGCAGCGCAAGAAAATCTGACGTGATCTGGGCAGGTTTAGAATCATTTGTTGCAAAATGTTGCAATTTCAATTCTCCTCTACGCTATTACGCATTGCTGTTTCGTGCTTCTACTAACTAGCCTTAGCGAAATAAGTGTACAGAAGGACAAATGGATATTAGAAGTTTCTTTAGAGATAAAAAAGGGCAGAGCAGGGACAAGAAGTGGAAACTCACAGTGTGTCATCATCTCCCGCAACCCAGGAGGACATTTCGATCAGCTCAGTTTCAATATATCGTGATTTACTATTGAATCACATGCGCAGTAAATATGGTAAACCTGACCTTGTTTGAGGGGGCTTCCAAGCAATGCATGTTGGGTTTGATTTTGACAGAATGGAACTTTTTCTTTGGGCAAAAGTTTGTGATACACAACCCAAATGCATTGCTTTCAAGGCACCCATAGCCCATTAATTAAAGGGGATGACGTCCAAATGTTTATCCCGAGACGAGCGCTCACACCTGTGCACTTGACAGAGGTGCATGACGATGTTTATTCTATAGGCTATTTTAATGTCATATTTTGGGTGTTGTATGTGGTGCACTTTGGCAGAAGAGACTTACACGGTCTTTAAACATCAAAATATTCAGAATGCCGTGACGTGAGTCATTACAATTGGCCTTCCTTTTCATTCTCAAAGTAGGTTAAAATTGCATGTTCATCAGCCCGATTTTCAAAATCTCTCGGGGGAGAAACCCCCGAACTCCCCCACAAAAAGAATTCTAACTTCTGGGCTCTAGCACCGAATGTTTTAAATAGCTAGCGACGCCCCTGGCAATGTCACTCAGAACATATAGGCCTATTGTAAAAGATAGCCTAATGCAACACCAACAGTGCAACAACGAACAAGCTTGGCAACGTCAATACACATAAGCCTAAAACTAAAGGGATCAGTGGGATTAATTGCCTAAATAATACAGGTTTAGCATCCAAGTTTTACTTCAGCCTTCCTTAAAGCATAGGCTATTCAAATTGCTCACGTTTTTCTTTGCTCTCGGTAGCACACTCATGTTTCCGCAAAATGTGTCTTCTTAAATTCCAAAATAAATCTCACTGGAACAGTGTCACCAAATAGTTGTTCTCGCCCTACATTGTTAGTATCTACTTGTTTTCTAGGAATAGTACGCTTGTAAGCCCTATGACTTTGTTTCCTTTCTAAAATTTTTAGCGACTTCATCCCCAGCAAACTTACTGTAACGTCGGCACGCTGGACTATGCTACGGACTCTGGGACAATGCATTCTGGGATACGGGGGAGAACTCTGGGGGTTGTTTGTGTGTGTTAATGCCTTTATTTACTGTTTTAATGTCCGTGCTTTAGTGTAGCATGTTACCCTTTTAGGTCTTCCTCGTGTGTGATCCTTTTTGTGTGGGGGGCTGCGTCCAACCCTGTATGTCTAGTGTGTGTTTGTGTTTGACCTGCCTAGTGTGCGCTGTTTTCGTGGTCTGAATACCTGCCCCTGATTCTGAATGCTATAAAAGTTAAAAGTTAAGTGCCAATAAAAGTTGCTTTTGAACCAAGCTCTGGCTAATCCTAATCCGTTACAGTACTATGGCCAATATGTTTGTTTGTGGATTCAGGGTGGATTTGGGCATGCCTCAGACTCATGGCGTGAGCGGTATCGGAGCGAAATTGGAGCGGCCTCTAAATAAAAAAGCGCTCCGCGCTCCAACAAAATTCCATCCACTCCGCTCCTCGTTCGCTCGCGCTCTGCTCACTAGCTCTGGCATCAACTGTCTTTACCAATACTTCTGTGGGGAAGTCTTTTGAGTATTCAAGAAAACGCTCACTGTCAAACAAAACAGCTGTGGCCAATTGCCCAGTAAAAGCAAATCTATCCCTTGCATTGTAGTACAGTATGCTGTGTTTGGAAAATAGGGTCCCGCTGGATTTTTTTGCATATTTTGCTAATATAGAGTCTAGGGAACAAGATTTTTTTTGTCTTCAAATTTTCACGGAATTGACAGCGGAATTACACAAGACACCGTACTATTGGCAATTACTGTGTCGCACACCTCATATCCTACTCTCTGCAAATTTGTAGCGTTTCCTCATCTAGGCCTCAAAGCATCAAAGTATCGTGCATAATTGAATGCACGGAGTCGCAAACTTTTGAAATAAAGCTTACAAAGTTTTCTGTTATTCTGTGTGTATGTACAGCATCAATATTTCTCCTCTGAAGCTGCGCAAAGAGTGTGTCTACACGGGACAGGATGCTATGGAACAACTCTAGGAAGTAAAGAAATTCTTTATCCTCCAGCATTCGACAGAAACCTTTTGCCTCTCTGACTGAGATTGTATTAAAGTCTGGAGAATAGTGTCAAAGCATTTGAGCAAAAGATCCTTGTTATCATACACTGTACTAACTGCCCGACTATGGAAGTTCCATCGCGTCTGAGATGCCCGGGGCAACCTCCTTGCTACAATGCCGTCCAAAGTAGCGCTTCTCTTCAGAGAAGAGAAATAGGCCGAAAAGCCACTAATGTCAGAAAAGAAGCATCGCACAGGTGTAATCGATGAAACAGCCTGTTGCATCACCAAATTCAACTGATGTGCGTAACAGTGTAAGATATGAGCATTTGGATAAATGTCCTGAATTTTCCTCCTCACTCCACCTGTGGCTTCTCGCATTACACTCGCCCCATCGCATCAAATGTCTATCAGCCTATCCCTGTCCGTCTCCTTACCAGGTGAACAACACTACTTTTGAGATTGCCTCTGCAGTCGTGCCTCCACCAATTGCCTTGAAACAAAAAAAACTCTTCTGCACTGTGTTGGCTACATCTATAAAACAAAATACAACAACGAGCTGGCAATGAGTTGACACATGGGTCATTTCATCGGCCTGTACTGCCATGAATTCTGTGTTTTTCAGGTCCTGTATAATGTCCAACATACAGTCCAGTATTTCATTCTGAATATGGTTGGACGCAGGGGCGTAGCCAGGATTATTTTATAGGGGGGGCCAGCTGGGTCCAGACTTTTTATTGGGGTGGCACTTGGGAATCAAAACTACAATATGAAAACTACTCAAAAGTTTTGAAGATTAGGATACCCTGTTTTAATAATGGCAATAAATTGTGTAAAGCCAACACTGATACACAGGTCCATTCATAGACAACCTGAACAGTTTGTTGTCCACTCCAACACATTTTCCATAAATAGGCCAATGCTATAAAAAGTAATGCACCTTACTTAATCAGTCATATTCAAATGATGTTAACTCAAAGAACAATAATAAATACTACAAATATGGTATGCAGATATTTAATCTTATACTGATGGCAAAACTATATTTCTTTCTGTTATCCACTCCAAGTACTTGGCTGTAAGTAACATGGTTCTGAATTAAGACATTAATCCTTAGAACCCTAGACTGTTTTAAGGGCTTTTTCACTACCTTTAGTTAGAAGCATTTATCCTGGTCATTGTAAGTGCCATACACAAACAAGAACAATGAGCCATGAACAAAGTGAAGGGAAAAAGGTGTTTCTTTGTCGAATAAATTGGGATGCAATGTGAGTCTTGAACTGGATGCCATGTAGGAATTTGCTAGGATCTCAAAACCGGATTATGAACATGCTATGCCATAGAGAAACACATTATAGCGTTGGATTATGAACATGCTTTGCCACCACAAAAAGTAAGTCGAGCTATATGAAGTTATTATTTTGATGTCATTTTGTCTGTTTTATAACCCAGAAGGATGTACTTGGTATCATATATCAATGATAGCTCTGTGTCTCCTCTTTCATCTGACATGCGTGGCATATCTATCCGATCAGGGGTTCGTGAGTAGGGCCTAATTCAAACGAGAGTAATGGCAGTGCAGCGTTGGTTTTTGTACATGATGTTATTTTGCAGTCACGTTGTCTGTTTTTATAGCCCAGAAGGATTGATATACTTGGTACCAATGGATAGCCCTGTGCCTCCTCTTTCTTCTGATATGCCATATCTATGCGATCACGGGTTTGCGAGTAGCCTTATTCAAACGAGAGTGTGGGTGCGCAGGTGAACTAAATATGATGCAATTTAATTTAATTTCATGATTTTTTGTATTTTCATACTTGATCGCACAGACAAGTGTTTAGTGTCGTTGGAAAGGCCCACTTCTGCTCTGTCACGCAGTTAAGGTTTCATCTCGTTGCAATTACCGGAGCAATGTATCAAAGAACTCAGGCAACGCAGCAGCCTGCTCTGCCTGACCAGGCTATGGCAAGAACAACACGCAGTCAGCAAACTATGTTTTTATAGCCTAGGCTAGACACTATTAGCCTACTTTTATTGGAGCCATCCGGAGATATGTGCCTAATATGCTTGCATTTCACCCGAATATTATCAAAATATTTTTGTAACAGCGTTACCGCGGGCATCCGCTTATTTTTGATCAGCCTCACACGTCAATGTCAGAGCCTACCTAACAAGAACAGCCCAATGCAGCTCACTTTGCTATGATTCGTGTCACATTTTATTAACATTAATGTTCCAAGTCATCATCAACTCACCTGTTGTCACTGAGGTTAAGTAAGTAGTAGTCTACTGTCAAGTGTTTTTAACAGATGACTTGAATTGTCCCCTGCTGCTGCTGCACTAGGCCTACTCACGATTTGATTAGAACCGTAGGCTACAATTCCTTTCAAAGTACCGTTGAAAACGGCAGCAATCTTTTTTTTTTACTTTTCACTGAACGGAGCTGGGGGGGCCAGCAGGGTGGCCAAGCTTTGACCAGTGGTGGCCATGGCCCCCCCTGGCCACCACGTAGCTCCGCCCCTGGTTGGACGTAACTTTGAACACCGTTGCTTTCTCTAAGTGCTCCCGCATTGCACTGTCCAATGATGTGACAAAATCTACGAGGCCAAGGAAGACACCAGGGTTGTCTGATGATTCAGACTTGTCATGCCCTCTAAGAGCCAGCTCGAATGCTCCACAGAATGTTATGCAATCTTATGAGCTTTGACAGAATATGTTGATTTTGGTCTACCTCCTTATTGTGATTCCGCACACTAAAGCCCTCCTTACACTGACAGACTTGAAAAGATTTGCAAAGATTTGGAAAAGATTTTTGAAAATACTACAGTCTCAGACCCTCTCACATCTAAAGACAAGTAGTAGAGTTTTAAGTCACATACTATGATTTTGCAATGACTAGGGATCTTGCAGGGTCACTATTTACAAGACTGAAACTAGATTCTTTTAAATTATTACCCATCGTGCAATAGATAAACAGGAACTGAAATGATAGCCTACTAAACTCAAAGTCGCATTTTCGTGTTTCTGCAGCATTGTTTCATGCGTGACATCCCTAACCGATATAGAGTTGTTCTGTCACGTGGAAGAGCCGACTAAATATGTATAAGAAATTACAAATATTATAAGAATAACAAATAATCATATATAGGCTACTGTGCCTACTTTGCCCCTTCCTGTTTGGTGTTGGAGAGAGGTCACTATTGGTTTTTATAGTTCACGTCACTATTTGCATGAGCCACGACTAGAAAGACTTGCTATAATATCAAACATGTTTGATATTGTCGTAACGGCAAGACTAGAAAAGGACTGGAAAAGGAAAGATTGGCACCTTACACTTAACGATCTAGTTGACGGGAGCGCGCCACGATTCCAGTACAACTCCCATGATTTCTGTCTGACTTTGGAAATTTAGTCGCCGACTGTGAAAACAGACCAAAATCGTACAATGTAAGGCCGCCATTACATGGTAGCCCTCGTCAAGCTGTGCAGCTATATTAACTTGAGCTAGCATGGCTAGTTTCATAGCACACTGTAAATGTGCTTTGCTTGACTCATGTTTCTTGGATCGTTTATCACATCACTCACACCAGTAGTCCATATATCCCCTTGTCCTGAACTTGACCGGAACAGTAGGCATGGAAAACAGAATAGGCTACTGTATTCCTTGTTGAGCAACCACTTAGCCACTTCTTTTTCTGATACCAGGCTCGGGAAAAGGTCCTGGTGTAAATCTTCCCTCTGTCCTTAGTTTATTGTGTTATTTTAACGTCTGGTCTGTCTGGGCCAAGGTTCTTGACTAACTTCTCCTCTACTTTCAGTTATTCAAATGGATTTTTAATAATGAACTCTACAGTGTTTGACACAGCAGGTGCTATGCTGCTTGCCATTTTGTTTGTTTATGTAGCCTAGGCTACGTTTATGTGGTGAACTAGTGTGTGAGTGTTACAGTGCAACAAAATATGACCGTGGGGGCAGACTCATTTTTGCCCATATGAGCCTCTGTTAGCGCTGACTGCAGTTCCGATCATTGACGACAGATTAATACCATAAATCTACTGACGAATGCGGTCGTTGAGCTGTCCTGTCCCAATACAGCACGACGAATCAAACTAACATTATTTAAAACTCAAACTTTCAAGGATCAGAAAAAATGCACAGAAACATGATAATAATAAATTAATTTATATAACTATGAATTGACATGCAACCATTATTTATTGAGGAGGAACTACTTTTTTGGGTGGATGATTTTTTTTTTAGTAGGGCGTTGCCCTACCTGCCCATATGAACCGCCCGTGCCTGCTTAGTATGTTTATCTGTTAAACTAAGTGTGGGGGATGTTACGACCCCCTGTGCCCCCTTCAGGTCCTGGTCTGTCAGTGCACGGTCAGGCCTTGGCCTGGTTAGGCTAATTACATTATTAGATGCACCTGTATTGGGTGGGGCTATAAAAGGGGTTCTGTATCTCTCTTGGTAGGCACTTTTTCCTCCTTTCTTGTAGACACGTTGATAGTCCTTTACACTGGCACGTTAGTCTTTCTCTCCTCTTTATTTCTCTTTTCCCCTTTTTGCCTTTCACTTACTCATCTTACATGCTGATAGCCTACTACTCTTTACATTCACGCATACACGCATTTTTCAACACTCATTTCCCTAGACACTATAATTTGTTAATGTTGCGATCAATGTTAATAAATAGTTAAATTAGAAAACTGTTGTCTCCCTTTATGTTGCGGTCTGTTCACGAGCTGGCCGTAACATAAATTGGGGTACTCGTCCGCGAAACCTTTTTGGTAGAGGGATCGAAAACGGGATCATAGACTCATTGCATCCAGGTGAGCACGTCTTTTGGTTGCGCGGCTAATTAACGTCAGTCTCTGGTAAGGAAGAGTGTTTCAGCTAGGCTTTGCCTTTCCGTCGTTACACTGTTTGTTATTTTGTTCTGTTTGGGTTAGCTTTTTTTTTAGGGGTAATCCTGGTCGGGAGTTATCTACTTCTGTCGGGGGCACGCTTCGTACAGTTTACTGTAGCGAGTTTATGCGTTAACCAGTCGCCCCGAGGCCGGCAAGCCCTGGAAGATCAGCTAGGCCAGATAGCTCGTTTTGGGGTTATTTAGAGTTCCAGAGGACTGTTTTTCATCAGTGGGATATCGGCGGCGACCGGCTGGTGGTTTCACCTGGATGTGCTGAGTATTTTGGTCTGTGTTTGCGTGTTTGGTAAGTGATCTATTTCTATGTGTGTCAGTAGAGTAAGTTTGGCGTTTTGCGTTCGCCGTGTTGTGTATTTTGGAGCGGTATATCGCTTGTTAGCCTACTGAATGTGTGTCAGATCTATTTATAGATTGAACACGTTCATGGTTATTTGTATAGCTAATCTCTTGGTGATTTTAGCCTATGCGAGCGAACGCTTAGGCTGTTACTTTTTTGTGGAGGTTATGCCTCAATTTGCCACTACAGGTGGATTCAAAGTAACTTTTGCCTTCAGTGAATGAGTGACGTGAAAACGGAAACTTTTGATAAAGTTTACTTGGCTTTTGTGGTAGAAGTGAAGTAAATTTTGTGTATTGTGCTGGCTTGTTTTGCGTACAATCTGTCTTAATTAGATTGTAGCTTGACTTGCCTATCTGTGTGGGGAAGTAGCCTGTATTATATTGTGCCTCAATTTGTTTTGTTTATTTGTACTTGTGTGTGCCTCTTTGTAGCTGTTTTTATAAAGATAAATTAAAGGTAGCTTGTTCCTATTGGAGGTTGTTTAGCAAGTGATTTGTGAATTTTGTGTTGCTTGGTTTGTCTAGTGAGTTGGCATCTCACCAAGTTAGGAGTATGGCGACTCCTGAAGAGTTCATTGCTAACCCGTCTGAGGACCTCTTGTCCAAGTTGGCTAAAGATCAACTTTGGAAAATAGCTGAGCATTATGAGCTGCTTATCACAGCTCAAGAAAAAAAAGGAAGAGACTTTGTTCCTTGCTGTAAACAACCAGCTCATGCAAAAAGGCCTGTTTAAGAAAACAGTGGTTTTAACAGACCAACAACTGCAGCTTGAGAAGCTGAAGGCTGAAAAAGAAGCAAGGGCTCTAGAGGTAGAGAGAGAAGTTGAGCTTCGTAAGCTTGAGACTCAGCTTGAACTCAAGCGCATGGGACGTGAAGAACATGACCGTGAACGTGAACATGTGCTAGCAGTTAACCCTTTGGGCGCCAGAGTTTTTTTTCCGAAACGATCAATTTTGACATCTTCATTTCAAAAGGCTATATCTTAAAAGTGATAAGAGAGAGAGACTTTCTGTAATTTAGAGAAATATTAAGGATGACCCAAAGTTTATGTAGAGATTAAATGTTTATATCTAATTTGCATATTATGACGTCATATGGTGGCGGCCATCTTGGATTATAGAATTTTCATGAAAAGTTGCATGTTTGAATGATAAAATGCACCACTTCTTTCCCCCCAAAATGTCCCTCACCTTCTGTATGCTATATTGCACAATACTGAATGCTCAGGTAAATAGTAAGTAGTGAACAAACTGTGTAAATCATTACTAATAAATGACAGTAACGAACCAAAAGCATGTAGCGGTAGACTGGCCTTTTGCTGTAGAGATTTTCCATTTACTATATACAGTAGGCACTCTGATTCCATGTATGGGGCACATATATATTATTCAGATGACACACAAACACAAGTAGACAAGACCTGTTTAGTTCAAAAGCTCATTTGCCACAGCAAGGCACAGATCAGGAGTGAGATGACGAGACAAGACAAGAGACAATGTTAGTATTTTTTTTCTTTTTGTTGTTTTTGTTGATGATTTTTTGTTTTTTTTCTTAGCTGACAAAGACACACACATCACAAGGACATGAACACACAAAATGGAACACATAGTGTATGTCCTAAATGATCAGGGAAATAGATAGCAAATCAACAGTGTAAATCATTACTAATAAATGGCTGACATTTTTTTTTAATGTAGCAGGCCTTTTGCTGTAGAGATAATGACTCCCTATCCATACAGGGCCGGCATTCCCATCATCTTATGATAGACTATGCATGACCTAATGTGTGTGTGTGTGTGTGGGAGAGGGAGAGTGCGTGTCACCACCTCCACCATGCGAGCAGCATGGCCAGATCTGCCTCGCGCGCACCGAGTGGAGAGAATTTGCGCAGCTCGGACTAGGCCTACTGTCATTCTCATTGCGACTCCCCACACTGCCACTACGTTCCCCACTAACTGTCCTATGAGCACTTCGACCTCGTCTAACATACCCAGTGGCATTAGACAAAGGCTCCACCACGTTACTGTCGCCGCGATTGTGGAGAGGCACACGTTCAGAAGACAGAAGCTAGCGCTATCATTAGGCTACCTCCAGCCTCGTTTGCCACACCACTAACACCCTGCTAACTTCCCGATGAACACTCGTGAAACATTATTCCCACCAGTGACATTGGGCAAACGATTCAACGTTTGTGCTTGGTGTAAGCTAAACTATGGAGTAAACTCTCACTTTGTCCAGCTGCATCATTGCAAGGCAGGGACGCATCTGAAGCCTCACTAAACGAATCACCGTCATTTTCTGAAGGCAGATATTCCCCTTCAGAATCAGGGTCCGCGAATAGAAGACCCAACACTTCATTTCAGGTAAACTTTTTTAATGCCATTAGACGATAATCTAATGCAAATACTCGCTGACGTTGACAATATCGCTCTGACAAAGTGGCTCACACGCACACTAGCTCCGGTATTTCACGCACTGATTCAATGCGCTGTAACTAAAAAGTTTTGTTTAAAGCGTGCCCTTTTTTGGACTCGGGGATGACGTATGACATGTCTGCCATCTAGTGGAAGGGAGGTCGAACGAAATATGACACCCTATTTGACTAAATCGGCCGTTTTATTCAGTACCGCATCTTGTCGACTATAGTCGCCTGTGGCGCCTAGAGGGTTAAGAGGCTTGAGCCTAGAATGCTAGAGATAGCCATACAAGGTGCATCTCTTCAACCTGCTCCTTCTCTAGGTCCCCAACCGTCTAACTTTGATGTTAGTAGAAACATCCGCCTTGTCCCCCCCTTTTCAGAGAAGGAGGTGGATAACTACTTTTCTCATTTTGAGAGAGTGGCGATCACCCTTAACTGGCCCAAAGAAGTGTGGCCTCTGCTACTTCAATGTGTTTTGACAGGGAAAGCACAGGGTGTGTTTTCTGCTCTGAGCATTGACCAAGTTCGCCAGTATGATGTGGTCAAAACCACTATTTTACATGCATATGAACTGGTCCCTGAGGCCTATCGCCAGAGGTTCAGGAATGCTAGGATGTCTGAGCAGCAGACTTTTGTTGAGTTTGCGCGGGAAAAAGAAGGGTTCTTTGACAGATGGTGCACAGCCCAGAATACAGAATCAAGGGAAGATTTAAAACAACTAGTTCTCATGGAGGACTTCATGAACTGTCTCCCTGAGGATGTGGCTGTCTACCTGAGTGAGCAGGATGTGCGAAAGGTGGACGAAGCTGCTGTTCTAGCAGATAAGTTTTTCCTTACCCATAAGCGTGTTTCTGATGGCTACTGGGAAGGCCCTCAGGATAGACCGAAAAGTCCTCCCCGAAATAGACAACAGTCTGTAGGTGTGGGTAACTCTCCACGGTCGTCTCCCTCTGCTTATTCCGGCCGTCCCTCCCCTAACATTGCAGAGGTTGTTTGTTTTTATTGTAAGAAGGTGGGCCACAAAGTGTCTGACTGTCAGGTCCTTAATAAACGGGGTAAGAACACCAAACCTGTGGGTTTGATTGCCTCGTGCGACACTGGCTCGTCCTGCTTGCAAGGTAGAACTGTAGGGTCTGTGATGACAGACAATGTGTGCAAAGAGTGCAGGAGGGACACTTACTACACCCCCTTCATCACTGAAGGTTTTGTGTCTCTGCCTGATCAGCTACCCAGAGTGCCAGTCCACATACTCCGAGATACTGGGGCCGCTCAATCATTTCTGCTGGCTGGTGTTTTGCCTCTTTCTGACTGTACCGCCACCGGAACTGTGTTGGTCACAGGTTTTGGGATGAATCCTGTTCAGGTGCCTTTACATCAGGTCCACCTATCCTCACCGCTGATCACCGGTAACATTGTTGTTGCGGTGTGTCCATCTTTCCCAGTGCCTGGTATTTCCTTCATTCTAGGTAATGATCTAGCTGGAGGGAAGGTGTGGGATAGTATCAATGTGGTGCCGCCGCTTATTGTGGTGCCTGTGCCTGAGGTACCACAGAAGCTTGATCAGTGTCTGTACAGGCAACCTGATGTGTTTTCGGCATGTGCCGATGTCCGTGCCATGGATAAGAATTTGGACCATGGTGATGGCTCCGATTCTGTGTCTTCCGAGGACACCTTACTTGCTACCCCTGAGGTTGTGGGTTCGTGTTCTGGTTTATTTAAGATCTCCGGTGAATACTTGTTTCCTTTGGGTTGGGTGCAAACTGTCAGGAGGCTGTTGATAATGCAAGGACTCTTCTTGCTGCAGCTCCTTTTATGTTGTGCTCGAACATTGACTGTTCCTTTGGTGTTGCTGTTGGTGCCAGTGAGAGTGGTGTTAACTTCTATCCTTAAGGTTCAATGTTTTGAGGAGTACTTGATTTCATCTTTGAGTACGATAGATATCCACAATGGTCAATATCCATTACTTTTTATAGATCTGATGCGCAGCCAGAATCAACGCATTATGCGTGGGATGTTATTTCTTCTGCAGTATGCTCGTATACCGGACATCAGAGGAAAGGACTGTATCGTAGCTGATGTGTTTGTGTAATATTTAAATTGTGTAAAATTTAAATTATTTTTGTTTGTTTATGGGTTATTTAACTACTCATCTTTCCTTAGTCCTAGGGCCCAGGATGTAGGAGGATGAGGGTGTACTATGAATGGAACACCGGTGGTTATTCTTTCTTGTTTAGAGTTAAGGTTTATTCTAGAACAAACCTCTTTTAGTGAGGGAGGTGTTACGACCCCCTGTGCCCCCTTCAGGTCCTGGTCTGTCACTGCACGGTCAGGCCTTGGCCTGGTTAGGCTAATTACATTATTAGATGCACCTGTATTGGGTGGGGCTATAAAAGGGGTTCTGTATCTCTCTCGGTAGGCACTTTTTCCTCCTTTCTTGTAGACACGTTGATAGTCCTTTACACTGGCACGTTAGTCTTTCTCTCCTCTTTATTTCTCTTTTCCCCCTTTTTGCCTTTCACTTACTCATCTTACATGCTGATAGCCTACTACTCTTTACATTCACGCATACACGCATTTTTCAACACTCATTTCCCTAGACACTATAATTTGTTAATGTTGCGATCAATGTTAATAAATAGTTAAATTAGAAAACTGTTGTCTCCCTTTATGTTGCAGTCTGTTCACGAGCTGGCCGTAACAGGGAGCACTAAAAGTGGAGAAATGTAGGCCTCACTTGCTATCTCTCTGACTCGCTGGTGATTAAAGGTAACCATGAAGCCTACAAGCAATTCTGAAAGTTCAAATTAACATTTCAAATTATTCGATACATTTAAACTAGGAACAATGCTCAATTCATAGCAGCACCAAACAATTACTGAATGTGTAAAGAGCTAAATTTATACCATATCCAGTTACCGTCAACTGAAACAACACAAAATAAACAAGACCTGTTGCTTGAAATAATGTTATCCCTGTAGACCAGGGGGGTATTCCATCAACCTCGCTAAAGGCCAAACCAGGCTTATTTCGATAAGTCTTGCTAATTTTAGTGAGAATTCCGTTCCATTAATGAGGTTAGCGTGAATCCCAGCTTGGTAACTATGGGAATTTATGCCACAGAACTAACCTGCTCCGTAGCAGGTTAACTTTCAAGCTAAACTAGACTGCATTTCCGGCGGGAACTGCGAAAGTGTGCTTGCCCTGGTCCGGTCACCAACGTGAGCAGACAGTGGCATACGCTATGCTGAACCTGGCTTGATCCAGACATTGTAACAGTGCCTTTCAGTGTTGGAGCAGTGGCAATATCTCAAAAGCTCTAGGAGAGGGCTATTCAACTTGGCTTGCGGGTTGAATGTGGTTTGTTGGATTTTACCTTTGGCCTGCCTTCGAATTTAGCTTCTATAACTGAGATCAAATCAATAAAATAAAATGACAGCATTGGTTGGCTGCAAAAATAAATAATGTCACGCGTCTTGCGTCTCTCAAACTGGGCTATCAGGTAACCTACAGAGGAATTGAAATTATGAAATATGACCAAGGCATTAAAAAGCTGCTTGTTTGTCAAGATACTTTTTCACTGATTTATTTTAAAAAATATGAGCTATGAGTGTGAATGTTATATATTCCATCTGACAAAATATGTTTTACTGGTTTATTTGACAAATAATCTATATGGATTTGCTCTATAAACACCTTATGTCTGTTTGGGATTGTGAGCCTGGGGTTGTTTTGAGAGCCTATTGATGTAGCCTATCTCAGATGTATCTCAGAATAAAGGATAACTTCATATTACTCTAAACCACCATCTGCAAATCGACTGTATACTACTGTCTACATTGCACTATATTTCTTGACCTGTCTCTGTATGTTTCATCACCTTTCTATACTTTGCCTCACATTGCAACACAGCTCAGATCTTTGGTTGCTATGAAGGCCAATCGTTCTAAATGGATGGTTGCTATGGCCAAAGGCCAGTTCTATCTCTGCCGTTGTCAAGCGGGCATATCGTAGAATTCTGATTAACCTTATCTTATTTGAAACATCTCTATTTTACTTAGCCCACTTCCATACAGTGGGTCCCATTAAGAAGTGGCCACTTCATTCGCGCTTACCGTGATTCACACAGCAGCATTATTAAATTAATCTGTCACCATATGCCTATGCCTACGTTTGCAAAGAAAACATTTTAATTTGATTCACATGAAACGTTACATTTAATGTACACGTTGACAATGAGTAGGCTATTTTGGTTGTGGGTGGTGTTATTGCATCCCTTAGTTATGCCTACAATGCAAGTTCCCTCGCGATTGGAAGCTCCTGTAGACAATAGTAGACGGATTTCAAAACATCGCGTTAGGAGTAAGGAGTCCTCGCCACTTCTTTTAAGCTGTCACATCCATTCGTAATCAGACGTACACTTTTAATCATAGACTGTATATATAGAACTGGACAGTGTGCCGTCTGTTAAGAGTGATGCGAGCGTTAGTCCAGAGCCCCCTGGTGGCTGGCTGCAGTACAATGTGTAACTCCGCCCACCCCCATGTATTTCAATGGCCAAGTAGCCAACTTTCCGTGTCACTTTTCTCACCTAAAACTATTTTTGTATCAACAACTTTTTATTCGAAAAAATAGTTTTCAAGATGCTTCAATACACACAATTTTTCTTTTCTCGCTGAAATTATTTTTTTTAATGTTATATTAACAAATCTAAAAAGGGCGTGTTTACACCTATGATTGACAGCTGGCTGGCTGCAGACACGACGCTTTGTCCATTAAGTTTTACCATCTAGGCTGCAGACACTTCCACGTCATCGCTCACTTATTTTAACGACACCTGATTTCGACAAATAATCTAACCTAAAGAAGTGTTGCTGTTATTATCATTAGGCTATATCTTATCACAGTCTGACTAAATACATATTGATAGTCATACATTGTGTAGTTGTTTGTAAGAGACATCGTTGTTAGTTGAGACCGATTCTTTGTGAAAAAAGATATGTACTGTTCTTTTGTAGATGCTAAGTATATTAGCTCATAGCAAGCTACATCATGCTAGCATTAGCCAGTTGATAGGTAAAGTAAAAGGGCTCTGCTTGCTATATTGATCCGAAGTGAAGTTAGCCATAGTGACCATCTTTTACAGTCCTACTTGTTTCCAATTGTTTAACGTAACCAGTGATTGCCGCCATCATCGTTGCAACTTCATTTGAATACACTTTGTCACTGGAGAAGGCGATGTTAAGTTTCATTAACGTTAACTCTTAACGTTAATGAATGCTTAGTTTTGCGAATGGCAATAAACGCCACCTAGCCTGCTAAGTCGACAACCTTGGTATACCCATTTATGAATCAGCCCGACAAATAACGTTACTTGTGTTTTAGTGAACACATTATTGGACCATAGCTTAACGTGAGGAGAGATTCAAAGTTACAAATGGCCAATTTGCTTAGTATGCTCAGAACAGCGGTATCTGAAAATGGGTTAAGGTATCGTTGTTACCTGCGATTGCACTGCTGGAGAAGCATTCTGCATTAGTATGATTTGATCAGGTCTTGCCAGTGATGTGTAAATCCTCCCGTAAACGTACATCATTTCAAAATAATACGTCTAAATTGAAAACTGTGACAACTCATTGATAGGCTGTCTCAATATGTCTGTAATCGTATGCCTCTACCACATGCTTGCTAGTCTTTCACCAGAGAGGATGCTCCATTATAAATAAAAAATTTAATACTGCAGCCTTCATGTCAGCTGTAAAAATATGAGAACATGGACCTACTACATCAGGATACTCTGTAAACATTTTACACATAATCAGGAAGCTACTTTGCTGTTCAGTGTGTGATGTGTTTAAAGTGGTACTATGTTTAAAGAAACATTTTTATTCTTTGTTTCAAGTGCATAAGAAAATACCACATTATGATGATGATGGTTATGGTTACCCTTAACAAATACAAAACAATATAATAATTAAAACAGGGATCAATCAATAGCCTAATGAAATAAACAATGAAAATGAGGGGGGAAAGCAATAATAAATAATAATGCCCATTCAATCAATAATATAATAACAAAAACATGGTAAGACTACATTAAGGAGAATATCAATAATAAACAATGTCAAATTAATCAACAGCCTATAATGAAAATAAAACAGTACTACCGCATACAAACCATAATGTATAAGAAGTGCTTAAAAGACCAAAAACTATCACAAGAACGAAGAGCACTGGGCAACCAACATGGAACCACTGAGGAAAAGTGTCTTGAATTTGACCTAGCGTTTAAGACTGGTCGACACAACAGACGCTCATCAGAAGACCGCAGTGGGCGGTTGGGGATGTATATCTTGATCATTGAATTAAAATAACAAGGAGCAGATCCAGTCAGCGTCCTATAGGCCAAAGTGAGAGATTTAAATTTAATTCTGGCTACTGTAGGGAGCCAATGAAGAGTAACTAGGAGAGGAGTTACGATGTGTCCTCTTTGGCTGATTGAAGACCAGTCATGTTGCAGCATTCTGAATGATATATCACACAAAAGAAATTAAAAAAACATTCAATATTGATTTAGTATCAACCAATAATTATTCTGATATTAATATTCTTGTAACGTCTACATCTTTGTGTAGGCTACAGTTAAATACTAAGCAATGGCCTCTGACTTAAATACAAAGGCAGTTAAATGACCGTGGTATGTTATAGTCTACGTGATACACAGGACTACACAGTAAACCCATTTAAAAAGCAGCATCATCATCTCAGTATAACCATTTAAAATAGGCAAGGATACGTATTTAATAACATTTGGGGTTGCTCACAGTATACCCACCACTACAACTAACTAACTAACTAACTAGACTACACCACTGGTTAAATGGCGCATTGCAATTTACAATGTGTGTGAGTTCAGGGGCATACAGAAAGTTGAAGTTTGGGTGACATCAATAAAGAAAATAGAAACAAAGGGATGTGTACAGCCTCAAGTATGAATGATGTCACATTAACAGAAGGTTCAGAGCAGCGGCAGACCTTTCTTGGTGCCACGCAAGTTATTGAAAGTCATGTGTTTTCAGAACGTAGTGGTGCTGTGCCATGTCCCATGTATAAGGGGCTTCAGGTTGATCCAGTGACGGTGGGTGATGATGTTAGGGAGATGGATGTCAGGGGACTTGGAGAAAGGGGGAGGACATGCCACCTCAGACCACCCCAGCCAAACCACTTCACGTAGGCATTCCCTTGCTTGCAGACTAATGTAGACCATGGAGACCACCTTGCCGCCACCTCCAGTACATTCAGCCATCACCCATATCTTACCTGCAAAAAGGAAAGTTACAATAAAGTTAGTCAGACAATTTTACAACATTACAAAGCATCTAATCAGGCACTCAACACCACTAGTAATACCAATTAATTAAATATATACGTGTGCAATAAACTTCACAGCATGACTGATCATGGACTTAGATGACAAACTAAGGTCTTTCTCAAATGTTCACCGATATTCCTGGGAAGTGACTGGTTCTTGGCGTAGTGTTTAATGCAGGCGTTTCATTTATCGATCATTCATTTATGCGGTCTACAACTACCGACCTACCGATCTATTTTTTACAGTCTATCTATGCTACCGACCTACCATCACAGAAGTAGCTCTAACAGAGGTGTCTGTCGTTAACGTTAGAAAAAATGCAACGCTGGCAAACTGGCTAGTAGTTACATTAACATGAGGTTGATGAGGTCCATGCTTCACATTACGTTAACGTTAACTTGCGTTGCTTTATCACATCATACCGTTGTTTTATCTATCACATCATACTGTACTGACTGTCTAGTGTTATTAATCCCCATGTACAGTCATTGGTTACTCCATGTTGAGATGGCATACATTGAGATATTTGAAAACAGCAACAACTAATAAAACCAAGTATATCATGCATCGACTGTTACGGGAGCTGTGTGCTAATCTTCACTTCAACGACTAACTTAGCCTCCCGTTAACGGTAGCAACGTTAATGTAGCTGCTAACGTTAGCATGTAGATCTAATTCGCTGTCCGTATTTCTGTTGTTAGCTCATTAGTATTCGCCATACTAAATTGTCAGTCTAATCAACATAATAAGCTCTCTTAGACGTATTTAAGAACACCAATAGACAAAAAAAAACTTTTCAGTTGATACGCAACACTTACCAGACAAGAACAAACCGATTGTTGTTTGTACTGTTTAGCTAACTCAGCCGCAAAATTCATCCAGCCAGCTAGCCTTCGGTGCCGAGTCGGTCGACCTGCGTTGTGGAAAGGAGAAGGGGGCGGGTTTCACTTGACAAGGGGCGTGTTTAACTCGCTGAGTGACAACTGAGTGGGCGTGCCTGACCGCGACTCCTCTTCACTGCGCATGCTTCAACTTTTGCTGCGCAGCCGCACTTCAAATTGGCTCCAAATTTTCCAAGATGGCGTCGCCTCGGCGGCTTCAATTCCATAGAACACTGCAGAATGCAGCCACACTGTCCAGTTCTATATATACAGTCTATGCTTTTAATACCTTGAAAAGACTCTCATTTTGTTTATTTGATGTTGCCTAGCAACGGGACCAGACTTCAGAGATTCTAGAACAGAGCTTCAGAGAGAGACGTTTTGAGTTCGTGGCCAAGTACCTAAAATATCGGTTTCCATGTGTATGTGCTGGATGGTGTGCTTCCTTTATGAAAGTAAGTGTTTTATACAGTTAACGTTACAGACATAATGAGTCATGTTGTAGTGGTCCACATAAATGTGCCCCTTCTGTTATTAAAATGCTAAGCGGAGATTTTAACATCATTCATTTCTTGTGTGGCTATAAGCTAGCTAGCTAGGTCATAGGGAGGAGATGTTGCTGTAACATTATGGGATTTATGTTGCTTAGCGTAATGCCATGGTCATTTTATATGAGATGCTTGTACTCGTAACTTCGTATTATAACTTTAGGACTCCTATTTTTGACTACTAAGAGTAATTCAGGAAGCATTTTAGCCCTAAAAGTAGCGCCTGAGTCTGTGACAGCTGAAGCGAGGACTCCTAATAAGACCGATTCACAAACAATGTTTTGTGGTGGCATTTCACGTCGCGATGTTTTGAAATGCGTCTAACAATCACGAGGGAACAATTTTGCATTGTAGGCATAACTAAGGGATGCTGTAACACCAACAACAACAACCAAAACTAGCCTAACTTACTCATTGTTTACATGTACATTAAATGTAACGTTTCATTGTGAATCAAATTAAAAGATTCTCCTCTTTGCAAACGTTGGCATAGGCATATGGTGACAGATTAATTTAATAATGTTGCTGCGTGAATCATGGTAAGCGCGAATGAAGTGGCCAGTTCTTAATGGGACTCACTGTATGGAAGTAGGCTAAAATAGAGATTTTTCAAATAAGATTGGGGGTGCATCCGAATAGTCAGTACATACTAACGTCGGTTAGAACGTACTACTCAACCGTCAATTTAGTACGTTATTTATGTATGCGAGCAAGTAGTAGCAGAGCCCTTCTAAGGAGAGCCTCCCCACTCTCTATTAATCCCATACAAACCGAATTTGGCTGCAGTTCACCAGAGTTCACCTAGATGGCGATCGCGGGCGAGTCCAAAATACATGGGGTCCTATGGAGCTACATGGCTACATTTGTTGTTTTCACCTATTTAACAACTGAAACCCTCAGATTTTATTTTATTTTTCGCAAAATGGATATGGATTTTCAATCAAAAGTGAAATAATCCAGGAGTCATGTCCTTGCGTTTTCTTACAGGTTGGGTCGTTGTTGCCCATAACACGCTAGCATTGATGCTATGCTATGCTATGATCATGCTAATGAATGACGTCATTGGCACGTTTGAAAGGCTTTTTAGAACAATTAAGTGACTTTAAAAAATATAATACTCAACCAAGTGTATTGTCTTTGCCTCCCCTTTCGAATACAATATTCAAATTACTTGAAAAAAAATTATATCCCGAGAAAAGTGGATTTTGAGGGGTACAGCTCCATAGACCTCCATTCATTCTGGACTCGCCCGTGAGCGCCCCTAGATGCAGTACCACACCGGAAGAGTTCCGAGAGTGAAGGTTCTCTCCTTATTAGACATTCTCTGGTAGTAGGCATACAATTCGGACGTACTGGGCAGCCATCTTGCCTGTCCTTTGACCCCGGATGTTTACATGTGACGCCGACACACATGACGCACGCCGCGAAAAACTACAGTAACCTCGAAGAACTACAGAACCCGGTCCTCCTATCTTTAGTGTTGTTATAGCGATACTACGATTGAATGTAATTGGAGATATCCTGCGCATCGAGAATGGCACTCGACATTGCCGTCGTATATCATCGCGAAAGCAGCTTTTTATGCATTTCTGTAGGAGCTGGGGAAGACATTTGTATGCCCCTGTTAAATTCTCCCCCACTGTTGAACTTGCTTAACGCTAGCTGACCGAACTAAATATACAACAAAAACCACACGTTACTTGACAGAACAAAATCATCTGATAATCAAACGAGTTTGAAGAATAACGTAGAGCTTATTGTTTGCACAACATCTACACTATACAACTAGTTGAACAGCTTAGCCTAGGCTACATAGGCTATCGTGAATCTCTTTGGACAAAAGCATCTGCCAAACAAACATCTCACCCCTTCGACTGAAAACTTTAGTTCAGGTGATACAGGTTGCTGCTTGATGTAATAGTTGACAGCTACAGTTTAAGAAAAAGTTAACCAAGAACAGGATCAGCCCTAATCGAAAATCACGTTATAGGACAATTATTTGTCTTGGCTTTAATCATATTAAATACCTTGAATTTCCCCTGGGGATCAATAAAGTATACTATCTATCTATCTATCTATCTATATGAAGGCAGTTGTATTGGCTACTTTTCCCGCAGCTCTCTCTCCTCAAACTCCCTGGACATTACTTTCAAACTGAGCTAGTTCAGACAAAGACCACTGGACTGCCTATGCTCATTTAAACAATTGAGCAAAACCTTCTTGCAGTCGTTTTTAAATAAATTTGAAACAGATTCAAAAACATCTTATTTTGAAAAAAAAGCATCACAGTAGAAAAGGAATGGTCACATTTATATATCAATGTTTATAATATAAACATAAAATGGGCACGCACAGTAGGGGTGTAAAGGTAAACCTATTCATACCTTACCATTTAGGTACAGGATGTTCAATACAGATGCAAATGCAGCCTTTAACAGTAATCAACAGTAGAATGTTATGCCATGAACATATAAGTGGTGACCATTATGTCAGTTTACTCAACTAACATCAAAAAACAATTGACGCTTTTTAAAAATACTACTTCCATTGTATGGTATAAAATTCTCGCCAAAAGTTTTCTGTACCTGTACCAAAGTTTTGTGCTTGTAAGAATATTTTGTGCTCGTAAAAATGATTTGTGTACATGTAAAAATAATTTGTATCTGTAAAAATATTTTGTGCATGTAAAAATGGTTTGTACATCTTCAAATCCGTTTTGTCACTGTGTAGAATTTTTTTTTGTGAATTTGCGAACGATTTTTGCACGCACGGATTTTCCATTTGCAAGTGCGCATCTGTTTTCTACAGACATGAACCAGATCTACGGGTACGAAACGAATGTACAAGTACAAAACTTTTTTACAAATTTTCCCAAAACAGCCAATCACAGCACTGCTTACTGAACGGCCAGTCAGCCGATCAGCTCGCTTCTTTAATTCTGAAACGCTGGACATACCGCTCTGGGTACATCCATGTAAACACCAGTCAGAAGAGGTGAAACAAGTATTGGCTGGGCTAAGCTAACCTCAAAGATACTGCTTTTATCAACTGTTCAACCGTTATCAACTTTTGGCGAGAAAGTAAGCAGTGCTGTGATTGGCTGTTTTGGGAAAATTTGTAAAAAAGTTTTGTACTTGTACATTCGTTTCGTACCCGTAGATCTGTTTCATGTCTGTAGAAAACAGATGCGCACTTGCAAATGGAAAATCCGTGCGTGCAAAAATCGTTTGCAAATTCACAAACATTTTTTCTACACAGTGACAAAACGGATTTGAAGATGTACACCATTTTTACATGCACAAAATATTTTTACAGATACAAATTATTTTTACATGTACAGAAATATTTTTTACGAGCACAAAATATTCTTACAAGCACAAAACTTTGGTACAGGTACAGAAAACTTTTGGCGAGAATTTTATACCATACCATTGAGAACATACAGCGGGGAAAATAAGTATTGAACACGTCAACATTTTTTTCAGTAAGTATACTTCCAATGAGGCTATTTGCATGAAATTTTCACCAGATATTACTATTAACTCAGATAATCCACCCATATAAAAAAATCCAAACATTAAAGTCCATAGGTAGAGTTATGTGTAATAAAGTGGAAAGACACAGGAAAAAAGTATTGAACACGCCTGCTGAAATTTCTTAAATACTTTGTGGAAAAGCCTTTATTCGTAATGACAGCTTCAAGGCATTTCCTGTATGACAAAAACTAATCAGTCACAGTATTCTGGTGTGATTTTGGCCCATTCTTTTAAACAGATAGTCCTTTAATATTGAAGATTCCAGGGGTCCCTCTTGTGAATCCTGATCTTTAGTTAACTTCCAAAACTGTTCAATTGGATTAAAGTCAGGGCCTTGATTTCCTTTCTCTGAAACCAATTGAGAGTTTCCTTTGCTGAATGGTTTGGATCATTGTCCTGCTGGAAGGTCTAGCCATGTCTCATCCTCATCATTCTGGTGGATGTAAAGATTCTCCCGGAACAAAATGACTCCATTCTTGATTCCTTCAACTGTATGAAGTCTGCTAGTACCATGAGATGAAAAACAGCCCACACCATGATGCCACCACCTCCAAACTTCATTGTTGGTATGGTATTGTTAGGGTGATGCACAGTTCCATTTCTCCTCCAAATATGGTGTGTAGTATGACATCCGAAAAGTTAAATTTTGCTCTCACCAGACCAGAATACATTCTCTCAGTATTTCATAGGATAGTCCAAATGTTGTGTAGCAAACTTTCAACGAGGTTTGACATGTTTTTCATGTCATGCGGGATGAGCGCGCATAGAGGCCATGGCGGTGGAGTGCATTACCTATGATTTTCTCTGTAACAATTGTACCTGCTGCCTCCAAGCCTTTCTGGAGCCTTCTCTGAGTGGTCCTTGGATCTTGGGCTACTCTTCTGACTATCCTTCTGACTTCCTGGTCAGAAATCTTGCAAGGAGATCCTGTGCATGGCCAGTTGATGATGCAGTGATGTTCCTTCCACTTACAGATAATGGCTCCAATACTGCTTGCTGGATGATTCAGAAGTTTTGAAGTTCATCTGTAACCAGTTCCATTGATATGTTTTGCAACAATAAGGTTGCAAAGGTCTTGGGAGGGCTCTTTGCTTTTACCCATCATGACATTTTTCTTGTGTGACACCTTGGTAACAAAAAACCTTATAGCCCACCAGTCTGTACTAACCCAGTTTATATCAATTTGACCAGATATGAGGGATAATTTCTCTAAATACTTATAGATTCCAGTTTGTTCCTTGCTATTCCTTGCCTTTGTGTACTGCTTTTTCTTAGCGTGTTCAATACTTTTTCCCTGTGCCATTCCACTTTTTTAGTCATAACTCTACTTTTAGACATTAATGTTTGGATTTTTATATATGTGTGGATTACCTAAGTTAATACTAATGTCCGGTGAAAATTTCATGTGAATAGCCTCACTGGAAGTATACTTACAGAACAAAATGTTGACGTGTTCAATACTTATTTTCTCCGCTGTATATTGTTAATGAACTTTAGGTTAGTAGTGGCAAAAATGAACCTAATGACAAAACTTCAAAACTGAGGTACAAGCCAGTTTTGTGTATCATTACACCCCTAGTACTCATTGATGTGTGTGTGTGTGTTTATGTGTTATTGAGTGTCTCTTCTGGTCGTTTGGTCCTCTACACTTGTTGGGGTGATGCAATCTGTAAAACAGAAAATAAGAGAAGAACACAGTCAGAAAAGTTAGAGCAGACTAGCCTATTAATAACACTATTTATGATATTAATGCCAGAGACTTTCTAATGTGGAGACACAGCACTCAAAAAATACTCCATAGAAATGCATGGGGCTAGTTTGTCACGCCAATATGGCCGTTGTCTACATTGGGGTGTAACGGTTCAGATCTGTTCTAGAATCTTTGCTCAAAACTCTGCGCGTCGCTTGGCAACGACCCATAATAATGCTGCGCATGGTTCAGAGCAGAGCAGGGTTCTGAGTTGGTGTTTGCAGTTGGCGCTTAAAATAAAATGTCTCTTTCAACCCCAAAACGTAAAATTACAGATGAAAACCGTCGATTCAACCCAACGTGGACGGACAGGTACCTTTTTATTTTGCCATCCGCTGCAAGCGCAAAGCCAATGTGTTTGATTTGCAATGAGTGCATTACTGTTCATAAAGAATATAATGTCCGTAGACACCACATTGAAAAACACGCGGCATTCCGGACAAATTTCCCCGAGGGCTCTTCGGAGAGGGCTGTAAAAGCACAGAGTTTGATTGCATCCTACAACCGGAGCTGTGCTACCATGGTGCGGTCATGCACTGCACAAGAGAGGGCTACAGCAGCTTCACTTCGCGTTGCATGGATATTGGCCAAAAAGAAGAGGCCATTCACTGAGTCCGAAACCATGAAAGACTGTATGTTGGCCGTGGTGGATGAAGTGTTAGTTGATGCTAAAGTTAAAGCAAGTGTGACATCTGCTATTAAAGACGTTCCCCTGTCAGACACTACAAACATTCGTAGGGTTGATATTCTTGCCACAGACGTTTTCGAAACACTGTTGGGAGAACTTAAAAAGGTTGATGTCATGTCTGTAGCTGTAGACGAGTCTACAGACAAAACAGACATTGCACAATTGTGCATCTATGTCCGTTTTTATGATGGCAAACGCTTCTGAGAGGAGTTGCTCGGCCTACTGCCATTGAAAGGACACAACTGGCGAGGTAGTCTTTGGGAATATTTCCGCATTTTTTGAAAAAAATGGTCTGGACATGAAACGTGTGTGCATGCTTGTGACAGACGGTGCTCCATTCATGGCCGGTAAAATAAGTGGTTTGGTAGCACGTTGGTCTGCTATTGCTCCTCAGTTAATGTATTTACACTGCATTGTGCATCAGACTGTGTTGTGCGCAAAACTAAACGGGCAGCTTAAAATTTCTATGGATAATGTGATGGCCACAATCAATTTTATTCGCTCCACATCAAGCCTCCAACATCGCTTATTTCGCCAGCTGCTGTCAGATATGTCTGCAGAGCACCACGACCTGCTTTTACACAACGATGTCAGGTGGCTGTCAAAAGGCACGGCACTGGAGCGCATCTGTGATCTTCGAGAGGAAATCGCAACTTTTCTCCGCAGCAGCAGGCACAAAAAAGCGGAGGCACACCTGGATCGCATACTAGACGACATCTTCATGGCTGATGTGTGCTTTCTGAGCGACATATTCAAACACCTGAATTGCTTAAATGTGGGACTGCAAGGCAGAGACAAGACTGTCATTGATCTCGTGGAAAAAATGCACGCATTCCACCTCAAACTGGACCTTTTCGCAACGGACTTGACAACAGGCCGATTACTGCATTTCCCGACGCTCCGCAAATGCATATCGTCCCCGGCACAAATCACAGATGTGATGACCGATTTCATTGCGAGGCTGAAAGAGAACTTTGCAGGTCGACTGGATGGACTTGTTCTGCCCACAGAGGTGATGGGCTTTGTCAGAGATCCCTTCATTGCTGCAACAGACGGAGACTTATCTGCCAGAGCAAAGGAAGCCGTCCCTTCCATTGATGAGGGGAAATTCATTCTAGAAGTTGTTGACTTGCAATCATCCCTGACCATGGCTCAAGAGCTTAGTACTAAAGGTCCAGCAAAGTTCTGGAGTGATGTTAACATGCACCAGTTCCCCAACGTTAAGAAGGTAGCAATCTTTGTGCTCAGTATGTTTGGATCAACATACACATGCGAATCAAGCTTTTCACACATGAATGCAATCAAAAGCAATTCTCGTTGCTCCCTGACTGACAATAACCTTCACCAGTGCCTTCGGATTGCATTGACGTCTTATGAGCCAAAAATCACTGAACTCATTCAGACTAAAAAATGTCACTTCTCCCACTAAAAAAATCAGAAGGGTAGGCATAACTGCTGGCCTATCAGCAGAATATGCTAATGAAAATGAATGA
Source organism: Alosa pseudoharengus (assembly GCF_046254945.1). Lineage (NCBI taxonomy): Eukaryota > Metazoa > Chordata > Actinopteri > Clupeiformes > Clupeidae > Alosa > Alosa pseudoharengus. Next base: position 1,147,141 of record NW_027468704.1, on the reverse strand, counting down.
TTTAAAACAGTTAGCATAACCTTCTCATTCATGCGCAGCAGATAACTTTTACTTGCTTTGAGTATTATTATTTTGTATTATTTTGGTTTCAAAGGGGAAGCAAATGTTAGGCCTCTTGTAGGCTCTGTTTTTATGCACTTGATATGTACCAGGGTAAGTTTGATATGTAGGCTACCAGGGTACGTTTTTTCTTCGGTTTGTTATTAAAAAAGTGTAAAAAGAGTATTGAGGCTACCTCAATTGGTTGGTTATAACAATTTTATTGTTGAAGTGACATTATTCATTGTTGTTGAAAGGTCAATCAAATAATAAACACTGCTTTTGTGTTGGTTTGAATAATTACCTCCTGCTTTCTGGTCGCTGAAAATGTGTGGCCCGGCTCAAGTCTGTGGTTTTAAAATGTGGCCCAAATGAATTTGTAATTGAATAGCCCTGACATAGACTATATATAGAACAGTCTATGTGAGTTAACGTCGAAGGGCAAAGTCACGTGACTTCTAGTTGTAGTCTGTTTATGAAATGAAAGGAGCGATTTCGTTTTTTAAAATAAGGCAAAATAGTGTGATATGTTCACAGTTAGTAGGCTTGATTATTACTGTACACACACTGAAAAATATTGAGGCAAATTGTAGACCCCTCCTTATACAACTAAACACAGATGTTGATGGTCTTGCTTAAGTGGATTTTTAAAAATCATTATTCTACGTCATTTGCACTTTCAGAAATAAGAAATGCTGTAGGCCTATTTTCAGTTTTATAGCTGATTGTCTTATTTTGTTTACAAGTTACAGATGGAGTCTGGGTACTTATTGTACTGTTTAGCCTACATCTTACACACTTCAGGCTGTTGCAGATAGCTCAGGGAAAAGACTGTATGACACTAGGTGGTACAGCCTGAGACATGCACAATAAAAAAAAATTGCTTTCTGCATTTTTGTTTTGCTTTTCCCTCCATTGTACCGAACTTGTACCGAACCGTGATGTCCAAACCGAGTTATGAACCGAACCGTGACTTCTGTGTACCGTTACACCCCTAGTCTACATATATCCCACCCCTTCCTCGGCAAAACGTTGACATGTGAATACATTGAGCCAATCATGTGGTGTGATGTGATTGAGCCAATCATATGGTGTGTTGTGAAGTCCTCGTGCCAATCATGTGTTGTGATCTCGCCGCTGGAGCAAGATTGGTGTGGTGAAGCCTTGCGCACGCGCATTTCTGCCGAAATGGATGCCCGACGAGTGCCCAAAAAGCGTTGTCAAATGGCCGCCGAGTGGAGGGACTTGCCTAAAAGGACTTTGTTAATGCCCAACCATTGCTTCACATTTATTTTTTAGGCACTCCTATCCTTCAGTACTAGTATTGACAGATGCTGTCCTAGCTTCTCCTTTGCACTGTACTTTTGCTGTAGCTCTGTAGCTACAATGTTAAAATGGTTAAATGTTAATAGATCAAATGTTATTCTACTGCTGTAAATCACTTTGGATGTGTCTGACAAATAAATGAATGAATACATGTAAATGTCACAGAAGCATAATCAATGAAAAAATATGAAGATATGAAACAACAAATACAGCCATTGGCTTTGGAAACCATTCATGATATGGACAGGTTGAACAAAATCTGAGATTGTGTAGCTACCACCTTGTCAGATTTGACACAAAATTACCCTATAACATTTTAAACTTGACATAGGCTACTCACTTATGATGTCAGATGTTTTCATAGGATTAAGCTGCAGGTCAGGCTGTCATCCAGGGAAGACAGATCTTTGGGGCCGTTCTTGCATCTGCTCTCTTGATGTCAGCATATTGGGATGCTGTAATACATGTTGCAGTTGCTACTTAAACCTAAAAATGATAGAGAAACAATGACAACAAGCACTACAGCAAAGTTGCACAAGCATGTTACAAGGGCTAAGGCCATCCTTAAAAATATTTTTGTTTGCAGTAACAGCCAAAAAAAAAAAAAATGGGTCGGTAGGTAGGTCAATATTTTTTTTTTCAAGATTCAAAGTTAAAAAAAAGTATAATTTTGGTCATGGTGATTACGTAGGAATGAATTTACACAAATGTGCATATCGTGACGTAACTGACTGGGTCTTCAACCTGTGCCTTCAGGCGCACCATTGCAAACCTCATTCTGATGCAGGTTATATAGACCAGCCTTTCTCAAACTTCTTTGACCTGAGGCCCGGTCATGGCAGACTTTGGGGTCATAGGGCTCATCTACATGTACCCAGAAAGAAGGCTACAATAACTCTTGGCCACGTTATATTGAAATTTGACTATACAGTACTCAATGCTATACAGTGTATTATACAGTCTCTGCTCTGTTTCTAGGGAAGTTCCAAAAAACGTCGTTCTATTAAGTTTCGTTAAATAAATAAATAGCCTTCCAACAGGTTGAAGCGGAGCTTTGATACCAACGTTATCGATTAGGCCTGTCAAACTCGATTCCTTTTAAGGATCCGGGTTATTCTGAGTCACTCACTAAACTGATCCGGGTTGAACGAGTCACTTGAGTCACTTGAGTCAGTGTTGCTAAATCACAAAGAAATTCAGTCCTACGTTCAAGCAGTGCAGTGGGGTGCTTCATTTCGTTAAGTGCCTTCTCATGTTGGATGTGGATCCTCCATGATTTGAAACCAGGTTTTTGCAGTACTTGCATTTAGCCTAAGAGTTTTGCTCTCCTGGTCAAAGTGCATCCACACATTGTTCATCTTTTTGGTGCTCATGTTCAGAAACTTTGATCTTATTGACAGAGAGGGTAGCCTATATTATAATAATTATTTGTTGTTGTTTTGTTAACAATAGAAAATTTGCCTAGGTCTAATGCTACTCTGCTACAATGTTTATTACCACTACTATATACTAATAGTAGGCTACTAGGAATCTATTCTAATAGGTATTATAGGCAGCTAATACTAGGCAACTAATATTATTAGCCTATTAATCATAGGTATATATATATATTATATTATATTATATTATATATTAGGCTACCTAATATGATATATATATATATATATATATCATATTAGGTAGCCTAATATATAATATAATATAATATAATATAATATAATATAATATAAAATAGCCTAATATAATAGCATCAAAACCTCCACCCACTCACGGGAAAGAAAGCAGTTTGAGCCAGACTGTTTATTTATTGTCTTAACCTAGCCTAAGCAATTGACTTTCAATGTAGACATAAAACAGGAACGTAGAAATGCCCTGCAGTGAATAAATTATTATTATTGTTATTATTATTACTACTACTACTACTACTACTATTCTCATTAGGCCTATTATTATTATCACCTTGACACGAGTAGAAACTAGGCTACTTGCTCGTCTACAGATCCACTCATGACAATGTAGCCGGCTGATTCGACTGACTCGCACTCATAACAACATAATGTAACCGGTCCGCCCGGCTGATCCAAATGACCCAGGTAGGCTAGCCTACTCAAGCAACTCCATACAGAGCTTGCAATGTTTCGGACTGTCTTCGCGACCTAATTGCATTTTAAAGTAGGCTATGCGTGCAGAATATATGTTATTTCAGAAGTGAAAGCATGGCTTTTGTTGTGGATTTTCTTTTAACCTTGACGAGGAGTACTCGCTCCTCTAAAGATCCACTCATGACAACGTAGCCGGCTGATTCGGCTGACTCGCACTCATAACAACAACGTAACCGGCCCGCTTGGCTGATCTGGCTAGCCTACTCTCCATACAGAGCTTGCAATGTTTCGGACTGTCTTCGCGACCTAATTGCATTTTAAAGTAGGCTATGCGTGCAGAATATATGTTATTTCAGAAGTGAAAGCATGGCTTTTGTTGTGGATTTTCTTTTAACCTTGACGAGGAGTTACTCGCTCCTCTAAAGATCCACTCATGACAACGTAGCCGGCTGATTCGGCTGACTCGCACTCATAACAACAACGTAACCGGCCCGCTTGGCTGATCCGACTGGCTAGCCTACTCTCCATACAGAGCTTGCAAAGTTTCGGACTGTCTTCGCGACCTAATTGCATTTTAAAGTAGGCTATGCGTGCAGAACATATGTTATTTCAGAAGTGAAAGCATGGCTTTTGTTGTGGATTTGTTTTTCACCTTGACGAGGAGTTACTCTAAAGATCCACTCATGACAACGTAGCCGGCTGATTCGGCTGACTCGCACTCATAACAACCTAACCGGCCCGCTTGGCTGATCCGACTGACCCGGGTAGATAGGCTACTCAAGCAGCTCCATGAGCGTGCAGTTCGGACTGTCTGCACGACCTAATTGCATTTTAATATGCTACATCTATACACCAAATCTAATTATGTCTAGGCTACATGCAGAACATTGAATGTTATTTCAGAAGTGAAAGAAATGGCTTTTGTTGTGGAATTGCTTTTCACCTCGAGGAGGAGCTACTCGCTCTCGCAGATCCACTCATGACAACGTAGCCGGCTGATTCGACTGACTCGTACTCAACGTAGCCTAACCGGCCGGCTGATCCGACTAGGCCGGATTGCTACTCAGCCGCTCCAATCTGAGTCCCATGGTCTGTGAGTCTGCAATGTTTCCGGCTCTGCGGGAAGTTAACCAGTTATCTCGGACTGCCTGCTCTACTCACTCAGTCGCTTGAGTTGATTTGTGGAGTTGTGGTTGCCTACGAAATTGTTACATTTTTGGCAGCTACGATAGCTAGGGCTAGGAGGCTAGCTAATGTTGCAAGAGGTTTGTGTGTGGCGCTGTTTATCGTTTTAGATTGAATTGTAGTAGGACTCAACTGATCCGGGTTAATGATACTAGAGACTCGCGACTCATGGGTTAATTTAAAGACACGGGTGAAAGATCCGAGTGAGTCACGACTCAAACGCCTTTATTATCGATTAGTTTCAGTTTCTCTCGCGCAGACGCGCATTGAATGAATGCTCATACCACCACTTAATTGTAGGGCTCCATGTTTAATGACATCGATAGCAGAAACGTTTGTTTTATTTTTTCGTCGATCCGCGGTTTCTTGATCAACTGCGCAGCAAATTATCAAATGAAGCACCGGGCCAAATTTCACTCCACGACTCCGCGGAACAGCAGTCTCCATGTTGCGGACCCATATTTTGAGAAATGCTAAATAGACCACAACCAATTTCAATACTCCGACACGGTCACCGTTAGACTAGGGGGGGAGAAGGGATGAGAAAAGATCAGGCCACAGTTCTTCCAGAACTTCGTGCCAAGTAAAATCAGTTTGTGTGAATGAAACGAAGCCATAGTGTGACATGCGTAAAACCAATGGTGTAGAGATGACGCCACAGGGTTTTATTTAAGTGAGCCACGTTTGCATGTAGGCAATTTATATTCACAATACTTGGGCCTACTAAAATAAATGTTATTTTATTGCATTTGTATTGGTTGTTTAGAGTAAAAAAAACAATCGGTCGGTATTAACGCAAGTTTACAACCGGCAAGTCGGTCGGACTAAAAGGGGGAAAAAAAAATATTTGGGTCGGTTCTAAATTGACAGGGTCGGTCGGGTTACGGCAAACGAAAATATTTTTAAGGATGGCCTAAGGCCTCATGGGAATGCAAGTTAATTCCCATTTTAACTGGGTTGATGAGGGTAGTAATATTGCTAGTGAAATTATAACATCAAATCATATTTGAAAAGGTTGTGGATTAAATAGCACTGTGTGTCTGCCTTAGCTGCAACAGAATATAAGACAGTATTAACTTAGCATGCATTACTTGTCCATGTCAATAGCTTTCTTATAAGGTTATAACATTTACATGAGGCAGACATCACACAACATAAAATTCTGATAGCAAAACGTTTAACTTATTGTATTCATACGTAGTCGTTAGCTACACTAGCCCATTGTATTTACAGTAGATAGTGAATAAAAACCGCAGAAGGCAAAAGTAAGGTAGACTGATAACGTTAATGTTAAATACTTTTATGAAGCAAACACCGCTTACATTTACCTCAGCGCACGTTAAGGTAACGTAACGTTAACTTTAAGATAATCAAGCCCAAAATAGCGCCAGCTTCACACATTTAACGTACATGACAGATTTAACGTACATGACGAATTCTTTTTTAAAGTTGATAGTAAAATAAAACGTACACCAAAATAAAAACAGACATAACGAGATAGCCTACCGACGAACATTTACCTGAATTAAAGGAGAATTCCGGTGTGATTTTGACCTAAAGTGTTTTGAAACATGATACCGAGTGTGAACGTATGTCTCATAGCCCATCTCGGCTTGTCCCCTGCACTCCGAAATCTGGCGCTAGTTAGCCGATGCTACCAACAAGGTGGTCAATGGTGGTGCCTCGGCATCGGCATAGCCATGCAAATAAATCACTGTTTTACACCATTTACGAGGCACAATGTATCTCCACACTTCATTGGTAGACTTCCAAGGGCCCTGACATTTAAAACGAGACATTGAGAACTTTGAAAAAGCACTGGTAGTTTACTTACAAGACGATTTATACAGACAGTATCTTCTCGAAGTTTAGCGTTTGCAGCCATCTTGAATTTAGTCACGATAAGTCGAGCGACGAGTAAGAATGAACAGGTATGATAAGGGATCAGATTCCAAAAATAATTCCGTGGAAATGCATGGATTCCAGTTGCTGCTACTGGAAGAAACTGTAATCCATGCATTTCCACAGAATTATTTTTGGAATCTGATCCCTTATCATACCTGTTCATTCTTACTCGTCGCTCGACTTATCGTGACTAAATTCAAGATGGCTGCAAACGCTAAACTTCGAGAAGATACTGTCTGTATAAATCGTCTTGTAAGTAAACTACCAGTGCTTTTTCAAAGTTCTCAATGTCTCGTTTTAAATGTCAGGGCCCTTGGAAGTCTACCAATGAAGTGTGGAGATACATTGAGCCTCTTAAATGGTGTAAAACAGTGATTTATTTGCATGGCTATGCCGATGCCGAGGCACCACCATTAACCGCCTTGTTGGTAGCATCGGCTAACTAGCGCCAGATTTCGGAGTGAGGGGACAAGCCGAGATGGGCTATGAGACATACGTTCACACTCGGTATCATGTTTCAAAACACTTTAGGTCAAAATCACACCGGAATTCTCCTTTAATTTCTTCTCCTGATAATACAATAGCAAATACAACTTAATAGCCCGGTTGAAACCAGACCCTCACAACTTACCTCAACTCAACTGATATACATAACGTATTTTCGAAACACCCAACATTTAAATTCAACATTTCTCCTAATATACTTACATTTATAAACATCGGCAGAAGTAGCTGCCGTGACCTCCATCATGTCAGCCATTTTGTCCGATTTGATTTTCCCGGCGGCTCGTCTTCTTCTACAGTTATCGGGCTCCCGCTGAATTGTGGGATAGCGTAGTGACCATCCGTTGTATACTGTGGAGGTAGTAGGCCATCCGGGTACTTTTCGCCTACTAGTCGATGTCTACTAAGAATTCAGACGTACTACTACTGTGGCGTACTGCGTCTCGCCTACTGTACAGTACGCTAGTATGGGTATTCGGATGCACCCAAGGTTAGGATATGCCCGCTTGACAACGGCAGAGATAACTGGCCTTATACTCTGAGCGAATTAGCCTAGAAAAGGGTCAAAGGTGGAAGTAAATACAGCAAAAGCATATTTGGTATCATTTGAATCGTAATTTTCTGTAGATTAAGAATTTGTGGTGCCTACAGCGCAGATTTGTACCGAAAAAAATATATAGGGCTTTGAATGGAGCATGGCACAATGATTTTTGGGCCAAAAACGTATGTTAGTACATCTTGATATTAGCTGATATCTCTTAAGCCAATTGAAAGATATTCATCAAACTTGGTCTACTTACCCACTACAAGTTGTCAAAGAGCTGGCAAGACAATTTAGGTCTTGAGGTCAAAGGTCAAGGTTACAAGGGGTCACACAAATAACTCACATGCAGTATTTGGTTCATATCTCCAAAGCAGACTGATGGATCTTCATTAACTCTAGTACATTTATTGTCTATACAAGTTAGATGAACCTAGGGACTCATGGCCATGGGGTCAAAGGTTAAGGTCAGTTTCATCCCCTGACATACAAGGTTATAGACGGTGGAGACATGCTAATCAACATGCCATGTTCAATTCAATTACTGTAAATATAGTGAACTTTTTTTATGTTGCACAACATAGACTTGGTTGTTTTTGACATGGGGAGTCCTTATCTACAGCACAATGAGTTTAATACCCCTCCTTTGTATAGACGAATCAATAATCTGATTGCAATTACTGTATGCAAATGTGCTTATCAGTTACAGTGGAATACTTCCACTAGCATAGTCATGACCTGACCAATATCTCTTTCAATATTGCCCATGCAGTCCTTTCCACAGTACAAGCAGTGCTACTTCCAGCTGTAAATTATAGCTTTCTCTGCTGTTGTGACTTTCCATAAGTTAGTTTGACTGTTAACTGTGGCCCTTGCTATTTTTCCCTTCATGGACATGGTGTTGTCCACTTTCTCCTGGCAATTTCTGTGACCCTGAAGACTAGCATTGTCTTCCAGTTTTGATGTTACTAATGTGGCATGTCCGTTGTTATCTGTTCAGTTGAAGTTAGGGGTGGGCAAAAAATAATATCTAAATATTTTGGAAGATTTTGACGGTAGATATCAATAATATAATTAAATATGAATTTGTTACAAGCCACCTTATAATTTCTTACAAAGCACATTAAGGGACACAAAGTATTAGGATAGCAGTTCATTTTCTAAATTTTGTTTCTGAAAGATGAGACTGTTGTAAGAAGCAATGTTTTCCCCTGGGATGAATATCAGTATTTAGTTGTGCTCAGTAGTACTGTCTTGATTCATTATTTTCAATTTCACTGCAATGGATGATGAGACTAACCTGACTCTCGCCAGATGAATTTCGTTCCGCCTAGCTCCACTAATCCATCTGGGATCAATCCATTGGAGTGGTGTTTCAGAAGGCTGGGCCTTATCAAAAATCCTTGCATATGATTAGATAAGCCACTTGTCCGTCCTCTATTAACATGCTACTTCAACCACTCACATTGAAGCCAACCCGTGACGCTGAGAACAGTCTCACAGTCGCTTCTACGCTACGTCACATCTATGAAACTCCGGCCCTGCGTCCTGATTGGCTCTACCATAAAATATGGTGCCGAAATCACTCTCAACGGAAGCAATCCCAGATGGATGTGAGTGGAGTAAACATTGGTCTAGTGTTATCCAATTGTGTGCAGTGAGATTTTCAAATGCATGCTTGGTGCCGCCCCTCGAGTTGGGCCATTACATTGTTTGTGGCCAGACCCTTAATCTTTTTTTAGATTACCAGGGTCTGGATTTTCCAGGCTAGAAAATGTCCACTTCCAAATTAACAATTAACAATTACCACTTGACTATTTAGTAATTTAGCACTCTGGAACAAGGCGTCCGAAGGAGACCATGTAGATAGAAGATTTTCCGAAGACTGTTGATCTTTATTCACCGTATTGCAATGATGGTACAGCCCAACCAAAGTCCAGACCAACCATCAAAGCAATAGGGAGGAGATGTCATCAGCTGGGCCCCCCGACAAGATCTCCCCTACGGATGGCTATACTGTACACTATATTTTATACTCCTCAGCCCTTGAGAAGTGCCACTCTCTCACGCCATCTCCATCAACACCCTTCACCAATCAGTACCAAGCAGGGTCGCTTACATTGGTGGAAACCATCTTCCCATCATGCATCCTATGTAATGCATAGATAAAATATGTAAAATAGTGTAACCCTAAGTTCTGTTTCCTTCCAGTTTGGTGAAATAAGGCCTTCTTATCTTATTGTGTAACCCTAAGGCCTTCTTATCTTATTCTCTTCCTAGCTGGACAGGCCCTAACTCATAAGGCACAGTGGCCTCCTCATCCCTTTCCTGCCCAGTCCTCTCCAGCTTGATAACACCCCCTCTCCCTTAACTATATAAGGAGGAGATCCTCTCATCCTGGTTCCCCCAGTACTTTTCCACTCACCCCACTCCGCTGACAGTCGGTCTGGCCTACACAAGATACAATGACCTCACACTGCTCACAGCAAATGCAGTGGCATTAAGACATATGACACTCATGATTACATTCTTCTAAAACATGAAAACCCATGCAATAGTATAAACCCTTATGAAACCCATGATTACATCCCTTCACATCCTGAAAACCCATAATACTTAGTAGAATCCTAGGTAATATCAGTCCGCTGCTGCCGTTGCTTATATGCCTACTACCAACTTCAGGGAACAAAGTATAACTAGTTTTTTATTTCTAACACTATTCTATCAAGATAGACATTTACATCGATTGTCTGGCGTTATAATTTAAGTTGAAGGAAATAGCTCAAAATGACAATGTTTATCAGAAGTTTGACAGAAATGGTTTGAATTTAATCTAAAACTTCTGCTATTCAGCTTGTCTAAATGAACTACAATGTTGTTATTGATGTACTGAATGTTATGTAATAGTACTTTGTTTTTACTCCAATATCATTTATGAACTAAAACAGTTATTTTAAAACAGGTATTCACACAGATGTTTGCATTTTAAAACAGCAAATTATTTAGATTTCCCCTGATTTCAGAGAGGCTATTACTACAATACTAAAATAAGATGTGGAGGTTGAAACACCTGTTTTTATACAGAAAATAAAGTTTGTTTTGCTTTAATAAATGTCTTAATCTTTTTTAATGTCAATTCAGATAGTTGATTCTATGCCTCAGCCAGCTATAGCCTCATGACCTTTAACCTCTACCTGTGACCCCATGATCTTTAATGCCTTATCAGTTAATTTAGGCTTAATTAACTGTGTTGGGTTTAATGAGGATCCTTCAATCTGCTTGAGAGGTATAAAACAAACATTGCATGTCAAGTATGACCTCATGTGACCTTGACCTTTGACCCCAAGACATTAAACACCTACTAATTTTAATCAAGAACTTATGGTGAGTAAGTACACCAAGTTTGGTAAAGATCCTTTTACCAGTATGGGAGATATCAGCTAATATCTATATGTGATAATATACGTTTTTGGCCCAATAATCATTATACCATGGTCCATTCAAAGCTGTATATATTTTTTCTGTTACAAATCTTCACTGTAGGCACCTGAAATTCTTAATCTACATGAAATTACGGTTCGATTGATACCAAATATCCTTTTGCTGTATTTACTTCCACCTTCAACCCCAATTCGCTCAGACTATTAGCAACCATCCATTTAGAACGACTGGCCTTCATAGCAACCAAGGATCTTAGCTGTGATTCATATGCAAGATTCATGTAGCTACAGTATGCATGCAATGTGATGCAAAGTATAGAAAGGTGATGAAATATACAGAGACAGGTCAAGAAATATAGTGCAATGTAGACAGTAGTATACAGTTGATTTACAGAAGGTGGTTTAGAGTAATATCAATTAACTATAAATATGTGCAGTGTATTACCAGTTATCTCATACAATAAGTAGAATAATATATGTAGATGTAGCAGTAACATTATAATAGTAGAAATAATAATATAGATATATGCAGTGTATTAACAGAATATAATAAAACAGAATAAATATGGATATTCAATATGACAAATATATAACAGATATGTACATAACATACAGCTATGTGCAGTGTGGAAACAGTGTCATTGTAGTGCAGAAACAATATTATAAGAGTAGTAAGAATAAGTCTATGTGCAGGATGAATAGTATGAAGATCAGTAGAATAACTATGTATAAATGTAATTACAGTAGGCCTATGTACATTTGTAAATAAATAGAAAACTATGGGTGAGAGGGATAAATTAATTTTATTTAATCGTAAAAGTAAATTGCATTCAATTAAATTGCAATTAAAAATCTCTCCAGTAGGCTTTAATGTCACGCAAAAAGTACAACCAAAGCTGAGCTTGATCAACTAGAACGTCTAAAGAACCAGAACTTGAGTGTAGTTTTTTGCTGGGTCCCAGGCCATGTTGGTCTGAGGGGAAATGAGAAAGCGGACAGTGCTGCCAAGCAAGCCCTCAATGAAGAAGTCACAGAATGTCAAATCCCTGCCCCAGACCTTAAACCTATACTGAACTCTTACATCACAGATAAGTGGCAATCTGAATGGGATTAAAATGTACCAACAACAAGCAAGGAATGTTTTGGCACATTTTCATGATCCACTGGGTCGTTATGGGCCACACAAAATACGGTGTTGCTAAAATTACTCCTATTGTGGCTATTAGAGTAGAGACATGCGTTGAGTGCATGAGTATCCAGCTACATTCAATGAGTTAAGTAAAATACATTTACACACACACAAAAAACATCACTAATGTTGTGGACATTCCTTTATTCTGAGATACATCAATAGGCTCTCAAAACAATCCCAAACAGACATAAGGTCTTTATAGAGCAAATCCATATAGATTATTTGTCAAATAAACCAGTAAAACAGAATTAGGGGATGGAATACATAACATTCACACTCATAGCTCATATTTTTAAAATAAATCAGTGAAAAAGTATCCTGACAAACAAGCAGCATTGTAATGCCTTAGTCATATTTCATAATTTCAATTATTTCTCTAGGTTACCTGATAGCCCAGTTTGAGAGGTGCAAGATGCGTGACAATATTTATTTTTGCATCCAATCACTGCTGTTGTTTTATTTTATTGATTTGATTTTAGTCATAAAAGTTAAATTCGAAGGCAGGCCACAGGTAAAATCCAACAAACCGCATTCAACCCGCAAGCCAATAGTTGAATAGCCCTCTCCTAGAGCTTTTGAGATATTGCCACTGCTGCAACACTGAAAGGCACTGTTACAATGTCTGGATCAAGTCAGGTTCAGCATAGCGTATGCCACTGTCTGCTCACGTTGGTGACCGGACCAGGGCAAGCACACTTTCGCAGTTCCCGCCGGAAATGCAGTCTAGTTTTGTTCACTATCTTGATAACGAGGTTCATCACTTCCACACAGTCAGGGGGGAAAGTTTGTGTGCACTGCGCTTCTTGGTGGAGGATGCAGTGAAACGTCATGAGCTCTTGATCCAGTGACTTTTGAAGCAAATTCACAAAGCCCTTATGTGCTCCTCTCATGGTGTTTATTCCTTTCGCTTCTAGACAACTCAAAACAGCATCACAAATGTCCTGCCCTCGTGTTTGGCCCTTTAGCGGTATGAGTTCAATCAGTTCTTCCTGCGGCCCATCAGAGTTTACATATCTGCATAACAGTGCTGTCTGCTCAACGTCGTTTACATCACTTGACAGGCAATTGAAAATGCTTGAGCTGAATTGATGTCATCAATTTGCTTACTGCTGATGTTTTCTGCCATTTTAATGGTCCTGTCTCTGACGGTCTTTGCGGAGAGAGGCATTTCTCTAATTTTCTGAACAATTTCCCGTTTGTTTTTAAAGTCGGAGAATAGATGCTCTGATATTTTCATGAACGACTCTTTCATATACTCTCCGTCTGTGAACGGCTTCCCCCTCTTTACGATCTCCAGAGCTGCCACAAAGCTAGCAGTGCTAGTTGACTGTGGAGAACTATTCCACTTCTTGAAAGATAGTTTGCGCTCTTCAGCTTTTCGTAGCAGTTCCAAAATTGCTCTCTTTCGCTCATCTTCGGTTGAGTATTTTTCAGCGAATGCTAAGTGTTTGTTTTGAAAATGTCTTTCAATGTTACATTTTTTGTTGTTCGATATTTTCTCGCCACATATCAAGGATACAGGTAAGCCAGCGTTGTTGGCGGTGAATGCAAATAAATAAGTCCACGCTGAATTAAACTCTCTATTTTCTTCCGAAACTTTCCTTTTTTGGGTTTTTTTCATGGCTATTCAGGGTTCACAACTTCACACACAGGTTCGCACCAGTTCACACATTCTAAAAGCTGCCAGCAGGTAAAGGCGTGGGATATGTGACGTGGCCTATATTTTTGTTGACAAATTATGAATTAGAAATAGTCTATCTTTTTAAAAATTGGATCGTATCAGCTGAAACTCCAAGATAACTGCGCAACAAAATAAACTAATAATAATGTGTGAATACAAATGAATTAAGAAATACCCTTTATTTATGTTCGGTTTTTTTTTTGTCAAGGCCAAAGGGAGCCGCTATAAGGAGGCTGAAGAGCCGCATGCGGCTCCGGAGCCGCAGGTTGCCGACCCCTGGCCTAGACACATTTCATTTCATTGTAGAGATATGCGCAGGACAGAGCACGCATTCTCTCCTTGCACCGCTCTCCTTCAAACAGGTTGGCTTCAGCTCGCACCTCCCCAACGCAAATCAAAACAGTGTCTTGTGCAAGAACTGTTCATGCAGACTACAACTGGCGTGGTGTAGCCTACACAACTTTGTTAAAAATTGATGCATTCAAGTTAACTTTGCAAAGTTAGTGTTATAGCCTACTTATCACAACTTTGTCAATCGCAAACGCTAATTTATTCTAACGTCTCTATACGGAACTACCTGCTTCATTTGCGGAGGACGAAGAGAAAGCACATTTTTGATAATAGAGCCAGTAGAGAAATAACTGTTCAGAATTAATCTGTAGCCTAGGGTAGGCTTCTGTAGAAAACAATGTTGTTGGCGATTTAATACTATCTAGTGAAATTTTTAACAGGCTACGCAATAGAGGCTTAGACAACTATGACCCACGTTTTGGTTTCGTAAATGAATTTGCCCTACTTCTTGACTGCAATGTAGTCAATTGACTCCTTGACAGGTTATTTTTATTTTTCTGTACAATAAACAAATACATCTGCTTTATGCCGCAGAATTACGCACTTGGCCAGCCTATAGAACGGGCACATTTTGGAGAGAATAGAGAATGTAGCACGCAAAACTCTGTAGGCTATTTGTGGCGGGTTACCAGCAAACAATGTTTAATGCATTAACTCAAGACCTCAAACGTTTTCTAAACAATAAAAATAGAAAAGATGCAGCAGGCAGCAAATGTAGTAGAGTAATTTCCAGTGGAAGAACAAAATTCTGAATGAAGCCCAAAGCTATGAAGGCATATCTGGCAAGTTGTTATTTTATGAAGACGTAAATGGTTGCGCTACAGGTCAAGTTTGCAAAAAGGAGACATAACGTGTGAGCATGCCACACTATCCAGGGATGCGCTCACACAGCTGTGGTAGCGGGGGCAGGAGGATTACTGTCAGTGCATGGCTTTACAGTGGGCAGTGCTTCGACTTGGCCAGCTTCACTCGCGGTCCGTGCGTGGGATCACACGACTTTAATTTGTATTTTCCCAGTGAGACGCTGCAACAACCCAAACAACCGGTAGATGGCTCAAGTGAGCAGGGTGTCTCGTAAAAAGAAATGGAGCCTGGAAAACCCTACACAGACTTCACTACAGACTTTAGCAGACTGGTTTAGAAATAATTTAATAGCCAGAAATATGCCTGCCCTGCCCTAATAAAGAAATATTTGGTTAACTGCGAGTGAATCCCGTTTGCAGCCGTAGAAGAAACGCAGGACAAATTAAACATTCTGGTTTTCTCCGAGTGCAACGATGATAGACATCATTTGGACAAAATATAGAGCATATTAACCTCCGTTTCTCAGCCAAATGCCTTCCTGTTACGTCCTATTATCACGGAGTTACAGGCAATAAACAATTTTTGATGGTCACAAGTTTACTTCATTAGCGGTTTATTTTTTTGATTATTAAAGAGTGTTTTTCATTTAAAGGTTTCTTCGTGCTTATTCAGTAGAGCATTTAGTGCTCTTCCCAATCCCAGACGTTCACATTGCATGTTTGTTTGTAATGGATGCAACCGCGAGATAGGCTACCCGTTTGACGGCAATGAGTTGTTAACAGACATGAACCAAGACATATAGCCCAGCAGCAATCTAGGGACTGTTCGTTATTTATTGAAGGGGCCACCGGAGGAATTTTCAGTGCTTCAGTCAAAAGTTGCATGACCCTCCCTTGCCTGCTAGAAATTGTTCAATGACCCTCCGACAGAATTGTTAAAAATGACATGACCCTTCCCTGCCAATTGTCGCTGTCTTCCGCCCGCGCTGCTTTGCGCCACAGCCACACACTGTGATATTGTTCTTAAATCAATCTTTCCCATGAGCTTGTATGCTACCAGTCCTTCCTTTTCAAATGTGTTGCGCCTGTTTGCACAATTTCAAAAATAATCATATGTGATTAATAATATGACAAATAATCCCTGTGCACGGGGACCGAAACAATGCATGCCAACTTTTTCCGTGTTTCTCACATATTTTAATTTCCCCCCGCTGTTTATTTTTTTGATTATTAAAGAGTGTTTTTCATTTAAAGGCTTGACTTCGTGCTTATTCAGAAGAGCATTTAGTGCTCTCCCCAATCTCAGACGTTCACATTGCATGTTTGTTTGTAATGGATGCAACCGCAAGATACGCTTGTCATAGGCGCCAATACCGTGGGTGCTCCGTCTCTCGGGCACCCACTGAAAACATCGAGCACCAACGTGTGCCAGCTTACAGTCCCGGCTAAATTTACATTCATTTAAAGGAACCATATGTAAAAAATGTATTTCAATTAATCATAAAATTGCCCTGATATGTCACTAGACATTAAGAAATCATGTTAATTTCAAATACTTGTATCACTGACAACAGTAGTCTGGCCAGGATATTGTCATTTAAAAAGTGAAGTTGCAGCCCTCAACTGATGTTGATGTTGTCATGTTGTGTTTTGGCCTAATGCGCCACCCTCCACCTATCTACTAATCACAAAGTCAGTAGTGTTTCGTCATCCGGTTGCCAACTCTGCCAGTCAGAGGGGAGGGGAAGGGGATACACCGCTCTACAGTAATTTGAAAGTGATTGTAGTACCCGTTTTGGCCACAATCTTACATACGGTTCCTTTAAAATCAAACATCGCAGTTTATGTTAAATTCAGCATCTCTCATAATGTGATTGGATATGTTGCTGTCAATTCCCTACTTCATATACTAACCACCAATGAGAGCGTCTCCCGTATGAAAATTCCTGACACTTCCCACCTGAAGAATTAACGCAAGGCTTTGTCGGGTCTTCAGCCCTGAATGTTTAAAATGTATATAGCCCTGAATATCATTTTAAAAGTAGTCTGACAAAACGTAATTTTTTGGGACACAGCTAAACACTGGTACCTCATAGAACGTCTATAACATAGCCTAGGTGGTCGCAACTCACAAAAGTAAAGCAGTTGCCTTCTGATGGTATCTTGCTAATTCACTGAACTGCATTAGGTGACACAAATGGTATTGCCTTTATCTTATTACTCCTTGTCTGAGCGACTACCACCTATGGTTTTTAAAAGTCAGATGTTCCCTGACAAAGACATTCGAAAATTAAGAATGTTTATTGACTTAAAAAATACACTATTTTTTGCAAACTCCCTTCATTCAACCCTTGAAGACATCGCGGTCTGGTGCGCTATGTAGATCGTTTCTCGTACCATTTAATTTCTCAGAATTTAGGTCTACTAGGCCTACAATAACGTCATCACCAAATATATCTTTTATTTTAAGTTGATCAACCACAAAGAGTAGCTAGCATAGGCCTACTGTGCACTGACGACTGTAGCAGCCCAAGGTAACCAGTTGTTGTAGATGAGAGGCAACCCCTTGTTTCAGATAGCCTGGACAACATGTTACCTGGGTGTTGCCTACAGTGGGCATCGCTTTCAAATGACCACTTCATTCGCGCATTACGAGGCCGTGAAGCTGCGTGAAGCTTTAGTACCACTTTCAGCCACTGTGCGTCGCTCTGCCACTGTACATCGCTCTGCCTGCCGCCCCCCTTCTGAAAAAGCAAGAGACTTGCCGAGAGTAATCCCAGCCTATGAATTCAATAACAAAATAAATCATGCATAATTAAACATTACCTCGATTTAGGCTACTTGGGTATGTCTTAAGGCTTGACTACACGGTGGTAACGAAAATCGAAATCGAAATTTGCTGTCTACATTATTGTCAGTGTTGGGTTAACGCAACTACGCAAATCAAAACAGTGGTGTGATAATTGAGCCAGTAGAGAAATAACTGTTCAGAATTAATCTGTAGCCTTGGGTAGGCTTCTGCGACGTTTTTAACAGGCTACGCTATAGAGGCTTAGACAACTATTAGCGTGTTTCCATCCAACTTCCTAATGCGCATTTAATCTATTTGAATAAGAAATCCCGGTTGGAAACAAAAATCCTAATGCGCATCTATATTTGATTCGCTAGAGGGGGGTGGATTAACTCTCGATGCGCATAAGGTATAATGCGAATAAAGTTGATGGAAACGGTTTATTCGCATCGTGTGACGTAACCTTCAGAGAATCTCAGCAATCTCTGGCGCTTCCCTATAACATTAGGCAACTTGATGTGTTCTCTTGCTTGTTTCCGTAGAATAAAACTGAATACACGCATCGGTGCACAGCTGTTTTGCTGACGCTAAAGTTTTCGCCAACAACTCGATTGGCACACATCGCAAGTTTATACAACTAGTGCATTGCCCGTTCAAACATGCCATTCCTGTAGAAAACCTGTAGCCCTATACATGCCCGCAGGTATGCCTGCTTTAACAATAGGATGATAGGGAAAAACATAATTCCAGCTAAGCATTCAATAATGTATACTGAATATCATAATATATTAGCCTATAATTAATGTGCAGTAGCCTAAGAAGAATTTAGGCATGACTGCATGTGATTTCTACAGATCGGAATGGAATAACAAATGTTTTGAGTTAAGGCTATAGGCCTAGCTTATTGCATAACTTCCCTGATAGTGAAGACAAGCCATTTTGTGATCGTTTGACATTTGCAACGATGTGACTCAAAAGCAGTGTTTGGTAGCATAAGTGACGTTTCTCTGTCTGCCACTTGTTGTCTAGCTGTGTGGCATGTCTTCTGAAAAGTTAAATTCGGGACCATTAGCCCATCGCTTGTTTCAATTTGGGACCTTGCAGTCGGAAATGTAGTTTGTTTATTCAAAGTCTCACGTCCAATGTAGCCTGGGCTATTCAAAGCATCAGTTTATTGCACATACTTTTCATGTGATTTTGAATAGAACTACATACCCGTGTTTGTTGGCCTGTTGTTGCAAAATCCGCGTAATCATTTTATGCAAGTAAACATACAGGAAGTCTTTATTGTTGAGATCAGAGATGATAATCAAATATCTTGCATTTTAACCGTGATTTGGTGCTGCCAAATCTCCGCTTATCCTCTCTCTGGTCCTGCGCGCAGTTCTGTGTGAGAGGGTGGCTATGGTAGAGCGGAGAAAGCCAACGTGTGTTTCTTTTACCGATATATAACGATATATTTAGCTTTTCTTATCCAAACAATGTCAAACTATGCACTGCACTTACTCATGCCAGTAGCAAGACACTACACATGCCAGTAGCAAGACACCTGCCAAGTTTGAAATCGAACGGACCAACGACACGCAGACAGACAGACAGACATTCCTGCAATTTATGGATAGATAGATATGCGATGGCTTGTTTGTTGGGATAGGCATCCGACAACGAGTACTCGGGGCAACAGCCAGGTCTATCATTCGTCATAATTCTTCAAACCCTGACTTGTGAATCTAAAGGTCTCCACCCACTGTTGCTCAGTGAAGTAGAGCTATAATCGGCCTTTAAATTTAGGCCCGACAAGACCCGAGCCCCACAGAAATCAGCCCGAGCCCTGACCGAGCCCGAGACTGACAGCTTTTTAAAAGCCCGAACCCGTTTACAGCCCGACATTATTCAAATGTCCGCACGCACGCAGCTCTTTTGCCTTTTGTCAAGAATGAGTAACATTTGACATCATTTATTCATGACTAACGTAGCCTAGGCCACTTGGAAGTTGGAACAAAGAAATAAAATAGCCCAAGTCCCCTCAGCATTCTGAAGTTTGCGGGAACCCTCCCATACGCAGCCCCGACATTAAATAGTTCTTGCTCCAGCTTTTCAAACCCCTCGCCATTTACAATATTAAAAGACCTAATGTCTTTACAGCGAAAGCTGACACACTTCTTCTCCGTAATCATTTGTTTCACCTTTGCAGGGTGTGATTTTGTTGCTGTAGCCTAACAAACGATGTGATCCTGATGGGCACTGACAGCTTTGATCAACATGCCTTATCAGCGACGAATTCCCTGTCGTTCTACAGAATCTTGCATCCTTTGGACTTTACATAACCACTGGCTCATTATTCTCATTATGCACATGATCAAAAATGTTCCACACCTCAGATTTGCTTTCTTTGCCGGTGCAACTAAAACGCCTGTCACAAGAGGCCAGCCTCTGTTTCACCTCCTAAGCATCCATTTCTGCATCTTTCTCGCAGCTAACCGAAACAGTAAGTAGGTCAGTGAGTTAGGAGTCCTCTAGACTTCTTTTAAGCTGTCTCAGAGGTGGAAAGTTGCGTTCGTTGGGGGCAGGGCCGAATTAACATATCATAGACCCTTGGGAACAAATGTCTGATGGCCCCCCCTGCCCCCCAGCCAACGTGAGTCTGTCAGTTAATAGGCCTATCTGTGAGGCCAAGCCTCACCAAATAGCCCGTTTGTTTACAACTAACATTACATTTAATTAAACTGCTTATGCTATGCCGAAATAGTTTCAACATTTTGAATATCAGTGTCGGGTGAATTAGGAAATGCCTTATGGCTGAAAGCTGCTTGGGATCCCCCCTGTCAAGCAATAACCATACAAAAAGTTAAAAACAGATGACATGATGCGAGTCACTGACATAATGCGCAAATAATATAGCCTAGATATTCCAATATATTCGAATACATGTGTTTATTTTAGAAGGGATATTCAAACGTCATTTTTGAGCAATTTTGACAGCCCTAGTCCACTGTAGGCTACGCCAATCGTCTATTAACACCTTCCACCTAACCCCGGTGAGTGGGGGTCGCTATAATGCGTGTGAAATAGCACCATTGAGTAGCCTATGCGAAATAGCCTTAAAATCGTTCCGGTGTTGTGTGCCTTCTGGTTTCTCCACCTACTGGTTTCCTTGTGCGTGCATGCGCTGCAGCAGTTGTCAGACATTCACAAACAAGTTGTTTTAGGCGGTTTGAAGTCGCTTTTCATACGCCATGAGCGCTCGGCTACATTACAGCCACTCGGACAAAAGACATGTAAAAAAATATATGTTTTGAAAACTAGCATTAAACTGGATTCGATCCCGCAAAAGCAACACACGCCTGACTCTCTCCATCCTGATTTCTCTATGATACCCATTCACCCTGAAGCTGCGCTTATTGTGGCCGGTGATTTCAATCAAGTACATCTGAACCGGTCCATGCCTGAATTTATTCAACACATTCACTTCCCTACACGTGGTGACAACACACTGCTACACACAGTTCAAGAACAGTTACAAAGCGAAGTCTCTACCAGCTTTCGGAAAATCAGATCATGCCGCTGTTTTCCTACTGCCTATGTACAAACAGAGAAGTCGGACGGACCCCCCAGTGACGAAGGAGGTCAAGCGCTGGACTGACCAGTCGGAAGCCAGGCTACAGGACGCCCTTAGCAACGTTGACTGGGAGATGTTCAAGACGAACTCTGCTGACATCAATGAGTTTACGGAAGTATCATTGAGTTACATCAATATGCTAACTGATTCCATCATCCCAACTGTAAAGATCCGAAGCTTCCCTAACCAGAAGCCATGGGTGGATAGAGAAGTGAGAACGGCATTAAAGACACGCACCATGACTTATAATGCTGGGCTTATTTCAGGGGATATGACGGATTACAAAGCAGCATCTTATAGTTTACGTAGAGCTATTAAAGATGCTAAGCGGCGCTATAGAGACAGAGTTGAAGCTGATTTCTTGGAGGGTGATCCAGCACAAGTGTGGAAAGGACTCCGAACCATCACTGGCTTTGAAAGAAAGTCCCCTCCTATGATGAATGTGAGTAAAGCCCTCCCTGATGAACTTAATGCTTTTTATGCTCGCTTTGACATGAAAAACACAGACTATATTGGACTAGCTGCAGCATGTGAAGCAAATGAGGATGCACCTTTCTGTGTCTCTGAGGTCGATGTGAGCAATGCCTTTAGGAGGGTAAATTGTAGAAAAGCTGCTGGACCGGATGGAATTTCTAACAGGGTTTTGAAATCCTGCGCTGCTCAGTTAGCTCCTGTGTTCATTTATATCTTTAACACATCATTGGCTCAAGAGACAGTTCCTACTTGCCTCAAGCAGTCTGTTATTGTTCCAGTACCGAAAAGCAAAAGTCCATCATGTCTGAATGACTACCGCCCAGTAGCCCTGACGTCTACAGTGATGAAGTGTTTTGAGAAGCTTGTGAAAAACATTATCTGCTCATCCCTCCCTGCCTCCTTCGACCCCCTCCAATTTGCTTACAGAGCCAACAGGTCTACAGAGGATGCCATCTCAAACCTCATGCACACCACCTTAACTCACCTGGAGGAGGGGAATGGGAATTATGTGAGGATGCTGTTCATTGACTTTAGTTCAGCATTCAACACGATAGTATCTCTCACCTTGGTCACAAAGATGAAGGCCTTAGGACTGAACACCACCCTGTGTCACTGGATATTTGACTTCCTCACCAACCGTTCACAAGTGGTTAGAGTGGGGGGTCTGACATCTGACTCATTAACCATCAGCACTGGTGCTCCCCAAGGCTGTGTTTTGAGTCCACTGCTGTACAACATCTACACACATGACTGCAAAGCCAGCAGTAGTCATACCTCCATCATCAAGTTTGCAGATGACACAGTGATCTTGGGCCTGATTAGTAACAGCAATGAACAGCTCTACTTGGATCAGGTTGATGAGGTGGCACAGTGGTGTCAATCTAACAGCTTGACACTGAATATCAATAAAACCAAGGAAATGGTAGTGGATTACAGAAGGCAGCAGCAGAACTACAGTTACACCCCACTAATGATCAGCGGGCAACCTGTAGAGAGAGTCACAAGTTTTAAATACCTTGGTGTCCACATTACTGAAGACTTAACATGGACTGTTAACACTCAATATGTTCTGAAGAAGTCCAGACAACGACTCTACTTCCTTCGTCAGCTAAGGAAATTCCAAGTTTCTACATCCATCATGAAGGCCTTCTACACTTCAGCGGTTGAGAGTGCTCTAACTGGTAGCATCATCACCTGGTATGGGAACTCCACAGTTAGAGATTGTAGTACTCTGCAGAGAGTAGTGCGCTCAGCTGAACGTACAATAAGAACTCAACTCCCTGCTCTACAAGATATCTATTCCAGAAGAGTACTCCTAAGAGCCCAAAAGATTCTGAAGGACTCTTCTCATCCTAACAATGGATTATTCCTACCACTGAAATCAAGAAGACGCCTATGTAGTCACAAAGCCAGAACTGAGAGACTTAGGAGAAGTTTTTATCCCCAGGCCATCCGAAATCTGAACTCACACTATACTGACTTTGCACACATTCACTCCTCAGCACTCTCAAACATTTCCCAACTCTGAACTCACACTATACTGACTTTGCACTCATTCACTACTCAGCACTCATGACCCCCCCCCCCCACACACACACACACACACATACCTACAAGACTTTTAGCACTTTTACATCCCTCTCCCTATGCTACAGACCTTTTATTTATTTTATTTATTTTACAAACACACACACACACACACACACACACACATATCTGACTTTCTCCAACTTTTGCATATCTCCATAGAACTTTTTATTTATTATTTTTGATTTCTCCTCCATCTACCCATGTCCTTGATTGCCTAGCCTTTCTGCCCCCAAACCCACCCCCCACCCCACCCCTATCCCCAACACACACACTTACATCATCACTGTCATAACTTCACATACATACAGCACACTGCTTGCTACAGTAAGCCTCCTCTACATACTTGCTGCACACTGCCCCCCTCACACACACACACACACCTACAAGACTTTTAGCACTTTTACATCCCTCTCCCTATGCTACAGACCTTTTATTTATTTTCTTATTTCATCACACGTCAACACACACACACACACACACACACACACACACACACACACACACACACACACACATATCTGACTTTCTCCAACTTTTGCACATCTCCATTGAACTTTTTATTTATTATTTTTGATTTCTCCTCCATCTACCCATGTCCTTGATTGCCTAGCCTTCTGGCCCTGAACTCCCATCTCCCCTGTCATCCCCCCAGAAGGTTTAGCCTTCTGCCCCCCCCACCCCACCCCCATCCCCAACACACACACTTACATCATCACTGTCATCACTTCACATACATACAGCACACTGCTTGCTACAGTAAGCCTCCTCTACATACTTGCTGCACACTGCCCCCCCCCACATACACAGCACATTGTCTTCAGGATCTTCTCCAACACACATCCTCTACATACTTACAGCACACTGCCCCCACCTACCCACACATACACTACACACACACACACACACACAGTCACTGCTCCACTCCCCTCCCGCCCACACACACATCTTCACTGTCATCACTCACATACATCATACATACAGTACTCTGCTTGCAATAGTAAGTCCCTGCCCCCCCCGTAATACACAGCACATTATTTCATCAGGAAGCTTCTCCAATACACATCCCCAACATACTTACAGCACACTGCCCACACACACACTACACACACCACACACACACACAGTCACTGCTCCACTCCCCTCCCGCCCACACACACATCTTCACTGTCATCACTCACATACATCATACATACAGTACTCTGCTTGCAATAGTAAGTCCCTGCACCCCCCCCCCCCCCCCCCACATACACAGCACATTATTTCATCAGGAAGCTTCTCCAATACACATCCCCAACATACTTACAGCACACTGCCCACACACACACTACACACACCACACACACACACAGTCACTGCTCCACTCCCCTCCCGCCCACACACACATCTTCACCGTCATCACTCACATACATCATACATACAGTACTCTGCTTGCAATAGTAAGTCCCTGCACCCCCCCCCCCTACATACACAGCACATTATTTCATCAGGAAGCTTCTCCAACACACATCCCCAACATACTTACAGCACACTGCCCCCCCCCCCCCCCCAATACACAGCACATTGTCTCATGAGGAAGCTTCTCCAACACACATATTGCACACTGCCCTCTCCCCACATGCACAGCACACTATCCCATCTCCCCTGTCATCCCCCCAACACACACACCAAGACCCCTGGCAGTTGGGTTAGCCCCTTGAGCCGTGGATCTGCCCAAGGTTTCTTCCTTGGTAAGGGAGTTTTTCCTTGCCCCTGTTGCTCTTGGGTGCTCCTTGTTGGTGCCCCCCACCCAATCCCAATCCTCCCCCACCTTTTTTTATGCAGCCCTTGCCACTTAATCTACTAAACCCCTCTTCTACTGCACTTTTTACCCCCCCCATAAATGCACAAATAGGCTGACACCAGACATAATTTCACTGCATTTCTTACTTCCAGTAACTATATGCATGTGACAATAAACTTCCTTGTATCCTTGTATCCTTGTACTCTTTGATCCAACTAATATGTTACGCGAATCAATGAACTATTGTAGGCTACCATTAATTAATAACGTAGGCAACACCCAGGTAACATGTTGTCCAGGCTATCTGAAACAAGGGGTTGCCTCTCATCTACAACAACTGGTTACCTTGGGCTGCTACAGTCGTCAGTGCACTGTGCACAGTAGGCCTATGCTCTTTGATCAACTAAAAATAAAAGATGTATTTGGTGATGACGTTATTGTAGGCCTAGTAGACCTAAATTCTGAGAAATTAAATGGTACGAGAAACGATCTACATAGCGCACAGTGTTGCGCGGTCTGCCCAAAATTAGCATCAATACAGTAAAGCATCAATACAGTAAAGTCAACAGTAAAGAAGCTGAAGACGCGAGTTAAAATAATAAAGACACCCCTTCAGGAAAAGCGATATAGGTTATGGGAAATATTGGGAAAAGTTCTTAAAGAAGATGACAGTAGTACAAGTTATGGTCTATGTAGGCCTACTTCTTGCAAAGCCATTTAAAAGTATGACAGCCAAAACGGGCAGCCTGCAGGAATAATTATACCGGTATGTATAGGTTCGCGCATGCATAAAAGTTACCTTAGTTCGTTGTGTTTGTGACTTTAAACAGTGGATGTGCTTTAGTAAATGTGCTTTGTGCTTCATTCAGCATTATAAACCAGTTCTTACGCTAACGTTTTGACCAGCAATGTATCTCAGTCTTGCCTATACCTTGCCTCACCATTTCTGTTTTCGAAAGAAAGATGTATGTCCATGGCCTTCAAATAGTATTCTATAGTGTTCTAATCCTTGGTGGTTGCGTGCATGCTTGCGCTCTTATTCTCATTCTCTCTCCTGCACAAACATTATGTCCTGCATGCCTACTGCGTGTAGTTCTACTCCATAAAGTTTCGCAAATAAATTAGTTTGTTTTACAGAAATGGCCTACTGTCACACTGCATGCAGGCTATAACCAAAAGCACACATTTTGTAAATAAGCGGGTCGGATCGCGGGTCGGGTATAATTTTGTCCTAATTAATATTCGCGGTCCGAGTTGCGGTCGGGTTGATTAAAATATCGGGCGACCGCGGGCCGCTTGTGACCAAACCCGCGCAACACTGCACCAGACTGCGATGTCTTCAAGGGTTGAATGAAGGGAGTTTGCAAAAAATAGTGTATTTTTCAAGTCAATAAACATTCTTAATTTTCGAATGTCTTTGTCAGGGAACATCTGACTTTTAAAAACCATAGGCCTGGTAGTCGCTCAGACAAGGAGTTATAAGATAAAGGCAATACCATTTGTGTCACCTAATGCAGTTGAGTGAATTAGCAAGATACCATCAGAAGCCAAAAATCATAAAGCACCTGTGCGCGCGCGCGCTCTCTCCCTTGCGCATGAAGCTGTCTGCGTGTTGTAGGCTAGATTTGCGTGAGTTCTTTCTATCTGCTTTACTTTTGTGAGTTGCGACCACCTAGGCTATGTTATAGACGTTCTATGAGGTACCAGTGTTTAGCTGTGTCACAAAACAATAAGCTTTGTCAGACTTACTTATTACTTTTAAAATGATATTCAGGGCTATATACATTTTAAACATTTGGGGCTGAAGACCCGACAAAGCCTTGCGTTAATTCTTCAGATGGGAAGTGTCAGGAATTTTCATACGAGAGACGCTCTCATTGGTGGTTAGTATAGGGAATTGACAGGAACATATCCAATCACATTATGAGAGATGCTGAATTTAACATAAACTGCGATGTTTGATTTTAAATTAATATAAATTTAGCCGTGACTGTAAGCTGGCACACGTGGGTGCTCTATGTTTTCAGTGGGTGCCCGAGAGACGGAGCACCCACGGTATCGGCGCCTATGACAAGCGTATCTCGCGGTTGCATCCATTACAAACAAACATGCAATGTGAACGTCTGGGATTGGGAAGAGCACTAAATGCTTTGAATAAGCACAAAGTCAAACCTTTAAATGAAACACTTTAATAATCAAAAAAATAAACCGCTAATGAAGTAAACTTGTGACCATCAAAAATCGTTTATCGCCTGTAACTCCGTGATAACAGGACGTAACAGGAAGGCATTTGGCTGAGCAACGGAGGTTAATATGCTCTATATTTTGTCCAAATGATGTCTGTCTATCATCGTTGCACTCGGAGAAAACCAGAATGTTTAATTTGTCCTGCGTTTCTTCTACAGCTGCAAACGGGATTCACTCGCAGTTAACCAAATATTTCTTTATTAGGGCAGGGCAGGCATATTTCTGGCTATTAAATTATTTCTAAACCAGTCTGCTAAAGTCTGTAGTGAAGTCTGTGTAGGGTTTTCCAGGCTCCATTTCTTTTTACGAGACACCCTGCTCACTTGAGCCATCTACCGGTTGTTTGGGTTGTTGCAGCGTCTCACTGGGAAAATACAAATTAAAGTCTCGTGACACCGCGTGATCCCACGCGCGGACCGCGAGTGAAGCTGGCCAAGTCGAAGCACTGCCCACTGTACGTTATTAATTAATGGTAGCCTACAATAGTTAATTGATTCGCGTAACATATTAGTCACGCGTGTGTTGCTTTTGCGGGATCGAATCCAGTTTAATGCTTGTTTTCAAAACATATATTTTTTACATGTCTTTTGTCCGAGTGGCTGTAATGTAGCCGAGCGCTCATGGCGTATGAAAAGCGACTTCAAACCGCCTAAAACAACTTGTTTGTGAATGTCTGACAACTGCTGCAGCGCATGCACGCGCAAGGAAACCAGTAGGTGGAGAAACCAGAAGGCACACAACACCGGAACGATTTTAAGGCTATTTCGCATAGGCTACTCAATGGTGCTATTTCACACGCATTATAGCGACCCCCACTCACCGGGGTTAGGTGGAAGGTGTTATTAGACGATTGGCGTAGCCTACAGTGGACTAGGGCTGTCAAAATTGCTCAAAAATGACGTTTGAATATCCCCTCAAAAATAAACACATGTATTCGAATATATTGGAATATCTAGGCTATATTATTTGCGCATTATGTCAGTGATGCGCATCATGTCATCTGTTTTTAACTTTTTGTATGGTTATTGCTTGACAGGGGGGATCCCAAGCAGCTTTCAGCCATAAGGCATTTCCTAATTCACCTGACACTGATATTCAAAATGTTGAAACTATTTCAGCATAGCCTATAAGCAGTTTAATTAAATGTAATGTTAGTTGTAAACAAACGGGCTACTTGGTGAGGCTTGGCCTCACAGATGCGCTCGTGCCTTAAATGGCAATACAAATCTTCACGATAGCCCTATTAACTGACCGCCCGATTCACGTTGGCTGGGGGGCAGGGGGGGGCCATCAGACATTTGTTCCCATGGGTCTATGACTTGTTAATCCGTCCCTGCCCCCAACGAACGCAACTTTCCACCTCTGAGACAGCTGAAAAGAAGTCTAGAGGACTCCTAACTCACTAGACCTACTTACTGTAGGTTGCGCAAACCACAAGCCTGCATTCGAGGCAGGCCTTCTGTTGAAGAATTTGATATAAATCCTGCGCTAACAGTAATCCTCCTACCCCCGCTACCACAGCTGTGGATAGTGTGGCATGCTCACGCTTTATGTCTCCTTCTTGC
Source organism: Alosa pseudoharengus (assembly GCF_046254945.1). Classification (NCBI taxonomy): domain Eukaryota; kingdom Metazoa; phylum Chordata; class Actinopteri; order Clupeiformes; family Clupeidae; genus Alosa; species Alosa pseudoharengus. Next base: position 1,118,006 of record NW_027468704.1, on the reverse strand, counting down.
AAACTAGGCCTATAGCCCAACCATTTACGTCTTCAAAAAATAACAACTTGCCAGATATGCCTTCATATCTTTGGGTTTCATTCAGCATTTTGTTCTTCCACTGGAAATGACTCTTCTACATTTGCTGCCTGCTGCATCCTTTCTGTTTGTATTGTTTAGAAAATGTTTGACGTCTTGAGTTAATGCATTAAACATTGTTTGCTGGGAACCAGCCACAAATAGCCTACAGATTCTTGCGTGCGTTTTCTCCAAAATGTGCCCGTTCTATAGGCTGGCCAAGTGCGTAATTCTGCGGCATAAAGCAGATGTATTTGTGTATTGTACAGAAAAATAAAAATAACCTGTCAAGCAGTCAATTGACTACATTGCAGTCAATAAGTAGTGCAAATTACGAAACCAAAACGTGGGTCATAGTTGTCTAAGCCTCTGCTGTGAGGCCAAACCCATGAACAAAGACGCATTGATATCTGCAATAGTTTTTTTTTTTGGCGAACCAAGCTCACAGCCGAACGAGTCATAGCACTGAAGGGAGAGGCAACTGGCATGTGATCTCCCCACGGGCCAATGGATGTACAAGTTTTCTCCTGTGCCTACGATATTTAATCCAGTGTTTTGTCAAGTTGCAAAATGCCATTCGTTTTAACAAATTTTTATGATAGTATGAAGTACTTTTTGTATAGGGTACTATCTTAATTGCTTTATACTCAATACTTGACCAATGGCTATTGCATCTGTCTATTGAAAGTGAGAATGTGGCATGTGATCTACTGTGTAGGCTTCATAAAATAAACAGATTGCTAATGGCCTACAAGCTGATCTGGGGTGCGTTTCCCGTACAACTACGGAGGTTAGCTTTTTACTAACAGGATGCATCGTTCAACTAACCAACATGTAAGTTACGACTGTTTCCCAAAACTGTCGTACTTACATAGTACTGTAAGTTTGGACCATGATAGTTTCCAAACTTCAGTAGTCCGGACTAAGGTGGTTAATGACGTTTAGTAGCACGTGAACGGGCAGCTGCACATACTTCTGTGGCGCATTGCGTTAAGGCCGGCAGATGACAGCCGCCGTTGCACAGCAGTTACCAGTCCCCTGTCCAAGAGTTCGAATCTGGGTTAAGACGTTGACAACAATATTGACATTGTTGTTTACCTAAGTTTATCTTTTGTGCAGATTATATTATCAAAATCAGAATCAGCCTTCTTGGCTAGGTTTGCGTAAACTAACAAGGACCCCCCCCCCCCCCTCCATGAAAATCAAAGGCTACATATTCTCAGCTGACTCGTCAAAAAGTGCGCACCACCTTATTATTATCTGCAGGTGTGTGACTTTTACTTACGTGCACATGGCTGCAAATTGACTTTTAATTTATGTATTTTCTGCCTTGGGCATTTTAAAATATGGATGTATGGTGGTTAGAAGTGTAAATATCAATTAGAAACCTAAATATATTTATAATTATTAATTTGCAAACAAATAACTGGCGTCAGTGACGTCTTTGACATGAAGATCCTTGGAACTATGCTTCTAGCATTCTACCACAGGTCGACAGGTGTATTTGTAACTACACAACTTTACGATAGTGGTTGCGAACGTTCGTTGCTACTATGGTTTTGGGAAACACTAACGTAGTGTAACGATGCATTGGACTATGTAAGTTCCAAATATGAATGTAATTCTGCGGCATAAAGCAGATGTATTTGTTTATTGTACAGAAAAATAAAAATGACATGTCAAGCAGTCAATTGACTACATTGCAGTCAAGAAGTAGGGCAAATTAATTTACGAAACCAAAACGTGGGTCATAGTTGTCTAAGCCTCTATAGTAGTCTGTTAAAAACGTCGCAGAAGCCTATACCCAAGGCTACAGATTAATTCTGAACAGTTATTTCTCTACTGGCTCAATTATCACACCACTGTTTTGATTTGCGTAGTTACGTTAACCCAACACTGACAATAATGTAGAAAGCAAATTTCGATTTCCGTTACCACCGTGTAGTCAAGCCTTAAGCCATACCCAAGTAGCCTAAATCGAGGTAAATCGAGCTTTTTCAGAATGGGCGGCAGGCAGAGCGATGTTCAGTGGCAGAGCGACGCACAGTGGCTGAAAGTGGTACTAAAGTTTCACGCAGCTTCACGCCTCGTAATGCGCGACTGAAGTGGCCATTTGAAAGCGATGCCCACTGTATATAAAATTCTTCAACAGAAGCCTTATTAAATAAAGGCCTGCCTCGAATGCAGGCTTGCCCAAAATAAAGGCCTGTGGTTTGCACAGCCTACAGTAAGTAGGCTAAATAACAGACCTGCCACAATATGCGATATGATTATTTTTTACGAGCAAGATATTTTTGGTGCCCTATGCACACTGCATGTTCTTAAATAACAATGAAATATCATCAGTAATATTCAACCATTATTTTGTGTAAATGGGCTATGCATTGGGTTAGACACCAGGGGCCATATTCACAAAGCCTTTTATCTTACCACTAGGAGTACTCCTAAATAGCAATAAAAGATTTTAGCTAGGAGTTTCTCTTATTAAGTTATTCACAAAGCCTTTCAGACCTACTCTTACAACTCCTAAACTAAGAGTGAGTCTTCGTTGCTATGGATGACGTCATGCACGAGCTTGACTGAAGTGACCACCTTGATTGGCTGATGATTGTAACGCGGGAATGATTCCAAACACCTCCCTTATGATGATGAGTGACAGGTGACAGGTCTGAGAATGCGTGCGCTACACAAGGACGGAAGATGATGAATAACTTGAATAAAAAGGCCTAGCCTAAATGAATCAAGAGTAAGGCTAAACAAATACCCTAGTTGCCTAATGAGACATACGGATTGATGCAGTATCTTTGTAACATTATTAAATCTATCTTTGCAAAGAGGAGAACATTTTAATTTGATTCGCAATAACATTACATTTAATTTACATGTTGACAATGAGTAGCATAGTTTTGGTTGTTGTTGGTGGCGTTATTGCATGTTAGCCTACAATGCAAAATTACTTCCTCACGATTGGAAGCTCCTGTAGCTGCATAGGATTTCAAAACATGGCAAAATGCCACAAAAGCGGTTTGTGAATAGGTCTGTGAGTTAAGAGTCCTCTCGACTTCTTTTAAGCTGTCCCAGAGGTCGAAAGGTGCGATTTGTTGGGGGCAGGGCCGGATTAACAATTCATAGACCCCTGGGCACAAATGTCTGATAGCCCCCCCTGACAGAAGGAGAACCAGACGGTGGAATAATGTCGTTATCGTCAGAGATTTGGAAATGAAGAGGATAATACAAAGACATTGTGAGCTGTAAGACAGAAGGCGACTAACAAAATCGAAAGTTGATACCTGAGAACAGCAGGTATGTGAGTGAAGGTGTTTTAAAGCATGTGTAGACCGCTGATTGGCTAGGAGAAATGAATGAATGAGTGACGTAGCATTGAGTCTTCCTGACAGAACTAAACGCTTCCATATATTCGGTGAATATAAACTGCTGAGCGCTGGTGGCAGCAAGTATCCCTGGCTGCAGCTTGCAGATTGGGGCTGGGCTCAATGTGGGGCGGAGCGCAACGTTGAGCTCAGCCCAAAATCAGCTCGTCATTCCCCGTCCTCTCTGTGCTCGTCTATTTACCCGGACTCAGAGTTCAATTTTTCTCAAGGAAGAAACTCTATAAAAGCGTATCCTCCTTGAACTACTGCCCACGTTAATCATGTACACCAGCCATCACCAAATGGCGGACCGCGGTCCAAGTCCGGACCGTGACGTGATCCTATCCGGACCCAGACCATAATAGCCTAATTTAGATTTTCAGGTAAGATTTCAAAGCTGCGCTAAATGTTTCGTTGGTTAGGATAACAGCATTTACTTCAGGAGCGTCAGGAACCATCATTTCGCTTGCTGCTACTCAGCCAGTGAAATCTGTGAATTCTTTTTTTTTTTTTAAGTCAAAGTCAAAGTCAGCTTTATTGTCAATTTCTTCACATGCTCCAGACATACAAAGAGATCGAAATTACGTTTCTCACTATCCCACGGTGAAGACAAGACATATTTTACCAATTTAAGTACACAGACAAACATAACATTCAAGTAAACAAAAAATAAGTAAATAAGAGGGCACATACAATGAAGAAATAAGAGCAGCAAAATTTGGTTGAAATTGTGCATAGACAGTCAATAAAAATAGTAGTGCTCAAGTCAGGCCTACTATTTTTATTGACTGTCTATGCACAATTCTGATAAAGTCAAGTCAGTGAGTAAAGTAGCCTAGGCCTACTATGGAGAAGAGACTGATAGCCTGAAATGAGCGAGGAGAGGAGACGGGACAAGAAACAATCAGATGGATATCTAAGTTAACGATAAGTAAGTTATTTTCAAATCATCGATTGCTCAAAGAGGAGAAAGCTAGACAGCGAGAACAGAGCTTTATATAACGATACGGGGGCAATACCACGCAAAACTGTCACGTCCGTAACGCTTCCTATGTGACAGTTTTGCGCGGAATTGCCCTGGCCCTCTTCTATAGCCTATATTCTGAGACAGGTGATTTTAAGCGCCAACACCTCTACTAGACAAAGCATATATTTTGAGCAAGAATAGGGTAGGCTAGGCCCATTCAACAGTGAACTGAGACCACAGACCACACGATTTAAGAAGGCAATATGGCAATCTAGTTAAGCCTACATGCATTCACTGCCCAACAACGTGATATTCCTGGGTTTCCAGGATTTCGGGTCAACATAAAAAAAACTAAAAAAAATAAATTAAACTTGCTGATTAATGGGTTCAAGGAACCAGCTGTGGAATATCCACCCTTGTCTCAGCTCAAATTTTATTTTAAGTTCACGTTAAGATCTTAAAAATAGCCAAGGCTACTCAGTTTTTCTTCCTAGGCTACTCTTATCTTGCCTTATTTCTCCTCATTCCTCATTCAGAATGTTGCCTTTTAGACTACTTATTTTATTTCACATTAAACATTAGGCCTAGGCCTACAATCTTCTATTTCTTGAATTTCCCCTTGGGGATCAATAAAGTATGTATCTATCTATCTATCTATCTATCTATCTATCTATCTATCTACAACTAAGGCTCAATCCATCCATCCTAATAATACATATACATAGCCTGAACACGCACGTTAAACATTATGATGCTCCGGACCTTTGCTTGAGGAAATTTTCTGTAACTGGACCTCACTGAAGATTAATTGAATACCCCTGATGTACACCATCAGCGTTTCTTGGGTAATCTAAGTAGGCTAAGCTATAAAGATAATTTTATTCAGTCTGCATAAACATAGGCCTATAGCAATAACATTATCACTGCATTTTATCTCTAGCCTATCGGTATTTTCTTTATAGAATAGTTTAGTAGCCTGTGCGAGTCCCAAAGGGAACATGCAACAATTAACCTCTTTAGTATCCTTATATGGTCAACAACAATATGAAAGGTCTGCTAAGAGTAGAGAACATAATATTGGCCTCTATATAGCCTATTGTTTATGTGCATGTTTTTAATTAACAGCGGCATGTAGCCTACCTTTGTTACAACCTTGACGCAGCCATAAAAAAGTGCATTGTAACAGTATAGCGTCATGAATGTAACAGTTCATGTTACACAGACTGTATAAACAGTCTAAAATCGTGAATCCTGCTGGCTTAAAAAAAGAGCTTCTGTTTTCATATAAAATCAACAAAAAAAGTCCAAATGTATGACTGTTAAAGGTAATTTATTGCAATCTTCTGATGTCCATTTTGCATGTAATGACTAGTTAAATACAGGACATGGCCTACCTGATAGCTGAATCGCTGCACAAGAGGGAATATTGTGGAATATTACAATTAATGTTGCATAACACCAGCTCTCAAAAAATGATCTTATGAACTCAGGTTTATTACCTACCATCATTTAGTTGTTGTGGTGAGGAGGTAGATATTTGGCTCTTCCACCACATGAGTCACTTGCTTTTACTTGACAGCCTGTTTACCTGATGTTTTTTTCTTTCTCTAAAAGTGTCCCTTCTGTAAGATCCTTGTTGAGAGAGTCAGCAAAACCAATCTCTGCGTGTGCTGCCTGATGTGTTCCGAGGAGAAGGGCAAAAAAATGTACTTCTGCTGGAACTGCCTGAGGGAATGGAAAGGGCCTTATTCACGCTCTGATAAATGTGACAACACCGACTGCATGGATCCAAAGCTGAAAATATTATCGAATTGTAAAAACATAACTTTTGAAAGGGTGGGTGGAGTAACATGCCCTTCAGTACGTGCCTGTCCCAACTGTTGGGAACTTGTAGAGCACAGCACAGAAATGTGTAAAAACATTACCTGTCTATATTGCACAAAAGAGTTCTGCTTTATCTGCTTAAAATTCACATCTGTCTGCTGCCCAGGTAGTGGTTGGTTTGAACTGTGTCCTGATGGAGTCGCTCCCCGCCAGACTAACATTGGGATCAAGTCATGTCCTCAAGTTCCGTCACCCATTACCCCGACACCGATTCCCACATCCCCCATTACCCCGACACCGATTCCCACATCACCCATTACCCCGTCACCCATTTCTCCGCTACCCATTCCCACATCACCCATTACTCCGTCACCCATTCCCACATCAAAGAGTAACTGTATACTTCAATAAAGTTAAACTATGTCTCAGAAGTAGAACTGTTTTGAAAGTACATATTGTGTATAAACTTTCACATTTTGTAAGATTGTACAGAACAGAGGTTGTTTTTGATTTGTTGTAGTCGAAAAAAAATGTCCCTTACTGTAAAATCCAGACCATTTTCCAAAATCCAGATTTTGTTTTGGTCTCAAGTCAATTCAATGTTAATTTAAGTTTGAATTTGTAGGCTGTCAGGACCTGACAGAGGGACCATAACTCAGTTCAATTTTGATTCTGTAATTGAGTTGTATTTTTTCCAAATATTCTCTCTGAAGTTCTCATCTGCTGCTGACGCACAAACTCTAGGACACAGAAATCATTATCGTTGTATTTGATTAGATCTTTGTGTTATTATAAGTTGTATGTGGGGTAGTACACTATATGCAACTAAACGCCTGAAAACAGGTGTTGTCCAGATGGGAATTCTTTAGCTAAGCAAGATTTACTTACAAAATGTGTTCCTCTCATTTATGTGTTATACAATTATTATATGTACAAATTCCTGATTTTTCTCTTCATCTGATGTTCTTCTCCATGTTGATAAACTCAAATGTCAAGCAGGATTTTGATACATGCAGAGGCCAATCATTCCTATACATATATTGAGTGATTCGTATAATAAACTTTCAAGCTTTTGAGAACACTTGTTGTTGTATGCGAAAATCATATTCTTCTACAAAATTCTGGAACTCTCTGCAACTTGTGACGGCCCATACAAGTTGCGAGTTCACCAATTAACCCAATCGTCAGTCCAGGTGGGGGCGATTATTGTAATCAAGTCAGTGCCATGGCAGAGTTGAAAAAATGTTGGACGCTCGCAATGGGAGAGCGAGAGTGAGAACCTACAGCAACACTATAATCTCCGTTTCTTTTGTGTCTTGGAAAAGTGAAATCTATACACTAAACTACGGCAAAGAAAATTCAATTTAATTTCAATTTATTGTGCTTATACTGTAGAGTGCTTATAGAAGGGCCATGGGTAACAGGGGAGAGGGAAAAACTCCCTAGAATTGGAGATACATATAGGAAGAAACCTCGAGCAGATCCACGACTCAAGGGCCTGACGCATCTGCCTAGGGTCAAATACAGGACAGTAAGGTCTGTATACATGACAAATGCATATGATAGTCAGGTGTAGAGAATAGGACATGGTGTTTAAAGCCACCTGAGGTGAAAGTTACAAGAGGTGGGACGATTATGTATCCGGTATGATAATGCATTGATCCTAATTTAGTGACAGAAAGTTCAATAGTCCAGCGTTGGAATTGCCCAGGGGAAAGGAGTTGTCAAGGGGCATGTGGTGGGTCGACCGGCAGGCCAGGAATCTGGGCAGAGTTGTCATAGGCAGGTGATGGGTCGCTAGGCTGTACGGGCCAGGAATCCAGATAGGGGGACAGTAATAGGGCACTCAAGGATGGGACTTCAGGTGAGATGGATGAGAGGAGGGCCAAGCACACGGATGGCTGTAGACTGGTGATGATATACCTCACAAGTGAGGTAAGGGGGAAGAAAGAGAGATGTAGAGTGGGTTAGTATTACTGGAAAACAAAATGGTTATTGTCAATAAGTAGTCAGTGGTACTTTATATTGTTAACAGTATACCATGGTGAGAATAGGCAAGAGAGGGAGAGTTGAGAAGGGAGGGGGTTGTACGGCGTGGCACATGAAAAGTCCATGACAGCACTCTCATATAGCAGCATAACTAAGGCATGGTGAGGGGTAGTCGACACCAGCGCAGGTATGGTCAGTGACCACCGTCGCACGCATGACTGGGTGTCAATCACACGAGGACTCAGCAGAGTGGTCCATTCCAAAATCCCTGAGGTGGGTGAAGTTCCACACCACACCCTACCTAACTATGGGAGGCATTAAAGAGGTATGTTTTAAGTCTAGACTTAAAAATAGGGAGGGTGTCTGCTAGTCGAATTCAGGAAGGGAGATTATTCCAGAGGAGGGGTGCGCGATAGCTGAAAGCTCTGCCTCCTACTGTAGTTTTTGAGATTCTTGGAATTACAAGAAGGCCAGTATTCTGTGATCGTAGTGGTCTGGGTGGGTTATATGGGACTAGGAGATCTTTAATATATTCTGGTGCCTGGCCATTAATGGCTTTGTATGTTAGAAGTAATATTTTGAAGTCAATGCGACTTTTAACAGGCAGCCAGTGTAGGGATGCCAGGATAGGGGAAATCTGTTCGGTAACACTTTATAATAACTCATCATCAACAATTCATCATTTATTAAGCCTTTTTTACTTATTAGTTAATGGTTTGTTCATCATTAGTAATTTATTGTTTTTTTTTAAGTATATTTTTTTGGGCTTTGAAGCAGGAAGTGAGTGGGAGAGAGAGTTGCGGTGGGATCCGGAAAAGACCACAGGGCGGGAATCGAACCCGGGTCGCCGTCGCACAGTGCAGGCTTCCCAGCCAGTTGTGCCACGGCTGGGGCCTTTGTTTATACATAATTTATCATCAGTAAAGCATTTGTTCACACAGTTATAAATGGTTTGTTCATAGTAAATAAGCCTATATCTAAAATATGTTTATACATTATTGTTAATACTTAATAAATGATCCAATAATATGTTTTTGATTAAGTAATATTTCCATTATTTAACAGTTGTTACATACACATGCACTAATGATTAGTTAGGGTGAGGATACATATTTTATAAACCACTTCTTAATACTATAATTCATGATTAACTCAGGAGTTACAAGTGGTTAGTTAATGATATTTTGTGAGCTCATCTAAAGTGAGAACGTTTTATGCCTTGCAACACATTTACAAATGAGTTATAAAGTTAACATTTGCATTTATTCATTTAGCAGACACTTTCACCCAAAGCGACTTTCACATGTCAATGAAATTAAAGGTCAAGGCCACATTGGTGGATGCCGGGGTTTGAACCTCCAACTTTATGGGTTATTGCATGCTAACCCGGCTTCTTATCCACTACACTACCTCTGCCCAGTGGTATGACATCAGCCAATTCAAAAATATAATATAGATATGCGTGTTTACTATGAACAAACCATTTTTAATTGTTTGTAAGCATGATTTACGGATGAGAATTAATGTAGGAATAATGCTTTACAAACAAAGAATACCATTTTTAATAATATGTTACAGATGTTTAATAAATGCTTAACAGTGTGTAGTAGAAGAAAACAGAAACTCTTGTATAGTCATAGGTATTTCTATATGGGCCAAGGTACTGTAGTGGATAAGGAGCTGGACTAGCATGCAGTAGCCTGAAAAGTTGGAGGTTTCGATTCCCAGTTTTAGCTGTTGTGTCAATGGCCTTCAATTTAATTGTGTACGTCGCTTGTCTGCTAAATGAATGAGTGTGAATGAAATTATGAACTTATTTGAAAATGCGTTGCAAGGCAGAGAAAGTCCTCACTTTAGATAAGCTCACAAAATATCATTAACTAACCACTTGTAACTCCTGAGTTAATCATGATTTATAGTATTAGGAAGTGGTTTATAAAATATGTTTACTCACCCTAACTAATCATTAGTACATGTGTATGTGTTAAATAATGCAAATATTACTTCATCAACAAAATATTATTGCATAATTTATTAAGTATTACCAATAATTTGGTTTCTAATGGGAAAACTATTTCATTTATAAGTGGTTGTTTCATTATTTATTAAGTATAAATCATGTACTTACAAACATATTTTTGGATAGGCTTATTTACTATGAACAAACCATTTCTAACTGTGTGGACAAATGCTTTACTGATGATAAATTATGTATGAACAAGAAATTACTAATGATGAACAAACCATTAACTAATAAGTAACAAAGGCTTAACAAATGATGAATTGTGTGTAGTTATTATAAAGTGTTACCATACAGTGGGTCCCAGTGAAGTTTGGAGGGGTTCCTTCATGAATCACGCACCCCATTTTCTCAGCAGAAATGGCACAAACTGCAGTTGACACAAACAACCACAAGGTGTCACTTGGGAGTTCTGCCACTACTATTTTTGATGCGACTTGACTTACTGCTTCCATGATGCATTCTAATATGAAAATGTAGATGCAATTGTTGTAAAATGGTGCAGCTCCTTTAAGAAAGCCCCGTGCGCAGGGATGGAAAGAGAGAAAGCGAGAGGGGATGTGTGTTAGAACTTAGATGCGTGTGGAAAAAGTAGACGTGCTGGTGAGACTGGAGCGAGTCACATTCAAAATAATGCAAAAAATAAATCCGCAGATAAAACGAATTATCCTCATTCATTGCAACCGCAGCATGCCTGCTTGCCGACGTTCAAACGAAAAAGATATCAAAGCACCTTTTGCGTTTGAATGTAGCACGATTTTTTTTTTAAACAGCTGAACAAATGATTTAGCTAATTGATTATAGCCTGCACACCAGCAATTGTTGAACATTTACCTGTACAAGACAGTAGCCCAGCCTAACAAGCATGTTGCATGTTGTAGGCCTACTGTAGAAATTTCACTTAAATTGCAACCGCAACATGCCTGCTTGCCGACGTTCAAACGACAACAAAAAAGATATCAAAGCTACAAGAGGGTTGAGTCTGAATGACACGGAATTCAGACTCATATTGCTCCTCATAACCATCTATAAAAAAAGTGTTTTTTCTTTTCTATTTGAGCACGTCCGAATCCCAGGACATAACGCACTGGACCTTATAATAGGCTCGAGATATAATTCCAAAGGGGGCAGGGGGCACTTAAAGCAACACCAAAGAACTTTTCCTCTGTCGCACGCACGCTATTTGTTTATCCAGCAACGGCTTTGCAAATAACGATATCCATAGACAAGGTAGAATATGTTGCATGATTTTATGAAAGTACGATGTATTGCGACATCATGCAAGTCAAATTTGTAGTTTCTTATGTCTCATTCCATCGAACTACAAACCCGCTACCCGATCTGGCAAACTTACTTAGTGCGGTTACAGCCAATAGAGGGCCGCAAAGCGAATGCAGAAGTGCCGTTCACCCTGTTACGAATTGATGAACCACGGAAACAATTTTGGAAACATTATTTTAAGGTACAAAAAACTCTTTGGTGTTGCTTTAAAACTTAAAAAGATTGAACGAAGCTTCCCGAAATTTGAAATTGTGATCAGTGACTGGCATCGGGTGAAGCTTTTCGAAGTTGAACAGGCTATTAAAAACTATTTGCGCACCTCAATGTCACAGGAGAGACTGGGCTCTCCCTTCTATGAATTGAAAAAGACGTTATGCTACCTGCAAACTGGCCAATGATTTCATTGCTGAGTTTGCGGCAAAGCAAGACAATGTTTTTTCAGAGTCAGGATATGGCGAGTCAGTGTCATTTATTTGTCCAATGTTAGCCTACAGACCAATTTCCATAGTGCACATCTTATCAACAGTTGGAATGTCGTGTGTGTTTCTGCTCATTGACAAATACCGTTCAGCACAATGATTCATGCCCAATTAATTTCCCCTGTTAAAGTGTTCGCCTTTGTTACACTATTTGGTTTCGTGATGTAGCCTATGATAAACACCATATGGCCAAATATGTGACTCAGCTAATGTTATACAAAATTTCCCCTCTTAAAGACAAGCTGGTGTAGCTTATTAGACTAGGCTACTAAAATGCACCGACGGTAGCCTTGGCTATGTGTAAAGTAAGCTATCGCATAATTTAATGCACGTAAGTTCATCTGTCAAGTTCGCACAGGGCCTCGCACCATCTGTCAAGTTCGCACAGGGCCTCGCACCCCCTTGCGACGGCCCTGCAGCTCCTCCTAAGACAGCGAGGAAAAAGTTAAAATACGCGATAAACCCGGGAAAAGTTGACAGGTTTGTTTCGGTCCCGGTGATTATTTGTGAAATTGTGCAAACGACAGCCTTTTCAAGGCATTTCAAGGAAGGTGTCGTATGCAAGCTCCCAAATTGACCCAGTAGCCTACAGAAGGCATCAATAAATTTTTGGGACTGGGGAGGGTCATGCGTTTTTTCTCAATCACTTTGGAGGGTCATAGAGAAATTTCTTGCTGGCGAGGGAGGGTCACGTCTTTTTTGACTAACGCTCCCAAAACTCCTCCGGTAGCCCCTTGAATAAAAAACGAACAGTCCCTAATTGATTATAGCCTGTAGGCCTACACCAGCAATTGTTGAACATTTACCTGTACAGGACATTGACATTAGCCCAGCCTAAAAGCAGATGTTGCAAAAGACATCAAAAGACGCAATTAATCAGAAATAAATAATGTAATCTGCATCGCTTTATTTAACAAACTGCAAGCAATAAGAGGGTTGAGTTTGCTGTGAGGCCAAACCCAAGAGCAGAGCCTATCTGTTAAGGCACTCAATAGGCTATATGGTAACGAGCTGTGTGCGCCTGGAAAGACAATAGAAGATTCTTTCTGAATAGCACAGCTAAGACGGCTCTGGTCATCCCATACCCTCCCCCCACTTCCTGTAGCCTACCATTATGACTTGCCGTTTTGGGACATTAAGCTTTTTCACGTTAAGTCCCCCTCCCCCATCCCCTTCTTTCACAAGCAGTGGGGGAGCGCGGGGCACAAAGTAACACTTTTTGGTAGACAAAGGAGGGTTCTCCGCGCTTCTGTCAGTTGGCGACAATCCGGTGCAGCCAGGCCAGGACAGATATTTTAGAGAGAAGGAGAGACGCCGGTGCAGCTCAGATGTCTTCTTAATTTTCTTTATTCTTTAGTAAAAGGTGCAGAACATTATTAAAGGTACCATATGTAAGATTGTGGCCAAAACTGGTACTGCAATCACTTTCAAATTACTGTAGAGTGGTGTATCCCCCCCCCCCCCTGACGCGAGGTTGCCAACCGAAACATACTGACTTTGTGATTAGTAGATAGGTGGAGGGTGGCGCATCAGGCCAAAACACAACATGACATGACAAAACAAAACATCAACATCAGTTGAGGGCTGCAACTTCACTTTTTAAATGACAATATCCTGGCCGGACTAACTTTTGTCAGTGATATAAGTATTTGAAATGAACATGATTTCTTAATGTCTAGTGACATATCAGGGCCATTTTATGATTAATTGAAATACATTTCTTACATACGGTTCCTTTAAACTTTGACTAATGTTTCGATGTGTCGATGTTTTTGACTAACGAACATCGAAACGTTAGTCAAAGTTTAATAATGTTCTGCACCTTTTACTAAAGAATAAAGAAAATTAAGAAGACATCTGAGCTGCACCGACGTCTCTCCTTCTCTCTAACACTTTTTGGCTTTGGCTAAATATTTCTAAAATCATTTGAGTTTCACTAGTCACATGTTTAAACAAGGAACACTTGTTATTGAACTAATAACAGACGTGTGTCGAAAATTGACTTTATTTTCCATACGGAGAAATAACATATATGCAGAGTCTAACCAAGGTCAATCTTGCCAAAAAAGCCCTCAAACCTGAAAACACAAAACTAACTAAACTAACACGTGCATATTTTTTTATTGCAATCATTGTAGCCTACAGTTGTAACAGCGCGTAACAGTCGTTTTACTCCCCGTATGCGCTCATTATAAAGAACAAAGTTATTTAGTTCGGTTATTTCTTCCATACGGAGAAATAACATATATGCAGGAGCAACACCTTGTAAAAAATTATAACAATAGGCCTATGGCTCTGCTCCTGCCTAGGCTCGAACTCAGAACTGCCTGAAAGTTGCAGACCTGTTCTGGAAAAACGCGCATTAACCCACTCGACCGTCAGACAACGCTATCTGCTTCGAGTAGGCCTATTGGGTAGGACTGTAGCCTACACTGGTTGCTGTGGCACAGTCTTGAGTGACCAAATTCGTTTTCCTTTGTCATATGAATGCTGTCATTTTGTTAACATTACTGTTAAGGAGATGCTGTAGGCAAAGGCTACATTTAACATCGTTAGTGTAGTAAAACAAATCAGAACTATTCAAGAGGTTTCTGGGCAGCATATTTATGTTCTGTTAGCAAGCGAACTTCTCATGACTGCTGACAAAGTAGCCTACTGCCAGCTGACGAAGCTCTCATTTTAAAACATTACTGAGAGACAGGCACTGTACAATCAAGACATCTTGCCACTGAATCCAAAACTATGTTTAACATTATGTACAACGCTTATAGGCTACAGTGCCTATAAGCCACAGCAAATTGGCCCAGACAGAGTTTGCTATGTTTCGCTGGTTTAACTTTGCTGGAGTGAATGCCATCAGACACAACCAACTAAAACACAACTGATGGGCTTTGAGGGTGAGCGACTGGTAGCATCGTGTTGGCATATAGGCTACTATAATGAATGATGATGGGTAACGCGGGCGTGGATATCAGTTGTTACATTGTAAACATTGCTTCGGGTGGATGGCGAGTGGATTATTGATATTTAGCGGTGGGGGCAGATCACATTAAAGCTCAACCGCACTTCTCAGGATGTTGGAATTTGATACAGGAACCGCAGAGATAAATCAACAGAAACATCTGGGGCCTCATGTACAAAGACTTGCGTGGATTTCATACTAAAACATTGCGTACGTGCAAACCTGAAAAGTAGCGTACGCACAAAAAAATCCTGATGTATGAAACTGTGCGTACGCAGCATTCCACGCAGCTTTTCTTTGTACTGTACATCCCGATTAACGTGAAATTGCACGAGCATTACACTCCACCCTCTCTCCTCCCACAATCACAATCATTTTAATATGCTAACTAAAAGGACATTCAAGAGCGCAGACTTTCGCAAAGACAAAATGGCCTATCCCGCAATATTAAGAACAATGAAAACTTATTTGTGGAGCCATTAATATTGAAACCTGCTCCAACGTTTAATAATTGAAATCATCAAATTTAAAAAAAATAAGTTTATTTTCAGCGAATGCGAGGTAGAAGTGCTTATCTGACGAAATGGCAAGAATCATCTTTATCATCTAATTAATAACAAAAAACAGTAGTGGCAGAGCGTGGCAGTGGCTAGGCTAGGAGACCGTGGCGAAATATTGGTTAGTCTGCAAGTAGGTGAAAGGGTTCGCATAACTGGGTTTGAATGCATTTGGACCATTACAACATAACTGCATTAATTAAAAAAATCATTAAATCAATCGTGTCCAAGTACCATGCATCGTGCACCCAAATGGAATAAACTAAGTTGATCGAGGCCACCTCGCCACAACATTACGATTTCAGCATCATATCCCTATATTTGCACACAAGTGTGACAATAGTGCGAATGCTTACTCGAGGAAAGTCAGAGCCATGCAGTCAATCACACTAAGGGAAATAGCTTATATTCGCGCTTATAGTCAGCCTATCTATTCACATGCATGATCCTGTCCCATATGTATTTCTTCTAAAAATGAAAACTATCGGATATATGAAGGGAAAACACTCTGCAAATTTTAAGGCATGGGCAAATGCGTGAAGCCGACCCCATTTATCACAGATTTTGTGGAAAGCTCTTCAAAATCTGAAATGTTTGATAAGCCAGTCATCAACAATCGTGTAACCAAAATATCGGCGCTGTGTAGGCTATAGGTTTCACATTCCCTTTTAAAGGTATACTATGCAACCGGGGTTGATTTTCCAGCGAGGCTCCCCCCAGAGGCCGAAAATAAAAGTGCACTGTCTTACAATACGCTCAGCTGTTCTCCTGGTTTCTCCGTCAAGCCAGGCGCGATTGTTTTGAGCTTAGCAGACAGGCGAACGCAACGAATCACCATGTCTACTGCGGTAAGTGACTATTTTGTTCCAATTTTCAACACGTTTGTAACTGTAGCATGTTTGTTGGGGCTGGCTCGTGCTGCATGGAACGACATCTTTGCCCTGGAGGATAACCCTGAACCTGGGGTAGACCAGCGGCAGTTCAGGCATACGTCAGTTTGTCCTGTGGCAGCACGGACGCCTGGGTGTGGGCAACAGGGTTGTGATACCCAACTGTTGTGTGTGTCGCATCAGGGACAAATTCCCTGACCCAAGGGGCCAGTACACTGGTTTTAGGGTGCAGCGCTTGTTGTAAAGTTTTCAACTAATTGTACATAGTTCTATTCTATTTTTTTTTTACATTTTTGCTTTATTGACATACCAGCACAACACACATTGTTTTCAAAGTTTATTCACAAATAAAGATCTGTACATGTTTCACCACAAGAGAAAAGTGCCTCCTAACTCCCTATTTACAGAATTCAAATATTTTGGATTGTAAACATCCATCTGCTCAGTCCTCTAGGTCCTCTGTGTCTCTGTGGCCCAAGTCCCCACGGGACACATGTATGCTTACAAGTTCAGCTGTAGGTGGTGGCTGTTCCGGTGCGAGCAAACCAAGGCGCCTTGGGTCAGCAGGCCTCAAAGTCTGCTTGCGGGGAAGGCCTTTGCCACTGTAATGATAACCTTGCAATTCACATATACACATAGATTTGGACAGGGAGTTCAACTTCTGCATTCATTTACTGAAAATACCTTGTTTAATCCATGGCTTCTCCTGGCTGCCTTCCTCCAGTGGCTCGTGCTGACAGCACCCAGTTGCCCAAGAGTGCTCATCCCGTACGTGGTGCAGCACGCCAACCCACATCATCTGCAAAAAAGGAAAATTACATACAGTGCCAAGCAATCTCTGCCAGCGTAAGGAGGAGACCTGGTCAAAATATATACATTTTCACTTGACATACCTTGAACTGCTCCTCAGTTACAGCATGCTTACTGCAGTACCAAAAGTGATTCACAATGTCCCTGATCCTGGCTTGAATATCTGTTTGATTTTTTACAGTCCCAACCTGGCACACAAGAGTAACACATACATCATCAATATTCAGCGCCAAACTAACCCTTCCAACCTAATATCCCAACCTAATATCAAGTGGACAACATGTGTCTATTACAAATGGTACAAATAGTTTGAATCATACCCGTCGAAGCTTCTTGCTTAGACTTTTAGCTGCATGCCATATATCCAGTGAGTGTTGGATCCCCCACGCTTTGTATTTACCACGCTCTGGATCTGTCACAAGAAAATGTTGTACTTCATTCCAACCCAAAACACTACATACAATTTGAACCAACTTCAAATAATACAGGAAAAAAAACTCACTCAACAATGCACTGATCTGTGGGTGGGCATCAGTGACAACTTCTTTGATGGCAAGCTCTGGAAGGAGAGCTTCCATTGTACGAATAAAGCACTCCTTCTCCATGATGACCGAGTTCCTGTTGGTTTCTCGCTTATCAACAGAGACGATGTGGACAATGTCTCTGGAGTCTTGCTCTATGGTGGTGTATGTGCAAAACTGTGCACAATGACCTGCAACAACAGCACTGATGTCAACATACATGTGTGCATTTTTAAAAACACAGTTTGCACATGTCAAGCATGTTTGTAACTACACAAATGAATAGCATCAGAAAAAGGGTGGTCCGACCTACTGGTCAGTCAGGACACAATGGCTAGACATTGAGAGATGAACTGCATGGGCTGTGCACAGAATACGGTCTAATGTGATGCTCATTGAGTAGTTTCAGAACCTCAAACAACTGTTACTAACAAAGTGTGAGATACACACCATTCCTACAAGATGGTTTACTTCAGACAGCTTCACAAATTAGACATAGTAGGCAGTCAATCCTTATTATGAATCTAAATACAGGCCATAAGACAACATAACATGATGATCAACAAAAGTCACTTGAACTTACCAGGGGAGTCCATTCTGCCATCACCTATTGAAAACAAACATTACAGGTATTAGAAACTCAGATTCCAGAGTGAATCCTTCCATCATAACCGGTGACAGAATTCTATGTGTAATTGAAGTTGGCCTCACCTAGGACAACAACGTGGTCCTTTTGTCGAAGACTTTCCAAGACTTCTGCCCTGGTTTTGTCCCAGTACTCCTGCACTGGCTCGATGCAGTAGGCATCTTGTATCCTGAAGAAAGTTGACTCTAAGACCATCCCCATCGCCATAAACTTGAACAGCAAGGCTACTTTCCTGTAGTTGTTGCCAGACAGGAGAATGTTGGCAGACAGCATGAAGTCACCACCCTGCATACCAAACCTCAGGGTCAGCTGAGAATTCCACTTCCACAAGGAGTGTCCGAAGGGGCATAACTGATGTAAAGAAAGTAGCACCACATATAAAAATAAAAAAATTGATATTTACAAAATCAACACATGCAAATTCACACAAGTACATAACTTTGCTACCAGCAGACTTGTAAGAGTCTTCACACATTTACTGGCTACCATGTCCCCATGTGTGAAATGGGGGTAGGGACTCAAAAGAAGTGTGTGGGGGGTGGGGTGAAGTGTCATCTACTATCTTACCCATTCCAAAATTACTCCAGTCCCCCGAGGTTTCAAAGTCACTTGAAATGGTGGGGAACCCGGGCATGCTACCCCAAGCACTCTGTCCACATAACTGCACTGTTGCTGTGGCAGTCTCAAGTGCCTGGCCAGAGTCAGAAGATTCTCATTGAAGGTAATGTTGGCAGTTTTGCCAACCAGGTCATCTTCAGAAGAGACTCTGTGTGGATCTGTGGTGGATTCTGAGTCTTGCCAGGAGGATCCGGTGTGTCGAAGTCATACACTACTTCATCCAAATAATATATATTTGAAAATGTAGTCAGATTGTAGTTTCTAAGAAGACTGCAAAACGGACTCCAACTTGGCTTTGTTGCTGTTGAAATTGTAAGTAGCCTACCCTTGGGTGAACTTCATTTTTGTAATGTGATTTGATAATCTCTTGAACAATGTGTTTGCTCAACCGTTTTATTGTGAGCACTATGTGTTTAGCTTGGTTTATTGATGGCTAGTTCGCTAGCTAGTGGGGGTTTAGCGTAGCAGTCACTTGCTACCGAAGCTGCAGGGGGAGCTATGTCGTGAAAAATGGCAGCCCAAATCAGGCGAAAACCCAGAAACAGCGAAGGAATAACCAGACCTGCATAGGGCTTCTTTAAAAAGGAGATATCAATTATCATCAACAATGACAAGCCAGCTCATTTTCTCTCCCTCTTGTGCGCAAAGTATCATCTTCATGTAACATGCTGTTGGTTCATGTTGACATTGTAAACTTTCTCTAACAGTTTGCAGGCTACAGGTAAAATCCAACGGGCCGTATTCACTCCACGGATCAATAGTAGAATAGCACTCTCCTAGAGCTTTTCAGATATTGCCACTGCTCCAGCACTGAAAGGGACTTTTAGAGTGCAGGCCAGGTTCAGTGTAGCATATTCCACTGCTCACATTGGTGACCGCACCAGGGCAAGCACACTTTCGCAGTTCCTCCGGAAATGCACTCTAGCTTGTTTTACAGTTGACTACAGTTGACAGTTCACTATCAGTCCACACAAACGATTCTGGTTTCCTTGCACTAGCCATTTTCGTCGTAGCCTATTCTGTCTGTTTGTATACAGCGCGCAAGCTTTGGTGAATTTCTGGAACAGAAACAGTGCCACCTATAGGCCTGGAATATGAAGTAACGTGTTGAGTCGTGTTGAGATGGATCCGTTTGACGCAAATATTCTTGAAACGTTTCCAGGGAAGACGGGGAAAAAAAGATCGTTTTGGTACGTGTGGACTCGGTCTTAATTTAGAGGCCAGAGCGGATGCTCTGTTCCGCTCCAATTTCGCTCCGATACCACTCACACCAAGAGTCTGAGGCATGCCCAAATCCACCCAGAATTCATGTCTTCCTAATAAAACCAAGACCGTTAAATTTCAAAGGTATTGGTCATAACTTTGTTGATGGGGATGGAGTTCGCTACGTATTTTAGAAAGGAAACTGATAAGTCATACAAGTGTATTATTCCTACTGTGCAAAACAACTAGATACAATGTAGACCATGTGGTGACACTGTTTCAGTGAGTAAGAAGACACATTTCATGGAAACATGAGTGTGCTACGGAGAGCAAAGAAGAACGTGAGATCAATATGGTTTATATAGAGTTACCACAGTGCCACCTGTGATTGTATGGAGTAACCTGTGGTAACTCTATACAAAACATATTGATCTCAATGGGGCACTTTGCATGTTCAGGGTGGAAAATAAAAAAGAAAGATTTGCATAAGACAAATTGATGATTTTAAAAAGAAGGGACCATGGAGAATAAATCAAGAGCCTATGTTGAGTACAAATATGTCTTCTGAAGGCCTAAACAGAGCCCAGCCAAAAACTCCAATAACATTTTTATCAACTTTGAGGGACATCTATGACCATGCAGGATCATCCAGACCAAACGTGACGCTGTAGGTTACGTGGGCTTACAGGGGTGTTTCAGACTTTTTAAAAGTTCTGGGATGAGGGAGATTTCTCTCCCGGGAATTTTTTTAAATTCTGGAATCTGGATTCTAAACACACTATTTTAACGCAGTTTGGGAAGGGCAGAAATGCCTTTACAGAGCAAGCGGCTCTGCCTCAAATTAGGTGAACATACCTTATGCGCATTGTAACTTCACTGCCCATCCCGCGAAAAAGGGAAAGAAAAGAAAAAATAAACCAATGAGTTTATGTCGCGATAGAGAAGAACACAGTTATGGTTACAACTAGATGTACCGCAGAGCGGTACAAAATATGAACGCCGCCCAGTCCAGCACATTTTTTCCACAAAAATAAGTCACGCTGAAAGGCATATATGATTCTAACGGTCTCACTGAATTGCATTATGCACACTCAATTCTCACTGGTATCTGCTAGACAACAAGTACCAAAACATGATTAGTTCATAGATTTCACATGTAAAATACATTTTATACAACCCCACCCCCATCTTGCCTGTTCATAATTCTGAGAAATTCTTGAACTGTGTGCATGTGTGCATGTACATGTTTATGTGTGTGTGGGTGTGTGTGTGCCTGTGTATCTGCCTGTGTATGTGCCTGTGTGTGTGCATGTGCATGCATGCGTACATATGTCTACTGTGTGAGTATGTGTCATACGTATGATTACTGTGAATGTATGTGTGTGCGTGTGTATCTGTTTATGCACATGTGTGCATATGGAATGGGTTAACATGACCCCTGGAGGCAAACACTCTGTTGGTGTACGGTCAGTAAATGTACACATAAATTAATTTATTGTATGGCCCCCCATGAACGAAAGTCCATGAAACTTGGCATGCATTCAGAGGGTGTCATAATGATCCTACACTTTCAATTTCGTGCAGTTTTGACCATGTCAGCCAGAGATATTGTGATTAAAACACCTAATTTTTTGCTTTTTAATTTTTAACTAGGTGGCGCTGTACATGAAATGAGTGGTTATGGGATGGGTTTACATGGCCCCTTAAGACCAACATACAAAAAAAAGGTGGTCCTCCTAGGCCCTACGGTTCTCGAAATATTCACAGAAAACTGTGTCCGGCCACTTATAGGCCAGTTGGTGTACAGTTGTCTGAGGAAGGGCAGTGTGTCCCGAAACGTCACATGTGGTGAATAAAAAGAAAATAATTAATGGAGCTCTAGTGTGCGGACTTTTTTGTAATTTTTATTGTCACTTTTTGAGTCCAGCACCTACTTTTTTAACATTTAGATGTGCGCACCTCTTTCTACAGTTGGTGTACAGTAACATAAATTAATTTATTGTGTGGCCCCCCATGAACGGAATTCCACAAAACTTGGCGTGCAGTCAGAGGGTGTCATAATGATCCTACACTTCCAATTTCGTGCAGTTTTGACCATGTTAGATTACAGATACCTGCCATTACAACACCTCATTTTTACTTTTTTGTTTTTAACTAGGTGGCGCTATACATGAAATGAGTGGTTATGGAATGGGTTGACATGACCCCTTAAGATCAACATACAAAAAAAAGGTGGTCCTCCTAAACCCTACGGTTCTCGAGATATTCACAGAAAACTGTGTCTGCCCTACCCTCCTTTCGGGGGTCCAGTCCAGTGGGGGGGCTACAGATCAAAACGAAAAACGATGGTTCCATGCTATCCACAGGGTTCTCAAGTCTCACGCAATGGGCGTGAGACACACGCAATTCAACAAGTTCACACGCTCACACGCCACACCTGGCATTTCTCACGCAGAAATATTACTAGGGATGTCAAGGTATCTGCATAATTATTAGAGGAGGCGCAGGGATACGAGAGGGTTTCTCGCAAGGTTCAGAACTAGCGCACCACTCACCAGCCAAATCAAAAAAATAAATAGCCACCGACATCCAATCCAAAAATAGTAAGCTATTCGTTGTATCCGGGTAAAATTCCAAAATAGCACATCCCCTCCCTACAACCTAGTTATGCTTGTGTGGGGTTACAGGTTTAAGATTTCAAAACTGCACCATTTCTTTTTATTCAGAAATTCAACTGTCTGTCATTTGGTAAACCAGCCTACTTTACAGGGTGTGTAAATCAAGCCTTTTCACGAACATTTGGCCTAGCCTACTTTATGGCAAAATTATTTCTTATCTATAAACTAAACTTAACTGTCGGTCATTAAGAAAACCTAATGATTGTGTCGTTATAGCTTTGTGTAACCCAGACATCAGCAACGTTCATTTTACACGACCAATCACTCTCGTGGCTGCCTGCACTTTCCCTGTCGTCACGGCTGCAACTTTCGCACTCGTTTGTGCTTTTTAGCGCCGTGTTCATCAGGTCCCGGGACACCCGTCTGAGCCTCCATGGACCATGTCAACAATGAATGAAAATTAGCTTATTATTAACGAGTGTTATCAATTTGAGCGAGTATGCTACACATACATTTTTTTCTAAAGATACAGGACTGCTGCAGACAATGACCTGCCAACCACCATAATGTAGCCTAATAGCAACCCAAGATAATGAACTTGCTGTCCTTATAAAAAATTAAAAAAAGGTCTCGGCATGCACATGCTTAGTCCAATGATTCAGTGACAATAGCTACTCAAGTGAATAAAGCAATTAGCCTAATAAATAAAATATTTGTCTCACTCAGTACATATAGGCCTACATCTCGTAAATTGGTGAGCCAGAATATACCAGCGTCACGATTATTATATTTCAAGATTCCAATCTCTATCCCACCTAAATATGAAAAGTTATTTCTACTGACATGCTTCCTGGTGACATAAAAACACAAATGGTTTCCCTTGATAAGGCTGACATAAGAGACAGGCTATGCATTATACTTTCCCAGATGGGTACAAATCCCTGACTGTCCTGAAAAATAAACAAAAACAAGATATAGGATGTATAGATTACAATGACAAATTCAAGGTCTCAAAGGGTTAATGCTTCTTTCCAATTTTTTTTTAATTAATGAGTGAGGGCAAACCCCCCCCCCCCCAATCTCACCCCAAGCTGAGCTCAAAACTTGAGAACCCTGCTATCCATGTTGGGCTACATGCTCACCAAGTTTCGTGTACCCCGGTCTTTCAGTGTCCTGGGAATCCTTGACGGAAAATTGGCCATGCGAAAAAATAAATAAATAAATAAATCTGACTAAACCTATATGACCGCTGCTTCGCTGCGCGGCGGTCATAATAAGGATTTGCTCACAACACTCTAAATACATTGCACTGCTGTTTTTGTTGTCCCAAACTTTTAGATGATAGGGCTACGCACAGTCAAGGACTTTTAACACCCGCACCAACCTGACTCGTCATGACGTGCCTTAGCCCCAAAAATGTTGAGAACCCATTAACTGAATCCCTGTTCCAAACAGTGTTTTATTTTTTTTTAAATAAGCCTACAGAGGTAAGCAAACAATTCAACATTTTAAACATGTGTAGACCGACAGACCGTGACCGTAGAGGACAAACTCTCACTGCTGTCAGTGTCAGCATCACTGGTAAGAACAGTAGGCCTACGTCTTTGAACGTTACGGTTAAACGGTTAAAAATATTAAGCTGCTGCTGTTATTCTCTTTTCATGACTGAATGATTTAGGCTATTATGAATGAATGGAACGTTGTGTTTTTAAGCGCCAGAATTGACCCATCCAAAGCCACGCCCGAAAACCGCCACAGGTCAATCGTTATCATGTCATGACAATGCTACGTTTTCATATTTTATAGTCTATGGTTTCCATGCACACCATATTCCGGTTTTATTCGGAATAATGGTAATATTCAGATTACACGAGTCAATAAATACAGGCTAGTTGCAGGGCCGGATTAACCATTAGGGCAATTGGGCACTTGCCCAGGAGCACGGGACCAGTAAGGGGCCCTGGGCACAGTCAAAATATTACTTTTGATCACGTTACAAACGCAGTACTCACTTCCCTAATTTTATGCAGATTTTGCAACCCGTTCAATTAAAATATTATGTTAAATCACGTCAAAAACAGTGTCTGTAGCTGCCTGCACAAATGCTGCCTGCTGTCAGTCAATGAGTGAGGGCGAGCTATCACGTCGAAACATTTCATAACATCCAGACTACGCTATAGTCGTCATGTCGAGATGTCATTTTAGCTAACGTGGTTAGCGTTTTCTCGGACGCACAAACATGAAATCTACTTCTGTCAAAACGTTTGAGACTAAATTAAGTTTTGAGTGTAGCGCAGTAAGCACAAGCATAATTTTGTGGATTTACGCACAGCGAGGGCATTCGTGTTTGTTAATGCCTGGTACAGATTGTAATCTAATGCAGACAAGGCTTACATGCTAGGAATATTACTCTACACACGTTTTGATTACAGACGAAGCTAAAGGTGAAGATATCTATGTCCTGTTACTCCTAGTACTGATCTTACATAAAAGTAATTTTGGGTCATTCCACGAAAACGTGCCATTTTGCATTCAAAATATCTAATTTTCAAAGTACTGTTTTTAAAATCTTGAAGCACCTATTTGGATGAAGTAGATTCTTACCTCTCAGAAAAACATGCGGTGCCATCTCAGGCTATCTTATTTATTTATTTATTTACTTTAACAAAAAGTCAATGGAGGTATGTGTGCTATGTCAACCCTGTTACCAAAAAAAAACATATATTATTATAAAATAATGAGTGCTCTTGTAACTATTCATGAATATTATACAAATAATTATGTGTTACATAAATAATTCTGGAGTTAAACACATGAATTATTAGATTTTAGGATTGACAGTAACAGGGTTGACAGTAACAGGGTTGATGAAATATTGTTATCGGCAGCCATTACTAGCCATGTGGTGGACACCAGGACACCACATGGTGTGCATTCAAGAGAGGTTAAAATGCTGTTAAATATTTACATTTAAATTTTCAATCAAATTATTTTTTAATGCATGATTTTGTGGTAACAGGGTTGACAAAACTAGCTTGTCCCCTTCTGTCAGATGGAGCAAAACCGTAATAAAAGTCATTAAAAGAGAACAACACTTTTCTGGTCTTTTCACCATTAACTTCCTGGAAGGCAGGGGATATCATTTCCTGAAAATGATGTAACTTTTGGCACAGTTCATTTTCTCCAAAGGGGTTTTTATCCAAAAGTAACAAGGTTGACGACAACATGGGGACAAATGTAAAATGTTGATTTTTTCATAATTTTAAAAACATTCCAAATAAAATTGTTTAATGATCCATGAACAAACACCTGAGGCTTTTTGTACATGTATTTATTTTTATGAGAATTTGACTTTTTTAATCCTAAATAGCCAGTGATACTAGACAAGTCATACCGAGGGACAAGCCATTTTTACAGCTTTTGCAATATTCCTAATACGAAAAGTGCTTAAAATCCTTTAAAAAAGATGTATTCTTAAAAAGTAAATAATTTATTTTTACCATTATTATATTTCCTAAAATGACCTTTTTACAGTGTGTCTCCTGGGTAACATAGGTAGGCTACACCTGGTAATTTTTTCAGAATTTTTGGAGACCTAAGTGCGTGGGCCCTGGTTGAATTGACATGGAATGACCCAACTAGCTTATCATAGTCTGCTAGTTGGACTGTTCAGGTTCCCCACGTGTGTTTAAGTTTCAAGGTAATACTTTTTCTCCTTGCGACAGGCCCTTTTGAGTCTTCTCACACCGCAAAAAAATTCTGTTTTGATTAGGGTGACCAGACGCCCTCTTTTGCCCGGACATGTCTACTTTTTGAAACCTAAAAATGTGTCAGGGCGGAATTTCAAAGTCGTCCGGGATTTTGTTTATTCTAGCCTCAAACGTGTTTACAGCGAATTTGCATTGCTCTCTATTTCATTCATGTTTCATTCATGGATAGCCTATATCTATGTCTTTCATTCACATACTAGTCACGCCCTCCCCCTACAGTTCGCAGTTCGCTTTGCATTGAGTGGAAAGTGTAGGGTGTTGAGCCTGACCTTAGCTACCGTCATTGGTCGATAGTAATCTCAAACCTTTAATTGGTCAGTCAGTCACCTCAATAGCGCAAACTTCCTTGTTTAGTGTAAATTCACTGACAAATTAAAACGTAAATTTCCATGTTTTTGTCTCGGTCGATATCAACATGAAGCTGAGTGCCTGACCTGCAAAGCAGGCACTTACATGTCGGTCGCAAATAAAGGTGCCAACGACCGACCTACAGGTAGGCTACAC
Organism: Alosa pseudoharengus; assembly: GCF_046254945.1. NCBI lineage: Eukaryota > Metazoa > Chordata > Actinopteri > Clupeiformes > Clupeidae > Alosa > Alosa pseudoharengus. The sequence continues at coordinate 1,090,919 of NW_027468704.1, read as the reverse complement.
AATATTCAGCAAAGCATCGAACGGCAGCGAGGGGTGAGAGCTCATCAGCTAAAGTGACAGAGTTTTTCGACCTTAACATTAATGTCTCCAAAAACATTTTGATGGCACATCAACTCATAACCATAGACTGTAAAAAATATAACATGACGAACACTTCTGCCATTGTCTGAGCGGCCTTCTCTGGACGATTGCCGACCTAGCAACTTTCTAGCTTTGCGTAGGAAACTGCACTTTGGTTATCCCTTTAAACTGCCACTGAGATAGCCTGCACACTGACAACAGCAGATGTCAATAATCCTATATTACATTACATTACATTACATTACATTACATTTGGCTGACGCATTTTTAGCCAAAGCGACTAACAACATGGTAAACAGTTTAAGTCTAGAGCAATTCTCAACAATATTAGGACAATTTAAAAAAACATTAGAGTACAGTAAGAATAAGTGCATCAGTGAGTGCTGTTTTTAACAGTTACGTGTCAGTTTAAGACGGCTGGTGAGTGCTAGGATCAGCAAGACTTGTTGTAAGTGTTGCTATGAGAGGAGATGTTCTCTAAAGAGCTGGGTCTTCAGGAGTTTTTTGAAAATGGAGAGGGATGTCCCTGCCCTTGTAGGAACTGGCAGTGTGTTCCACCAGCGAGGAACAACAGATGAGAAAAGTTTTGATTGGCCTGAGCGTACCGGAGGTAGAGCTAGACGTCGTTCGTCTGAGGAGCGCAGCGGTCTGGAGGTAGCGTATGTCTGTATGAAGGCATTCAAGTAGGTGGGAGCAGAACCGGAGACTACTTTGTAGGCAAGCGTTAGAGCTTTGAATTTGATGCGGGCCGCCATAGGTAGCCAATGTAGCTGGATGAGTAGCGGGGTAACATGTGCCCTCTTGGGTTGGTTGTAGACCAGGCGCGCTGCCGCGTTCTGGATCATCTGAAGTGGTTTCACTGCGCAGGCTGGGAGACCTGTCAGGAGGGCGTTGCAGTAGTCGAGTCGTGAGATGACTATTGCCTGAACCAGAAGTTGGGTGGCATCTTGAGTTAAGTAAGTCCTGATTTTCCGTATATTGTAGAGTGCGAAACGGCATGACCGGGCGACTGAGGCAACATGATCTGAGAAGTTTAGTTGGTTGTCGAGAACAACTCCTAGATTTCTTGCAGTCCTGGTAGGTGAAACAGACAGAGAGTCAAATTTGATGTTGATGTCGTGGTGTATGGTAGGTTTAGCTGGGAGGACCAGCAGTTCAGTCTTTGAGAGGTTCAGCTGGAGGTGGTGTGCCTTCATCCATGTAGCTATGTCTGAGAGGCAATCCGAGATCCGTGCTGAAACCAAGGGGTCATCAGGTGGAAAGGACAGATAGAGCTGTGTGTCGTCTGCATAGCAGTGGTATGAGAAGCCATGCGAACGGATAATCTGTCCCAAGGAGGTGGTGTAGATAGCAAAGAGAAGGGGGCCCAGTACTGAGCCCTGGGGGACCCCTGTGGTGAGATGGTGAGGTGCAGATAGCTGACCAAGCCATGATACGTTAAACGAGCGTCCTGTGAGGTAGGATTCAAACCAGGAGAGAGCAGAACCGGAGATTCCCATGTTAGCGAGTATAGAGAGAAGGATGCGGTGATTGACCGTGTCAAAGGCAGCCGATAAGTCAAGCAGAATGAGTACTGATGACCGAGCGGTCGCCCTGGCTTCTTTTAAGGCTTCTGTTACAGACAGCAGAGCCGTTTCGGTAGAGTGGCCGCTTTTGAACCCAGACTGATTTGGATCCAGAAGGTTGTTCTGTGAAAGGAAGTCAGAGACCTGTTTGGAGACTGCTCGTTCAATGCCTTTGGATAAGAAAGGCAGGAGTGAGACAGGGCGGTAGTTCTCGACTTGAGCAGGGTTGAGAGAAGCTTTCTTAAGTAACGGTGTTACCCGGGCCGTTTTGAACGCTGTTGGAAATGTGCCGGAGGTTAGCGATGCATCGATTACGTGTGTGATAGCTGGTGCGATGGTCGGGCTGATGGACTGAAGTAGGCTCGTAGGTATAGGGTCCAGCGAGCATGTGGTAGGACGGCTGCATGTCAGGAGTCTAGATACTTCATTCTCGGAGAGAGGCGTGAATGCTGAAAAAGATGATCTAGCAGTCCCTAGAGGTTGTAGGAGTGCGGTATCTGAGTCCGATGCGTTGAGTGGGCATGTAGAGAATTGACCGCTGATTGCCGCCACTTTGTTTGTAAAAAATGAGGCGAGGGTATCTGCAGTAAGGCTGGATGGAGGAGGAGGCATCTGAGGGTTGAGTAGCGATTTGAAGGTTGAAAAAAGTTTTCGAGTGTCTGTAGCACTGTTGATTTTGTCATTGTAGAAAGCCGTCTTAGCAGCAGTGATGCTGGCTGAGAAGGAGGCCAGGAGTGTCTGGTAGTTTTTGAGGTCATCAGTTAGTTTGGATTTGTGCCATTTCCTCTCCGCGGCTCTGAGTCTGGTGCGCTGCGATCGGAGGGTATCATTTAGCCATGGATGAGAGTGTTTGGATCGAGCTGGCCTTGTGGTAAGAGGGCACAGCTCGTCTAGACACGAGCTCAGTGTGGAGCAGAGCGAGTCTGTGGCCTCATTAACCTCCAGAGAGGAGAAGGTGTTGAGTGGAGGTAGGCCGGAGGCAACCACAGAGGAAAAGTGCGTTGGAGACAGGTTCCGGATGTTGCGGCGGAACGTGACCATCGGCTGAGGAGCCGGAGGCTGTTCTGTCAGGCTGACGTTGAACCGGATGAAGAAGTGGTCAGAAAGATGGAGAGGCGTCACCGTGAGGGTGTCTAGGCTACTGTAGCCTATATGCAGGTGAATTAAATATGTTGGCATAACATAAGGGATAGATGTAGGCCTATTTCTTTATAAAAACAATATCTAATAACTAGATGTACCGCATAGCGGTACAAAATATGACCGCCGCTCAGTCCTGTACATCCATTCCGCGAAAATAAATCACACTTCAATTTGTCTCCATATGTTACTCCATCCCCCACTCTTGAAACTTTTGTGTATGCTTGTTTGGCATGCCTGAGTGTGTGTGTGCGGCTGCACAGAAAGTAGCCTACTGGTGCTGAAAAGGTGAATAGATTGTAGAATAGCCAAAGAAGATGTAGCATTGTTATCAAACCTTTAAAATCTCTAAACAATCACAAGTAGGGCAGTTCATCACAGTTCATCCATTGCAACTGGATTGATGAAAGGTCACTTACACCTGTAGGCTACATTGTATTTTGGAAAAGCAAAAGGTATCAGACACAAATAAATTCTCCTTTGGAAACCAATGGCTTAGCCTACGCCTTACAGTATCAAGCGGACTTAAACTGCCATACCGTGGTGAAAAGTTGTAATAAAATTCACGCAGCTCCATATGAGTCCACTACATAATAGCTTAAGGTGTGTTGCTAAAGCAGCCATAATGAAATGAAGGTGTCATTTTTTGGATACTTCACACACACGTGCTTTTTAATTTCACAGACTACAACTACCAAGCTGGAATCAAAGCACATCGATTCCCCTCTCACACCCTGCACGCACTTAAACAAAATAAGCAGGCGTTTCAGTCTCACGCATGTATAGGCAAAACTGTATCAGACCGGTGTAACATTGGTAAATCTTCCATTGCACAGAATGATTTTTGTAGCACGTGCAACAAATGACAGTCGAAAGATACAATTACAGTGCTGCTATCAATTTGCTTGGTATAACCGCATTTATAGTTTTCTACAAATGCAATCAATCAAATTGGCCTCCATCACTCAACCAACGCTAACGGTAACATTACCTAGGTCCTTATTGATATTATAAGATTAACGTACATGCAGTAAAAACCAAGCATGTCCGATAAACATCCTCAGATTTATTTCGGCTTCAAGAAGAAATTGGAATTACATTTCATGTGAACATCATCCTATCCTTATTAGACGTTCTCTGCGGTAAACTAGTCCTTGTAGGAAGCGTCCATTGTTTTTCCAACCCACTTTTAACTTCCAACAAAATTACGTCTCACTGCAACGATGCGCCATCTAGTGGACAAACGACTACTTATCGCCAATACTGGAAATGCAGCCATGATGATGATGAATATTTATTTTGGCTTTCTTTTAATGCTACTAAATTTGTAATTATGTTTCGGCCGTTCTAATACCGATAGTATGTGGGTGCCTGTGTGTGTGTGCATGTGTATATGTGTGCACCGCCATCTACAGGCCAATGAGTGTACAGTCACTAAATGTACACAAAACCTAATTTTTTTTAGACCCCCCCATGGATGAAATTCTACGAAACTTGGCATACCCCCAGAGAATGCCAGGTCAATCATACACATAAAATTTGGTGCAGTTCTGAACATCTTAACTGAAGATAGGGGCGATTAAAGCAGAATAATATTGCATTTTCATTTTTTTACCGGGGGGGTGCAAATCACAAATGAGTGATTATGGGCCAGATTGATGTGGGCCCTTGAGACTAACATACCATAAAAGATTCTTCATCCTCAGTGCCACGGTTCAGGTAGTTATTTAGGAAAAACTGCTTTTTTTGCGGTTCGGGGGGCCCAGCACAGGGGGGGAGTGGCCCCCGGGGACGAAACTACATTTTTCCGTAAAAGTCTAGTGGGGCTACATACCCACCAAATTTCATGTGCCCCGGTGGTTCGGTGTCCCGGGTATCGTTGACCAAAAATTCAGGAAGTAGCTTCGCTAGCGGCGGTCATAATAATAAATTGAAAAGAGGTAGGCCTAATAATAGACCAGAGGGGTATTCCAGAAAGCAGGTTTACTGGCTTAACTGGGTATGTTAACCCAGAGTTAGCGGTAAACCTGGGATTTCAGTTCCAGAACGCTCAAATATGATCAGGCTATGTACTGTAAGTAGCTATGATAACATAGGCTCTAAAGTTAACTGGATATGTAAACCCAGAGTAAACGGTAAACCTGGGATTTCAGTTCCAGAAAGCTCAAAAATGATCAGGCTATGTAAGTAACTATGGTAACATAGGTTCTGAACTTTACCTGGTAGGGGGTAGGTTTTGTTCAAGTTATGTTCAATTATGTTCGGTTATTTCAGTGCATGTTCAACCAGGCCGCTATTTTTACACTTGTCACACAATGACGTTTCATTTTGAAGAAGGTCCGATTGACAAAGAAGCACAAAATCATGTAATATTTATCCGTGGAATTAGCCGTGAGAGGGCGATAAGACCATGACATCCCATGATATCCCATCCTTTCTTTTCCAAACGAGTTTTTCAAGAGCGTTAGAGTTTTTCCGCTGAATCCTAAATTTGGCTACTTGAAAAGCAATCTCGACTCCATCCCTACATTAGGCTACGCATGGATTAGAATAGAATAAAATAAATCTTATCTAGCCAACACCATAGGCCTAGTGAACATTTGCCTTTGGCTCACCAGACATCGGATGGACAAAAAACATCTCAGACACACTGAAGATATAATTACAGTGCAGTAGGCTACAATAAAGGGAAAACATATAGAAAATGAATAAATAAGTTTAAATATAGACTACATAACAGCTCAGCCAGGTATGCGTGTTGTCACTATGGTTAAGAATGCCGACGGCATTTGGGATAAAATAGTTTTTCAATAGGCTACACTTTTTGACTCTCTAAATTATGTGCATCGATGATCGCTCTCCGACTGGGAGTTTTTGTAACGTTAGTGTTGGAGACGCAGAGCAAGCTGTCGGTCGGAGCGTAAAGTTTGCCTTGCGCTAAAGCAGTTCCTGCGCAACTTCATTAGTTTTTCTGGACACCCAAACCCACGAGGATCATTAAAGTGTAGTTTCGCCAACTGGCAGGTCAGCATCACTTATTAAATGTTCCAAATGTGCACCGAAATGTGTCCAATAGGCTACCCATGCCTTCCGACATTCTTCACCCTTCCGATGATGGAGGCGCAAAAGTGTAACTTGGCCCACAGCAGCAGAATCTGCGTTAAAATAGAAAATTACATTTGGGATTCTCAAATAATTCTATGGCCCACTCAATCTGTGACAAGGTAGGGTAGTTTAAGAAAGCATAATTTAAAGCAGTCAATACAATACGTGTTGTCCACTGAATTATTTAATTGTGCTTTTGGCATTAAATAGGCTATCATAACATACGCATTTACACGGTCAGTTAGGCTATTCTTTGCCAAGCAAGGTCTCGGATGCAGACGCTTAAGTATTGCTCTTTTTTTGTTATTACAGTTCTCTCCTCCTCGTAAGCCTCGACTACTCCGCCTCTGAAAATCTTCGTTTCGCCGGCTTCACTCATGGTTTCGACTCTCAATAGATGATGCCTTTATAAGTTCGCCGTTCGCCGTGAACGCGCACAACTCTAGGTTATCTAACACAGGGTTGATTGAACCAACTGGTAACCGGTGTTTTGGAACCGACAGCTCGGGTTTAGTCGCCACAGGTTCAGACAACCCAGAGGTTAAGTTTTATTTCAGTGTTTGTTAAACCTCCTTTCTGGAATACCCCCCAGACATGATTGAATAAATATAAGAAAATGGACAACATATCCACATCAGTCCCCATCAACACAACTGTTTTCACAGGTCAGGATTATTAAGCTCTAAAACAGATTGTTCAAAATTATAGAGCTAGGCTACTGTAAAAGATTCAGTTTGTATTTTCAGAAACACCTAGGATCAAATTTAGAGATATGCAACATTAAAGATGGGTTGCCATCCAAATATTGAAAACTTTCAAGTGTTCAAAATAGTCTTTTGAGGCAGTGCTTTTCTGTTAGCGTTGGGCCGGCCAATCAAGCTCATTATCATACATAGTCACCATGTCTGTTGACACCAACCCCCCCACTGAAGTGTCCTCTTTTTCACAAACCCAAATCTGGTCACCCTAGTTTTGATACGCATATCGTTACAGCCCTAAACACAAGGTGGTAAAACTGGTAAAACAGGTTTTGTTCTTTCTCTGTGGCTTGAATAGGATGAAATTCTTTGTCATAACTACTCCACCCACACACATTTACAGTTGGCCTTGGGTGTTGGCACTTCTGGAAAAAAAACCTCTTGTGTTTCAGTTTCAAGTTTTATTGTCACATATACTTTGCAATATAGTGAAATTATTGTGCCACAGTTGCAGTAGTGCAAGGAGGGGTAAATAAACACAGGGGGGCAGTGGGGGGGCATAAAGAAAGGGAGTTGAAGTAGGGCTGTATAGTACCATACATAGACGTCACGTGACTTCTTGCATCACCGGCGAGTTTAAAACCGTGTTAAACTCTAAAAAGTGGCTAGGCTAATGACAGAGCAATTGCCCCATCAGATCTTGTTTACAGCCCCCAACAAAAATGTTTTGTTCTTTACGGGGACTCTGGCTTGAATGGGATGAAATCCTTTCTATCATAACTAGCACACACGTGTATATACACACACAATCACGGAGACACAGGCTGTTCTATCAATCAGTCATTGTCTCATCATCTCTGTGACTCATGACTAAATGTGACTAGAACATACATTGACCCAGTCATGATGAAACACACCAACAAAAGAATCCACCCACACAGACACACACCCATACCCATTTAAAATTGGCTTTGGGTGTTGGCATTTCTGACAACACCAACACAGAGTCTGAACATTAAACTCCTGTGTCCTGAGTACATTCATCTGCCTTTTGTCTGTGTTGTAACTAAGGAGATGACAGATTAATAGACAGGTATAAACTGGATCAGAAAATGCCTGGAAATGTTTCAACAAACATACCAACAAAAGCATTCACACACATACACAAGCATGAAGGAACAATTGTGCAGTTTGAACTCTAGATTAGATCAGATTAGATTCAACTTTATTGTCATTGTGCAGAGAACAAGTACAGAGACAACGAAATACAGTTCGTGTCTAACCAGAAGTGCAAAAAAGCAGAAAAAGTGCAATGTGATATGTCTGTCTGTTGTGCAAGGCAGTGAGCAAAGTCTCCAGCTGATCAGGCTCTTCTGCTTTACAATAGTGCTGTGGAGTGGATGACACTCATTGTCCAAAATGTTGATCAGTTTGTTCAGGGTCCTTTTGTCAGATATTGAAGTGATGCACTCCAGTTTAGCTCCCACTACAGAGCCAGCTTTCCTTACCAGCCTGTCAAGTCGCCCCGCATCCTTCTTCTTTGTGCTTCCTCCCCAGCACACCACTGCATAGAAGAGGACGCTGGCAACAACAGACTGGTAGAACATCAAACGGATCAGGTTGCTATGTCTTTTCAACTATATAACTTATACTTTTTAAAAAAACTTTTTAAAAATCCCCATAGACTTAACATTGTGATTGTGACATCACAATACGGCCATTAAGCAATTAGAATCCTATGCCAGGTGTTCAGGCCACCTGCAGAAACTGCCAGTCTCAGGCTTTAAGCATACAATCTGGGTCTCTTAAGACTACACATTCTGTTCAACTGTTTCCTCTGCCCAAAACTGTTTCAAAATAAAAGTCCTCACTACAATAATTCACTGTTAAACAATTTAACCCATTACACTACTGAACTTTTTACATTCAACTTTTCAACGGTCTACTTTTAAACTATCATTACACTATCTATCTATTAAACTAGCTGTCTATCAACAACTTTTAAACTATCTACATTCAACTTTTAAACAGTCTACTTTTAAACTATCATTAAACTATCTATTAACTCATTGAGTGGCAAAAACGTAATATTACGTTTTTCCTTCCCATGCGTTGAGTGCCAAAAACGTAATATTAAGTTTTTAGCTTTTTTTTAAAATTACGAAACTAGACACTCTAACACACCTTATATGTGATTTTGGGAACTCTGTGATGAATGGAAATGAAATATATGACGATCGTGAAACTCATGAAAATCTGGACATTTTATGTGGACATGTTATCACAACTCGGTTGCCGCTTTGGGTCGAATCAGTGACGCATGCACGTCAGGTCAAAACCAGGCCATTTTCGTGGGTCTATCACTAGGTGGCAGTCTCGCCAGGTCTCGCTGATCACTTTCCGGAAAGTTTACACAAGTAAGTAACAGGCAACACTTCATATTTCATGAAAGACGTTATATCTCCATTTCTAGAAAAAAAACAGCGATTTTTAATGAAAACTAGCCACTGTTTAGCTTGGGATTTCTCAGGAACAGAGGCGTGTAGAAATACACGGTTTGCACCCACCGAGAGCTTAAAGTCTCACCTTTTAATCGAGCTATTGTATGTGTTCATAGCTATAACACAGAATATGCTGTGGCTGTACAAAAATCATCAACAATGGTCTAGATTGCTGGCACTCTAGGACAAAGCTCCCGAAAACAGCTTGGCATTCAATGAGTTAAACTAGCTGTCTATCAACAACGTTTAAACTATATACATTCAACTTTTAAACAGTCTACTTTTAAACTATCATTAAACTATCTATCTACTAAACTAAATATGCACCATCTTTGCATATTTTGCACAATTAAAATAATAATTTATCTTATTTTATATACCGTTGTAATGTACAGATGAGATGTATTGAGATTGTAATGATGTATTTGATTAACGTTGTAATATATTGGATGGACTCAATCTCCCATGATGCCTATATCTATGTCACTTCCTGTCAAATGTTTGAAACCTAATGAATGAGCTTGTGAGGCTACAAGGAGCTACCTGTTTGATGCGCTGCAAGTTTTATCGTTTCTAATGCTTACAAGAGTTACCTCAAGTTTTATAGCGCCTTATGTCCAACTCAACAACAACAACTTGTAACATCCTCTCTTGGTCTACAAGCCGGCAAAAGTGGTATGTTACTGTGAGGGATCAAGCAGTCGGCATGGGACGCAGAGGCAAAAGGTTGAGCAAAAAGAGAATTTATTTCTCAAAATTAATCTGACAAAATAACATAGAGGTTCTGGGCCCAAAACAAGGGAACTTAAACAGAACTAAACTTAAGCAAACAAAGCACAAGATACCCTAACCACTGTCTCTCATACTGTGACAAAGGGCAAACTTAAATACTAGTGACCAAAACCATAATTAACACAAAGGGGAAATGATTAAATCAATTAAGACTGTGAAATAATAAAACCATTTCAAAGACATCCCAAATAATTCTATGTGACAAAATAAACTATATTAAATGAAATAGATAAAGAAATACAAAATTATGTAATACAAAAGAAGAGACAGAAAATCCCAAATCCAAACTAAGCTTCCCCATGACTAGACTAGAAGGTGGACTAAGAAGACTGCAAAACGGACTCCAACTTGGCTTTGTTGCTGTTGAAATTGTAAGTAGCCTACCCTTGGGTGAACTTCATTTTTGTAATGTGATTTGATAATCTCTTGAACAATGTGTTTGCTCAACCGTTTTATTGTGAGCCCTATGTGTTTAGCTTGGTTTATTGATGGCTAGTTCGCTAGCTAGTGGGGGTTTAGCGTAGCAGTCACTTGCTACCAAAGCTGCAGGGGGAGCTATGTCGTGAAAAATGGCAGCCCAAATCAGGCGAAAACCCAGAAACAGCGAAGGAATAACCAGACCTGCATAGGGCTTCTTTAAAAAGGAGATATCAATTATCATCAACAATGACAAGCCAGCTCATTTTCTCTCCCTCTTGTGCGCAAAGTATCATCTTCATGTAACATGCTGTTGGTTCATGTTGACATTGTAAACTTTCTCTAACAGTTTGCAGGCTACAGGTAAAATCCAACGGGCCGTATTCACTCCACGGATCAATAGTAGAATAGCACTCTCCTAGAGCTTTTCAGATATTGCCACTGCTCCAGCACTGAAAGGGACTTTTAGAGTGCAGGCCAGGTTCAGTGTAGCATATTCCACTGCTCACATTGGTGACCGCACCAGGGCAAGCACACTTTCGCAGTTCCTCCGGAAATGCACTCTAGCTTGTTTTACAGTTGACTACAGTTGACAGTTCACTATCAGTCCACACAAACGATTCTGGTTTCCTTGCACTAGCCATTTTCGTCGTAGCCTATTCTGTCTGTTTGTATACAGCGCGCAAGCTTTGGTGAATTTCTGGAACAGAAACAGTGCCACCTATAGGCCTGGAATATGAAGTAACGTGTTGAGTCGTGTTGAGATGGATCCGTTTGACGCAAATATTCTTGAAACGTTTCCAGGGACGACGGGGAAAAAAAGATCGTTTTGGTACGTGTGGACTCGGTCTTAATTTAGAGGCCAGAGCGGATGCTCTGTTCCGCTCCAATTTCGCTCCGATACCACTCACACCAAGAGTCTGAGGCATGCCCAAATCCACCCAGAATTCATGTCTTCCTAATAAAACCAAGACCGTTAAATTTCAAAGGTATTGGTCATAACTTTGTTGATGGGGATGGAGTTCGCTACGTATTTTAGAAAGGAAACTGATAAGTCATACAAGTGTATTATTCCTACTGTGCAAAACAACTAGATACAATGTAGACCATGTGGTGACACTGTTTCAGTGAGTAAGAAGACACATTTCATGGAAACATGAGTGTGCTACGGAGAGCAAAGAAGAACGTGAGATCAATATGGTTTATATAGAGTTACCACAGTGCCACCTGTGATTGTATGGAGTAACCTGTGGTAACTCTATACAAAACATATTGATCTTGTTGGATTCACGATCGTTTTGCGTTGTGTTTTAGTTCTGATGTCTGTATTGAAGATGGTCAATAAAGCTTGACGGCTGGATCAGGATCGGTGATCAAAGATTTTATTGTAGATGGTACAACACTCACTAACTGAGCACAGGCTAAAACTGCACAGAGTCTAACAGGTGTGGTAGTTAGTAGAAGCGGGCTGCTGTTGAGCGTCTTGGCATAAGATGCTCCCCGAGTCGCTTCCTCGATCCGTCTCGAAGTCCAAACCTGAGACAAAGCCTGTTATACTAAAATCATATCTACGTAAATCATGCCTACGTGGAAGGTACCAGGCACCAGAAATAATAGGAAAAGTACTAGCCCTGAAAACAGAATAAACAGGTGATATCTCATTCTGCCCATGCTATCACTATGGCCAGGAACATGACATTCTGACCCTGTTGATATTCAATCCTATGTGCAGCCATACAGGCGCCTAAGGAACTAGGGAGTGAAACCATGGCATGCACCTCTCCACGTCTCTACTATACACAAAAGTAACACATAAGTAACACAGATAGACACATCAGAATACATACAGAAATACCCCAAATTCCTACAGTCCCCCCTCTTGATCAACTAAAAAACACAGATTTTTATAGATCATACAAAACAAATAAAAGGAGTCTGATGTGGTCTAAAGAACAGAGGACAAACCAAGACAAGATTACTTCTCTAGCACTTTGAAAAAGGAAAAAGTGCCGGTGTCTTAAAAGAAAACATAATAACTGATTTCGTTTCGGAGGATTGTCTCACACATAAAAAAATTAAAAAGGGAAGGAATCAAACCCACATCCCCGGTTCATCCCGAGGCTGGGCAGGAGGTACTCTAACAGGGGCCAATCTTGGAGTGGTAGTGGTGGCACGCTTGATGATACACAACACAACTTGGATAGCTAAGTAGATGACCAAGATGGGAATGAGCAGGGGCAAAATGAACTGGACAATCTGAGCAAACAGGGACCCACCCCAGCTACTCAACCAACCTCCCAGGGACCAGCTACCATTATCCCGCTTAAGCTGCTGCACGTTGGCGTAAATATCTTTGATGTAATTGGAGACATTACTGGTCGAGTCAGGCACATAAGTACAGCATTCCTGTCCAATCAGAGCACAAGCACCTCCCTTACTGGCCAAAACCACGTCCAGGCAGAGCCTATTCTGAAGGGCAACCTGTCTTACTGCATACAGTTCCCGGTTAATGTCTGAAAGAGCACGTGCAGTGTCATTAGCTACTACATCAACAATGTGTACCAGATCTCTAATCTCATCAAGCGCCACAGTCAGGCCATAAGTTGGAATTAAAGCGGCAAAGAATCTCTGTGTCGGGGTTGCGACAATACTGTGACCCCCAAAAGCGTCACGCTTAGTCCTAGGGTGTATAGATGTTGACTCACCCACCAAATGTTCCCTCTCCACAATCCTCACAGCTGGAACAACATAAGCTAAATAACAGGAGCCTTGCCAATTAGGGGGAAGATAGGAATATGCATACTGTCCACACACAAACATGGAACCACGTACAGGGGCTAGTGCGTTAGTGACGACCGTGCTTCCTGGTGTTGCACCTGGAACACGCATCATCGGGGGAAGGGGAATAAGGACCACTTCACCTGACTGTTCAATGGAAACCTCAGTCTGTCCAACCGGAACTCCATATGGGCAGATGCTCTGACCTACCACCGACTGTCCACTCTTGTCGGCCACCCAACAGATCACACCACGTGGGGCATAACTCAATTTAAGCTTAGTAGGGGGCCCTCCGACCCATGGAGGATTGGGAAAGATGTCATCAGGGGAACCCTTTGTAGTACTGTTAAAGGCGGCTACATACTCTGGGATGGTAAAGGGGATGGCTATGTAAGGATACACTTCAGAGGCAGATGGCATTAACCCGCATACCCAACACGAATGCTTACGCTTGGCCTGGGCCAACCCATGAGCCGTCTTCAGGAAAGTGTTGTCCTTGTGCACATCATGATGGCTGTCATACAGAGTATCAGTAACAATAACCAGGTGACACAGGATAACAGCACAACAAAACAACATTTTCGGTGACATTTTCAGATGATAAAGGAGACACACAACAACAGTTACACAACACAGATTTCAGTGAGCTGATCGCTGTTAGAGAATGATGGAGTTGAGGATTCCTTCGGGAAACAGAGTCTTTTTGGGGAGAACTGCAGGAGACCGGCAGGCAACAGTTCAGTTCAAAGGCAAAAGTCTCTGTCCTGGATGATGTCCGTGGCTTCGAGCAACTTCATGGGTACCTGTGGAGTGAAAGTAAAGAGCAGTATCAGTTGGAGGATAGTCATGGTTGCAGTGAGAACAATCATATAATGATTAAATGTAATATATAATCAAGTTATAGTATTGCAAACAAATAATGATTAGACATTTCACAGGTATATGTAATCACTCCTGAATTAGATAGCTAATGCCAATAATAAAAAACAGGTAAGACTTGTCCAAGTCTATCACCTTTCTGAGCATGAGTTTGTGTCAACAAGAGTCAATTAGCACAACACTCCAGGCAGGCTCGGTTTTACAGGGAAAGATTCTACACTGGTGTCCCTACCCTTTTTCATTTTCCTCTGACCTCCCGTGAAAACAACAAATCCACCGTCAAAATGAAAGTCTTCCGTGAATCTTCCTCCCTGGTCTACACCCTATTTCTAAAAAGAAGACGGGCGGAAAATCAGATATAATTCGTACCCTGCCCGTGCGTGTCATGTTTCAGGCGGATCAACTAGTTTGCAGTGGCTTGCGTGTATCCATTTGGTTTTGCCCTGGACCTTTACTGCCGACTGTGTTATCAACAAGATCTGATACGGCCCGTCGTACTTTGCTTCTAGCGCTAACCTTTGGGGCTTGTGAATCATCACCCACTGACCTGGCACTAGAGAGTGCCCACCTTCCGGAGGGTCTCCCCAGGCCTCTTTCACTTGATTAGCCGCTGTCTGGACCGCTTCTGTCAATTGCACACAGTAGTTCAGCATTGCATCTGATGTCAGGTGGATGTCGGCTTTCCTCAGATCAATCGTGCCTGGTGCAGAGAAAGGCCTGCCAGTCACGATCTCGAATGGGCTGAGTCCTGTGTCTCTGTTGCTTGTAGCACGCATGCTACACAGGACTGTTGGTAAGGCGTCAACCCAAGGAATGCCTTCCTGATGTTTCTTGGCCAGTCGTTCCTTCAACGTCCGGTTGGCTCTCTCCACCTGCCCAGAGGATTCTGGGTGGTAAGGACAGTTCAGGGACCATTGCACATTCAGCATGCGGCCCACCTCGGCGCAGACTGCTCCAGTGAAGTGTGTTCCGTTGTCTGAGCAGATCTGTTCCGGCAATCCGTATCGGGGAATGATGTCTTTCACGAGGACTTTGGCAGTGTGTAGTGCAGTTCCGGATCGTGCAGGGAACGCCTCGATCCACCTAGAGAACTTGCACAGAACAATCAGAACGTCGCGATAGCCTTTGCACTTTGGAAGGGTGATGTAATCTATCTGAAGAACTCTGAAAGGCCCTGGTGGAGCAGGTGTTTTCAACATTGGCAGCTTGACCCTTCTGTCGTGATTGTTTTGTCGACAGGTGACGCACCGCTTGACGATGTCCCTGGCCGTTGCTGTGAACTTTGGGGCCCACCAGACCTGTATGAATCTGTTCCTCATCTTTTCCACTCCCACGTGTCCAAGTGAATGAATTTGCGTCGCCAGATATGGCAGAAGACTTTCTGGAGCCACTGTTCGTGTTCCAAACCTCCACAAATTGTCCTCATGGAGCTTCGCCGCATTTTCAATCCAAGTCCACTTCTCTTCTCGGCTTGCGCTGTTCTGCATGTCTTTGATGTTGGCCAAACTTTCCTGTTTCCCTTCTTCCTTGACCTTCTTTGTCACTCTCATCATGCATTTCTCGTTGTCATTTTCAAAAAATTTCCTGTTACCGTTAGATCCGTCCGTGTTTCCCTTTCCGTGTCCATTCTCGTTAGTCGTTTCGTTATCCCCCCCCTCTCTTTTTCTTGCGGCTGTTCTTGACGCCGCATCCGCCAATGCATTGCCTCTTGCCTCAAAGGTGTCTTGCCTTGTGTGTGCTTTCACTTTTACGACTGCTAGGTCTTTTGGTAGTTGCATCGCATCCAACAATTCAGCCACAAGCTCTCCGTTTTTGATGGGTGTTCCTCTAGCTGTGACAAAACCCCGTTGTTTCCACAGAAGTCCAAAATCCATTGTAACTCCATGCACGTAGCGTGAGTCACAGTAGACAGTAGCTGTCTTTCCTTCTGCGAGTTTCAAAGCTTCAATCATTGCTTTCAGTTCTGCTTGTTGGGCTGAAGTGCCAGGAGTCATGGAATCAGATGCCAATACTTCGTGTTCGGTTGTCACAGCCCATCCAGCGCCACGGATTCCATCCTCCACTAGCGAGGAGCCATCAGTGAACAGTACTACGTCTGGGTTTTGGAGGGGTTCCTCCTTCACCGGGTGTTCTTGCTCCAAGAGAGCCACCAGGTCTTCACACCTGTGGTCTTCTGTCCCGTCGGTGTCCGTGGGAGCTAGCATGGTGGATGGGTTGGATATTGTAGCTTTCTGAATGACTATGTTTGGAGATTCAAGCACCGCTTGCCAGTTTCCCCAACGGCTGTCAGAGACACATGGAACTTTTCGTCCGGCCATCAAGGTGTTCACTGAGTGTGGGCATTTGACAAACAGTTGTTGATCGAGCACGATGTTGTTAACCAGCTGTATAGCTAAGTATACAGCCTGGATTGCTCTCAGACAGGGTCCAAACCCAAGGGCTGTAGTGTCAAGTTTGGCAGAATAGTAGCCCACCGGTCTCATCAGGCCTCCATGTTCTTGTGACAGTATGGATGTCAGGTAGCCACGGTTCTCGTTGACATAGAGAGTGAATGGTCGTCTGACATTGGGGATTCCCAAAGCTGGAGCTTCACACAGTGCCTTTTTCAAATCTTCAAACGCTTTCCGTTGTTCTTCTCCAAATTGGATCTGTTCCTTCGAA
The DNA here is from genome assembly GCF_046254945.1 of Alosa pseudoharengus. Lineage (NCBI taxonomy): Eukaryota > Metazoa > Chordata > Actinopteri > Clupeiformes > Clupeidae > Alosa > Alosa pseudoharengus. Next base: position 1,074,302 of record NW_027468704.1, on the reverse strand, counting down.
TCTGGTCTTCCTTTTAGCAAGTCGTTCAGGGGTTGAGCAATCTCAGTATAACACTCCACCCAGGATCTGTTGTAATTGCAGAGCCCAAGAAAAGATCGAAGTTCTTTGACTGTCTTGGGGTCTGGGGTCCTTCGGATTGCAGCAGTTCGGTCTTGAGTGATTTCACGTTTGCCTGGGGATATCTTTTGTCCAAGGAACACAACTTCAGTCTGTGACATTTGTGCTTTTTCGTAGCTGATTTTGTGGCCTTTGTCGTGCAGATAGTCCAGCAAAGCCAGCACGTCTCTGTCGTGTTCTTCTTCAGTCTCAGATGCAATCAAAATGTCGTCCAAATACGTGATGACCTCTGAGGTCAATTTGGGTGCTTCAGGAAGCGTGAGGTGTCGTCGTAGCGCCTGGTGGTAGATGGTTGGTGCGCAGCTTAGGCCCTGAGGCAGTCTTTTCCAATGGTATTGACTCCCGTCGAAGGAGAAGGCCAGCCAGTCTTGACACTCTGCGGCGATGGGAATTGTCCAGTAGGCGTTGACGCTGTCCAGCACCGTGAACATTTTATGCTCCGGTGTCAAAGAATTGAAAATGGTGGACACGTCCGGCACTATTGGGCAGATGTGGTCAAGAGTCTTGTTGGCTTCCCGATAGTCAATGGTCAATCTCCAGGTGTTGTTGGCCTTTTTCACCGGCCAGACTGGGGCATTGGAAGCAGACTTTGTTTTGGCGATGACTCCTCTTTCCTCTAATTCCTTGATGATTGGGCGGAGTCCGTCCAAGGCAGCTCGATTGATGGGATATTGCTTCACACACGGAGGTGGTCTTCCAGTCAGTCTGACAGGTTCCATGTCCAGCAGTCCGCAATCGTTCTTTCCTTTGGCCCATGCAGCGTGTTCCCGGAGGTCCTCTCTTTTCAGCCTTCGCAGGTTCAAAGAGACTTCCCCTTCCTTAAATTCGAGGCTGGCATTAAAGGACAGCAGCACATCCATCCCCAGCAGGGGTTCGCGGATCTGGTCGCCTGCCCATAGGTGGCATGTTACCTCGGTGGGTCCAATGGCTATGGTGACTGGGGCTGTTTGCTTCAGACTGAATTTCCCTCCGGATGGTCCACAAGCTGTCTTGGTGACACCTGACAGAGGAATTTTGTGTTTCTTCAATAGTTTGGACGAAAAGACTGTGAGTTCAGCACCAGTGTCAATCAAAAATTCAATTTCAATGTGTTCTTCAAGCAAGGCAGTAACGTAAAGGGTGTTGTCGGCAAGTCGTAGGGCGGCGGCAATTGATCGGAGTGAGGGGGTGTCTAGTTTCCCGGGACCGCAGAGAAGAGGGTTTCCAGCTGCTCCATGCTCAGGTTTTTAAATCGTTTCAACATGGCTTTCTTGTCCTCATCATTGTCGGACCCCTCATCTCTCCTCCGGCGGTTTGGTTCTTCCCCGCAGGACTTCCAGTTTCTTGGCTTTTCCTTGCAGTCTCTTTTCCAGTGACCTGTCTTCCCACAGCTGTGGCACTTCCCTTTCTTTTCTCGCGTCTCCTTGCCCTCTCTCTTGTTGGCATTCAGGTTTCTGATCTTCCCCTCAGTATCGCGTGCTACTCTGATGGCACAGTTCATGACTTGATGGAAATCAATATTGTCATCCTCCCAGTTGGCGAAAATGAGTTTTACTCCTTTTTGGACGTCAGGCAGGAGCCCCCGAAGGTATTGACTCTTCAAAGGCGCCTCGGTGGCTGCTGCGATGGTGTCGGAGTCGTGGTTCATTCCCCCGTATTGCAGATAGAGTTCAATGAAGCGGTTCCCGTAGGCATCCACAGACTCTCCCTCTTTCTGCAGGCAAGCTGAGATCTTGGACCAGTCAACTGTGGCCTTTGCTTGTTGTCGTAGCCACTGGCGAATTTCTTCCCATGCGTCATCCAACTGCAACTGGTTGTCTCCCAAAGCTGTTACGACCAGTGTTCGAAGGTGTTCTCTTTCTCTGACATTCAGCACACGATGTAGGATCTTCAATGCATCAAAAGGGTGCAGGTCTCTCATCTCCTTGAGTTCTTTTATCTTCGTCCAGGTATGCCGTCCGGCATCCCGAGGGTGTTGTATGGCGGCGGACCATTTCTGGATTTCGTCGCCCTTTGCTGGTTGGTAGAACACAGACACACCATCAGCGTTGGCTACTGTGCGTACTGGGCATATGAGTGCCTCATCAGCTGATTCCTCCCAGACATCCCATCCCTCTGCTGGTGGTCTGCGCCTCTTGGTTTTTGGCTTGGTTACGGGAGCAGCCGCTCCCTGGCTTGCATCAGATGTGGATGGGGCGTCAGTAACGGGTACAGCAGTTGCATTATCATTCGCTGGTGCTTGGTTGGCTTGTTCGGGTGGCAGGTATTGGGGGTTGGTTGCAGGTGGCGCTGGTAACAGCATGGATGGAGTTGGAGTGGGTGCTGTAGCCCCAATGGCCGGTGGCTGGTAATGGCCCTGCTGGGGTTGAGCGGTTTGTTGGCAGTTGATCACATATGGAGTGTAGAGGCCAAGGCCTGTTGGTGGGCACATGCTGGCTTGAGCATCAGCTGTAGATGGTTGGTAGCCGGGGCCTCTCCCTGTTGGTTGTTGGTACCCACCAGGTGGGGTGCTGTTCATTGGCTCAAACAGACCCCCAATAGCCGGATAGTGGCCGATGAAACTGCCTCCCAGCTCGATAGTGTCAGAGATGTCCACTGCACTTCCAGAAGCCTCCACCATGGCAGGTGGCGCTGCTGGGTCCGAGCCATGCAGTGTCGGGTAGAGGCGGGTGCTGTGCTGCCCGTCACGCCCCCCTCCCCCATGATGGGGCGGTGGTAATGGGAGGAGTTGGCTCCTCCCCTCAGAGTGGCGCGCTGTGACTGCTCCTCTTCGCCTCATTCCAGTGTGTTTTAGCAACATGTCTGCTTCGGCCAACTGTTCCTCCAAGTCACGTTTCTCCATCTCACTTCTCCAAGTCTTGTCTCGAATTTCTGCCTCCAATTCTTGTATCTTCCTTTTCAATGACTCTTCCACAATTGCAGCCGTCTGCAACCTCTTTCCAGCTTTCCCTGCCTGTGATTTCAATTCTTCTGCCAGACATTCGGTGCGGTGTTTTTCAGCATCCACCTCCTGCGAGCAGGATGCCCGCATAGCCCCCATAAAAGATCGCCTTAGTTGACTCATTAACAAAAAGGCATAGGGCTCACGATGTCTGTTGTGCTTTTTCCAACTCAAATACACCTCACGAACCTTCTTAGGTGGCCAGCGCCCCTGGACAATAGATGCTGGATCAATTTCAAAATCTGCTCTCAATTTTTCTTCAAATTTGCCCAATTGAAATTTCTTCGCCATCCAATCTGACACATAATCTTGTATTTCAGCAAATGTCTCTTCCTGCTGAGGCTTCACTTTCTCCTCATCATGGTCAGCTGCTTGCTTATCTTCTTTTTGCTTATTGCGCCCGCGAGCCATCTCTGATTTCTTACTCTCTTGCACAATGTCTTGTTCCAAATTATTATTGGGGCCCGAAGCCATACGAGTTAGACTATGTGTTCGTACAAGGACGTGGTCCTTTATTTTAAACTTTTAACTTAAATATGTCAGTAGTGTGTGGTGTTTTAGTGCCAACTTTTGTGATTCTGCTTTGGCCAAAAAAAAGGAACCTCTCTCTCTCTGTCCTTCTCCTTTTTTTCCCACACACGCACACTCACACACACACGCTCGCTGCTCCCGCCAGGGAAAAGAAAACACTCTCTCTTTATCTCTCTCGCTCCGTAACCTGGCACTTGGTAAATTATTTTACTCACAGCATGAAGCCACAGCAAAAAATTTCACCAGTGTCAGTTACACTTAACTCAGACTATTTCCTTTCTCCCAAAAACGGCTGGACAACGACAAAAATTAATGTCTCATTCACACTTTTAACGATCTCTCGCTAAATTCACAGTTGACCCAGTCAACAAAAACATAGGTTGGAAACCCTATCCCACTTTTCAATTACTGCACAACCAAAACACCCCCCCTCTGGTGATTTCGTGTCCTCTCTGTATAACTGTAACGCTAAGTTTAGTCTTAGGCCATTAAACTAAACAAAGACCTTGAGAAACAACCACACACTTCACTTCAGCAACAATAATAACTGTAGCAACCGTAACTCCTTCTATTTTCTCTTCGGCACCCGCACAGCATTTATCACAAAACCCACACAGCTTTTTATCACAAAACCCACACAGCTTGGCATGTAATGGCAGTACAGAAAAAGAAAAGCTTTAATCCCCCAAGCTTGTCCGTAGTTAATCGATTACTTCTTTTAATTCGTTCACGAATCTATTCCAATTACCCAAAATATGTGTACACTTTAACCGTTTACTTTAGCAGAAAACTTCTTATATCAAATGACATGTAGCGCTCATCAATCATTGATATAGGCATATAGTTATGTTACTTGTCAAAACACTTAATGACACAAACTTCAATACTCTCATTAATGTGCAGCTTTAAATCAAAAAAAATTCTAATTTACTCCCTAAATTATGTTTATTTTTTAACTTTACTCTTGGTTCTTTGTCACGCACAGAGGAGAAAAAACTCTTTGCTTTCACCTGGTCAGAGTTTCTTCACTGCGGCGGGTGCACACGCACACAGCGTCCTCCCTCTTGGTAGGCTTCCAGCTGGGGTTGGTCACGTCAGCCCGGGGCCCAAAATAGACTCTTCTTACAGATGTGAAGTTTCAAGATCTGCCCTCGAAGTCTGTTTGAACCCGAAGACTCAGTCTGACCTCGCCGAATGGATGTTCTCGTCTTCCCCCTCCTCTTGCGTTCGGGTCACGGAAACCAAATGTTGGATTCACGATCGTTTTGCGTTGTGTTTTAGTTCTGATGTCTGTATTGAAGATGGTCAATAAAGCTTGACGGCTGGATCAGGATCGGTGATCAAAGATTTTATTGTAGATGGTACAACACTCACTAACTGAGCACAGGCTAAGTCTCAAACAGTAAAACTGCACAGAGTCTAACAGGTGTGGTAGTTAGTAGAAGCGGGCTGCTGTTGAGCGTCTTGGCATAAGATGCTCCCCGAGTCGCTTCCTCGATCCGTCTCGAAGTCCAAACCTGAGACAAAGCCTGTTATACTAAAATCATATCTACGTAAATCATGCCTACGTGGAAGGTACCAGGCACCAGAAATAATAGGAAAAGTACTAGCCCTGAAAACAGAATAAACAGGTGATATCTCATTCTGCCCATGCTATCACTATGGCCAGGAACATGACATTCTGACCCTGTTGATATTCAATCCTATGTGCAGCCATACAGGCGCCTAAGGAACTAGGGAGTGAAACCATGGCATGCACCTCTCCACGTCTCTACTATACACAAAAGTAACACATAAGTAACACAGATAGACACATCAGAATACATACAGAAATACCCCAAATTCCTACCGACCTGCCGACAACGCCAATGTTCCCTCTCCACAATCCTCAGAGCTGGAACAACATAAGCTAAATAACAGGAGCCTTGCCAATTAGGGGGAAGATAGGAATATGCATACTGTCCACACACAAACATGGAACCACGTACAGGGGCTAGTGCGTTAGTGACGACCGTGCTTCCTGGTGTTGCACCTGGAACACGCATCATCGGGGGAAGGGGAATAAGGACCACTTCACCTGACTGTTCAATGGAAACCTCAGTCTGTCCAACCGGAACTTCATATGGGCAGATGCTCTGACCTACCACCGACCGTCGTGGGGCATAACTAAATTTAAGCTATGTAGGGGGCCCTCCGACCCATGGAGGATTTGGAAAGATGTCATCAGGGGAACCATTTGTAGTACTGTTAAAGGCTGCTACATACTCTGGGATGGTAAAGGGGATGGCTATGTAAGGATACACTTCAGAGGCAGATGGCATTAACCCGCATACCCAACACGAATGCTTACGCTTGGCCTGGGCCAACCCATGAGCCGTCTTCAGGAAAGTGTTGTCCTTGTGCACATCATGATGGCTGTCATACAGAGTATCAGTAACAATAACCAGGTGACACAGGATAACAGCACAACAAAACAACATTTTCGGTGACATTTTCAGACGATAAAGGAGACACACAAGAACAGTTACACAACACAGAATTCAGTGAGCTGATCGCTGTTAGAGAATGATGGAGTTGAGGATTACTTCGGGAAACAGAGTCTTTTTGGGGAGAAGTGCAGGAGACCGGCAGGCAACAGTTCAGTTCAAAGGCAAAGTCTCTGTCCCAGATGTTGTCTGTGGCTCCCGGCAACCTCATAGGCACATGTGGAGTGAAAAGAAAGAGCAGTATCAGTTGAAGGATAGTCATGAAAACAATAGTATATATAATCATCTATTATAGGGGTGTAGCAACCTCCCAACCCTGGTCCCCCAGTGAGTCCCCGGTTAACCCGTTGCTGCGTGTTCAGCTCCCTTACGGGTGTCCCCAGAAACCAACCTCTAGAACCAGGACTACAGGATTACTCCCCCCTCTTGATCTAGCTTAACTGTAATCATTCTCAAAAATCGGCAATTGTAATTGTATCCTCAGATTAAACATTTCATATATCAGTAATCACACATATTTAATCATCAAAATCAATTATAAGACTTATCTAAGTCTATAACTTTTCATAACATGAGTTTGTGTCAAGAAGAGTCCACTACCACAACACTCTGAGCATGTTCGGATTCTCAAAGGAAAGATTCTACCCTCGGATCCCTAACCTTTAATTTCTCCTGACGTCATAAATTCCTGGTCAAAATGAAAGTCTCCCATGAATCTTCCCCCCTCTAGTTCACACCTCACCCCTAAAAGAAGATCGGCGGAACCTCAGATAGAATTCGTACCCTACCCAAGCGCGTCATGTTTCAGGCGGTTCTATTAGTTTGCAATGGCTCGCATGTATCCACTTTTCTCTCACCCTGGACCTTCACTGCCAACTGTGTTATCAACAAAATCTGATCTGAGCAGATCTTTTCTGGCAAACCGTATCGGGGAATGATGTCTTTCACAAGGACTTTGGCAGTGTGTAGTGCAGTTCCGGATCGTGCAGGGAACGCCTCGATCCACCTAGAGAACTTGCACAGAACAATCAGAACGTCGCGATAGCCTTTGCACTTTGGAAGAGTGATGTAATCTATCTGAAGAACTCTGAAAGGCCCTGGTGGAGCAGGTGTTTTCAATGTTGGCAGCTTGACCTTTCTGTCGTGGTTGTTTTGCCGACAGGTGGCACACCGCTTGACGATGTCCCTGGCCGTTGCTGTGAACTTTGGGGCCCACCAGACCTGTATGAATCTGTTCCTCATCTTCTCCACTCCCACGTGTCCAAGTGAATGAATTTGCGTCGCCAGGTATGGCAGAAGACTTTCTGGAGCCACTGTTCGTGTTCCAAACCTCCACAGGTTGTCGTCATGGAGCTTCGCCGCATTTTCAATCCAAGTCCACTTCTCTTCTCGGCTAGCGCTGTTCTGCATGTCTTTGATGTTGGCCAAACTTTCCCGTTTTCCCTCTTCAGATGTTTCCTTGACCTTCTTTGTCACTCTCATCATGCATTTCTCGTCGTCATTTTCAAAACTTTTCCTGTTACCGTTAGATCCGTCCGTGTTTCCATTTCCGTGTCCATTCTCGTTAGTCGTTTCGTTATCCCCCCCCTCTCTTTTTCTTGCGGCTGTTCTTGACACCGCATCCGCCATTGCATTGCCTCTTGCTTCAATGGTGTCTTGCCTTGTATGTGCCTTTACTTCGATCACTGCCAGGTCTTTTGGCAGCTGCATTGCATCCAACAATTCTGCCACAAGCTGTCCATTCTTGATGGGACTTTGTTTCACACACGGAGGTGGTTTTCCAGTCAGTCTGACAGGTTCCATTTCCAACAGTCCACAGTCATTCTTTCCCTTAGCCCATGCTGGATGTTCCAGGAGATCCTCTCTTTTTAGCCTTCTCAGGTTCCACAAGACTTCTCCATCTCCTTCTCCAATGGCTATGGTGAATGGGGCTGTCTGCTTCAGACTGAATTTTTCTCCGGTTGGTCCACCAGCTGTCTTGATGATGCCTGACAGAGGTATTTTGTGTTTCTCCAATAGGTCGGATGAAAAGACTAAGTTCAGCAACAGTATCAATCAAGAATTCAATTTTGATGTGTTCTTCAAGCAAGGCAGTAGCATAGAGGGTGTTGTCGGTTCTCGCTGGTTGGTACAGCACAGACACGCCGTCGGTGGTGGCTACTGTGCGCACAGGGCATATAAGTGCCTCGTCAGCTGACTCATCCCAGGCATCCCAGTCCTCCATCGCTGGCCTGGTTTTCATTGTCTTAGGCCTTCTTACCGGAGCAGTCGCTCCCTGGGCAGCATTGGATGTAGATGCCCCATCATTCACTGGTGCAGGTGGGGGTGAGGGAGGTGGGGGTGGGTGAGGTAAAGAGTTGACAGGTGGGGGCGGGGGTGGTGGTTGTGGTCGGGTAGGGAAAGAGTTGACAGGTGGGTGAGGTGGGTAAGGGCTTGTAGCCAGTGGCATTGGTAACAACAATGGGGGAGGAGGAGGTACTGAAGCTATGGCTAGTGGCTGTGGATAGCCATACTGGAGTGGAGCAGTTTGATGATGGTTGGTTGCAGACGTTCTTCCTTGTCTTTGTGGATTGTAGAAAGCAGTGGCTGCTGATGGGGCCAGAATGATTTGTTTCGTGTCACCTGCTGGCTGTTGATCAGGTGGGGTTCCCATAACAGCAGCATTCTGTCCAATGAAGCTGTCTTTATCAATGTCCACTGCACTTCTAGATGTCTCCACCATGGCATATGGCGCTGTTGAGTCCAAGTCAGGCAGAGTCGGTTTGAGGCGGGCGCTTGGTTGCCTGTTGCGACCCCCGCCCACAATAGGTGCCGGGGTGTATGGGAGGAGTTGGCTCCTCCCCATTGAGTGGGCCTCTGAGACTACTCCTCTTCGCCTCATTTCACTCTGTTCTGGCAACACATCCGCTTCCATGAGTTGTTCCTCCAAATCACGTCTGTCTATCTCTGTTCTCCAAATCCTGCCTCGGATCTTTAATTCCAACTTCTCTATTTTTCTTTGTAATTTTTTCTCAAATTTGCCCAATTGTAATTTCACTGCCATCCAATCTGACACATAGTCGTGTATCTCAGCTAAGGCCTGCAACTTAGTTTTCCTACCAAGAACCATATCTGGATTGTGCTAATATCAAATCATTAAATATTAAATTGTACTATGTGTTTCGTGCAGTGACGTGACCCTTTATTTAAACTTTTAACTTAAATTTGTCAGTAGTGTGGGATGTTTTAGTGCCAACTTTTGCGAATCTGCTTTGGCCAAAGAAAAAAGAACCTCTCTCTCTCTCTGTCCTTCTCCTTTTTTTTCCCACACACGCACACTCACACACACGCTCGCTGCTCCCGCCAGGGAAAAGAAAACACTCTCTCTTTATCTCTCTCGCTCCGTAACCTGGCACTTGGTAAATTATTTTACTCACAGCATGAAGCCACAACAATACATTTCACCAGTGTCAGTTCCAGTTAACTCAGACTATTTCCTTTCTCCCAAAAACGGCTGGACAACGACAAAAATGAATGTCTCATTCACACCTTTAACGATCTCTCGTTAAATTCACAGTTGACCAAGTCAACAAAAACATAGGTTGGAGACCCTATCCCACTTTTCAATTACTGCACAACCAAAACACCCCCCCTCTGGTGATTTCGTCTCCTCTCTGTATCACTGTAACGCTAAGTTTAGTCTTAGGCCATTAAACCAAACTAAATTATGTTTATTTTTTTAACTTTACTCTTGGTTCTTTGTCACGCACAGAGGAGAAAAAACTCTTTGCTTTCACCTGGTCAGAGTTTCTTCACTGCGGCGGGTGCACACGCACACAGCGTCCTCCCTCTTGGTAGGCTTCCAGCTGGGGTTGGTCACGTCAGCCCGGGGCCCAAAATAGACTCTTCTTACAGATGTGAAGTTTCAAAATCTGCCCTCGAAGTCTGTTTGAACCCGAAGTCTGTTTGAACCCGAAGACTCAGTCTGACCTCGCCGAATGGATGTTCTCGTCTTCCCCCTCCTCTTGCGTTCGGGTCACGGAAACCAAATGTTGGATTCACGATCGTTTTGCGTTGTGTTTTAGTTCTGATGTCTGTATTGAAGATGGTCAATAAAGCTTGACGGCTGGATCAGGATCGGTGATCAAAGATTTTATTGTAGATGGTACAACACTCACTAACTGAGCACAGGCTAAGTCTCAAACAGTAAAACTGCACAGAGTCTAACAGGTGTGGTAGTTAGTAGAAGCGGGCTGCTGTTGAGCGTCTTGGCATAAGATGCTCCCCGAGTCGCTTCCTCGATCCGTCTCGAAGTCCAAACCTGAGACAAAGCCTGTTATACTAAAATCATATCTACGTAAATCATGCCTACGTGGAAGGTACCAGGCACCAGCAATAATAGGAAAAGTACTAGCCCTGAAAACAGAATAAACAGGTGATATCTCATTCTGCCCATGCTATCACTATGGCCAGGAACATGACATTCTGACCCTGTTGATATTCAATCCTATGTGCAGCCATACAGGCGCCTAAGGAACTAGGGAGTGAAACCATGGCATGCACCTCTCCACGTCTCTACTATACACAAAAGTAACACATAAGTAACACAGATAGACACATCAGAATACATACAGAAATACCCCAAATTCCTACAATCTCAATGGGGCACTTTGCATGTTCAGGGTGGAAAATAAAAAAGAAAGATTTGCATAAGACAAATTGATGATTTTAAAAAGAAGGGACCATGGAGAATAAATCAAGAGCCTATGTTGAGTACAAATATGTCTTCTGAAGGCCTAAACAGAGCCCAGCCAAAAACTCCAATAACATTTTTATCAACTTTGAGGGACATCTATGACCATGCAGGATCATCCAGACCAAACGTGACGCTGTAGGTTACGTGGGCTTATAGGGGTGTTTCAGACTTTTTAAAAGTTCTGGGATGAGGGAGATTTCTCTCCCGGGAATTTTTTTAAATTCTGGAATCTGGATTCTAAACACACTATTTTAACGCAGTTTGGGAAGGGCAGAAATGCCTTTACAGAGCAAGCGGCTCTGCCTCAAATTAGGTGAACATACCTTATGCGCATTGTAACTTCACTGCCCATCCCGCGAAAAAGGGAAAGAAAAGAAAAAATAAACCAATGAGTTTATGTCGCGATAGAGAAGAACACAGTTATGGTTACAACTAGATGTACCGCAGAGCGGTACAAAATATGAACGCCGCCCAGTCCAGCACATTTTTTCCACAAAAATAAGTCACGCTGAAAGGCATATATGATTCTAACTGTCTCACTGAATTGCATTATGCACACTCAATTCTCACTGGTATCTGCTAGACAACAAGTACCAAAACATGATTAGTTCATAGATTTCACATGTAAAATACATTTTATACAACCCCACCCCCATCTTGCCTGTTCATAATTCTGAGAAATTCTTGAACTGTGTGCATGTGTGCATGTACATGTTTATGTGTGTGTGGGTGTGTGTGTGCCTGTGTATCTGCCTGTGTATGTGCCTGTGTGTGTGCATGTGCATGCATGCGTACATATGTCTACTGTGTGAGTATGTGTCATACGTATGATTACTGTGAATGTATGTGTGTGCGTGTGTATCTGTTTATGCACATGTGTGCATATGGAATGGGTTAACATGACCCCTGGAGGCAAACACTCTGTTGGTGTACGGTCAGTAAATGTACACATAAATTAATTTATTGTAAGGCCCCCCATGAACGAAAGTCCATGAAACTTGGCATGCATTCAGAGGGTGTCATAATGATCCTACACTTTCAATTTCGTGCAGTTTTGACCATGTCAGCCAGAGATATTGTGATTAAAACACCTAATTTTTTGCTTTTTAATTTTTAACTAGGTGGCGCTGTACATGAAATGAGTGGTTATGGGATGGGTTTACATGGCCCCTTAAGACCAACATACAAAAAAAAGGTGGTCCTCCTAGGCCCTACGGTTCTCGAAATATTCACAGAAAACTGTGTCCGGCCACTTATAGGCCAGTTGGTGTACAGTTGTCTGAGGAATAAAAAGAAAATAATTAATGGAGCTCTAGTGTGCGGACTTTTTTGTAATTTTTATTGTCACTTTTTGAGTCCAGCACCTACTTTTTTAACATTTAGATGTGCGCACCTCTTTCTACAGTTGGTGTACAGTAACATAAATTAATTTATTGTGTGGCCCCCCATGAACGGAATTCCACAAAACTTGGCGTGCAGTCAGAGGGTGTCATAATGATCCTACACTTCCAATTTCGTGCAGTTTTGACCATGTTAGATTACAGATACCTGCCATTACAACACCTCATTTTTACTTTTTTGTTTTTAACTAGGTGGCGCTATACATGAAATGAGTGGTTATGGAATGGGTTGACATGGTTGACTTAAGATCAACATACAAAAAAAAGGTGGTCCTCCTAAACCCTACGGTTCTCGAGATATTCACAGAAAACTGTGTCTGCCCTACCCTCCTTTCGGGGGTCCAGTCCAGTGGGGGGGCTACAGATCAAAACGAAAAACGATGGTTCCATGCTATCCACAGGGTTCTCAAGTCTCACGCAATGGGCGTGAGACACACGCAATTCAACAAGTTCACACGCTCACACGCCACACCTGGCATTTCTCACGCAGAAATATTACTAGGGATGTCAAGGTATCTGCATAATTATTAGAGGAGGCGCAGGGATACGAGAGGGTTTCTCGCAAGGTTCAGAACTAGCGCACCACTCACCAGCCAAATCAAAAAAATAAATAGCCACCGACATCCAATCCAAAAATAGTAAGCTATTCGTTGTATCCGGGTAAAATTCCAAAATAGCACATCCCCTCCCTACAACCTAGTTATGCTTGTGTGGGGTTACAGGTTTAAGATTTCAAAACTGCACCATTTCTTTTTATTCAGAAATTCAACTGTCTGTCATTTGGTAAACCAGCCTACTTTACAGGGTGTGTAAATCAAGCCTTTTCACGAACATTTGGCCTAGCCTACTTTATGGCAAAATTATTTCTTATCTATAAACTAAACTTAACTGTCGGTCATTAAGAAAACCTAATGATTGTGTCGTTATAGCTTTGTGTAACCCAGACATCAGCAACGTTCATTTTACACGACCAATCACTCTCGTGGCTGCCTGCACTTTCCCTGTCGTCACGGCTGCAACTTTCGCACTCGTTTGTGCTTTTTAGCGCCGTGTTCATCAGGTCCCGGGACACCCGTCTGAGCCTCCATGGACCATGTCAACAATGAATGAAAATTAGCTTATTATTAACGAGTGTTATCAATTTGAGCGAGTATGCTACACATACATTTTTTTCTAAAGATACAGGACTGCTGCAGACAATGACCTGCCAACCACCATAATGTAGCCTAATAGCAACCCAAGATAATGAACTTGCTGTCCTTATAAAAAATTAAAAAAAGGTCTCGGCATGCACATGCTTAGTCCAATGATTCAGTGACAATAGCTACTCAAGTGAATAAAGCAATTAGCCTAATAAATAAAATATTTGTCTCACTCAGTACATATAGGCCTACATCTCGTAAATTGGTGAGCCAGAATATACCAGCGTCACGATTATTATATTTCAAGATTCCAATCTCTATCCCACCTAAATATGAAAAGTTATTTCTACTGACATGCTTCCTGGTGACATAAAAACACAAATGGTTTCCCTTGAAAAGGCTGACATAAGAGACAGGCTATGCATTATACTTTCCCAGATGGGTACAAATCCCTGACTGTCCTGAAAAATAAACAAAAACAAGATATAGGATGTATAGATTACAATGACAAATTCAAGGTCTCAAAGGGTTAATGCTTCTTTCCAATTTTTTTTTAATTAATGAGTGAGTGCACATCCCCCCCCCCCCCCAATCTCACCCCAAGCTGAGCTCAAAGCTTGAGAACCCTGCTATCCATGTTGGGCTACATGCTCACCAAGTTTCGTGTACCCCGGTCTTTCAGTGTCCTGGGAATCCTTGACGGAAAATTGGCCATGCGAAAAAATAAATAAATAAATAAATCTGACTAAACCTATATGACCGCTGCTTCGCTGCGCGGCGGTCATAATAAGGATTTGCTCACAACACTCTAAATACATTGCACTGCTGTTTTTGTTGTCCCAAACTTTTAGATGATAGGGCTACGCACAGTCAAGGACTTTTAACACCCGCACCAACCTGACTCGTCATGACGTGCCTTAGCCCCAAAAATTTTGAGAACCTCTGTTATACGCATTAACTTAATCCCTGTTCCAAACAGTGTTTTATTTTTTTTTTAAAAAGCCTACATAGGTAAGCAAACAATTCAACATTTTAAACATGTGTAGACCGACAGACCGTGACCGTAGAGGACAAACTCTCACTGCTGTCAGTGTCAGCATCACTGGTAAGAACAGTAGGCCTACGTCTTTGAACGTTACGGTTAAACGGTTAAAAATATTAAGCTGCTGCTGTTATTCTCTTTTCATGACTGAATGATTTAGGCTATTATGAATGAATGGAACGTTGTGTTTTTAAGCGCCAGAATTGACCCATCCAAAGCCACGCCCGAAAACCGCCACAGGTCAATCGTTATCATGTCATGACAATGCTACGTTTTCATATTTTATAGTCTATGGTTTCCATGCACACCATATTCCGGTTTTATTCGGAATAATGGTAATATTCAGATTACACGAGTCAATAAATACAGGCTAGTTGCAGGGCCGGATTAACCATTAGGGCAATTGGGCACTTGCCCAGGAGCACGGGACCAGTAAGGGGCCCTGGGCACAGTCAAAATATTACTTTCGATCACGTTACAAACGCAGTACTCACTTCCCTAATTTTATGCAGATTTTGCAACCCGTTCAATTAAAATATTATGTTAAATCACGTCAAAAACAGTGTCTGTAGCTGCCTGCACAAATGCTGCCTGCCGTCAGTCAATGAGTGAGGGCGAGCTATCACGTCGAAACATTTCATAACATCCAGACTACGCTATAGTCGTCATGTCGAGATGTCATTTTAGCTAACGTGGTTAGCGTTTTCTCGGACGGAATTGAGCAGTTACTCCATCACACTCCATCAACCCACAAACATGAAATCTACTTCTGTCAAAACGTTTGAGACTAAATTAAGTTTTGAGTGTAGCGCAGTAAGCACAAGCATAATTTTGTGGATTTACGCACAGCGAGGGCATTCGTGTTTGTTAATGCCTGGTACAGATTGTAATCTAATGCAGACAAGGCTTACATGCTAGGAATATTACTCTACACACGTTTTGATTACAGACGAAGCTAAAGGTGAAGATATCTATGTCCTGTTACTCCTAGTACTGATCTTACATAAAAGTAATTTTACAGTGTGTCTCCTGGGTAACATTAGCCTCGTGAGACCATCCTGATCTCGCGAGCTTCAGGGTTTCACTCGCAGATCAGTCTGGATACTTTCCGTTAAAGAGAATTTGGAGCAGTTCACAAAACGAACGTCCAATCAGCGTTGGCTTTGAGGCGGGTTGAGGTGTGACGCAACGAACAACATGACGGCATCCACAGATGAGATGAGCATAGCTATCGCGCAAGTTTTATTCAAATTAGAAAGTATTCCTGGGTAAGCTGTGAAGCTATGAGTCTCAGCCATGCAGCTGGGAGGAATGAAAGACACAGACATCCTCCACGGCTGATTCCAGTTCACAATGGAGGAATATACTTTCTTCAGAAGTGTAGGGCCTACCGTGAAAACTTGATGGGAATTGTCGTTGATTAGGTTCATGTCACATACAAATGGTAAGTTAAAACATCTTAACGTTAGTCACGTTACTTATTTGTAGCCTATGTTAAACGAAGGCATTAGAAGAACACTTTGTTCATCTAATTGGTTGATTTGGCCCGTCGATAACCAACAAAGGTAGTGATAGACAGATGGTTTATCCAATCAGCTAACCAGTATTTCCGCCCCTTCCCAAAAGTTCTTCAATGAAAAGTTCCCAGATGGATATGCGGAGCAAATCCATCTGGCGGAGTCAGGTTAGGGTAACATAGGTACACCTGGTAATTTTTTCAGAATTTTTTGAGACCTAAGTGCGTGGGCCCTGGTTGAATTGACATGGAATGACCCAACTAGCTTATCATAGTCTGCTAGTTGGACTGTTCAGGTTCCCCACGTGTGTTTAAGTTTCAAGGTAATACTTTTTCTCCTTGCGACAGGCCCTTTTGAGTCTTCTCACACCGCAAAAAAATTCTGTTTTGATTAGGGTGACCAGACGCCCTCTTTTGCCCGGACATGTCTACTTTTTGAAACCTAAAAATGTGTCAGGGCGGAATTTCAAAGTTGTCCGGGATTTTGTTTATTCTAGCCTCAAACGTGTTTACAGCGAATTTGCATTGCTCTCTATTTCATTCATGTTTCATTCATGGATAGCCTATATCTATGTCTTTCATTCACATACTAGTCACGCCCTCCCCCTACAGTTCGCAGTTCGCTTTGCATTGAGTGGAAAGTGTAGGGTGTTGAGCCTGACCTTAGCTACCGTCATTGGTCAATAGTAATCTCAAACCTTTAATTGGTCAGTCAGTCACCTCAATAGCGCAAACTTCCTTGTTTAGTGTAAATTCACTGACAAATTAAAACGTAAATTTTCATGTTTTTGTCTCGGTCGATATCAACATGAAGCTGAGTGCCTGACCTGCAAAGCAGGCACTTACATGTCGGTCGCAAATAAAGGTGCCAACGACCGACCTACAGGTAGGCTACACAATATTCAGCAAAGCATCGAACGGCAGCGAGGGGTGAGAGCTCATCAGCTAAAGTGACAGAGTTTTTCGACCTTAACATTAATGTCTCCAAAAACATTTTGATGGCACATCAACTCATAACCATAGACTGTAAAAAATATAACATGACGAACACTTCTGCCATTGTCTGAGCGGCCTTCTCTGGACGATTGCCGACCTAGCAAATTTCTAGCTTTGCGTAGGAAACTGCACTTTGGTTATCCCTTTAAACTGCCACTGAGATAGCCTGCACACTGACAACAGCAGATGTCAATAATCCTATATCTAGGCTACTGTAGCCTATATGCAGGTGAATTAAATATGTTGGCATAACATAAGGGATAGATGTAGGCCTATTTCTTTATAAAAAACAATATCTAATAACTAGATGTACCGCATAGCGGTACAAAATATGACCGCCGCTCAGTCCTGTACATCCGTTCCGCGAAAATAAATCACACTTCAATTTGTCTCCATATTTTACTCCATCCCCCACTCTTGAAACTTTTGTGTATGCTTGTTTGGCATGCCTGAGTGTGTGTGTGCGGCTGCACAGAAAGTAGCCTACTGGTGCTGAAAAGGTGAATAGATTGTAGAATAGCCAAAGAAGATGTAGCATTGTTATCAAACCTTTAAAATCTCTAAACAATCACAAGTAGGGCAGTTCATCACAGTTCATCCATTGCAACTGGATTGATGAAAGGTCACTTACACCTGTAGGCTACATTGTATTTTGGAAAAGCAAAAGGTATCAGCATAATGTTATTTATTTATTTATTTATTTATTTATTTATAAACAAAAACATCTCTGTCAGTTCCATGCCGTTTTTTGGATGGATGGATTTTTTGTGAATGTTTCTTCTTCTACATAAGATTTTAGTCTTCTTTAGTTCATGTAATACTTTATTGTCAATGCACAAATTAAGTAACAGTAGTCTGAAACGTTATTGTTAATGCACAAATTAAGTAACAGTAGTCTGAAACGAAATGCTGTTTTACATCTAACCAGTGGTGCAAATAATAGACATGTCCAAATGGGCCTTGATGAAATGCGTCGCTAGACTGTTCATACACATTTTAACGGGCCAAAGTTAAAGAGCTGTTGTCCGTTATTGTTCGTGCCAATATAGGCTGATTCATGTTCCCTTGCATTGTGTAACTGTCCATGGCTAGTCTGGCTTTCACCAGACCAAGCTCAATCTTTTAAGAAATCAAAAAATAAATAGCGGGCAGATCAGGCTGGGTTCACCCAGCCTAGTCCATAGGCACCCGATATTGTTTAATTTTGGAGTTATGACAAAACTGTAACTAACAAACTAGATCCTAATAGAAATCTGTTAGCTTCCCTAAGCTACAGGTAGGCTTATAAGATAGGCCTATTTACAACATAAATTGTCAATAGGCTATGCTGGCGACACAAATAAAATCTCCTTTGGAAACCAATGGCTTAGCCTACGCCTTACAGTATCAAGCGGACTTAAACTGCCATACCGTGGTGAAAAGTTGTAATAAAATTCACGCAGCTCCATATGAGTCAAGGAAAGCGCGAATGAAGTAGCCACTTCTAAATGGGACCCACTACATAATAGCTTAAGGTGTGTTGCTAAAGCAGCCATAATGAAATGAAGGTGTCATTTTTTGGATACTTCACACACACGTGCTTTTTAATTTCACAGACTACAACTACCAAGCTGGAATCAAAGCACATCGATTCCCCTCTCACACCCTGCACGCACTTAAACAAAATAAGCAGGCGTTTCAGTCTCACGCATGTATAGGCAAAACTGTATCAGACCGGTGTAACGTTGGTAAATCTTCCATTGCACAGAATGATTTTTGTAGCACGTGCAATCAATTTGCTTGGTATAACCGCATTTATAGTTTTCTACAAATGCAATCAATCAAATTGGCCTCCATCACTCAACCAACGCTAACGGTAACATTACCTAGGTCCTTATTGATATTATAAGATTAACGTACATGCAGTAAAAACCAAGCATGTCCGATAAACATCCTCAGATTTATTTCGGCTTCAAGAAGAAATGGGAATTACATTTCATGTGAACATCATCCTATCCTTATTAGACGTTCTCTGCGGTAAACTAGTCCTTGTAGGAAGCGTCCATTGTTTTTCCTACCCACTTTTAACTTCCAACAAAATTACGTCTCACTGCAACGATGCGCCATCTAGTGGACAAACGACTACTTATCGCCAATACTGGAAATGCAGCCATGATGATGATGAATATTTATTTTGGCTTTCTTTTAATGCTACTAAATTTGTAATTATGTTTCGGCCGTTCTAATACCGATAGTATGTGGGTGCCTGTGTGTGTGTGCATGTGTATATGTGTGCACCGCCATCTACAGGCCAATGAGTGTACAGTCACTAAATGTACACAAAACCTAATTTTTTTTAGACCCCCCCATGGATGAAATTCTACGAAACTTGGCATACCCCCAGAGAATGCCAGGTCAATCATACACATAAAATTTGGTGCAGTTCTGAACATCTTAACTGAAGATAGGGGCGATTAAAGCAGAATAATATTGCATTTTCATTTTTTTACCGGGGGGGTGCAAATCACAAATGAGTGATTATGGGCCAGATTGATGTGGGCCCTTGAGACTAACATACCATAAAAGATTCTTCATCCTCAGTGCCACGGTTCAGGTAGTTATTTAGGAAAAACTGCTTTTTTTGCGGTTCGGGGGGCCCAGCACAGGGGGGGAGTGGCCCCCGGGGACGAAACTAAATTTTTCCGTAAAAGTCTAGTGGGGCTACATACCCACCAAATTTCATGTGCCCCGGTGGTTCGGTGTCCCGGGTATCGTTGACCAAAAATTCAGGAAGTAGCTTCGCTAGCGGCAGTCATAATAATAAATTGAAAAGAGGTAGGCCTAATAATAGACCAGAGGGGTATTCCAGAAAGCAGGTTTACTGGCTTAACTGGGTATGTTAACCCAGAGTTAGCGGTAAACCTGGGATTTCAGTTCCAGAACGCTCAAATATGATCAGGCTATGTACTGTAAGTAGCTATGGTAACATAGGCTCTAAAGTTAACTGGATATGTAAACCCAGAGTAAACGGTAAACCTGGGATTTCAGTTCCAGAAAGCTCAAAAATGATCAGGCTATGTAAGTAACTATGGTAACATAGGTTCTGAACTTTACCTGGTAGGGGGTAGGTTTTGTTCAAGTTATGTTCAATTATGTTCGGTTATTTCAGTGCATGTTCAACCAGGCCGCTATTTTTACACTTGTCACACAATGACGTTTCATTTTGAAGAAGGTCCGATTGACAAAGAAGCACAAAATCATGTAATATTTATCCGTGGAATTAGCCGTGAGAGGGCGATAAGACCATGACATCCCATGATATCCCATCCTTTCTTTTCCAAACGAGTTTTTCAAGAGCGTTAGAGTTTTTCCGCTGAATCCTAAATTTGGCTACTTGAAAAGCAATCTCGACTCCATCCCTACATTAGGCTACGCATGGATTAGAATAGAATAAAATAAATCTTATCTAGCCAACACCATAGGCCTAGTGAACATTTGCCTTTGGCTCACCAGACATCGGATGGACAAAAAACATCTCAGACACACTGAAGATATAATTACAGTGCAGTAGGCTACAAAAAAGGGAAAACATATAGAAAATGAATAAATAAGTTTAAATATAGACTACATAACAGCTCAGCCAGGTATGCGTGTTGTCACTATGGTTAAGAATGCCGACGGCATTTGGGATAAAATAGTTTTTCAATAGGCTACACTTTTTGACTCTCTAAATTATGTGCATCGATGATCGCTCTCCGACTGGGAGTTTTTGTAACGTTAGTGTTGGAGACGCAGAGCAAGCTGTCGGTCGGAGCGTAAAGTTTGCCTTGCGCTAAAGCAGTTCCTGCGCAACTTCATTAGTTTTTCTGGACACCCAAACCCACGAGGATCATTAAAGTGTAGTTTCACCAACTGGCAGGTCAGCATCACTTATTAAATGTTCCAAATGTGCACCGAAATGTGTCCAATAGGCTACCCATGCCTTCCGACATTCTTCACCCTTCCGATGATGGAGGCGCAAAAGTGTAACTTGGCCCACAGCAGCAGAATCTGCGTTAAAATAGAAAATTACATTTGGGATTCTCAAATAATTCTATGGCCCACTCAATCTGTGACAAGGTAGGGTAGTTTAAGAAAGCATCATTTAAAGCAGTCAATACAATACGTGTTGTCCACTGAATTATTTAATTGTGCTTTTGGCATTAAATAGGCTATCATAACATACGCATTTACACGGTCAGTTAGGCTATTCTTTGCCAAGCAAGGTCTCGGATGCAGACGCTTAAGTATTGCTCTTTTTTTGTTATTACAGTTCTCTCCTCCTCGTAAGCCTCGACTACTCCGCCTCTGAAAATCTTCGTTTCGCCGGCTTCACTCATGGTTTCGACTCTCAATAGATGATGCCTTTATAAGTTCGCCGTTCGCCGTGAACGCGCACAACTCTAGGTTATCTAACACAGGGTTGATTGAACCAACTGGTAACCGGTGTTTTGGAACCGACAGCTCGGGTTTAGTCGCCACAGGTTCAGACAACCCAGAGGTTAAGTTTTATTTCAGTGTTTGTTAAACCTCCTTTCTGGAATACCCCCCAGACATGATTGAATAAATATAAGAAAATGGACAACATATCCACATCAGTCCCCATCAACACAACTTTTTTCACAGGTCAGGATTATTAAGCTCTAAAACAGATTGTTCAAAATTATAGAGCTAGGCTACTGTAAAAGATTCAGTTTGTATTTTCAGAAACACCTAGGATCAAATTTAGAGATATGCAACATTAAAGATGGGTTGCCATCCAAATATTGAAAACTTTCAAGTGTTCAAAATAGTCTTTTGAGGCAGTGCTTTTCTGTTAGCGTTGGGCCGGCCAATCAAGCTCATTATCATACATAGTCACCATGTCTGTTGACACCAACCCCCCCACTGAAGTGTCCTCTTTTTCACAAACCCAAATCTGGTCACCCTAGTTTTGATACGCATATCGTTACAGCCCTAAACACAAGGTGGTAAAACTGGTAAAACAGGTTTTGTTCTTTCTCTGTGGCTTGAATAGGATGAAATTCTTTGTCATAACTACTCCACCCACACACATTTACAGTTGGCCTTGGGTGTTGGCACTTCTGGAAAAAAAACCTCTTGTGTTTCAGTTTCAAGTTTTATTGTCACATATACTTTGCAATATAGTGAAATTATTGTGCCACAGTTGCAGTAGTGCAAGGAGGGGTAAATAAACACAGGGGGGCAGTGGGGGGGCATAAAGAAAGGGAGTTGAAGTAGGGCTGTATAGTACCATACATAGACGTCACATGACTTCTTGCATCACCGGCGAGTTTAAAACCGTGTTAAACTCTAAAAAGTGGCTAGGCTAATGACAGAGCAATTGCCCCATCAGATCTTGTTTACAGCCCCCAACAAAAATGTTTTGTTCTTTACGGGGACTCTGGCTTGAATGGGATGAAATCCTTTCTATCATAACTAGCACACACGTGTATATACACACACAATCACGGAGACACAGGCTGTTCTATCAATCAGTCATTGTCTCATCATCTCTGTGACTCATGACTAAATGTGACTAGAACATACATTGACCCAGTCATGATGAAACACACCAACAAAAGAATCCACCCACACAGACACACACCCATACCCATTTAAAATTGGCTTTGAGTGTTGGCATTTCTGACAACACCAACACAGAGTCTGAACATTAAACTCCTGTGTCCTGAGTACATTCATCTGCCTTTTGTCTGTGTTGTAACTAAGGAGATGACAGATTAATAGACAGGTATAAACTGGATCAGAAAATGCCTGGAAATGTTTCAACAAACATACCAACAAAAGCATTCACACACATACACAAGCATGAAGGAACAATTGTGCAGCTTGAACTCTAGATTAGATCAGATTAGATTCAACTTTATTGTCATTGTGCAGAGAACAAGTACAGAGACAACGAAATACAGTTCGTGTCTAACCAGAAGTGCAAAAAAGCAGAAAAAGTGCAATGTGATATGTCTGTCTGTTGTGCAAGGCAGTGAGCAAAGTCTCCAGCTGATCAGGCTCTTCTGCTTTACAATAGTGCTGTGGAGTGGATGACACTCATTGTCCAAAATGTTGATCAGTTTGTTCAGGGTCCTTTTGTCAGATATTGAAGTGATGCACTCCAGTTTAGCTCCCACTACAGAGCCAGCTTTCCTTACCAGCCTGTCAAGTCGCCCCGCATCCTTCTTCTTTGTGCTTCCTCCCCAGCACACCACTGCATAGAAGAGGACGCTGGCAACAACAGACTGGTAGAACATCAAACGGATCAGGTTGCTATGTCTTTTCAACTATATAACTTATACTTTTTAAAAAAACTTTTTAAAAATCCCCATAGACTTAACATTGTGATTGTGACATCACAATACGACCATTAAGCAATTAGAATCCTATGCCAGGTGTTCAGGCCACCTGCAGAAACTGCCAGTCTCAGGCTTTAAGCATACAATCTGGGTCTCTTAAGACTACACATTCTGTTCAACTGTTTCCTCTGCCCAAAACTGTTTCAAAATAAAAGTCCTCACTACAATAATTCACTGTTAAACAATTTAACCCATTACACTACTGAACTTTTTACATTCAACTTTTCAACGGTCTACTTTTAAACTATCATTAAACTATCTATTAACTCATTGAGTGGCAAAAACGTAATATTACGTTTTTCCTTCCCATGCGTTGAGTGCCAAAAACGTAATATTAAGTTTTTAGCTTTTTTTTTAAATTACGAAACTAGACACTCTAACACACCTTATATGTGATTTTGGGAACTCTGTGATGAATGGAAATGAAATATATGACGATCGTGAAACTCATGAAAATCTGGACATTTTATGTGGACATGTTATCACAACTCGGTTGCCGCTTTGGGTCGAATCAGTGACGCATGCACGTCAGGTCAAAACCAGGCCATTTTCGTGGGTCTATCACTAGGTGGCAGTCTCGCCAGGTCTCGCTGATCACTTTCCGGAAAGTTTACACAAGTAAGTAACAGGCAACACTTCATATTTCATGAAAGACGTTATATCTCCATTTCTAGAAAAAAAACAGCGATTTTGATGAAAACTAGCCACTGTTTAGCTTGGGATTTCTCAGGAACAGAGGCGTGTAGAAATACACGGTTTGCACCCACCGAGAGCTTAAAGTCTCACCTTTTAATCGAGCTATTGTATGTGTTCATAGCTATAACACAGAATATGCTGTGGCTGTACAAAAATCATCAACAATGGTCTAGATTGCTGGCACTCTAGGACAAAGCTCCCGAAAACAGCTTGGCATTCAATGAGTTAAACTAGCTGTCTATCAACAACGTTTAAACTATATACATTCAACTTTTAAACAGACTACTTTTAAACTATCATTAAACTATCTATCTACTAAACTAAATATGCACCATCTTTGCATATTTTGCACAATTAAAATAATAATTTATCTTATTTTATATACCGTTGTAATGTACAGATGAGATGTATTGAGATTGTAATGATGTATTTGATTAACGTTGTAATATATTGGATGGACTCAATCTCCCATGATGCCTATATCTATGTCACTTCCTGTCAAATGTTTGAAACCTAATGAATGAGCTTGTGAGGCTACAAGGAGCTACCTGTTTGATGCGCTGCAAGTTTTATCGTTTCTAATGCTTACAAGAGTTACCTCAAGTTTTATAGCGCCTTATGTCCAACTCAACAACAACAACTTGTAACATCCTCTCTTGGTCTACAAGCCGGCAAAAGTGGTATGTTACTGTGAGGGATCAAGCAGTCGGCATGGGACGCAGAGGCAAAAGGTTGAGCAAAAAGAGAATTTATTTCTCAAAATTAATCTGACAAAATAACATAGAGGTTCTGGGCCCAAAACAAGGGAACTTAAACAGAACTAAACTTAAGCAAACAAAGCACAAGATACCCTAACCACTGTCTCTCATACTGTGACAAAGGGCAAACTTAAATACTAGTGACCAAAACCATAATTAACACAAAGGGGAAATGATTAAATCAATTAAGACTGTGAAATAATAAAACCATTTCAAAGACATCCCAAATAATTCTATGTGACAAAATAAACTATATTAAATGAAATAGATAAAGAAATACAAAATTATGTAATACAAAACATAACACAGAAAATCCCAAATCCCAACTAAACTTCCCCATGACTAGACTAGAAGGTGGATTTGGCTGGAGCACTCTTAAGACAGCGGAACGTTTGGCTCCGTCTTGACAACCCAATGTTCCACCCGGAGACAACATCGCGACGCACCCGGCAAGTTGGCCAGACTCGGTCCAGGAATGGTGCGGTCATGGTAAAGCAAACAAACATAAATTAATGCAATGATACTTAATGAAAGTGATAACGTAAATAATACTTAACAGAACATAATCAACCAAATGCGTGCACTCATTTTAGTTACCATGTAATGCCAAGAATTTTAATAAAGTTTGAATGTGTAATGAAATCAAATGTGTCGGTTTTAACTGTTTTAACGTTGGCATGTTCGGATGTTTTTTGTGATGTAGATGTTGAGATGTTATGTAGTGTAATGCAATAAATGTACAAACTTATGTGGAAACAAAAGAAACGTGAGTGAGTGCAACGGTAGGCTACTAGCGTGAGTGTGAGGATGCGGCTGCGTCCATCACAGAGCACGCTTTGTTTGGTTATCGTTTTAATAACGCTCAAGGTTGTGTTTGTGTTTATGAATGTATGATTGACTGTTGTATGTTTTGTCTTGTTTGTGTAGTTCTACGTTGTTTGTGTTTCCTTGCTGGAGAAATAAACATCAGTGTTGAGAACCTGGCCTCGGATTTGTGACTAAGGGCGGCATACCTCCTGTGTTTATTTATATTCACAAATAATATATATTACGTTGAAGATTAAAATCACTCCTATGTTCATCATACATACATACACACACACACACACACACACACACACTCACACACATACATACATAGCCTTTAATGAATACAATTTAAGATTTCCATCATTTCATTTCATTTCCATCACTGAATATTTTCACACATCTCATATTTTGCTATTGTGTATAATTTAAGATGCTTTTTAAACTGTGCAATATGTTTGCAATCTTTGATCTTATCTGGTAAGTTGTTCCACAACTTCACCCCACAGAAAGATACAGTGGGCGTAGCTTTCAAATGGCCACTTCAGTCGCGCATTACACGGCGTGAAGCTGTGTGAAACTTTAGTACCACTTTCAGCGACTGTGCGTCGCTCTGTCAGTAGCCTGCCTGCCCCCCCTTCTGAAAAAGCAGGAGGCTACCGTTAAACATAAATGTTTCCGAGAGGAATCCCAGCCTACAAATTCAATAACAAAATAAATCATGCATAATTAAACATTACCTCGATTTAGGCTACTTGGGTATGGCTTAAGGCTTGACTACACCGTGGTAATGAAATAACTGTTCAGAATTAATCTGTAGCCTTGGGTAGGCTTCTGCAGAAAACAATGTTGTTGGCGATTTAATACTATCTAGCGACGTTTTTAACAGGCTAAGCTATAGAGGCTTAGACAACTATGACCCACGTTTTGGTTTCGTATATTAATTTGCCCTACTTCTTGACTGCAATGTAGTCAATTGACTGCTTGACATGTCATTTTTATTTTTCTGTACAATAAACAAATACATCTGCTTTATACCGCAGAATTACGCACTTGGCCAGCCTATAGAACGGCCACATTTTGGAGAGAATAGAGAATGTACGCACGCAAGAATCTGTAGGCTATTTGTTGCGGGTTACCAGCAAACAATGTTTAATGCATTAACTCAAGACGTCAAACGTTTTCTAAACAATACAAACAGAAAGGATGCAGCAGGCAGCAAATGTAGAAGAGTAATTTCCAGTGGAAGAACAAAATGCTGAATGAAGCCCAAAGATATGAAGGCATATCTGGCAAGTAGTTATTTTTTGAAGATGTAAATGGTTGCGCTATAGGCCTAGTTTGCAAGAAGGAGACATAACGTGTGAGCATGCCACATTATCCACAGCTGTGGTAGCGGAGGGTAGGAGGATTACTGTTAGCGCAGGATTTATATAAAATTCTTCAACAGAAGGCCTGCCTCGAATGCAGGCTTGCCTAAAAAAAAGGCCTGTGGTTTGCACAGCCTACAGTAAGTAGGTCTTAGTCAGTTAGGAGTCCTCTTGACTTCTTTTAAGGCCGGATTAACAATTCATAGACCCTTTGGAACAAATGTCGGTAACACTCCATAATAAGGTGCCATAATAAATAGCAAACTAGTAATTACCTAACCCTTTGTTAATATTTGTTAATTGTTACTAAAATATCTATTTGGCACAAGTTAATAGTTTTTTCATCATTAATTAAATATTAGTTGTTTGCATAAAATCTGTATGTTAATGTTTTAACAAATCTATTTACTAATATTGTATTAATATATGTTAATAGTTAACTAAATATATTTTTGGCACTAATTAACAGTTATTTCTTACTTATTACACGGCTCTTCATAGTGCTGCAGAATTCTCCATTCACTTGAATGGGCCTTCCCAACGTTCGGCGGTCTGCTAATTCTGAATAACAGACCGTTGCTAAGTATAACAGACCGCTGTCAAGGAAAATGGGCTTTGTGCTTCTAAGTCAATTCTTTCATATCACTACGCAAGGATTGGAACTTCATTCAAAAGTGAAAGCAGACGGTTGATCAGCTGTGTTCTAAAGAATGTTTGATTCAAGTTCAGCGTGTGTTGTTGCGAACTATTTGTTTCTCAGCAAAAGCCATGATGAAACGGTAACAAATTAGGCTATAGCCTAGGCTATGTGGGCTAAAGAGTCATATCGTGGGAGTTTATTGTGTCGTTTTGGTAAGTAGCCATGTAATAAGTGGGATAATGTATAGAACGCCGGTCATTGTCGGGAGATAGGTCCCTTCAGGGCGGAACAAGACCCCTCCGCTGCGCGTCGGGGTCCGGTTCGCCCTGTCGGGACCTATCTCCCGACAATGACCGGCGTTCTATACATTATCCCTTACATAATTTAAATGTTAAATGTTTATTTACAAACTATATGCTAAATATAAAAGTTAATGACCTATTATTATTTATCTAGCTTTTCTGATTAGCTTTGTGGATAATTTATGGAATTTATGGTTTATGGCTTTATGGTCTTGTGGGGTGTATAAGGCACCCTACTGCCAGTGGTTGGTTGTGTGAGAGTTTGCGCTCCTCTTCTTCCACTTCATCCTTATTGGATACCTTGGTTGGCTGTCCTGTAATTGGTGACTCTGTCTAGTGTTTGAAAGTAGTGTACTCTTTGCCTTTGGAAGTACTATTTGGTTGCTGCTTGAATTTGGTGAAATTCAGGGGAGGGGGGTGTAACAGAGTTAGAAATGTAGTTTAGTGTTTATATGTGATTTTCGCCGTAATTAAGCAGCTTTATTGAGATTGGTGTTTTGGAGCCCCCTTTGGAGAAACGCTATACTGCAGCTCTGCTGCGTTTTGTCCTTGTATTGTTGCCACAGCTGATCAGAAGCGGTATAGACCTCTCCAGAATAAGTCCCGCCTCCTAACTTCCGTATCCATCCAACCTTCGGTCGTCAAATGTCTATGGGAAATAACATGGCGTTTTGAAATATCGTACCTGTCAAACTCTATAGGTGACAAAGTAGAAAAAGCTGCTGGGCAGATTGGCCTACACACTTCTGCCATCCAGTTTCCACTGGATTTTTCGATTTTCGGTGCCGTTTAAGTAGTATAGTCTATGGGCCCTATCATGACATTCTAAAGTGCATCGTCACTCGTCAAAAGTCTATTCAAATTTAACTGGATGTCCAGTTCACATTGGGAGGGTTTTCGTCCTCAAAAGTGGAGCGCATGGCGTAACAAGGTGTTCCTAGGTCTTTTAATCAGTCATATGGGTGTGTTTGGGGCGTAACATCATTTTAAACCAATGAGAATGACATCTGTCATTCCCTTTAACGGCGCAACGCGCGATATGTCAAATAAATGCATCGGTATTTTGGCATTCAACGGCGCATTTGAAGGAGGCTGCTTGCGAGACCGTATGGAATAGTCATTCTTAAACCATGCTTTACTAAAACTTAGCATAGCCTTCACGCATTTGCACTCGTCTATTATTTGAACTCATTGGCAAAGTGAAACTAACTTCACCAAGGAGTCATACAACGACAAGACAGTTATATGCAGTTACTTTCACTATTGACTGACAATGGGTTACCATCGAAAACATAGGCTGGAAAAAGCAACACTTACCCTAATGTTGCTCAAATGACTGAATAAAACAACATTTATCCTGCAGAGGAGTTGCTTATATCTCGTGACAGTGCGTCTTCAGCTGTGCTCCATACGTGTCTCTCGCCTCTCCCCTAATCACTTTTAACCGTCATTACCAATTTGCAAATGATGGTGAATAACTACTCATCATGAGATGTACAGTATTTCGTAATATCTTTATTTCTAATTATGTTTACCATTGTAATCGTGCAATTTGTAATGCTTTGCATGGACGTGCGCTGGTGTGCGTTCATGAATGATAGAAGGATGGTGTGTGCACCTGCCAATATGACTGTTCACATGCGCTCTTAAAATAGCATATGAACAACTCGCCATTGACTTCTGACCAGGTTTAGGTGGTGTATGATAGCGATTTTTAGACAACGCGCCAGGGCCCGCCCTAGGTTGTTAATTGCCACACCCCTGGGCGCAATGCTTAAAAAATAAAGGTGCAAAATACCGAATTCAACTTCGCGCGACTGAAAAACGAACTGTACGCCATGCGCTGGTGCCCCAAAATATAGCCCTATAGTATACTACTTAAACGGCACCGACAATCAAAAAATCCAGTGGAAACTAGATGGCAAAAGTGTGTAGGCCAATCTGCCCACCAGCTTTTTCTACTTCGCTACCTACAGATGTTTTACCGGTATGATATTTCGAAACGCCATGTTATTTCCCATAGACAATCGCCGCCAGGAAGTTGGATGAATACGGAAGTTACGGAGGCGGGACTTATTCTGGAGAGGTCTATGCTTTGCATTGCGTAGGTTGAATGTATAAAGCTCTCCCCACTTTGTTTTAATTTTGTAACTGTAAAATGTTGTTTAAGTTGAACACTTTGATATACCACCTGTATTATGTTACTTTACATGTATTGTTAAGATTTGGGTGCAATTCTAGCAACTTAGAGAACGTTTATTAATGTTTTCATTGTGACCACGAGTTCATAGACACTGAGTCTAACGTGACTAGCTGTAAACTCCCCTAGCAACTTTCCATGCATTCAGTGTAGTTTAGCTTAGTGTGCATGGAAAGTGCAATTCAGTCTAGCAGGAAATGAATGTACATTTAGTTTAGCATTATGTTTATGCATTACATATGGTCTATGTCTGTGAGTGTTTAGTGAGTCTCAGAATATTAATAAACTGTCATTCTGTGCACCTGAACATTCCATGTCGCATGTCTCCCTTGCTAGTAGGACTGACAGTGATGGTATAGGAATGATGCATGTAATATAGCCCATTCAACTACTTGTTGTTTTGTTTTAACTTTTCCTAAAGGAATAAATATGATAAGCCAGTTTTGGTCTCAGTCCCTTCACCGTCTGACTAGTTATATATTACTAATATATTAATAAAGCTTAACCAACTTTATTATAAGGGTCCCCCATACTGATAGTTATATATTACTGATATATTAATTAAGCTTAACCATAAGGGGCTCCACACTGATAGCTATATACTACTAATATATGAATTAAGCTTAACCAAATTTATTATAAGGGTCCCCCATACTGATAGTTATATATTACTAATATATTAATTAAGCTTAACCAACTTTATTATAAGGGGCCCCACGCTTATAGCTATATACTACTAATATATTAATTAAGCTTAACCAACTTCATTGCAAGCGGTTCCGGCGCCGACAACAGTGGCAGCATGTCAAGGTAGCTGTGTTTTTTTCTTGAATTTTCCCTTGGGGATCAATAAAGTATCTATCTATCTATCTATTGTAAGGGTCCTATGGAGAGCGGTTCATATTGGGATAGGCAGAAGCACAGTTTAATAACAATTAGTTAAATTATAATAAGTCATTAACTTTTCTATTAACATATAGTTTGCAAATAAACATTTAACATTTAAATGATGCAAGAAATAACTGTTAATTAGTGCCAAAAAGACATTTAGTTAACTATTAACACATATTAATACAATATTAGTTAATACATTTGCTAAAACATTAACATACAGATTTTATGCAAACAACTAATATTTAATTAATGATTAAAAAACTATTAACTTGTGCCAAATAGATATGTTAGTAACAATTAACAAATATTAACAAAGGGTTAGGTAATTACTAGTTTGCTATTTATTATGGCACCTTATTATGGAGTGTTACCCAAATGTCTGATGGCCCCCCTTGCCCCCCAGCCAACGTGAATCGGGCGGTCAGTTAATAGGCCTATATCGTGAAGATTTTTCTTGCCATTTAAGGCACGAGCGCATCTGTGAGGCCTAGCCTCACCAAGTAGCCCATTTGTTTACAACTAACATTACATTTAATTAAACTGCTTATAGGCTATGCCGAAATAGTTTCAACATTTTGAATATCAGTGTCGGGTGAATTAGGAAATGTTTTTAAAGTAGCCTTATGGCTGAAAGCTGCTTGGGATCCCCCGTCAAGCAATATAACCATACAAACGCGCGGCCTGCTCACTCATTGTTTCAAAAAGAGTAATTTCGGCTTTGTCGGAACTGGCCATTGTAGGCTACGTAAAAATAAGCTTCCAAAACTAACAAAAAATATTTATCTTCTTTCAGTTAATTCAAAAGTTTCCTAAAAGTTAAAAACAGATGACATGATGCGCAAATAATATAGCCTAGATATTCCAATATATTCGAATACATGTGTTTATTTTAGAGGGGATATTCAAACGTCATTTTTGAGCAATTTTGGCAGCCTTAGTCCACTGTAGGCTACGCCAATCGTCTATTAACACCTTCCACCTAACCCTTGGGGGTCGCTATAATCAGGGTTCTAAATTAACACCCGCCAACCCGCCAAATGCGGGTTAAAATTCATTTTGGCGGGTGTTAATAAAAACTTACTAGCCAATTTGGCTGATGCATGAGGCATTACGTGCTCTCGGTCATATATTCCCATGGCAGTACTTCCTACATTTCCCATGACCACTGTGCCGTAATGCTACGTGATGACGTTTCATACACCCATTGACTGCGCGCAGTTTGGAGTGAAACCAGCGCGAGAGACTGAAACGAACGGAGCGTCTACCAGAAAATTCGAAGACGAAGAATGAACGGAGCCAGAGCAGGGAGCATAGACTGAAAGAGCAGGTAGTTAGCCAGTAAAGTAAAAGTACATAACACATGTACATTACACGTTACGAAACAATTAACGCATTGTGTTTACCTAGCCTATTTCCTTTGTGGGAGGCTCATGTAATGTAGCGGAGGCCGCAAAACCTGAAGCAGCTAGATCGTTTATTTTATTGTCTATAGCTGAAGATGGAGAGGAACGTGAGAAGCTTGTATAGGCGAAAATTATCAGTTTTAAAAAGTTGCCTGATCAGTGATCACCACCACCACACGCATCACGCACTGTGCGTAGAGACAGAGGAGGGAATTTAGCCAATACATTTTAGGCCTAGCTGGACTGCAAACTGTTTTTTACTCTTGTTAGAGAAAGTATACAATGTAAACATGCACCAACAGCATGTTACATAAAGATGATACTCCTCGGGTCCTCTCTATAAAGATCCAACTTGCCCTATGCTACTGCACAAACTGTTTTCTTTGTCCTATGTAGCTTTTTAACCAATTAAGTCCAACCCCTCTGATCCCATATCTTCTGATCTTTCCAGTTTCTGTAGCAATATATCATGGTTTATTGTGTCAAATGTCTTCTTCAGATCTATGAAGACCCCTATTGCAAACTTTTTGTTATCTATTGTGCTTGTCAGTTCTTCTACTAAGTCCATGAGTGCCAACATGTTGATCGGTTTGTCCTAAAACCATATTGACTATCTATGAGTAATTCATGTTTGTCTATGAAACTGTCCAACCTAGAAGCAAATATTTTTCCAAAATTTTGGAAAACTGGGAGAGCAGGGAAACTGGTCTGTAGTTATTGTAGAGATTTTTTTCACCTTCTTTGAAGATCGGAATTACCTTAGCAATTTTCATTTTGGTTGGGAAGGAGCCCGTTTTAAGTGAAAGGTTACAGATATGTGCTAAGGGATCTGCTATAGGGCAATTCCATGCAAAGGTCATCCTTACCATGGAAAAAAAAAGTTGTGCATATGCAAATAGAACTGTTGTTAAAATCTTTATTTAGGTCTATATTTTATTGTTTGTAACTGATCTGATTGAATTTGATGGAGAATGACACTCTTTTTACATCATAAATATGGTGTGCAACCATCCAGAAACAACATATTTCACATGGTAATATTATACATATTTAAAAAGTGGATAAATGGACCCAAGGTTCAAACAAATTGTGTCATTTGACAAATTCCAGATTGACAAGGGAATGGTAGAGCAATGTCTATGCTCAGCTTGCATTTAAGAGCACAACTCCTTACATTTGTAAGGCTTTTGTTTTTAAGTCAGCAAGTTCCATGGCCATGTCACATCCATAACGTTTTATAGGAAAAGTTTATGCTACACATACAGTGTTGATGCAACAATGTCCATAGTGTCTGTGCAAAGCTGATTTATATCAATGTAAACTTTGATGACCAAATTGTGCCCCTTTTTTACTTTTAAAACCTTTAATGGTGCGTTATGGATGTGACGTTATGGATGTTACATAATGTGAATTTACAAGACTGGAGACTTTATTATACCTCAAAGCCGATAAAACGTCTGTTCTGGTGGCATGTCAGTTTCAACGCATTTCACCTTAGTGTTTACAATTGACATTTCAAAGAATATTAGGTTGATTAAAACCACAGGGAGGCCTTGCCTAACCATTAGCAAAACAAACATAATCTTAAAATACCTCCAGTGATTAGCCTAGCCATAGCCTATTTTCAAGTGGTCTAATAACGAAAATCTGAGCGATTATCTTCCTGTAACTGTCATACTGTTGTTGTACAGTAACTGGATTATCGTGTTAGCTGGTGAAGATGGCTGACTTTGCAGCTGGAGTTAACATAGCAACCTCCTTCTGTTGCAGATCTGTTCAGCCTGCCGTTCACGTCTGCTTAACAAAGTTTAATTTTAAATGTGACGCGATATGCCATCATTTGAAGTGTCAGGTCCTCTGTAGCTAATACCCACAAAGTAACATTAGTAAGGGCAGCAATAAACTAGATGTACCGCATAGCGGTACAAAATATGACCGCCTCTCAGTCCTGCATATTCTCTTCGCAAAAATAAATCATTCTTGTCAATTTGTCTCCATCTCCTACTCCTGCAACTCATGTGCATGTAAATGAGTGTGTGCATATGTGAGTGTGCTTTTGTTTAAAAGAGTGTGTGTTTGTGTGTGTGTGTGTGTGTGTCTGTGTGTGTGCATGTGCGTATGCATGCCTGTGTTTGTGTGTTTATATGTGTGTGTGTGTGTGTGTGCGTGTGTGTGTTTGCATGCGCACATGCGTATGCGTGCCTGTGTGTGTGTGTTTATGTGTCTGCATTCATGTGGGTGGGTGTTTGTGCGTGTGTGTGTGTGTGCTTGCCGGTCTGTATGTGTTTATGTGTGTGTGCGCTTGCCTGTCTGTATGTGTGCGACTGTGCGTGCGTGTATGTGTGTGTGCATGTGCGTGTGTGCATGTGCGCGTGCATGTGCTTTATGTGTGCAAATCACAAATGAGTGGGTATGGGTAAGGTTGATGCGGGCTCTTGAGACTAACATACCATAAATATTTTGTCATCTTGGGTGCAATGGTTCAGGTAGGGCTAGTTATTTAGGGGAGTGGTCACCAAGTTTCATGTTCCCTGGTGTTTCAGTAACCCGGGAATCACTGACCAAAATTGATGACGGTAAAAGAAAAAAAAAAAATATCTTTTATATTTTGAATGACTTGTTGTCCTGATTCTTCCTGTGAATCTTAGTGGGCTGAGGAAGCAATAATTTCATCGCTAGTTTTTCATGATTACTATTTAAATTGTTTCATATCAAAATTCACTACTTAATTATGTGTTTATGTAGTTTGTCGAGGACTGGTTCAGACACGTCACATCCATAACGTGAAACCGTCACATCCATAACGGCAGTTTTTCCTACATAATGCATTATGAAAATGATGCATAGTTTCAAAAACACACTTTTTGTGTTCATTCAAGTCTCCTTCATGCTACATATATCATAGTTTCGGCAGTTTCCTTTAAAATTCACAGAGTTTGTACAAAACATGTAATCTCTCACAAAAGTGTGTCCATTTCATGTCACATCCATAACGCTGATAAAATGCCTTGTATTCTTAGGATGAAATTGATTATATGAAATTTGAGGATTTCTCAGTATTCAGAGGACAGAGGTTACATTAAAAGTTATGCAAATTAATTCACTGATACTAATTTTGCCCCCACTCTAAGGCATTTTGTTTACCAATATGAGTCCAATTGTCACATCCATAACGCTGGAACTGCCCTATATTAATAATAACTTTTTTTACTATTGTCATATCAATACCATTCCAGTCTGTTGATGTTTTATTTTTAAACTTGTTAACAATATCAATAATTTCATTTTTATCTGTATCCTTCAAAAATATAGTATCTGGGTTCCTCTTACCCAGATAATGTGATACACTTCCCCCTTGCAGAAGGTTTATCTGCTCTGCCAGTTTGGGGCCCACATTTACAAAGAATTTGTTGAAGCCTTCCACCATCTCCTTTTTGTCATTAATAATCTTATCATTGTCTAGAAATTTGTCTGGCAAGCCAGAGCTGGTCAATTTATTTCTTATAATTGAATTTAATATCTTTCATTTTTCCTTTATATTATTTTTTATTCTTATCTAGTAGTTTATTATAATAATCTTTTTTACAATTTCGCATAATATCAGTTAATTTATTTGTATATATTTTATACTTCCTTTCTCTCTCCTTATTTCTATACTTAATAAACTCTCTGTATTGCAAGAACCGTTTTCACGCTCGCCACAAAATCCAGGATACATGGGTGTCTACCAAGTATGAAATTGTGGAGTGTCTGGATGGAATTGGCACACACTATAAGATCAGGTCGTATGGGGAAGAGGCATACGCGTAGATTACGGTGGGGACGGGGGGGATATGTCCACACCACTATTTATAATTTGAATTTTGTCCCCACCACTTCTAAAAAGTGCAAACCAATTGCGACCGAAAAAAATCCCCACATACTGAAATCATCGAGTCTAAACCATGCGATAGGCGCGCACAATGACATCCTCACAGCATGCACACCTGCCTGGATATGTGTGGATCGAGTGTTGCGTGGTTAAGGTTTTTTAACATCCGCACCCACCCGACCCTCCAGTCATTTAATGCCTGCTAGAGTTGACTGTAGCTCGGAATGCAATCGGTTGCCATAGTAGGCTATCCTACAATCCAGCGATAAAACAAAGCATGAACTCGAGCGTTGCACTGCCCTATATGTATATTGTAATGCTTACAGATAGGCTATCTAGGCGATATTTGTAACATTTATTTTGTATTTGGCCTGTTATAAAATCATGTAGGCCTATTGAACAATTTAAACACATTGTGAACAAGTTGGAGACATGCATATAGACATTGCTGCAAATTTAAAACCGAATTACTCTGGAATGGCTAACTGTACAGGGGAGTGCTTTAAACTTTAATTACACCTTTGTGTTCGGTAAGGTCTGCTGTTTATTCTGATATATGGTTTGTCATGTGTTGAGGGGAAAGTTCGCGAAGCCAAGATGAATGGGTAGGGAGACGGGCGCAACAAATAGCCTATGATTAAATGAAAGTTGGCAACTTTTCTCGCGAACCGTTTACCACAACAACTAACCACCAACATCGTTTAAAAGCTGAGAAAAAGCTCTTTCGTGTGATACATGTGATGTCTGTGAGGAATAGGCTACTTCGCAAGTAGTTCAGCAAATTTGTGTGGGACAGAAATACCTTTACAGAGCAGCAGATCAGGGCTGGCCATATCGGCTCTGATGTACATTGCTTCACTACCCAACACTCGAACAAGAAAGAAAAGAAAAAAGAAACCAACGAGCTTAGGCCTATGTCACGATTTCCGATAGGCCTAGGCCTAGAGAAAAGACAGCTATTGGTAACCTAACAAGTAGGATTTGCTTTGCCTACTCTGCTGTTTGGTTGTCCCAAACTTTGAGACGACCCATACTCGCATTAACTGAATCTTATCAACCCGAACTGCGATGTTCCAAACAGAGTGACAGGATGCAATGCCTAATAATCTCACTGCCTACGGCATAACTGATAGCCTACAGTGCGCCTAGGCCTACTGTTAAACACCTGAAAAATATTAAGCTGCTGTTTTCTTTTCATGACGAGCACTAGGCCTACGTTTGAATGATTTATGACTGAATGGAACGTTGCGTTTTTAAGCGCCCGAACTGCTTATCACGTCGTGTGACAAAGTTTACACCAATCATCATCTTCTAATGTATCCTTATGTTGAGATGTCCATTCTCTTTGCCCTAGGCTATCATTTGTGCGTGAAGCATGTTTCAATTAAGACAGTACACAAGCTATTTTTATTGTTGTATTGAATGATTTCATGAATGAATTGTACGCACATAGGCTACAGGATTACGGCTTGCGGCGCCACTGACCAAGGCCACAGTAGCCTGTGAACCTCTGATTTTCAAAGGGGAATCACGGCCAACGCAACTCTTCTCTTCAATTTCCCTTCCAAATTACTTTTTATTGTCTGAAGACATCTATCGCAAGAATCTAACATTCTAAGCAACACCAAAGCAAATGCAAGCTAACCAAAGTGCAGTCGGTTTCACCTCGTTTTCAGACACAAGTTGCGGCAAAAAGACGTCTCATTGTTTTTTTTGTTTTTGTCGGGTCGGGTCAGGTTCGGGTAGTTAATCAGTGCATATTGAGGGTCGAGTGGGTGAAGATTGACTCTCCTGACGGGTCGGGTGGGTGCGGATGTTAAAAAACCTTAACCGGCGCAACACTACTGTTGAGCATATTGTAATGCAGCGTTGAATGGATGAATAGCTTACATAAGGATACCCCGCACTTTTCAAACCACACTCAAGCTTATGGTTATTGTCCCCACCACTATTAAAAACAAACTGACGCCCTTGGGAAGAGGGCCCCCTTAAGACCATGCATTGCTCCGAGCTTAAACCTGTTCCCACTGGTCAAGACTCATCCAGCCCACTAGCACTGGCTGCTCCACAGCCTCATGGGGTATCGACCCGTTGAGGGTAGCCATAGTCCACACCAGGACTAGTGCTTAGCATCACAGTGACCAAGATGGTGTTAACTTTAGCCTTGACCAACTGTCCCAGGCTCATTTGGAGGGCGTGCCAAATGTCCAACTCCCCACAAACAGTGCCAGCCACCTGGCAGTGGCATGATTTAGCACAGACACTTTGGAAGAAGCAGAGCTGGCCCCAAGTATAGCAGCAGGTGAAGATTTTCCAATTGTGTGCCCCCTGGAGGAGTTTAGCACATGGGTGCTCGTGGTTGTTGTTGTTGGAAGAACATGGCTTTATGCTTTACTTCATTGCTTCTCTCGCATGCCCGGCCTGTTAGCTGTGGATAACCCGTTGCTTTTAAAGAGAGCAAATGCACATGGTTTAGTGTCTGAGCAATGTTTTCCCTTGAGTTATTTGTTTTTTGTATTCATTCAGGCTGTGAGAGGGCCATCCGTGGTTTGTCTGTTTGTTTGTGCCTTATATTCTTTTGTTTGTTAATTTTGCCTACTGTTACTTAACTACCCATGCCTATTACACCTAGTGGTGTACTGTGTTGCCTGTACTATTATAGATTATTTCCAAGACAAATTTATCTTAAGGTAGACAATAGAATGACATGGCAGGTCAAGGAAAGCATCAAGAAATGCAAAGATTAAGAAATAGTTTTTTGACATAGGCAACAAGGGTGGAGGTAGCCTGAGAAAAACCTAGACGTACTTCCGGCAAATTCGAGACTCACTCTGAAGTCTGGCCAAGAACCCATTCTAGCCCGTTTCGAATTTTCCTAGATCTAGGCACCAATCAGAAACCTTGAGACGGGCTTTACACGATGACGATAGAGCACCCTGTTAAAGAAGCCGGGTTTAAAAAAAAATATATATCAACGATGGCTGCTGCCACTTTTTGAAGCTGCTATCACGTTGGTTTTAGACAGGGAGTTAGAAGTTTCGCATAACTACTTCCTTATGTTGGAATGTGCAACAATGTACCAACATGTAGGCTAAGGGATGCCTAGTGATATGATATCTGCAACAGTGGTAGGCTACTGAAAACTGTTTGATATTCTGTTCATTTAGGCCTAGGCCTATAGTAGCTGGACACGTAGCCGACTGAAAACACATTTTTTAATTGGTGTGCTATGCTGACTTGTTAAATGTAAGCCAACAATGCTTTGTTAAAACATCACAGTAATTTATTTCGTCAGTCATCATGTTCATTTTCGCCATATCTGGTCATCTTTATCATTAAGGCTACATTGTTTCAAGCAGAACCTCGAATACTCAAAAAATGAAATAGGCCTAAGCCTATAATTAGCCTAAACATTGCAACATCGAGAGTTTTTATGGAAAGAAAATGATTTACAGACCACTATCTGCATTAAGCTACACTTCAGTGTTTGCCTTGAAACAATTCCGGCATAATTGCTTTGAACGTTTCAGTCTGTCGTCCCTCATCATTGCTTTAATATGTCCCAGCCAGCCAGAAAGGACGAATGAAACAAAATGCTCGTTTGAACGTGAACTGTTTTGTTCAGAGCTGAAATGCAATTGTGTTTGACAGAGGGCAGATGTAAATGGCTAGTGACAAAATATTACCTTTCAGTGTTTTTATTTATTTTTTTATGTATTTATTTAGCACTTGTAAAAAGACAGAATCAGAGAAGAAACAAAGAAAATAAATCAGTGCAGGAAGAGGCAGTAAGCCCAGGCGGGCTTATATGAGGCCTCCACCTAAAAAAGTAACATAACAACAAGAGCCACAAATAAGTATCTAAACAAAAGAAATTAAAAGAAAAAGAAAGAAAATGTATGAACAAACAGTGTAAGCACTACAGTAGAAGAAACTACAATGACAGAAGTCTTCAGGAGAACCAGCTATAGACCAGCAATTAAATTTGCCTTTAGGCATCCTTTAAAATGATTAGTAGTAAAACATTTCAAGGCCAGATGTGAATTTTTTTTCCATATTTTAGCACCCCTATAACGTATGGAAAATTGAGCTTGACATGTTTTAAGTTGAGGAGGGTGAAAATCATTAGCTTGCCTCGTTCCATATGAGTGAACCTGTGAATTAGTTTTAAAATAGCACTTAAAGTGCTCAGGAATCTTTCCATTACAATTATATATTTCATAAATAAAAACACAGGTTTGAAGTACATTAATATCATTCACAGTGTGGTACGATGTCTTTGTAAATTAGCCTATACATTTAATTAAAAAGTGTTTAATTCTCCCTGGTTCTCCCTACAACCAGACAGTGTTGCAAATTGTGTGTTCCTGTTACTCTGTCTCTTTCGTTGCTCTGATTGGTTTTTTGCCTCTCCTATTGCGTCCGAGGCATTTTGACCGGCGTCCGTTTGGGAGCGCCCTTTGGAAATGGGCTGTGAACTAACCTTCCCCAGACCCACTCTCAGTTACGACTGTGAAGGGTCTGGTTTCAACCGGGCTAGGGTGGAGGTGTTTTTACACTTTTCAGACACTCAAAGTTTGAAAACTATGGATATTGTTTTAGAACCAACCAGACCCTAACCTGACTCTCGCCAGATGAATTTCGTTCCGCTTAGCTCCGCCTAGCTTCACTCACATCCATCTGGGACCTCTTCCGTTGAGAGTGATTTCTGCACCAGATTTTATGGTAGAGCCAATCAGGACGCAGGGTGGGAGTTTCATAGATTCATAGAGTTACATAGCGTCATACATAGCGTAGAAGCGACTGTGAGACTGTTATCAGCGTCACGGGTTGGCTTCGATGTGAGTGGTTGAAGTAGCACGTCAATAGATGACGGAGAAGTGGCTTATCCAATCATATGTAAGCATTTTTTGATTAGGCCCAGCCTTCTGAAGCAACACTTCAATGGATTGATCCCAGATGGATGAGTGGAGCTAGGCGGAACGAAATTCATCTGGCGAGAGTCAGGTTAACCAGACCCGGCGGCAGACACAAATTCACGGACGGGCATTACACCTTTCCAGGGGGGGCACGGGAACTTAAATTGATCACGGTAGTTTAAGCTTACACTTGACAAAACATTCTAAAATGAAAATGTAGATGCAATTGTTGTAAAATGGTGCAGCTCCTCGAGAAAGCGAGAGGGGTATGTGTGTTAGAACTGAGATGCGTGTGGAAAAAGTAGACGTGTTGTTGAGACTGGAGCTAGTCATATTCAAAATAATGCAAAAATAAATCCACAGATAAAACCAAAATCCTCGTTTGCTAACCACTTTCAGATAGAGTGTTAGGGAGTTAGCCCCGAAGTTACGGATAACTTCGGCCCTGGAGTGGTAACAAGCTCCCTGTTCTCCGACTAGGTCAGAAGAAAAAAAAACAGTAAAGGTTAACGCTATCAAACAAACCCAGAAACTACTAGGCCTACTTCTACTAACTACGATATGAGATATAGCCTACCTGTGAGCCGATAAGCTATATTTGTCATCGGATGACAGGGGTTAGTGCAGAAGTGAAGTAGACTGCGCCACGTAACCTCCTCTCCATTTAGGTGATGGGCTTACCTAATGTTCCTGATTGATTAGCTACGGAATAATACAGATTTTACAAGTTATAGTGGATGGAATCCACTATCTTGAAATCTCCTGGCTTCTTCTTATTATTGCATTGCATGTAAATGCAATGGACTATTATCACTGTTCTTCTTATTATCGTCTTTTATTATTCTTCTTCCGACCAAGTTTGACGTTTAATGACACTAAAACCACTGAACCGTTTGACGTCATTCAAACACTCCTACAAAGGTCTTGTAACGGACAATTGTACAATGTATTTTTTACATTTATGAACTTTATACTTTTTGAGATATTTACGATAAAAGAGCAACAAATTCCCATTGAGTTAACATTGACCGCTTTGGCGGCAACTTTTAGCATTATGACGTGACTTGCAGCTGAACGTAATCAACCATGCAATCTTTCTACCACTGGAGCTGTGAGTCTTCTGAACGTTCGTCGTATCGCCTGCCGTGATCCCACTTTAGGCTACTTGCTCGTAACTGACTGTCCTTCTCTAACAGACACGGTAAGTGGTCCGATTTTTGGCATTTGAATCATTTATGTCTTCAAACATTATGTTGTATGAAATGATAGGTGACAAATAGCCAAACTAACGTTATAAGGTTAGGCTAGGGGAATAGTTAACGTTAGCAACAGAGAATCCGTAGACGGGCTCTGTTAGCACCCACCTTATCAGCGTTAATAGGCCTAGCAGCTACTGTATGTCGTCAACTTTAAAGTGACTGGTTAGTCGTAGGTTTCGATAACGTTAGCTAACGACAATCAAACCTAACATTGCTCCCAGCTAATCACTGAAGTTAACGTTACATTTGCTCATAACTAACGTTAACGTTAACCAGATACAGTAGTCTAGCCTAATCATATTGTACAGATACTAACGTTATCTGGCTCTTGATTAAATACACCTGTGGAAAGGGACCTGATAAAAGCCATACTGTTTGGAAACGGACCATATGACCAAAGTATTGTTAATACACACGTACAGAAGTTGAGGTAGGCTATAACGTTTGTGTCGTTAACATAGGCTACAGAGTATGTTTACTTGGCCTAGACTAACGTTACTAATTTCTGCATTATTCTGGCCGAAAATTTAAAGTGTAGCCTGGCACATGAATCAAGCTTCCCAGTTGTAGTAGCCTACATCCTAGAGTAGGTCTACATCGTAATCTGTAGAAAAAATGTGGATGACAGACCTAGCATACTGTATAAACTATTGTAGTTGGTTATCAAGATACATAATATCAGAATGGTCCATCCTTAGGACTCAGTTTATGATTATCAACAGCAACAACACACCCTTTGCCTACAAAGTGTTCTAAGCTGTTTACTTGAAACTGTTTGGCTATCAACTAAAAACTAAAACACAAAATGTTGCTTTGTTTGCAATACTATAGGCTAGTATATTTAACTACCATTACACATTTATGGTGCAACAATCTCACTTAAATATCTAAGTTGTATTGAACAATTGTACACATTCCTTGTTTTTGGTATAACTAACTTGTTTGCTTTTGTCTTTTAGGTTCCAGACCAGACGAGTGTGGTGATGACCGTGTATTACATTGTGTGTGCCTGTCTGTGTGCACATCCTGCCAACCATACATCGCTGACATTAACACTAACATTAATTCCTAAAAACATGTGACCATATCTCAACATATCTGCACATACCTTTGAACTA
Organism: Alosa pseudoharengus; assembly: GCF_046254945.1. Taxonomy (NCBI): domain Eukaryota; kingdom Metazoa; phylum Chordata; class Actinopteri; order Clupeiformes; family Clupeidae; genus Alosa; species Alosa pseudoharengus. The sequence continues at coordinate 1,030,794 of NW_027468704.1, read as the reverse complement.
TAGACGTAGATCTGAGATCTACACTGAGACATTCTGAGTATTATATTGTTGCAGGAGGACTATGCCGACAACTACTGTATATGAAGCATGCATACATTTGAATCATGTGCTGTGACATCTGTGAAACTTAGCTGTGCTGTTAGACCTCTGTTTTTAGACCTGAGTTGTGCTGTGTGAAAATTAAGATTCTAACCTAAGTTCTGTCTAAAATTGATCATCTGAAGGGCTGAATCTTGTTCTTCAGTCTATATCACCATCAAAAGTGACCTATTTATTACAATTAACTGAGACCTCTAGCTCTTGCTGCCATTTCAGAACTACCACTGATAAATAGATCTGTCTTAGGATAATATGATTGGCATTATCAAGTTCTGTATATATACACACACAACTGTGATTTTTTTTTTTACTTCAAGCTTACATTGGTTGTTAAGTGTTCATTAGTGTATTCTGAGTATCATTCTGCTGTATTAAAACAAAGAATGTTGATCAATATTGAATTAACAATTTATTTTTACTGACTGTCATATACTCTAAGCTAACATCTAATGAATTAAGTGGTTTTCAAGAATACTGGACACGTCTATGTAATCTGAATAATCATACTGTAAGTAATTTAATGTTATACACAGCAGCTTTTTTGCATTTACATGCAATGGTAATTCCTTGGAATTGCATTTTCTAGTTATTATTATAACCTTTTTTTCTTTTTACCTTTTCAAGAATTAATGCGACTCTAATCGCTTAACATACAGACATGTTGAAATAACCGTTTTGTAGGTCTGGAGTTGGACAAGAGAGTTACTTTTTCAGATTTTCTTAAAAGTTTATACATTTTGAGAAATAGGGGATTAAAAATTGTAAAAAGCTCATTTTTCCCCCATAGACTTGTATGGCTGTGATGTCATAATGGCCTAAAGCCAGCTGCGCTCGTTAAGCTCCCAGAGTAGTTCCCGGGCAAATTAGAACACTGACACAGGTGTCACCTGTGAAATCAACTGTCTCAGCTTCTAATGCATACAATCTGGTGCTCCCTAAAACTACATATCCTGTTTAAGTGCTTCCCGTATATCAAAATAAAAGTCACAGCCATATCTCATGCTTTGCGCATTATATCTCCAGAACGGTTTGACGCATATGCTTCAAATTTGGTACAAGTGTTTGTAAAGACTCAAAGATGAAGTGAGTTGATGTTGGAGGTCAAAGGTCAAGTCAATGAACACTCTGAGTGCGATATCTCAAGAATGCCTTGACATACATGCCTGAAATTTGGTATGAGTATTTGTATGGATTCAAAGATGAAGTGAATTGATGTTGGAGGTCAAATGTCAAGGTCAAAAACACCTTGAGTGTTATATCTCAAGAACGCCTTGACACACAAGGTCTTTTGGTACGAGGGTTTGTATGAACTCAAAGATTAAGTGATTTAATGTTTTTTTTTCAAGGAATTTCCCCACTAACATTAAGCCAGCAGCTTTCCATCCACTATTGTAATTCCTCTGGCATTACATTCTAGTTTTATTTGCTACTTGCTAGATTGACAAACGTATAATATAGGCCTACATTTAATAAGTGTTCAAAATCAATCTATGGGATTGGGGTTGGTTGGAGCAGCCAAGCTCGTCCAGAGCGGGCACAGATGACTTCCAGGACGGGCCTGGCCCCCTAAAGCCCCCCCATGCCGCCGGGACTGAAACCAACAACCTTTCTACATTATCTGGGGGTTTTGTGTGCAAAAAGTGGAATTAATTTTCAAAAAATTAGAAGAAAATGTGAAAATCATTTTTCGGACTAGATTTAATCGCTTATTTTAAAACATACAGATAAAAACACTAAAGATGGATTGTGAAAATTTGAAGACAAAAAAAAAAATCTTGTTCCTTTGACTATATTAGCAAAATATGCAAAAAAATCAGAAGAAAATCCAGCGGGAGCCTTTTTCCAAACGCAGAGTACTGTACTATATATTATTATGACTGCCGCGCTAGCGACACTGAAAAACCAGGCTGCACGAAACTTAGATGATAAGGATTACACAACCATTTTCATTTTGATCGTAGATATAAACCCTCTCGTGTAAACCTACAGTGTCTGCTAGGCAGGGAGCAAAGGAGGGACTCTAAACAAGTATGAATGGAGGTCCAGCACACATTACCCATCCTGTGGACTTCTGATAACACGGAAACAATATACTACAAAACCAAGTGCCAGAGCCAAAATCAAGCTTGTTTACAGTGATAGTGAAAATATATTTTCAGAAATAAAGTTTCACACTGAATCCAGTTATATGCTTAGACTGATAACAATTACCGTTTTCATTTCAAATATCATGATTATCATGGTTGATTACCTTGGTGTGGAAACCGCATGTTTAATCCTTCACAGCTTCATCCAAGCCTGCTTTTGACAAACAGTAGGCCTGGTACAATTAAACAAAACTGGTACCCTACTGATTCTGTTATCTACTTGATGGATTTAATTGTGGCACAAAGCCAATTAAACATGACCAAGGAAAAAGTGAACGGGACAACACACAATGCCACGGTAACGTTATGCTATGAATTAAGAATGCTCAGCTCAGCCAGGTTTGTTTGTGCACTCAGGATGTAGGCCTATGAATGTGAATGAAAATATGCCCTTCTCCAGTAGCAATAGGCCACCTTAAAATGCACCAGAATAAAGGAATCAATTTTCAACAATTTTTTTAACCCTCCCTCAGCACTCTCTCTATGAGCACCGCAAGGTGAAAATACCATGATAATACCGAAAACCGTGATAATTTCGGTCACATTTTTCATGTTTGTGCAAAGTCCTGGCTTTCTTATTCACAGTCCTTTCTTTCTTATTCACAGTGCTGATTGACAAGGTTATAATCAAAACCATAGTCTGAAGAAACCAATAACATTTGAGTGATATTAATGTCAATCCTAAGGACATTCATCCAGCACAGTCTTTGCATTGTGTTGCTAGGGACTCATTGCTAAGGTTTCACCACTAGGCAGATCACAAGTTAGACATCTGTGCATTTACTGCAATACTGCTTTATTTTGTTCAGTGGCATTATCATTTTCAGTGTGTCAAAACAGCAACTTGTGATCATGTGCCTGACCACATGTGGCATGTTAACCTCAACAGCTAAAGTTATTTCCAGTTCCTTTCACTGACAATGAGTGAGGGAAAAAAATCATTCCATCTGCAGTTGGACAAGAGAAAACAGATGTGAAAGTGCCAACATTTGTCGGTGTACAAAATATTCTGAATCCAAATGCCATGCAATAGGGAACAACAACCAACTTCTCTCTGCATCCGCTTTATGGTTTTGCTCTGAAACTGTGAGAAGTTTTGAAAACAATAATGTATACAGTGTATTCTAACACAGGGAGAAAATTGCAAATGGGACAACTGGCGAATGATGCCATTGTGTTATTATGACAAACACATCCACTTACATAGAAAAACTTCCTACATTGGCTTACTTATGGCATATAGAAGTAAACAGAAATGAGCAAGTTCTGATAAAATAACTCAATGCAATACTTGCAATGTGTTCCCTTTCATATATTTTTGTGTGCACCCTTTTGTTGTTTGTATTTCCCCCAGGAAACAAAAGCAAAAACCAACATGTTGTGAGACAATGCAGTCACGCTTGTTATGTGGAATTCAGCGGCCGCTGCATCATTTGGTAAACCCCTATCGCTGGGGTGGTTTTGTATCTGAGCTGAAAACCTAGATGTGGAAGTCAGCAACTTAACCAGCTCCTCTCTGTTCCCTCTCTGGCCTACTGGTTAGGGCTTTGGACTTGTAATGGGTTGCCGGTTCAAACCCCGACCAGTAGGAACGGCTGAAGTGCCCTTGAGCAAGGTACCTAACCCCTCACTGCTCCCCGAGCGCTGTAGCAGGCAGCTCATTGCATCGGGATTAGTGTGTGCTTCACCTGTGTGTTCACTGTGAGTGTGTTTCACTAATTCACGGATTGGGATAAATCCAGAGACCAAATTTCCCTCACAGGATCAAAAGAGTATACTATACTATACTATACTATACTATACTATACTGTACTGTACTATACTATCTAACATTTTCTGAGCCTGAAAAAGGCAACTTAAAAAACAAACAAAAAAACATGCCCACATCCTTAGAAGATGTTAAGCTATCTGGATGACTACAACACAACATAATAATTATAATACATTTTATTGGTAACACTTTACTTGACGGGTGAGTGGCGGGAACACATTCATAGCAGCTGTCATAAACTGCACATAAAGCATTCATGGCTTTTTCACGAGACATGACTCAACATTCATACCAAACCTTTCATGAATGTGGAAGACAGAACGACGAGAGCTTGTCAAAATAAAAGTTCAAAGTCGCAAAACAGCATTGCTGTTTTGGGTCCAAACCTGTTACCTGATCATGTCACATCTGAGTCAATGGGCTACTCCAGTGCCAAAAAGACAGAACATGGTCAAGCAAATAATTTTTGTTTCATAAAAATATATTTGTTTTATGATGTAACCTTTGCAGATGATTTCTCATCTTTTGCTACTGGGAGTGTCCAACCGTTCCAGGTTACACAAATACGGGTCAGCTGAATGTAGGCTAGTTTACCTCCCAGTGTTAAACTCAGTGATTACAAATACTTCACAACTTGTATAGTAAAGTGACATTCGATGTAGACTTCATAAGATATTCATGAGATATTTACAAAGATACACAAATACAATGTTGGACTTTTATTTTGACAAGTTGTCGTCGTTCTGTCTTCCACATTCATGAAAGGTTTGGTATGAATGTTGAGTCATGTCTCATGAAAAAGTCATGAATGCTTTATGTGCAGTTTATGACAGCTGCTATGAATGTGCTATGAACTCACTCGTCAAGTAAAGTGTTACCATTTTATTTATAAAGCGCCTTTCAAGACACCCAAGTTCGCTTAAAAAATAAAGATGCCAAAACACAACACAAATAAGAAAATGAATAGAAAACACAGACACACACAGAAACCCCCCAAACAGACAAAATGCGCGAGAATATTCCCTGACTTCATGTGGACGAATACACATAAAACAGTTGTAGCTCAAAGTAACAAACTGATGGAAGGGTACACACTGTGCACATTTGGTTGTAGCACAGCTGATCATGCTACAATGCAGAGCGGGGGACAAGGGTCTGCAGTTGCCTGACTAGTCTTGTGTTTAGTTTTGCAGTCATGTGCTTTGGTTTCTTTATGTGTCCATGCAAATGACATTGCCACACAAGAAGGAATTTATAATCTATATGTAAGGTGAGGGGGCAGTATTAAAACGACCACCCAATTAAAGAGCCGGGACTCTGAATTACTTTCTCTTAAGTTCTCTTTGGTGGGATCTGTAGTATCATTTTTATATATGTTTCTCATTTACTCAAATGTTTAGTTTAACCATGCATTTGTGCTATGTGAAAATGGTTCCCTTCATTCAAAATCTCCATCTGTGGAAATTTCCAGAATGAGAAGACTGTTTGCTGTAGGGTGTCTGATTGACTTCACCCCAAGGACACAAACATAGCCTAGGCCATTGGAAGGTTAAGGGGTCTTGTAACATCTTTATCTCTATTAATACTAACTGGATGGATGGATCATTGTTGGGGGAAAGTTTCTTGTGATTTTCCATGTGTGTGTGTTAAGAGTATAAGAACTGGCTTCACCCAGAGATGGGTGGGCTTGTTACTTTGACATTTCATGTGGCTCCTTGTATCGTGAATAAAGCTGCAGTCTCATACCAGTTGTCTTTGAGTAATTTTGACCACAGATCAACACAAGAGGACAACCCAGACCACAGTGTTCCAATATTAAAATATATTTATTACAATCTTTGTTAATAAAGAATACACACCATGCACACACTTGCTCACTCTGAATATTGCAGTGTAAGCTTACAGTCCGCAAAAGTTTCCCCTAATTAGTCCAGCCCGTCGCTGCATTGGAAAAGCAGAGCCAGTGTTGTGCCTAAAAACTACTGTCAAGTTTATGGAATTACACAGTAGTCAGGAGGCCAAAACTGATATTAAAACTTTGTCGGATACTTTTTGGTACAAGCATACAACCTATCCAGTATAAATATTTAACCCTCCAACATGTGTTCTACCCAGGTTGTCAGCTTAGAAAATGTTTTTTTGTCCATTTTAACACTATATTTTTTAAAGTGGTAAAAGCGGATTTTTCCCCCAAAGTGCTTCCATTTTCAAAAGTTTCCCTAGTCCAGCCCGTCACTGCATAGGAAAAGCAGAGCCAGTGTTGTGCCTAAAAACCTCTGTCAATTTTACGGAATTGCACATAAAAAAGGGTCAGGAAAATCTGTGTCAGATAAAACAGCCTCAGATGAAACGGTCTCAGACGAAAAGCTGACATAGTGAGATATCAGACATGGTCTGGCTTTGGGACCCACAATTTCCCATGTTCATTTAGTCGCGACCCAGATATTTTTTTTAGCGTTCAAGCCAACGGATATGGTGAGCTACATGGTAAGACATGCAAAGTGCCTGTAGCCCTTATTGTTTGGAATATGTTGATCAATAACCTGTCAAAGCACTCGACAGGTTTGTCTTTGACAGGGGTGCTTTGTTTACATGTGGCATTTTAGTTTTGATGGTTTCATGCTCTCATGTTCCAGGAATTCACTGAACACCACACACTGAGGTTTCTGTCCTATTTTGTCCTTTAAGTGAATCCTACTTCAAATATTCAGGGTCGTAGTCTGCTAAAATGGTCTGCCGGACCTGTCACACAAACATTGTCTATGTCAATGGCAATGACATACGAATAAAGTTTATCAAAAGAAAGGTCAGAAATAAAGGTCCGAGATCTGATAAGGTAGCATTTTAACCGACCCACCCAGAACGGTTCCACAACCCACTTTTTGGTCCCAACCCACTAGTAAAGAAACACTGGCCTACAGCACACCATATGGTGCTTTTACTGCTATGCATATTGCCCTAACTGTAATCGATAATGATGATGAAGATGACGACAACTTTGGTATGAATGGTCTTTGTTTTTGAGTAGATATGCCTACAGTTTGTTTATTTGAAGAATTGACTCAATAAGAGCCAATATCCTTAGTTCTACTCTTGACCCTGCAGAGCTTCAACCCCCTATTAGCAGCCATCATCAGCACTTTGTACCAGTTTCTTCCTCTGAGCTGTCTCAGGTTGTCTCAGTCTCACGGATGAGGCCCACTCATTGCCCCTCAGATGTCATTCCCTCTCAGCTCTTCAGAAATATCTTTTCCATTATCTGCCGTGTCATTCTGGCAATAGTAAACAGCTCACTAGCCACTGGTGTTGTCCCATCCACTTTTAAGCTTGCTATGTAACTTCTCCTAAAAAAGCCTTCCCTTGACTTAAGCGAATTGCAAAATTACAGACCAATCTCAAAATTGCCTTTAATCTCTACACTTTTAGAAAAAGTGATTATAGTAATAGTTTACTATTGTTGGTTTACATGTGACTGTTTTCCTGTTCATTTGTTATGTCGGTAAAATCACAAAAAAAGAAAGTAAAACTGCTCAAATATGTTCAACATCTAGTATTTACTGAAATGTGCATAATTCACGGTGGTTGCCATCCAGTGATGTCATAATATGCAAATTAGATGAGTAAATTTACCCCCTTCATAAACTTCTGGTCATACTCAATGATTTTCACATTTACAGTAGGACTTTATCTCTGACCACTTGCAAGCCATGGCCTTTTGAAATTTTGATGTAAAAATCCAATTTATATTTTTTAAACCCTGGCGGCTAAAGGGTTAAACAAACTGTATAGCTGCCTCAATGACAAAGTAATCATATTTAGACCCCCCTCCTCTGTCACCAGCCTCAGCAGTACTCTAGGTCTGCTCTCAAACTATGTGCACTCCGTGGTTAGAAATCTTGGTGTTGTAGTAAAAATTATTTGTAAGAACATACTGTATACAAATGTAATCTTAACTTCATCAGCCTGTCTCCCTCATATTTGCCTTAACTGCTGTGCCTGGCGAAGACACTTCTCGACCATTTGCAAATCAAGTATTTTGTCATGTACGACGGCCCAGCTTTTGTCTTGTGCCAGACTTCACCATAGGTGGTCGGCGCCAATTAAGCACGCATATGTCCGGGGCGTGTCTGAACTTTTCCACTGGCACAGACAAAGGCCCTGTTAACAGAATATAAGGCTGTGAGGAACTACAATCGGGAGGTGACTTGAGGCAACTTGTTTCATGTTTCTCCTCCGAGCCGGCTTGTAATAAACCTGGGAACGTTTCCCTTTCTTAACACATCTCAGCTCGGTTCTGCTTCCACGTCATTTGTAATTCTCACCACAGTGTCATGCTTAATTTTAATAAACAAATCAATAGTATGATCAGAAGTGTTTTTTTTATCAATTTAGAGTAATAGCTAATCTCAAGTCCTTTTTAATCACAGAACGATCTTGAAGTTCTTATACATCGATGATTGCAATATCTTATACACAGGACCAGATTGCTTACTGGTACTACAAAGAGAGAGCACATCACACCAGTCCTGGCTCAGCTGCACTGGCTTCCTGTTAAATTCAGAATTGATTTTAAGATTTTACTTTTTGTTTTTTTAAGGAGACCAACTAACGCAATTAATGGGCTAAAGTCAATCACACCACGGATTGCCTCCAAAATCCACATTCCATTCATAATATTCGTATGTAGCTTCACATAGATGTTATTTATGCACTCACATAGCCACACACAGATATACACAGGTACAATTATGTTTTCAATTTTTAGACAATGTATTATGTATGCCTATACATTTCGAGCAGGATGTAGGCTATTACTGTTAATTTGATGATCTACATTATGGGAAATTTAACATGGCAGTTCCCCTGTTACTCCTATCCCTGCTCATTTTTGTTTTGTGTAGGCCTACTGTATTCTAGTATGCCATTGCTTGGGACATCTCTGTCTTGACTTGGGACTTGACTCAGACTTCAGCGTTAAGACCTGAGACTTACTTGTGACTTGTCAAATAGTGACCTTGTCCCACCTATGGCAATACCACTTCGGGCCTCTGAGGCTCTGGCCACCCCAACCATACCACCAAGAGGCTCTCTACTGCCCTCTGCAGTTGTGTGTATGGAGTCTGGAGACCTAAGCACCTAACACATGAGCCATAGTCTGACGTAGTCATACTCAATTCTATTCAGAATTTGAGTCTGATATCGCTTGATTGAGACGTGATTATGGGGTGTGTTTCAGCCGATACAGGGGGAAAATGCCTCTGCACTCAATTGGATAGACTTAACCAATCAGAGCAATGAAATAGCCTACCGTGAAAATGCTGAAATTCTGGCTGTTAAACACATATTTTTAACGCAGTTAGGGAGGGACAGAAATGCAATTTACATGACATAAGAATAAATTCAATAGTGCAACCCCCCCCCGGACTGTTGTTTTTATCTCCTAATCAGGGGGATCAGACTCCTCCCAATCACCCCCATAATTCAAACGGTGGTGGGCGGGGTTAAATTCAGGATGGCTTCCAGGCTACAATGAGAGACAAGTACAAGGTTGATGTTTTTTACTTTCTTACTTGTGTTTGAGCATCTGATGTATCATATTCAGATGCTCAACCACAAGAGAAGTAAGAAAGCAAAAAAAATCAGCAAAGCCTTGTACTTATACTGAGTGCTGTACTCACTACATGGAACTTTGGCTCACCTTCACAACATCTGAATAAATTATCTTACTCCAATACAACTTATATGTCTAAAGCCATATACGGTGCATATTGTCATTGTTTGTGTGCATCATTCCTCCATTCATATTACTCTTAATTAATCTGAATTATTCTGTTTTTCATCCCTCTACTCCTCTTTGAAAAGTTCCTAAGATAAGCACTTGCACATTATTATAGTGGATGGAGACTTTCTAATGAGGAGACACAGCACTCAAAAAATCCTCCATAAAAAAATCCTCCATAGAAATGCATGGGGTTAGTTTGTAACGGCCGTTGTCTAAACATATCCCACCCATTCCTCGGCAAAACGTCACATGTGAATACATTGAGCCAATCATATGTTGTGTTGTGAAGACATCTTCCCAATCATGTGTTGTGAATTCGCCGCTGGACCAAGATTGGTGTCGTGAAGCCTTGCGCACGCGCATTTCTGCTGAATAGGATGCCCGATGAGTGCCCAAAAAGAGTTGCTATATGGCCACCGAGTGGAGGGACTTTGTTATAACCTTTTCTGTTTACCTTTTCAAGACTGAATGCGACTCTAACCGCTTAACGTACAGACATGTTGAAATAACCGTTGTGTAGGTCTGGAGTGGGGCAAGATATTATTTCAGAGTTATTATTTCAGACTAAAGCCAGCTGCGCTCGTTAAGCTCCCAGAGTAGTTCCTGGGCTAATCAGAACACTAGCACAGGTGTCACCTGTGAATTCAACTGTCTCAGCTTCTAATGCATACAATCTGGTGCTCCCTAAAACTACACAACCCGTAATTAACTTGTGTGCATGCACAGTAGCGTTCTCCTTGCGTCATTGGTTCCTACCGATTCCTAAAGGCACTGCTGCTGTCAAGCATCCTCTTGAAGAAAGTTTACTCTCTTGTTGTCTGGTTCGTCCAACAAACGACGACGAAACGGACGTTTTCCTACCACCGGTAGGAAACCGGTAGCTAAGCACTTCACACTCAAATTGCCAGCCAGCCGCCTTTCGTAGCGATAGCTGGCCTGACGAGGGAAATGGCAAACAATCACTGGCTGAAACTTAGCCTTCGTTTTGAACTACGTTTGTATGAGTGGTAGGCTAGGTTGTGGCGTAAAATGACTTGATTGTAGGCTTAGCTGTTTGTTGTTCAGTTGAACATACACTGCTCAAAATAAATAAGTGAACACTTTTTCATAGGAGTATAGCATCAAGTCTATCAAACTTGTAAGCTATTGGTCTGGCCAGTTATGTAACAGAGGTGGTTGTGAATCAGTTTCACCTGCTTTGGTGTCATCAAAGTTAACAACAGATGCACTAGAGGAGCAACAATGAGACAACCCCCAAAACAGGAATGGTTTTACAGGTGGTGCAACTGATAATTTTTCCATCTTTATCCTTCTTGAGTGATTTTTCACAAGTTTCGCTTTTGGGTAGGGTTAGTGTCACTACTGGTAGCATAAGCCAGTACCTGGAGCCTACTAAGGTTGCACAGGTAGTCCAACTCCTCCAGAATGGCACACCAATACGTTCCATTGCCAGGACTTCTGTGTCTCCCAGCGCAGTCTCAAAAGAAGATTCCTGGAGACAGGCAGTTGCTCTAAGAGAGCTGGGCAGTGTGGTAGAAGATCCTTTACCTCCTTTGTGCAAGGAGGAACATTAGGAGCCCTGCCAGAGCCCTACAAAATGACCTCCAGCAGGCCACTGGTGTGAATATCTCTGACCACACTGTCAAAACGGACTTCATGAGGGTGGCCTGAGGGTCCGATGGCCTCTAGAGGGACCTGTGCTCACTGCCCAGCATTGTGAAGCTCAATTGCCATTTGCCATAGAATACAAAATTAGCAGGTCCGCCATTGGCGCCCTGTGCTTTTCACAGATGAGAGCAGGTTCACCCTGAGCACATGTGACAGACGTGAAAGGGTCTGGACATGTTGTGGAGAACATTATGCTGCCTGCAACATCATTCAGCATGACCGATTTGGTGGTGGGTCAGTGATGGTCTGGGGAGGCATACCCTTGGATGGACGCACAGACCTCTATGGGCAAGACAATGGCACCCTCACTGCTCTTAGGTATTGGGATGAATCTTCAGACACATTGTCTGACCCTGTACTGGTGCAGAGGCCCCTGGGTTTCTTCTGGCGCACAACAATGGCCGGCCACATGTGGCGAGAGTGTGCAGGCAGTTCCTGGAGGATGAAGGAATTGATACCATTCACTGTCCCCCACACTCCCCTGACTTAAATCCAGTAGAACACCTCTTGGACATTGTGTTTTGGTCCATCCAACACCGGCAGGTTGCACCACAGACCGTCAAGGAGCTCAATGATGGCCGTGTCCACATCTGGGAGCAGACCCCCAGGACACCATCCGCCGTCTCATTGTCAAGCATGTGGGGTCCATATGAACTACTGAGTACCATTTTGAGTTGCTGCAATGAAATTTAGGCAAAATGGACTAGCTTGTCGCATCATTTTTTCACTTTTTTCATTGATTTTCGTGGGGGTCTTTGAATTCAGCCCTCTATAGGTTGATCATTTTCATCACCAAAAAATAATGTGGCATCCTTTACCCAGTACACATTACCCAGTGCATATCAGTATAGATATCCAGCAAGTTTTTTCCCCATTGAGATCTGATGTGTTTTGAAAGTGTTTCTTTAATTTTTTTGAGCAGTGTATTTATCTAACAGCTGTCCCCCCCCCCTTCTATTTCTGTTAGGTGCCGCTTCACTCTGCTACTGAAGGATCACGGTGGGTTTCCACACAGCGAAACACCTCACGATTTTCGGCCAGCGAAATTTCGCCTCGGTGGGGGTGACGGCCAAACAGCTAACCTTTTGACTGTAGTGTCAAGCCAGTGGTGGCAAGCGAGCTAATTAGGCTAATCAGCTAGTTCAAACGTTTAAGTACTTAATGAAGATATCCAGGGGTCTTTATGCCTCGACTAAGTTGATGTTGCGTATAAACAACAATTCATGTTCATAGAAACAACAAGGTCAATAAGACATAATATATTTCATACCTGTGTTGCAGCATGTAGCCTAGCTGTCTATACCTGTCTGTAGCTAGGTGTACAATGCAATCCAATGTCCGAAAATATTAGCATGTCGCCTGTCAGCTAGCTAAAAAGTTTGAGTGTTTAAACTAACATATATATAGTGGTCTATTTAGTGGTGTATGTGGTCTGACTAAGTTAGTGTGGCATATTAACCACAATTTGTGTTGATACAAGTGCCAATGTTCGTGTAGAAACATTTTAATCACATACAAATTTTCGTGTTACAGCTCAGGTAGTCTCCGCCATCTTGGTCAGACTTTTTTGTAACTCCCGCCTCCAAACACAAACACGCGAACCTGATTGGTTCTCGAATGGTCCTCATTTAAATAAAGTTAAACTTTCGCCAACTTTGATTCGCCTACCTCGGCAATTCGCTCTCATTTCGCCCAACCAGGGCGAATTTCGTCTCCATTCAACCTCAATGAGAGCGACGCGAAATTTCGGTGTGTGGAAACCATTATTTTGGGGGGTATGGGCGGCGCCATCTTGGAAAACCTTGGGAAATCCTAACCCCGCCCACCTCCTGGCCAATCCATATATGGGTAAAAGGGCGGGGCTTTGTATGAGACTGAGCAAGCCGGTGAACCCGCCTCGTCGTCTATGCTCGTCGTCAGCCGAGCAGCCTCAGCTAAGCTATCTGTAACGTTAGGCCTACAAGATGGACTGGCACAGACGTTGCTGTAACATAATTTGCTGGTAAGTTTGATCTGCTAACGTGAAGTTCATGTATGTTTCTTAATGCCATGTTCAGACACTTATTAATTTTGTATGCTGAAAGGTATTCGGGTGAACGGTTTAAAAGTTGAGAATGAAGAGTTGAGTTTGCAGATTCTAGCTTCTAGGTAAAATAAACTAACGTTAGCTATCCCTCCCTTGCTGAAGTTACGGTAAAATAACGTAGAGTAATTTAGCAGTTTAGTGTTACAGGTTCAGCAACTCATACCGACAAAAATGTATCTTTGCCTTTATTGTTTTGTGATTAACGTTACCCATCTCATATCCTCAGTGGCAGCCATCATTCATTGTAACGTTAATTAATTTACAATAACATCAGCCAGCTCGCTGTATTCTGTCAACGTGTGGTGTAAATTGATAACAAAATCGTAGTAGGGTATTAGTTAACTTGTACATCATTAATTATTTTTGATTAACTCTTAATATCACGTTTTGAAATCGCTATATTGCTCTAAAGTTGTCAGTGGTAGCTTGGTCTAAGATGAGATTGAAATTTCTCATCGGTGGCCATTTCACGATCCTGCGTTCATGTTTGGTTAGCTTGCCTTATTTCCCCTTCTTGTCAGGCTATTATCAAAACGTTAAATCCAGTTACAGTGTCCGGTGTTTGGCATAATAATGCCAATATTAGTGTAGTTTGTCACTGAAGACCCATTTCAAATCACACAATAGTACTACAGCATTGTACAATAACTGTACTTTTGTTGATTAAAACAAGTAGTGTTGGTTTGCATTATTGTATTATCTTGTAAGATATATAGGTACTAATGAAATGTTTACCTTTCTATTTTGCCAGTTCGCCATGGGGAGGAGGCGGCGGCAAGGAGGTCCATGGGCTCTAACCTGGGACTAGAGGTCCAGGTGAAATGGTTTGGCTGGGGTGTGGTGATATTGAACCCATTGAGACTATACAGTACATTTCACTTTATGTCTATTGATGGACTGTTACACCTACCCTTTACTTATGCCAAACCCCATTTCTGTTCTTTAAATATCAGAAAGCAAACTTACTGTTGATGGCACTGAACTTGCACTTGGAAATGTTTATGGAACTCTTCTGAACTGTGAATTACATTAAAACTCATGCCAAACCAATTTGCCTGTACTTTCAAAAACATTTATACAAATCCGTCAGCTTCAGTCAGTAGGTTGAATTGAAGACCCAGATGCAGAAGTAAAGGTGATTTTTTACTTGTATATCTTGAGCATTACAGGTAACCACTGAATTTGTGAAACTAAAATAACAAAAACTAATATGTACTGAGCTAGTACATAGTCAATACATATTAGATCACGGTAACACTCCAAAATAAGGTGCCATAATAAATAGCAAACTAGTAATTACCTAACCCTTTGTTAATATTTGTTAATTGTTACTAAAATATCTATTTGGCACAAGTTAATAGTTTTTTCATCATTAATTAAATATTAGTTGTTTGCATAAAATCTGTATGTTAATGTTTTAATAAATCTATTAACTAATATTGTATTAATATATGTTAATAGTTAACTAAATATATTTTTGGCACTAATTAACAGTTATTTCTTACATCATTTAAATGTTAAATGTTTATTTACAAACTATATGCTAATATAAAAGTTAATGACATATTATTATTTATCTAGCTTTTCTGATTAGCTTTGTGGATAATTTATGGAATTTATGGTTTATGGCTTTATGGTCTTGTGGGGTGTATAAGGCACCCTACTGCCAGTGGTTGGTTGTGTGAGAGTTTGCGCTCCTCTTCTTCCACTTCATCCTTATTGGATACCTTTGTGGTTGGCTGTCCTGTAATTGGTGACTCTGTCTAGTGTTTGAAAGTAGTGTACTCTTTGCCTTCGGAAGTACTATTTGGTTGCTGCTTGAATTTGGTGAAATTCAGGGGAGGGGGGTGTAACAGAGTTAGAAATGTAGTTTGGTGTTTGTATGTGATTTTCGCCGTAATTAAGCAGCTTTATTAAGTGTGCTTGCAAAGCAGCACACTTATTGTTCTTCTTAAGTTTTCTTATTAAGTGTGCTTGCAAAGCAGCACACTTATTGTTCTTCTTAAGTTTTCTTATTATTAGGGGTCCGAGCAGCGTAGCTGCAGGAACCCTATTGTTTCTGTACCGTTCATTTTTTGGCCAAAATTCTGTAAAAGTCATACTGCAGCCTAAACTGTAACTCCAAAACTCTTCAAATTTTCAGGTATGGTTACCAGTACCCCCCTCTGCCCATAACCCAAAATTTGGGGTACTGCACCCAAAGGTGGCGCTATTGGAAAAAAAAGTTAATTATGCTAATTTCTCCTTACCAGATTGACATAGACTCAAAATTCTTTCATAATATTAATCTCTAAACTCAGATGCATCTTTTTGGCCCTGGTCTTATGGTCTAAAAATGTTTACTTTTGACACAATTTCAGAGAAAAGCCAAACATAAATTATAAAAAGTTTCACACTCTTCAAAAATAATCAAATCTTCACCAAAATTCTCACAGACAATGTTTAGACCAAGCCTCACAAAAGTTATCGCTCAGAATTTTGATATTTTGTTCCATTTCAAAGATATAGGCCAATAAAGTTAGACCACTTAGGCCTTTTTTCCTAGATCACCTATATTCCTATAAACCATAAGTCCTAGAAACTTGACATTTTCAAGTATTGTTACCAGTACCCCCCACTACCCATAACCCAAATTTGGGGTACTGCACCCAAAGGTGGCGCTCTTGTCAAAAATGCTTATTTCTCCTTACCAGATTGACCTAGACTCAAAATTCTTTCATCATATTAATCTCTACATTCAGATGCATCTTTTTCACCCTGGTCTTACGGTGTGTTTCCACACAGCGAAACACCTCGCGATTTTCGGCCAGCGAAATTTCGCCTCGGGGGCGTGACGGCGAAACCGCTAACCTTTTGACTGCAGTGTCTAGCCAGTGGTGGCAAGCGAGCTAATTAGGCTAATCAGCTAATTCAAACGTTTAAGTACTTAATGAAGATATCCAGGGGTCTTTATGCCTCGACTAAGTTGATGTTGCCTATAAACAAAAATTCATGTTCATAGAAACAACAAGGTCAATAAGACATAATCTATTTCATACCTGTGTTGCAGCATGTAGCCTAGCTGTCTAGCTAGGTTTACAATGCAATCCAATGTCCTAAAATACTAGCATTTCGCCTGTCAGCTAGCTAAAAATGATCGAGTGCTTAAACTAACATATATAGTGGTCTATTTAGTGGTGTATGTGCTCTGACTAAGTTCGTGTGGCATATAAACCACAATTTGTGTTGATACAAGTGCCAATGTTCGTGTAGAAACATTTTAATCACATACAAATTTTCGTGTTCCAGCTCAGGTAGTCTCCGCCATCTTGGTCAGACTTTTTTGTAACTCCCGCCTCCAAACACAAAGACGCGGACCTGATTGGTTCTCGAATGGTCCTCATTTAAATAAAGTTAAACTTTGGCCAACTTTGCTTCGCCTGCCTCTGCGATTCGCTTTCATTTCGCCCAACTAGGGCGAATTTCGTCTCCATTCAACCTCAATGAGAGCGACGCGAAATTTCGTTGTGTGGAAACACACCGTTATGCTCTAAAAATGTTTACTTTTGCCACAATTTCAGAGAAAAGCCAAACATCATAAAAAGTTTCACAGGCTTCAAAAAATGATCAAATCTTCACCAAAATTCTCACAGACAATGTTTAGACAAAGCCTCACAAAAGTTATCAAAATAATTTGGATATGTTGTTCCATTTCAGAGATATAGGCCAATAAAGTTCGACCACTCAGCCCATTTATCCTATATCACCTATATTCCTATATGAGTATTTTTTTTCTTGGATAACAAGCATACAACCATCATTAGGTGGATACCATTAACAGTGCACATTTTCAGATCTGTACTCTTTTTTTATAAAGCCCTTAATTCTATTGTCAAACGTATGCTAGGAATTTTCTTGATGTTGTGTGTTTGCCAACACATATTTTCACCATGTGAATGTGACTACCCAATATGTAGGATTATCAGTGGCTCAGTGGGATAATGCCTTGTGCTGGTGTTTGTTAGGTTGAGAGTTCGAATCCTGCTAGAGCTTTGGGCTCAAGATGCACATGCTATTGGTTATTGAAGATTCACGCCATTGAACAGCACCTGAATGACATCAGGCAATCAACATTCACACTCATTAGTTGCCAAGAATCAGAATGTCGACACACTCTATGGCATATAGGGGAACTTCTTTGTTTACTATTTTTCCTTCGTCATTAAGTCTATCATATTTATATTTCATCCATTACTGTTCTTTTCTACAAATATCTAATTGCCCCAGAATATCCAAAAGTTTTCAGGTGTACTCTTTCAGGAAAGCCCTTCATTTTATTGTCAAATGTATACTTGGAGTTTTTCTTGTGTGTTTACCAACACACATTTTCACCATGTGAATGTGACTGCTCAATGTGTATGATTGTCAGTGGCTGAGTGGGATAATGCCTAGTGCTGGTGTTTGTTAGGTTGAGAGTTTGAATCCTGCTAGAGCTTTAGGCTCAAGATGCACACGCTATTGGTTATTGAAGATTCACACCATTGAACAGCACCTGAATGACATCAGGCAATTAACATT
Source organism: Alosa pseudoharengus (assembly GCF_046254945.1). Classification (NCBI taxonomy): domain Eukaryota; kingdom Metazoa; phylum Chordata; class Actinopteri; order Clupeiformes; family Clupeidae; genus Alosa; species Alosa pseudoharengus. The sequence goes on along the minus strand of NW_027468704.1, from coordinate 1,012,684 downwards.
CACACTCATTAGTTGCCAAGAATCAGAATGCCGACACACTCTATGACATATAGGGGAACTTCTTTGTTTACTATTTTTCCTTCATCACTAAGTCTATCATATTTATATTTCCTCCATTACTGTTCTTCTCTATAAATGTCTAATTGCCCCAGAATATCCAAAAGTTTTCAGGTGTACTTTTTCAGGAAAGCCCTTCATTTTATTGTCAAATGTATACTTGGAGTTTTTCTTGTGTGTTTACCAACACACATTTTCACAATGTGAATGTGACTGCCTAATATGTCGGATTGTCAGTGGCTCAGAGGGATAATGCTGGTGTTTGTTAGGTTGAGAGTTTGAATCCTGTTAGAGCTGTAGGCTCAAGATGCACATGCTATTGGTTATTGAAGATTCACACCATTGAACAGCACCTGAATGACATCAGGCAATTGACATTCACACTCATTAGTTGCCAAGAATCAGAATGCCGACACACTCTATGGCATATAGGGGAACTTCTTTGTTTACTATTTTTCCTTCATCATTAAGTCTATCGTATTTATATTTCATCCATTACTCTTCTTCTCTACAAATGTCTAATTGCCCCAGAATTTCCAAACATTTTCAGGTGTTCTCTTTCAGGAAAGCCCTTCATTTTATTGTCAAATGTATACTTGGAGTTTTTCTTGTGTGTTTACCAATACACATTTTCACCATGTGAATGTGACTGGCAAAGATGTAGGATTGACAGTGTCTTAGTGGGATAATGCCTTGTACTGGTCATCCTTAGGTTGAGAGTTCAAATCCCACCTGAAGCATTAGTGTTCAAATACTGTTGGCTGTTGGGTTGTGGAGGTTAGCATACTAGAATAGAATGCTGTTGAGTTGTGGAGGTTAGCACACTATAACATTAAAGCATTACAGCTACTGGTCAATATGGACTTGTAGTGAAAGGCAAGTATAACTGTATAATTATAGGCTGTTTATCTTATTGACTCCGACACAGAACCCACCACCACAAATACAATTCAATTCTGTGGGAAACACTGCCTTCCATTATCAAACCCTTCATCTTATCCACAACAAATAAATAGTCCTGTAGAATCAAGTATTGTTAGAATACTGTTGGGTTGTGGAGGTTAGCACACTATAACATTACAGCACAGGGACATCCTAATTTTATGGATCAAATTTATTCCAATCTAACTCAAAAGTTTTGAACAACACAAAGGTTTTATCCAGATCAAAACCAAGAATAGATTATGTGATCTAATCCAATTTCAGGATCCTTGTTTCCTTTTGAACAACCCATTTTCAAGATTTGATCCAATCCGATAGCCGAAATCCGGTAACTGAAATCCGATAACCGAAATCCAATCACATTTCTTTTGAACAATTGTGCCCAAACAATCAAAGCATATGTAAAACTAAAAAGCTATGCTACCTCATGTTCATTTTGCTCGGACCCCGTAAATCACCGCTTGCGGTTATATTTATTAAGTGTGCTTGCAAAGCAGCACACTTATTGTTCTTCTTAAGTTTTCTTATTATTATTATTAATATTATTATTATTCCCGTCTCCCTAATGTTTCCAGCTCCTGTGCCTAGGCCCTTTGAGACACAGACACCGTTCCAACTTTAAAACGTCCGGGCAGTACCAGTGTAACTTGCTCGAGAAGATGACGTCAAGTGGGCGTGTCGTTCGTCCGCCATATTGGATTGAATAGAAAGCGAAACTAAATTTTCACAGGTCACAAATTTGGTCCGAACGCCACGAAACTTGACGTACATCATCATTGCACCAAGCCTCACAAAAGTTACTAGAAGGATTTTTGATTTTCGAAAGCGTTTGCCCGTCACAGCCAAACGAAATCGGTGGCGAAGCTCCGAAACAGGAAGTCGTCCATATCTCAGGAACACTGTCACATATCGATACCAAATTTTGTATATGAACTGGGGACTCCAGTGTGAGGGTGCATAAGCTAAAAAAAAAAAAGAAATATTCCAAAAGTTTCCATCATTTGGCAAACCACCCACAGGTATTTGGTAACTCTCCCCATTCACCTTTACACCATTCACCTTCTATCACAACGCCTTCCGAGTATGCTCAAGCAATGCCTCTGGGTATCCACAATGTCTCCAGGCAACCTTGCCCAATCATGAAATCCTTGCTCTGCCATGGGATAGTATGGACTTACGAACTGAAATAGCTAGGAGAACGGTAGCTATATATAGCTTACATAATAGAGTTGTTTTCACATTGACGGTATTCAAATAAATTTTTTCATTATTGTTAAATATCATGATGGGAGAGTATTATTAAAAATGTTACAAGTATGCAAATTCATATGTTTACGGGCATTTAGGTTTTACTGTGTTGTTTTGTTGTAAAGACATGCAAGGCATTCTGGGCCATGTAATGAACAGTGGTCGGCAGCACTCCATAGGCTACGTATTAATATGAATAGGTGTTTCTGTAAACCTAGGGACAATAAACAGCTATCTCTGTTACAAAAACGAGCTGGTAATCGCTCATTGAAGAGGGAACTATGATAAAAAGAATTTTTTCCTCAAAGCATGGATTTGACGACAGTACAAGCAGGAAATACCTTGAAAAAACTCCCCGTTTATTTGATGTTGCCATAGCAACGCAGCCTTCAGAGCAAAGATTCTAGAAGACCTTCAGGGAGACACGTTTTGAGTTCGTGGCCATTGGCCAAGTACCTAAAATATCGGTTTCCATGTGTATGTGCTGGATGGAGTGCTTCCCTTATGAAAGTAAGTGTTTTATAGAGTTACAGACATAATGAGTCATGTTGTAGTGGTCAACATAAATGTGCCCCTTCTGTTATTAGAATGCTAAGCGGAGATTTAAAATCATTCATTTCTTGTGTGGCTAGAAGCTAGCTAGCTATGTCAGGGAGGAGATGTTGCTGTAACGTTAACGTTATGAGATGTATGTTGCTTGATATGCTTGTACTCGTAACTTCGTCACTCGTAACTTTAGGACTCCTATTTTTTTTTACTATGAGTAATTCAGGAAGCATTTTAGCCCTAAGTAGCGCCTGAGTCTGTGACAGCTTAAGCGAGGACTCCTAATAAGACCGATTCACAAACAATGTTTTGTGGTGGCATTTCACGTCGCGATGTTTTGAAATGCGTCTAACAATCACGAGGGAACAATTTTGCATTGTAGGCATAATAACTAAGGGATGCAGTAACACCACCAACAACAACCAAAACTAGCCTACTCATTGTTTACATGTACATTAAATGTAACGTTTCATTGTGAATCAAATTAAAAGATTCTCCTGTTTGCAAACGTTGGCATAGGCATATGGTGACAGATTAATTTAATAATGCTGCTGTATGAATCACGGTAAGCACGAATGAAGTGGCCACTTCTTAATGGGACTCACTGTATGGAAGTAGGCTAAGTAAAATAGAGATGTTTAAAATAGAGATGTTTAAAATAAGATAAAGTTAGGATATGCCCGCTTGACAACGGCAGAGATAACTGTGGCCTTTGGCCATAGCAACCATCCATTTAGAACGACTGGCCTTCATAGCAACCAAGGATCTTAGCTGTGATTCATGTAGCTACAGTATGCATGCAATGTGATGCAAAGTATAGAAAGGTGATGAAATATACAGAGACAGGTCAAGAAATATAGTGCAATGTAGACAGTAGTATACAGTTGATTTACAGAAGGTGGTTTAGAGTAATATGAATTAAATATAAATATGTGCAGTGTATTAGCAATTATCTCATACAATAAGTAGAATAATGCATGTAGATGTAGCAGTAACAGTATAATAGTAGAAATAATAATATAGATATAGGCAGTGTATTAACAGAATATAATAAAACAGAATAATTATGGATATTCAATTTGACAAATATATAACAGAAATGTACATAACATACAGCTATGTGCAGTGTGGAAACAGTGTCATTGTAGTGCAGAAACAACAACTTAAGAGTAGTAAGAATAAGTCTATGTGCAGGATGAATAGTATAAAGATCAGTAGAATAACTATGTATAAATGTAATTACAGTAGGCCTATGTACATTTGTAAATAAATAAAAAACTATGGGTGAGAGGGATAAATTAATTTTATTTAATCGTAAAAGTAAATTGCATTAAATTAAATTGCAATTAAAGATCTTTCCAGTAGGCTTTAATGTCACGCAAAAAGTACAACCAAAGCTGAGCTTGATCAACTAGAACGTCTAAAGAACCAGAACTTGAGTGTAGTTTTTTGCTGGGTCCCAGGCCATGTTGGTCTGAGGGGAAATGAGAAAGCGGACAGTGCTGCTAAGCAAGCCCTCAATGAAGAAGTCACAGAATGTCAAATCCCTGCCCCAGACCTTAAACCTATACTGAACTCTTACATCTCAGATAAGTGGCAATCTGAATGGGATTAATGTACCAACAACAAGCAAGGAATGTGAATTTTGGCACATTTTCATGATCCACTGGGTCGTTATGGGCCACACAAAATACGGTGTTGCTAAAATTACTCCTATTGTGGCTATTAGAGACATGCGTTCATGAGTATCCAGCTACATTCAATGAGTTAAGTAAAATACATTCACACACACAAAAAAAACATCACTAATGTTGTGGACATTCCTTTATTCTGAGATACATCAATAGGCTCTCAAAACAATCCCAAACAGATATAAGGTCTTTATAGAGCAAATCCATATAGATTATTTGTCAAATAAACCAGTAAAACAGAATTAGGGGATGGAATATATAACATTCACACTCATAGCTCATATTTTTTTTTAAAATAAATCAGTGAAAAAGTATCCTGACAAACAAGCAGCTTTTTAATGCCTTGGTCATATTTCATAATTTCAATTCCTCTGTAGGTTACCTGATAGCCCAGTTTGAGAGGCGCAAGACGCGTGACATTATTTATTTTTTGCAGCCAATCACTGCTGTCATTTTATTTTATTGATTTGATCTCAGTCATAGAAGCTAAATTCGAAGGCAGGCCAAAGGTAAAATCCAACAAATCGCATTCAACCCGCAAGCCAATAGTTGAATAGCCCTCTCCTAGAGCTTTTAAGATATTGCCACTGCTCCAACATTGAAAGGCACTGTTACAATGCCTGGATCAAGCCAGGTTCAGCATAGCGTATGTCACTGTCCGCTCACGTTGCTGACCGGACCAGGGCAAGCACACTTTTGCAGTTCCCGCCGGAAATGCAGTCTAGTTAATATTATTATTATTCCCGTCTCCCTAATTTTTTTCCAGCTCCTGTGCCTAGGCCCTTTGAGACAGAGACACCGTTCCAACTTTAAAACGTCCGGGCAGTACCGGTGTAACTTGCTCGAGAAGATGACGTCAAGTGGGCGTGTCGTTCATCCGCCATATTGGATTGAATAGAAAGCGAAACTAAATTTTCACAGGTCACAAATTTGGTCCGAACGCCACGAAACTTGACGTACATCATCATTGGACCAAGCCTCACAAAAGTTACTAGAAGGATTTTTGATTTTCGAAAGCGTTTGCCCGTCACAGCCAAACGAAATCGGCGGCGAAGCTCCGAAACAGGAAGTCGTCCATATCACAGGAACACTGTCACATATCGATACCAAATTTTGTATATGAACTGGGGACTCCAGTGTGAGGGTGCATAAGCTAAAAAAAAAAAAAGAAATATTCCAAAAGTTTCCATAATTTGGCAAACCACCCACAGGTATTTGGTAACTCTCCCCATTCACCTTTACACCATTCACCTTCTATCACAACGCCTTCCGAGTATGCTCAATCAATGCCTCTGGGTATCCACAATGTCTCCGGGCAACCTTGCCCAACCATGAAATCCTTGCTCTGCCATGGGATAGTATGGACTTACGAACTGAAATAGCAAGGAGAACGGTAGATATATATAGCTTACATAATAGAGTTGTTTTCACATTGACGGTATTCAAATAAAATTTTTCATTATTGTTACATATCATGATGGGAGAGTATTATTAAAAATGTTACAAGTATGCAAATGCATATGTTTACGGGCATTTAGGTTTTACTGTGTTGTTTTGTTGTAAAGACATGCAAGGCATTCTGGGCCATGTAATAGACAAACAGTGGTCGGCAGCGTTAACTTGATTTCCATACGTATTAATATGAATAGGTGTTTCTGTAAACCTAGGGACAATAAACAGCTATCTCTGTTACAAAAACGAGCTGGTAATTGCTCATTGAAGAGGGAACTATGATAAAAAGAAGCATGGATTTGACGACAGTACAAGCAGGAAATACCTTGAAAAGACTCTCCGTTTATTTGATGTTGCCATAGCAACGCAGCCTTCAGAGCAAAGATTCTAGAAGAGCTTCAGGGAGACATGTTTTGAGTTCGTGGCCATTGGCCAAGTACCTAAAATATCGGTTTCCATGTGTATGTGCTGGATGGCGTGCTTCATTTATGAAAGTAAGTGTTTTATAGAGTTACAGACATAATGAGTCATGTTGTAGTGGTCAACATAAATGTGCCCCTTCTGTTATTAGAATGCTAAGCGGAGATTTAAAATCATTCATTTCTTGTGTGGCTAGAAGCTAGCTAGCTATGTCAGGGAGGAGATGTTGCTGTAACGTTAACGTTATGAGATGTATGTTGCTTGATATGCTTGTACTCGTAACTTCGTCACTCGTAACTTTAGGACTCCTATTTTTTTTTACTATGAGTAATTCAGGAAGCATTTTAGCCCTAAGTAGCGCCTGAGTCTGTGACAGCTTAAGCGAGGACTAATAAGACCGATTCACAAACAATGTTTTGTGGTGGCATTTCACGTCGCGATGTTTTGAAATGCGTCTAACAATCACGAGGGAACAATTTTGCATTGTAGGCATTATAACTAAGGGATGCAGTAACACCACCAACAACAACCAAAACTAGCCTACTCATTGTTTACATGTACATTAAATGTAACGTTTCATTGTGAATCAAATTAAAAGATTCTCCTCTTTGCAAACGTTGGCATAGGCATATGGTGACAGATTAATTTAATAATGCTGCTGTATGAATCACGGTAAGCGCGAATGAAGTGGCCACTTCTTAATGGGACTCACTGTATGGAAGTAGGCTAAGTAAAATAGAGATGTTTAAAATAAGATAAAGTTAGGATATGCCCGCTTGACAACGGCAGAGATAACTGTGGCCTTTGGCCATAGCAACCATCCATTTAGAACGACTGGCCTTCATAGCAACCAAGGATCTTAGCTGTGATTCATGTAGCTACAGTATGCATGCAATGTGATGCAAAGTATAGAAAGGTGATGAAATATACAGAGACAGGTCAAGAAATATAGTGCAATGTAGACAGTAGTATACAGTTGATTTACAGAAGGTGGTTTGGAGTAATGAATTAAATATAAATATGTGCAGTGTATTAGCAGTTATCTACGGAGCCCGGGAAGGGTCAAATTGGTAAATATTTTTAGGTCACGTTGGTAAATATTTTTAGACCGCACTATTGCGTTCCTTCGCAATAGTTTTGCGTTCCCATGAAATACTTTTGCGTTCCCTCGCAATAACTTTTGCGTTCCCTCGCAATAACTTTTGTGTTCCCTCGCAATACTTTTTGCATTCCCTCGCAATAACTTTTGAGTTCCCTCGCAATAATTTGTGTTCCCTCACAATAACTCTATGCTGCTGCTTCCTCAGTGAGCCGTGCCACATCCCATGTCGAATTGGACAAACGATACTTTAAAATCCTCACTTTAATGTTACTGTGTGAGGCTGGCAACTATAGTTATGCCAGTTCATAACGAGCCTCACAGCTGTGCAAGTTGCAGCAACTATTTCTCCTCTCACGGATCCCGTTCTCTCGTGAATCCATGCTGTCTGCTGTGTGTGTGTGTGTGTGTATGTGTGTGTGTGTGTGTGCATTGAGTTAGCCTACCCTCTCCCCACCTCTCCCCCCACTAGATCCCACTCACTCACTGTGCGCTCTGATATGACACTGACCATGAACTAACGTGCTGACAGCGCTACGTGAATGGGGACTGAAATGTATGGAGCCCAAGTTGAAACTGCAAAGCAACAGAACAAAAATGATCCTGAGGAACTCAAAAAGGTATTGCGAGGGAACGCAAAAGTTGTTGCGAGGGAACGCAAAAGTATTGCGAGGGAACGCAAAAACTATTGTGAGGGAACGCAAAAGTATTGCGTGGGAACGCAAAAGTATTGCGAGGGAACGCAAAAAGTATTGCGTGGGAACGCAAAAGTGCGGTCTAAAAATATTGCCCACCCTGTCCCCAGGGGGGCTCCGTAGTTATCTCATACAATAAGTAGAATAATGCATGTAGATGTAGCAGTAACAGTATAATAGTAGAAATAATAATATAGATATAGGCAGTGTATTAACAGAATATAATAAAACAGAATAATTATGGATATTCAATTTGACAAATATGTAACAGAAATGTGCATAACATACAGCTATGTGCAGTGTGGAAACAGTGTCATTGTAGTGCAGAAACAACATCATAAGAGTAGTAAGAATAAGTCTATGTGCAGGATGAATAGTATGAAGATCAGTAGAATAACTATGTATAAATGTAATTACAGTAGGCCTATGTACATTTGTAAATAAATAGAAAACTATGGGTGAGAGGGATAAATTAATTTTATTTAATCGTAAAAGTAAATTGCATTCAATTAAATTGCAATTAAAAATCTTTCCAGTAGGCTTTAATGTCACGCAAAAAGTACAACCAAAGCTGAGCTTGATCAACTACAACGTCCAAAGAACCAGAACTTCAGTGTAGTTTTTTGCTGGGTCCCAGGCCATGTTGGTCTGAGGGGAAATGAGAAAGCGGACAGTGCTGCTAAGCAAGTCCTCAATGAAGAAGTCACAGATGTCAAATCCGTGCTCCAGACCTTAAACCTATACTGAACTCTTACATCACAGATAAGTGGCAATCTGAATGGGATTAATGTACCAACATCAAGCAAGGAATGTGAATTTTGGCACGTTTTCATGATCCACTGGGTCGTTATGGGCCACACAAAATACGGTGTTGCTAAAATTACTCCTATTGTGGCTATTAGAGATGCGTTCATGAGTATCCAGCTACATTCAATGAGTTAAGTAAAATACATTCACACAAAAAAAAACCCATCACTAATGTTGTGGACATTCCTTTATTCTGAGATACATCAATAGGCTCTCAAAACAATCCCAAACAGACATAAGGTCTTTATAGAGCAAATCCATATAGATTATTTGTGAAATAAACCAGTAAAACAGAATTAGGGGATGGAATATATAACATTCACACTCATAGCTCATATTTCTAAAATAAATCAGTGAAAAAGTATCCTGACAAACAAGCAGCATTTTAATGCCTTAGTCATATTTCATAATTTCAAATTTTTCTCTAGGTTACCTGATAGCCCAGTTTGAGAGGTGCAAGACGCGTGACATTATTTATTTTTGCAGCCAATCACTGCTGTTGTTTTATTTTATTGATTCGATTTTAGTCATAGAAGCTAAATTCGAAGGCAGGCCACAGGTAAAAGCCAACGAACCGCATTCACCCCGCAAGGCAATAGTTGAATAGAGCTTTTGAGGTATTGCCACTGCTCCAACACTGAAAGGCACTGTTAGAATGCTTGGATCAAGCCAGGTTCAGCATAGCGTATGTCACTGTCTGCTCACGTTGGTGACCGGACCAGGGCAAGCACACTTTCGCAGTTCCCGCCGGAAATGCAGTCTAGTTATTATTATTCCCGTCTCCCTTAAAGTTTTTCTCCCTGTGCCTAGGCCCTTTGAGACAGAGACACCGTTCCAACTTTAAAACGTCCGGGCAGTACCGGTGTAACTTGCTCGAGAAGATGACGTCAAGTGGGCGTGTCGTTCGTCCGCCATATTGGATTGAATAGAAAGCGAAACTAAATTTTCACAGGTCACAAATTTGGTCCGAACACCACGAAACTTGACGTACATTATCATTGGACCAAGCCTCACAAAAGTTACTAGAAGGATTTTTGATTTTCGAAAGCGTTTGCCCCTCACAGCCAAACGAAATCGGCGGCGAAGCTCCGAAACAGGAAGTCGTCCATATCTCAGGAACACGGTCACATATCGATACCAAATTTTGTATATGAACTGGGGACTCCAGTGTGAGGGTGCATAAGCTAAAAAAAAAAAAGAAATATTCCAAAAGTTTCCATCATTTGGCAAATCACCCACAGGTATTTGGTAACTCTCCCCATTCACCTTTACACAATTCACCTTCTATCACAACACCTTCCGAGTATGCTCAATCAATGCCTCTGGGTATCCACAATGTCTCCGGGCAACCTTGCCCAATCATGAAATCCTTGCTCTGCCATGGGATAGTATGGACTTACGAACTGAAATAGCAAGGAGAACAGTAGCTATATATAGCTTACATAATAGAGTTGTTTTCACATTGACGGTATTCAAATTAAATTTTTCATTATTGCTAAATATCATGATGGGAGAGTATTATTAAACATGTAACAAGTATGCAAATGCATATGTTTACGGGCATTTAGGTTTTACTGTGTTGTTTTGTTGTAAAGACATGCAAGGCATTCTGGGCCGTAATGAACAATGGTCGGCAGCACTCCATAGGCTACGTATTAATATGAATAGGTGTTTCTGTAAACCTAGGGACAATAAACAGCTATCTCTGTTACTAAAACGAGCTGGTAATCGCTCTTTGAAGAGGGAACTATGTTAAAAAGATTGTTTTCCTAAAAGCATGGAGTTGACGAAAGAATAAGCAAGCAATGTCACGTTGTTAAATAGCCTAACGCTAGGTGGCAACATTTCACTGAATACGTGTGAGCTTCACAAGTAAGGAAGGTGCTATTATGAGCAGAACAAAGATTCTAGAACAGAGCTTCAGAGAGACACGTTTTGAGTTCGTGGCCAAGTACCTAAAATATCGGTTTCCATGTGTATGTGCTGGATGGCGTGCTTCCTTTATGAAAGTAAGTGTTTTATAGAGTTACAGACATAATGAGTCATGTTGTAGTGGTCAACATAAATGTGCCCCTTCTGTTATTAGAATGCTAAGCGGAGATTTAAAATCATTCATTTCTTGTGTGGCTAGAAGCTAGCTAGCTATGTCAGGGAGGAGATGTTGCTGTAACGTTAACGTTATGAGATTTATGTTGCTTGATATGCTTGTACTCGTAACTTCGTCACTCGTAACTTTAGGACTCCTATTTTTTTTTACTAAGAGTAATTCAGGAAGCATTTTAGCCCTAAGTAGCGCCTGAGTCTGTGACAGCTTAAGCGAGGACTAATAAGACCGATTCACAAACAATGTTTTGTGGTGGCATTTCACGTCGCGATGTTTTGAAATGCGTCTAACAATCACGAGGGAACAATTTTGCATTGTAGGCATTATAACTAAGGGATGCAGTAACACCACCAACAACAACCAAAACTAGCCTACTCATTGTTTACATGTACATTAAATGTAACGTTTCATTGTGAATCAAATTAAAAGATTCTCCTCTTTGCAAACGTTGGCATAGGCATAATATGGTGACAGATTAATTTAATAATGCTGCTGTATGAATCACGGTAAGCACGAATGAAGTGGCCACTTCTTAATGGGACTCACTGTATGGAAGTAGGCTAAGTAAAATAGAGATGTTTAAAATAAGATAAAGTTAGGATATGCCCGCTTGACAACGGCAGAGATAACTGTGGCCTTTGGCCATAGCAACCATCCATTTAGAACGACTGGCCTTCATAGCAACCAAGGATCTTAGCTGTGATTCATGTAGCTACAGTATGCATGCAATGTGATGCAAAGTATAGAAAGGTGATGAAATATACAGAGACAGGTCAAGAAATATAGTGCAATGTAGACAGTAGTATACAGTTGATTTACAGAAGGTGGTTTAGAGTAATATGAATTAAATATAAATATGTGCAGTGTATTAGCAGTTCTCTCATACAATAAGTAGAATAATGCATGTAGATGTAGCAGTAACAGTATTGTAATGTATTGAGATTTATGTTTAGGTGCATGCTCTCTGGTGAGTCCTTAATTAGGGGGGGGGGGGGCTCTCGCGAGGCGAGACTAATAGGTAACGGGATGTGAGGTTATGTTTTAACCGGGGAACTGGAAGTGGCACTGGAGTTGTACATGCTGTGATGATATTGGCCAAGTTCTAAGTAAAGAGTTCGTTTACACCACTATCTCTCTGAATTCTTTGTCGGATCTTACAGTATAATAGTAGAAATAATAATATAGATATAGGCAGTGTATTAACAGAATATAATAAAACAGAATAATTATGGATATTCAATTTGACAAATATATAACAGAAATGTGCATAACATACAGCTATGTGCAGTGTGGAAACAGTGTCATTGTAGTGCAGAAACAACATCATAAGAGTAGTAAGAATAAGTCTATGTGCAGGATGAATAGTATGAAGATCAGTAGAATAACTATGTATAAATGTAATTACCGTAGGCCTATGTACATTTGTAAATAAATAGAAAACTATGGGTGAGAGGGATAAATTAATTTTATTTAATCGTAAAAGTAAATTGCATTCAATTAAATTGCAATTAAAAATCTTTCCAGTAGGCTTTAATGTCACGCAAAAAGTACAACCAAAGCTGAGCTTGATCAACTACAACGTCTAAAGAACCAGAACTTCAGTGTAGTTTTTTGCTGGGTCCCAGGCCATGTTGGTCTGAGGGGAAATGAGAAAGCGGACAGTGCTGCTAAGCAAGTCCTCAATGAAGAAGTCACAGATGTCAAATCCGTGCTCCAGACCTTAAACCTATACTGAACTCTTACATCACAGATAAGTGGCAATCTGAATGGGATTAATGTACCAACATCAAGCAAGGAATGTGAATTTTGGCACGTTTTCATGATCCACTGGGTCGTTATGGGCCACACAAAATACGGTGTTGCTAAAATTACTCCTATTGTGGCTATTAGAGACATGCGTTCATGAGTATTCAGCTACATTTAATGAGTTAAGTAAAATACATTCACACACAAAAAAAAAAACATCACTAATGTTGTGGACATTACTTTATTCTAAGATACATCAATAGGCTCAGAAAAACAATCCTAAACAGACATAAGGTCTTTATAGAGCAAATCCATATAGATTATTTGTCAAATAAACCAGTAAAACAGAATTAGGGGATGGAATATATAACATTCACACTCATAGCTCATATTTTTAAAATAAATCAGTGAAAAAGTATCCTGACAAACAAACAGCATTTTAATTCCTTAGTCATATTTCATCATTTCAATTCTTCTAGGTTACCTGATAGCCCAGTTTGAGAGGTGCAAGACACGTGACATTATTTATTTTTGCAGCCAATCACTGCTGTTGTTTTATTTTATTGATTTGATCTTACTCATAGAAGCTAAATTCAAAGGCAGGCCACAGGTAAAATCCAACGAGCCGCATTCACCCCGCAAGTCAATAGTTGAATAGCCCTCTCCTAGAGCTTTTGAGATATTGCCACTGCTCCAACACTGAAAGGCACTGTTAGAATGCTTGGATCAAGCCAGGTTCAGCATAGCGTATGCCACTGTCTGCTCATGTTGGTGACCGGACCAGGGCAAGCACACTTTCGCAGTTCCCGCCGGAAATGCAGTCTAGTTTATTCAGTCATCATGTTCATGCTAGTGAACACCTAAACGATAGCCATAAACCAAAATTTTGCGCAATATCTGCCGTGATTCCCTATGCGTGAGTCACGAGCTCCTTCCAGCTGACTCTGGCAGATCTCGTGGACAGTCAGTCGCGATCGATTATTTAATAAATAAATGTGAATTACGATTAATAATAAAAAGCTTCTACCTAATGTGACTATTTTTTCCATGAACTGTAAAAGAAAACACGTTTTTTCCAGCTGTATTCTCCATAAAGAGTAAAGTAAATGATGAACTTGTTTTCGGAATTGACGTCACTTCCTGGACTCGTCTGAGGCTGGTCTAATGGGTCTGAGGTCTCTCAATGACTTAACCCCTACTGGGACTCACCCGACCGGTAGCGCGACAATGTGACGTCACAGAAGCGCCGACACTAGTTGCAATATTCTCCTGAACAGAGGTGTCGCTGTTGTGAAAAGATTAACGCTAACTACGTTACACAGCAAAAGAAGCTGCATTAAGAAACACTAGTAGCAGAGAATGTAAACGGGCTCTGCTATTAGCTAGCCTCTGTGATGGTACTTCAGACTTTGGTTGCTACTATTCACAACTACCACCATCATTATCATCTAGTTTCCAAGGTGTGCGCACAGGTAGATAGATAGATGGATATATAGATACTTTAGTCATCCCGAGGGAAATTTTAATAATTTAAACAGTTTAGTTAGCTGGCTAGCTAGCTAGCAGCTGGCTGAGTTTGTGTAATTTCCTGAAGTGGAAAGAGATTTTGTTCAGGCCTTAATAGATATCCTTTGTTTGAAAATAAATAGTTTCTATTCTTTCCTCTTAATTCCATGTGTTGCAACTCTCGCTGGTAACTTTGTTAACTTATCCAGCAAACTATTAAAAATTCACGACTGTAACAAAACACTGCATCTCTCCCTTGCCCTCGAACAAGTCCATCTTCCTGTTTCCGCTTTGTCGCGCTTGTCTGGAAAAAAAATGAGTGGTGCGCTACTTCGCGCTACCTGGCTAAAATCCTGGCGCGCCAGCAAGATCTACGTCATTTTGACGTCACGGTGTCGCGCTACCGGTTGGGTGCGTCGAGTATGTAGAAGCCCTTACGGTACCGATCCACTTGCACAACACTTCATTTTGTCGTGTCGCATAGATGTCGCGCTGCCTCCTCACGTTCAGCATGTGTGGGCGTTTTCTTTAAAATGTCAGTTACCAGCTCATACTCAGTTCGTTTTAACGAATCTTAAGTGTTTTTCCACAAATGGACCACAATTTTAGGCATGTAATTAACAGTATACAACACAATAGCCTAAACAAACTATGCAAGCCATTTGGAAATCTTATTTTATTTAAACTACTCAATGCAATCTCAAATCCTCACCAGAAACACCAACAGTCAATATATTCATCCAAATCCTAGTTTCGTTTGTTTTATGGACTACTAGGTGGTCGTGGAAGAGATCGTTAAAACATTATTTGTCTTGTAAGCGGAACCAAAATTTCACAGGCACCGTTGTGGTAGAACAAAGGACCTACAACCTCGTCCTTTCATTGGAGAGTCGCCTCGCGTTCAGCGGATTCATTTGCATAAAGATGGGCTTCCCGGAATGCTTTGCGGGCGCGTTAAAGTCGCTTGACGTCACCCATAGGACTAGAGTGGAATGCGACACGACAAAATGAAGTGTGCAAATGTGCAAGTGGATCGGTACCGATCCACTTGCACGACACTTCATTTTGCGCGAGGCGACTCTCCAATGAAAGGACTAGGTTGTAGGTCCTTTGTTCTACCACAACGGTGCCTGTGAAACTTTGGTTCCGCTTACAAGACGAATAATGTTTTAACGATCTTGCATTGAGTAGTTTAAATAAAACAAGGGTAACACTTTATTTTAATGTGTCGCTGTTACAGTGTACTTACCTAATTAGGTACAGTGGTACAACCTGTGTAACAACATGTACACTGTTAAATGTGGCTGTAGGTTTTGCATTACAGTACAGCTAAATTCTACAGTATGATACAATATCATGTCTTTACAGCACAGTGTTGTAGTTAATGTTGCATTCTGGGTAATATTATTGACGCGGGAATATATTACAGTACATTTTCACGCATACTGTAACTTTGCTGCCACCTTGCTGTAATATCGAGAACGAAGTTCTGCCAACCTGACGACTTTACTCCTCTTCTGAAGACATGACCCATAGTGGAATGAGCGCAAGTCATTGAAATTTGGTGAGTTTGGTTTTCGCATTCATTGTGTAGATTTTTGTTTAGTCCTAGTGAAAAGACGAGCTTGTTTGCTGGTAGCTGGTGTCGATAGCAAAGTATTGTCTCTGGCTTAAGCATAGCTAGCTTTAACAACAAGGTAGGCATAGCCTATTTGTTTAAATCAATCATCTAGTCCTCATCGAGATCATTTATAATCATCTACTCCTCGTTATGCCTTCCTTTTAACTTGTGTAAGTTTACAGTTAAAAATATCGACTTGTCGTTGAAAAGTATTGTCTGTTGTTATTACCAGCTAACTTCAAGGACTAGCCTAAGTAAATTGAAAACGATGTCGACGACTCTCGTCCCCACTTAGAGCAGACATTGACGATTCTCGTCAGATATTTTAGCACTTCAAAACTAATAGTAAATGTAAATTTGCCCCTTTTTAATAGTTGTCTTATATAATTTATTTTTCCATTTTACTATCCTGGCGACATACGTCTGTATATTGTGAAGTCTGTCATATAGCCCGTTGGCTCTCGTCTAAGCACAGCTAACCCTAGTTTGAATTAACAGCAAGGTAGGCCTATTTGTTAAAACTAAGATCATCTAGCCTTCTTTATGCAGTCATTTTAATCTGTACAAATTTAGTATCGCGTATTGTCTGCTATTTCATGGACTAAACGAAAACGATGATAATCTTGTGCACAAAGCCAGCATACACTGACTTTCGAAAATTATTTTAGCACTTCAAAACAGACAGTACATGTATTTGGCCCTGTTTAACAGTTGTCTGATATAGTTTATTTTTCCATGCTACTATCCTGGTGACATTACTAACGTATATTGTGAAGTTCGTCATGTATTTGTATATTTTTTTTTTCTGGGTTAGAAATGGTCTAATATGCAAGGTAGCATCTGCTAGGCTAGAAAATGTAGGCTATTAGGATTGTGACATTTCCCTCTAAAAATAATATATATATATATATATATATATATATATATATATATATATATATACACATTTTCTTTTTTAAAACCTATCTTTTTGTAAACCCAGCTTTTGGAAATAATTGAAGAAAGTCTACAAGTGAGGTTCCCAACAGGGTTTTAACTTTTGCCTTTTTCTGTCTTTGTCTACAGTGGTTGGAGTAGAGTGAGAAGAATTGACGGGTTTGAGCACAGTGCCAGACATCCAAGTATGTCCGTCCTTAACTGCAAGGCCTGCAGTTATTTGACCACTTTCTTACACACCTACATTAGACATGCAAGGTCACACCGAAATTTGGCTAATTACTGGTATGCATGTGGTGTTTCTCAGTGCTCATGCAGTTTTAAGAAATGTAATGCAATATGTGTGTGTGAGTGTGTATATGTGTGTGTGTGTGTGTGTGTGTGGCTATAGGTAGAGGAGGACCTGTGTTTCAAACTAATGTAATTAGTTGTTTAAATACTTGATTAAATACTAGCTCTGCTTTAAATTAAAATGATTGAAGCAACACCTTAATGTTCAAATCGTTGCCTTTGCAGAGAGTCTCGGTCGGTCTTTCTCTGTGTAGCAAAAGTTAATGATATTGTAATGTGTTTCAGTGTTTTTAATGTGTTTCAGTGTTTCAGCTTGTGTAAAATGAATGAAATATCTTCAAGAATGATAAATAAAAGTGTTTCATGTAAAATTGTTCTGTGTGACTTAACATTTCACTTGTTTAAATACTTAAACTGAATATTGTTATCATAATATGTAAGTGTTGGTTGATAGATAAATACATTGATTAATAAATAAATGCAATTGAGGAATAATAAATTAAATAAAAAAAACAGTAACAGTAACAAAAAACAGTACTGTACTGTATAGTACAGTACAGTACAACCTTGTAGTAAAACAGCAATCACATGATTACTGTAAACTGTATTACAGTACTGTATCACACCTTAATTCTACGGTAAAGTTCTTGCAACCGTGCTGCCTGTACTGTACTGTAATTTTACAGGGAATTTTCTAAGAGTGTACTATCAGGTACTATCATTGTACTTGCATAATGTATTTGTGGGTACCTACATATAGTTGTTACATTGTAATACTGAGTGCTTTTACAAAACTTTGCCAATTTGCCTACATTTTCATCAGAGGCAAAGAGCTGACCTGAGACCTGCTGGATGGGGTAAATCGGATCATGATAGATTTGATATACAAAGCATGCTTAGCTCCAGTCAAGGCCTCATTGTCTTCAGTGTACATGTAACAGCTGTGCTGCTACAACCTTGTTACTCTTTGATACAAGGCCTACAATTTCGCAGTTCCTCAATATATTTTTGTTGTATATCAAATAGGCAAATAGCAAAACAAGGTTATGGATAGCTTTGAATATAGCTATCCATAAATTAAATGTTATAGAGCTACAGTATATAAGTCAAAGTAAAAGGGACGTGACTCGCTGAGGAGAGACGTCGCAAGCAGGCTAGGTGACTTTGAGAAAAGAATATTAGGCTACAGAAAAGAATACAGGAGTTTTTTCTCCCGACAGTAGCCAAGATGGTTTTATTGTTGTTGTCATTATTACCACAAACACGAATAGACAATGAAAGCATGGCGATCATGGCGACAACAGATGAGTTAGGATGCATCTTTTGCCATTAGTCTTTGGCAAGCCCACGACGTGTGTACGGCTCAGTTTCGTCAATCCTGAATCTGTCATTTCAGGGCAATGTGGCCGATCTAGACCCAACTATTCTACAGTATGATACAATATCATGTCTTTACAGCACAGTGTTGTAGTTAATGTTGCATTCTGGGTAATATTATTGACGCGGGAATATATTACAGTACATTTTCACGCATACTGTAACTTTGCTGCCACCTTGCTGTAATATCGAGAACGAAGTTCTGCCAACCTGACGACTTTACTCCTCTTCTGAAGACATGACCCATAGTGGAATGAGCGCAAGTCATTGAAATTTGGTGAGTTTGGTTTTCGCATTCATTGTGTAGATTTTTGTTTAGTCCTAGTGAAAAGACGAGCTTGTTTGCTGGTAGCTGGTGTCGATAGCAAAGTATTGTCTCTGGCTTAAGCATAGCTAGCTTTAACAACAAGGTAGGCATAGCCTATTTGTTTAAATCAATCATCTAGTCCTCATCGAGATCATTTATAATCATCTACTCCTCGTTATGCCTTCCTTTTAACTTGTGTAAGTTTACAGTTAAAAATATCGACTTGTCGTTGAAAAGTATTGTCTGTTGTTATTACCAGCTAACTTCAAGGACTAGCCTAAGTAAATTGAAAACGATGTCGACGACTCTCGTCCCCACTTAGAGCAGACATTGACGATTCTCGTCAGATATTTTAGCACTTCAAAACTAATAGTAAATGTAAATTTGCCCCTTTTTAATAGTTGTCTTATATAATTTATTTTTCCATTTTACTATCCTGGCGACATACGTCTGTATATTGTGAAGTCTGTCATATAGCCCGTTGGCTCTCGTCTAAGCACAGCTAACCCTAGTTTGAATTAACAGCAAGGTAGGCCTATTTGTTAAAACTAAGATCATCTAGCCTTCTTTATGCAGTCATTTTAATCTGTACAAATTTAGTATCGCGTATTGTCTGCTATTTCATGGACTAAACGAAAACGATGATAATCTTGTGCACAAAGCCAGCATACACTGACTTTCGAAAATTATTTTAGCACTTCAAAACAGACAGTACATGTATTTGGCCCTGTTTAACAGTTGTCTGATATAGTTTATTTTTCCATGCTACTATCCTGGTGACATTACTAACGTATATTGTGAAGTTCGTCATGTATTTGTATATTTTTTTTTTCTGGGTTAGAAATGGTCTAATATGCAAGGTAGCATCTGCTAGGCTAGAAAATGTAGGCTATTAGGATTGTGACATTTCCCTCTAAAAATAATATATATATATATATATATATATACACATTTTCTTTTTTAAAACCTATCTTTTTGTAAACCCAGCTTTTGGAAATAATTGAAGAAAGTCTACAAGTGAGGTTCCCAACAGGGTTTTAACTTTTGCCTTTTTCTGTCTTTGTCTACAGTGGTTGGAGTAGAGTGAGAAGAATTGACGGGTTTGAGCACAGTGCCAGACATCCAAGTATGTCCGTCCTTAACTGCAAGGCCTGCAGTTATTTGACCACTTTCTTACACACCTACATTAGACATGCAAGGTCACACCGAAATGTGGCTAATTACTGGTATGCATGTGGTGTTTCTCAGTGCTCATGCAGTTTTAAGAAATGTAATGCAATATGTGTGTGTGAGTGTGTATATGTGTGTGTGTGTGTGTGTGTGTGGCTATAGGTAGAGGAGGACCTGTGTTTCAAACTAATGTAATTAGTTGTTTAAATACTTGATTAAATACTAGCTCTGCTTTAAATTAAAATGATTGAAGCAACACCTTAATGTTCAAATCGTTGCCTTTGCAGAGAGTCTCGGTCGGTCTTTCTCTGTGTAGCAAAAGTTAATGATATTGTAATGTGTTTCAGTGTTTTTAATGTGTTTCAGTGTTTCAGCTTGTGTAAAATGAATGAAATATCTTCAAGAATGATAAATAAAAGTGTTTCATGTAAAATTGTTCTGTGTGACTTAACATTTCACTTGTTTAAATACTTAAACTGAATATTGTTATCATAATATGTAAGTGTTGGTTGATAGATAAATACATTGATTAATAAATAAATGCAATTGAGGAATAATAAATTAAATAAAAAAAACAGTAACAGTAACAAAAAACAGTACTGTACTGTATAGTACAGTACAGTACAACCTTGTAGTAAAACAGCAATCACATGATTACTGTAAACTGTATTACAGTACTGTATCGCACCTTAATTCTACGGTAAAGTTCTTGCAACCGTGCTGCCTGTACTGTACTGTAATTTTACAGGGAATTTTCTAAGAGTGTACTATCAGGTACTATCATTGTACTTGCATAATGTATTTGTGGGTACCTACATATAGTTGTTACATTGTAATACTGAGTGCTTTTACAAAACTTTGCCAATTTGCCTACATTTTCATCAGAGGCAAAGAGCTGACCTGAGACCTGCTGGATGGGGTAAATCGGATCGATCATGATAGATTTGATATACAAAGCATGCTTAGCTCCAGTCAAGGCCTCATTGTCTTCAGTGTACATGTAACAGCTGTGCTGCTACAACCTTGTTACTCTTTGATACAGTGGAATAAACTGGAACAGGTCTTGTCTTGGAACAGGTCTACTAATTCACATGTACTGTGTAGTGTAACAGCAGACACGTTTCAACACATCAATTACAGGATGCATAACATCGTTGACAGGATGTATATATGTAGATGTAAGTACTTAACTGGTACACTTTATTTTAATGGGTTTATTCCACTGTATCAAAAGAGTAATAAATGTGTACCAACACAGTTGATACATGTACTACAGTATGTAGGGTAATGGTAGACATGTTCCAAGACACCAATGACACAACATACATGTAATATGTAATTGTAAGTACTTAACTGGTACACTTCATTTTAATGGGTTTATGCCACTGTATCAAAGAGCAATAAGTGTGTACCAACACAGTTGATATATGTACTATGTAGTGAATTAGTAGACCTGTTCCAAGACATCGAAGACATAACATACATGTCATATGTACATGTAAGTAATTAACTGGTACACTTAATAGGTTTATTCCACTGTATCAAAGAGTAACAAGGTTGTAGCAGCACAGCTGTTACATGTACACTGAAGACAATGAGGCCTTGACTGGAGCTAAGCATGCTTTGTATATCAAATCTATCATGACCAGATTTACCCCATCCAGCAGGTCTCAGGTCAGCTCTTTGCATCTGATGAAAATTTAGGCAAATTGGCAAAGTTTTGTAAAAGCACTCAGTATTACAATGTAACAACTATATGTAGGTACCCACAAATACATAATGCAAGTACAATGATAGTACCTGATAGTACATGTTGTTACACAGGTTGTACCACTGTACCTAATTAGGTAGGTACACTGTAACAGCGACACATTAAAATAAAGTGTTACCAAAACAGGATTTCCAAATGGCTTGCATAGTTTGTTTAGGCTATTAATGTGTTGTATACTGTTAAGTACATGCCTAAAAGTGTGGTCCATTTGTGGAAAAACACTTAAGATACGTTAAAACAAACTGAGTATGAGCTGGTAACTGACATTTTAAACAAAACGGCCACACACGACTGAACGAGGGGATGCAGTGTGGCCCCATGCGTATGTAGTGTTGTGCTAGTGGATCGGTACCGTACGTTTTTTCATCAATGAGGAAGTGGCAATAATTTTACCCCTCATAACTGCTGTGAGTGTATCCCAGAGGATATCTGGTGTCACTTCCCCATTATCATTTAGGTAAAAAAAAGTGTTTATTTCTGCTATTAGATACTCCTTGGAGTCTGGATTGTACAATATATTTGAATTCTATCTCCATAGTGTAGACCTTTGCTCTCTGTGCATTGACAGAGATATAAATACAGGGCTATGGTCTGAAAGAGTAATTGTGGCTATATCGCACCTTTCAATTTTGTGTAGGTCTCTACTAAAAGTAAAAAAGCAATTCATTCTAGTGTATACCGCATGTGGCGAGGAGTAGTAAGTATAATCTCGGCTAACAGGATTTAGTTCTCTCCATATATCTACAATTCTTTCATCAAGGCAATAATCTTCCTATTTATAAGTTCTGTCTCTGACTTGCCAGTTGAAACATCTAGTTTAGGGTTTAGGTGTACATTAAAGTCCCCACCACAGATTACAAGCCCTTGTGCTTTTGTTGCCATCAAGTCAATTATTTTCCTGTAAAACACCCATCCACTACCAGGAGGCGCGTACACATTAAGGAAACCTACAATGATCCCTTCTAGTTTGCCTATTATCATCACATATCTGCCTTCTGTATCAGTGAATGCTGACATGTGTTCATAAATTACTCCTCCTCTTGTTATCAATATGGCTGCTAATATGTCCAGATTTATCAGATGATGAAAATACATATTTAATACCCACTCTGTTTAGTTTGGCATGTTCAATGGCATTTAGGTGGGTTTCTTGGAGGTATGCTATTTGGCCAGGTCTTTCGTTACCTCTTCCACGGTCAAGGGCGCGTGAAGGTGGGTGCTGAGGGTGCTGCAGCACCCCTTGCTTTTTATCAATAGGCCTACAATTTCGCAGTTCCTCAATATATTTTTGTTGTATATCAAATAGGCAAATAGCAAAACAAGGTTATGGATAGCTTTGAATATAGCTATCCATAAATTAAATGTTATAGAGCTACAGTATATAAGTCAAAGTAAAAGGGACGTGACTCGCTGAGGAGAGACGTCGCAAGCAGGCTAGGTGACTTTGAGAAAAGAATATTAGGCTACAGAAAAGAATACAGGAGTTTTTTTCTCCCGACAGTAGCCAAGATGGTTTTATTGTTGTTGTCATTATTACCACAAACACGAATAGACAATGAAAGCATGGCGATCATGGCGACAACAGATGAGTTAGGATGCATCTTTTGCCATTAGTCTTTGGCAAGCCCACGACGTGTGTACGGCTCAGTTTCGTCAATCCTGAATCTGTCATTTCAGGGCAATGTGGCCGATCTAGACCCAACTGGTCGAATTTCGTGTTGGTGAGACCTGTTGCCTATCAGTAGACATGTCCTCTCGAGTTCCATGGCAGCTTAGCTAGTGCCACCGAAATATGACACTGAAATCATTTCACTATTGTAGTCGCTCAGATAGAAACCACTGTAACGTGGTTAGGACACTTTTGCTGTGGAGTGGAGACGACCGTAAAAACTGACGGTAGCCAGTTTTAAATCTAGACTTAAGACATAGATAGATAGATAGATGGATACTTTATTGATCCCCAGGGGAAATTCAAGAAACCAAACTGTTCTCAGATGCTTTCTGCTAACTGCGCCGAGTTACAAATTCTGAATCTACCTTGATAATTATTCTACCTTGTCTTTTATTACTTTTTTACTACTTTTGCCTTTGTTTTTGCTTACTAATTATTCTTTATTTTTAAATGATTTTACCTTGTGTTTTATGTTTTCCTTTTATTATGATCTTTACCTTTTGAACTATTCTTTGACTATATTGCCATTCTATGCTTTTATTTGTTATTATTGTTTGGTTTTGTTTATGTAAAGCACATTGAATGACCTCTGTGTATGAAATGTACCCTGGAAATCCAGAGTTCTCGCGAGAGCACAATTTGAATTGTGCCCGCAAGATACTCTGGCCACGAGCAATGATCCAAATTTCTCTCGAGCGAGAGGGACCAATCAAATCGGTGTAGGCGGGACAAAGGCGAGCTGCACTGATGACGACGGTGCTGCGACGTCCGGAATCATCTAGAAAACATTGCAAGATAGCTACCGATGAACACCAGTTGTTTGAAACGGCTTTGGCCGCTACAATAAAGGATTTAGATTTGGCTTTTCAACTAAAAGAGGAGCAGAAAATCGCCCTCAAATCGTTCCTTTGCAAGAACTGGATACGTCACACCGTGAATTGTTGTGATTGGTCGTAGCGTTATCCAACTGCGTGCAGTGAGAGTTTCAAATGCATGCTTGGTGCCGCCCCTCGAATTGGGCCATTTTCATTACTCGTGGCCAGACCCTTAATCTGAAAGATTCCAGGGTCTGGTTTACCAGGCTATATGAAATGCGCTATATAAATAAACTTGACTTGACTTGGGGAAATATTATTGTGACAGAGCGCAGTGCGCCTGTCACTTGATCTGACAAATCTCCCGACACGGTATGGACAATAAGACTCAACATTTAAACAAAACGAGACATTTTACATTAATATGATCTGGGGGGATGATTGGCATGATTGTGGACAATGTAATTTGTACCAAGCCAATATCATGTGAATGTATGTATGTACAGTGGGCTGAATGTTTGGATGAGTGGTGAAGGGAAGTAGGAATGGAATATTTGTTATCGGTAAGAGTGCTAAAAGGTATTTGTTTGCATAGCGTGACATCAATGCAGTTTGGGGGTTGCAAGTGCGCACATAACATCTTAAGGTAACTTCTTAAATTTGTCATTGCATGTTAATGCTGTACTAGCGAATGTTCTCACCAGTCTTCATGGCGGCCTTCCGTGTACAGGGGGCAAGCCGGTTTGCAGACGGCAAGACCTTTTTCAATGTTTGGGGCGTGCTCCCGTAGGGAAGCGCTCATTAGCGCAGGGGTGTTTGTGGCAAACTTTTCTTTTCATTGTTTTCTTTTGGAAGCGCAGTTTTTTGTTAATGCACAAGAAGGAATCTGAGTATTGTGCTGCGCAAGGGTTTCTAAGAGATTAAATATTTGTTTCAAGATGTTAATTGAATTGTGACCGTGATTTGGTTGTGACCAGTGCTATTTAATGCCTGGGGTTGCTTTAGTAGAGAGATCGCTGTCGCTGACGAGAGAGGACGTAAGTACTGTTGCTATAACAGGGGCCTAGAAGCATGGGCATTGTCCTATTTTTGTTTTTCTGTTTGTCCAGTGTTTGTTTGTTAATTGTTCGCCACTTAAACCTGCCGGTAGCCTACCAGTAAATAATAGGATTTCCACCTGAGTCTTATCTCCACCTGCTCGGACACACACTCCTTTACAATTATCCACGGGGGAAATCTGAGGTTGTTGTGGTACGGATAGGAGATTTGACTGGTTTACCCTGTAAGCTCGATGCACTTGTCTTTTATTACTTGTCAATACAGGAATAGAGAATGTCATAGGCTTACTGGGTCCCGGCATGTTCTCAAAACTACTGTCAGTACCACCAGTGGCGTAACGAGCCAACACCGGGCCCATATGCAGGATTATCAAGGCGGGCCCCCCTTCTACAGCACGTGATAACAATGTCCACGAGTAGGCCATGAATAGGACAGGATAGGATCCTTGAGACACAGCATATAAGAGATGAGATGACTGACAAAATCAGGAGTACGTGCACCACAAAAACAAAAATACTGGTGAAGGCGCACAACACATGAAAAAACACTGCTGGTGACGGCGCACTATAGCCTAACACATGAAAAAACACTGCTGGTTAGGCTACTATATGAAATTGCATTAATGATAAGTCATTATGTTATGCTAAATCGTTCATTTAGCCACAAACACTAGCGCATAATAGAACTGCCCGTCTGCCCTCTTTGACTGAGCTGCCCCCCTTACCAAAAAAAAATAAAATATATATAACGTAATTTTGATAGAAAGCGAAAGTAGGCTATGTGTGAGCGCAGATAGGTGCGTCCGATGTATCAGCTGGAATAGTGATGTGAGTCGCCGAGCAGAGGTGATGGATGTCACAGGTGAGCTACATGAAACTTTGAGAATTCAAATTCAAATTATGTTAGGAAAAATTAGACAGCTAACCGTATGTTGCATTTTTGCACGCGAAAATGTATAACGAGTCTATTTGATGGAGAATATGTGAACTTTAAACCATTAAGATGGGCAATAGGTGAATAGGCAGACATTAGTCTATTAACCTAAAGGCTAATGAATAACTTTAGACAAGGTGCATTGCTCCTAAACTCAAACAAGTTTATTTATTACCTGGTTTGGTCCAACAAAGATGATCTTAACATGGACTATGCTGGGCTGTGTTAAGCTCTGAACAATGTCCGTTTTACAGTGAAAGGCCCGGTCGCGAGTGACGATTATTGCGATAGGGGGCCCGGCCGTCAATCATGTATTTCCAGTGTGATGCGGGCCCCTGATTGGTCCGGGCCCGTAAGCAACCGCGTACCCTGCTTACCGATAGTTACGCCCCTGAGTACCACTATTGCAGGGACCCTGAGAATATCATACAATACAGTCATCAAATAATTGTCCCCTGCAGCTGCTATATGCCAGCTGAGAATATGAACTAAGAGGTTGTTGCTGCTTAAGAGATCCTTCTGAACGGGAAGGGGGAGGCCGTGGAGGTGCCATGCGCTCCTTTGGTCCTAAGGGTCTTGGGGTACTAAAAAACTGCAGGGCTACTGGCAGCAGTCCTTCCATTATAGCAGGGAACATCATGTGCTTGGGTGGGGATGGTGATGGGTTGCTTAAGGTCTTGGGCTACTAACCAACTGCAAGGCTACTGGCAGCAGTCCTTTCATTCTTGTAGGGAAAATCATGTGCTAGGGTGGGGATGGTGATGGGTATACAGGGGATCCTGGGGAGTTTGAGCGGGTGGGGGAGTGTTGGGGTGGGGATGGGTATACAGGGGATCCTGGGGAGTTTGAGTGGGTGGTGGGGTGTTGGGTTGGGGATGGTGATGGGAGATCAGGGGGGTTTGGGTGACCTGGGGAGTTTGATTGGGTGGGGATGTGATTGGGTGTAGGTGGTGATGGGAAATCAAGGAAGATGGGGTTGAATATTGGTTCAGAGTCTCCATCTGCTTGTTGAGGTCCTGGGGAGTTTGTTGCATACGCTTCACTTTCAGCAGGTATTCCAGTAGTGTATTCCATGTTATTGTGTCTTTGTGGTGGCAGGGAGTTGACGGAGGTGGGGAGGGGTATTGGCAGCTTTGATAGGTGCTATCTCCTCATACTCATCACATCCATTTGTTTGCTGAGATTCCAAGGAGTTTGACACCAGTGATTGACTTTGAGTCATTTCAGCAGCAGCCATCTTATCTTGTCCAGTGGACATGGCTGGGCAGGTGGTTACCAGAGGGCCCCACAGCAGTGGGCGTTGGGCATGTCTCTGTTTCAGCCTGTGCAGAGTGTTTTGGTTTAACTGAGTTGTTGATGTCATCCGCTTGTTCCGTTTGTATGGCTACTGAGCGCTTATCACAGGCTCAGCTCAAGGTTGGCAGAAAGAGAGCAGGAGACAGAGGTGATAGTTTTCGGTTAAGATCTTGGCCCCAACTCAGCTCTCTGCTATCTGGACTGAAATATTCCCTGCGATTCCAGAAAAGGTTAAAATTGTCAATAAAATTCATCCCAACTGAAAAGCATGTTTTTGTGAGCCAGGTGTTTAACTCATTGAATGCCAAGCTGTTTTCGGGAGCTTTGTCCTAGAGTGCCAGCAATCTAGACTATTGTTGATGATTTTTCTACAACCACAGCATATTCTGTATTATAGCTATGAACACGTAGAATAGCTCGATTAAAAGGTGAGACTTTAAGCTCTCAGTGGGTGCAAACCGTGTATTTCTACACGCCTCTGTTCCTGAGAAATCCCAAGCTAAACAGTGGCTAGTTTTCATCAAAATCGCTGTTTTTTTCTAGAAATGGAGATATAACGTCTTTCATGAAATATGAAGTGTTGCCTGTTACTAACTTGTGTAAACATTCCGGGAAGTGATCAGCGAGACCTGGCGAGACTGCTACCTAGTGATAGACCCACGAAAATGGCCTGGTTTTGACCTGACGTGCATGCGTCACTGATTCGACCCAAAGCGGCAACCGAGTTATGATAAAATGTCCAGATAAAATGTCAGAAACGTTTTCATGAGTTTCACGATCGTCATATATTTCATTTCCATTCATCACAGAGTTCCCAAAATCACATATAAGGTGTATTAGAGTGTCTAGTTTCGTAATTTAAAAAAAAAAGCTAAAAACGTAATATTACGTTTTTGGCACTCAACGCATGGGAAGGAAAAACGTAATATTACGTTTTTGGCACTCAATGAGTTAAACTGAATAGTCTGGTAAATACAAAGCTTCCCTCTGCTGGGAGTGGGCCACTGATGAACATTTATATTCCAAGCTCATATAGGGCCGAGAAAAGTTCCTTGAAATCTTCTTTGACATACAGCTGTTCTTTGTAATTGTAATTTGCTCCAACATGCACAATGATGCGCTTGATAGTTGCATATTTTGACACCAGTTCTGCAAGTTTGTTTTTTGTGTCAGACACTGAAGCATTTGGGAAACAACATACGATCATCCTTTCCCCATTTATATGTCTCACAGCAGAGTCGCCTAGAACGAGGGTTGTGGGATGAACAGGTGTCGAGTGCTGCTTCTTGTTTGTGCCCATCTTTCTATTGTTGTGGTTTGATCGCTGCCTGCTTTGGGTCTGTTCCCTGGGAAATTCCTCTCTTACATCCTGGAGGCATTCAAATCTGTTCCATAGGGGCTGTGGGTTTCCCTTAGGACCACAAGCCCTGTAGTAGTTTGCTGATCTGTCTGTATTTCTGATACGAGGCCTGAAGTTAACATCTGAATTTAATGGTGTTGAGGTAATTACAGTTCTTGTATTACATTTTTTTTTTTTTGGTCTGGCACATTGCCTGTGCCATATGGGGCGCCAAATGTAACATGCCTTATTTCGTGGACAGAATGACTTTCGTGTGACGAAATACATATATTCATTACGAAACCATGTTACATCGTAACGCCTTTTGTCCAAGGAATGCACAAATTTGTTTGCATTGTGTCCACGAAACACTGAAGAGAGCACATCATTTCGTGGACGAAATTGACTGGTGGCCTTTTCCTTTCGTGGACATAATGCTGAATGCAGTATTCACTGTCGTAGACAAAATGTTTGGTCAAAAGTAATTCTGTCTACGTAAATACGGAATGCACCTACACGCATCATTCTGTGCATCCTATTTCAATTTCGTCCACAGAAGTATTGTGTTGTGTTACAGAAGGCATTCCGTCCACGCAATAGTAACTTAACAACTTACGAAATGCATTCAGTGACATATGCTTTCATTCTGTGGACGAAATGCATAATAGAATCACGTACAATACATTTCGTGAGCCAGCAGTTTACGAAATTACTTATGTGTCACGATAATTTCATTACGTGGACGAAATGCATAACAGAATCACGAAATCAGTTTTGTGACCTGATGCAATACATTTGGTGAGTCAGCAGTTTACGGAATGAATTATGTGTCAGGATAATTTCATTACGTGGACGAAATGCATAACAGAATCACGAAATCAGTTTTGTGACCTGCTGCAATACATTTCGTGAGTCAGCAGTTTACGGAATGAATTATGTGTCAGGATAATTTCATTACGTGGACGAAATGCATAAAAGAATCACGAAATCAGTTTTGTGACCTGCTACAATACATTTCGTGAGTCAGCAGTTTACGAAATGAATTATGTGTCAGGATAATTTCATTACGTGGACGAAATGCATAACAGAATCACGAAATCAGCTTTGTGACCTGCTACAATTAATTTCGTGAGTCAGCAGTTTACGGAATTAATTATGTGTCACGATAATTTTATTACGTGGACGAAATGCATAAGAGAATCACGAAATCAGTTTTGTAACCTGCTAAAATACATTTCGTGAGTCAGCAGTTTGCGGAATTAATTAGTCAGTGGGTCCCATTTAGAAGTGGCACTCGCGCCTCCCGTTCATAGAGCTGCGTGAAATGTATTGCAACTTTTCGCCACAAGGTGGCAGCTTAAGTCCGCTGTAGCATTGCCGGTAAACAGGACAGCTGGCTGCATTCAGAGGCTTTGCAACGGCAGTGTGATTGGCAATCCGCGAACCGGTGCCAGGCCGTGCTGGACCTAGCCTACGTCCGCGAAAAGCAACTGCATAGGCTTTCTCTGAATAATCTATGGTCTATGATCTTCAAACTATGAGCCTCTTCTACGAGTAGATTGCTGGTCCACTGGACCACGATTTTAGGCTAGATTAGGTCTATGCCCGGTGCTTCTGTCTGTTAATTTTGCGGCACAACTGCTGGAACCGTGGACTGAAAGAAAAAGAAACTAAATGTTTCCCTGATCAATGCATAGGCCTACTTCTTAATTCATTAAATATAGAGGCATAACATTAGCCTAGGTTGTAGTGGTAGGCTGTGAGTGCTCATTCAAAGTCTATACGTGTCTGTGCAAGTTGTAACAAATCGCCCTTATTCAAAAGAACTGATTGCCACTATGCATTTAAGGTTACGGCCTGATCTAACAAGCAGGAAATCATTCTAGCTCAATGCAGACGAAGACCTCAGTTTATCTTAACTTAAACTGGCAAAAGGCCTTGCCTTCCTCTTAATAAGAGTGTATATTAAAGAAAAAACTATCTTACAGAAAGAAACCCAAACATATGAGATTGATTCACTTTGTATTGTAATGAACGAACTCGCGGCCACTCGGCGCGCAACTGAAGGCCCGACACACAATAAACAACAAAGTTTCACAATGCACGAACAAATACCCCCCAAAGTTCAATGCCCAATAGTCCTGACATCAAGCAGATGATTCAATCAGTCCAAAACACAAACGTGATCCCCGGAATAAGAAAGAGTCGTTGCGCTTACAGTCTGTTGAGAAGTCGTTCCCTAATACGGTTGCGAAACGCAATCTCACCAAAACACGCACGTTAGGAAAAATGCTCCTTTGCTTGCTGTAATCCAATGACTTTGGGGAAAAATGAGTGATCGCAGATATCGAGAAAAAGTCACGGTTCAGCATGCAAGGCCTCTAACGCGCGCTACTCCATACACCAGCGTCTTCGCACAGGTAACTCGCGGGGGCGAGCGCTCTCCCCGCGCCTCCATTTAAAGTGCAATGAAAGTCACTCCTACCCAAAACGCGCGTTCAACGGTCAGCTGACATCAAATTTACATACATGGCATATTAAACAGAGAGAAAATACTAATACATTTTCATACAAACAACCATGTAAAAAGGTGATTTTGGCAAACTTTACAAAGTGAAACTGACAAACTCGTGGGTAGGCTAAGCAACGATATTTAAAACAATCAAGAAGTGGATTCCTGTAATGTTCATGAAAACAGTATAGCGATTGGATAGCCTAATAAATCGCGACTTGTTGTAGGCCTAACAGTAGGCCTAGTTTATATTGTCTCGCTGGAGTGCGCGCATAATAAGCGTAATACCTACTTGCCCGTCCAAATAAAGGGCTTTCCTTTGTTTCACGGAGCTCTGACTAACGGGAGGCACGATTGAAGTGGCCACTTCTAAATGGTAGCCTAGGCTACCCACAGATTAATTAATTCCGCAAACTCAAGGAAATGTATTGTAGCAGGTCACAAAACTGATTTCGAGATTCTGTTATGCATTTCGTCCACATAATGGAATTATCATGACACATAATTCATTTCGCAAACTGCTGACTCACGAAATGTATTGCAGCAGGTCACAAAACTGATTTCGTGATTCTGTTATGCATTTCGTCCACGTAATGAAATTATCGTGACACATAATTCATTCTGTAAACTGCTGACTCACGCAATGTATTGCAGCAGGTCACAAAACTGATTTCGTGATTCTGTTATGCATTTCGTCCACGTAATGAAATTATCGTGACACATAATTCATTCTGTAAACTGCTGACTCACGCAATGTATTGCAGCAGGTCACAAAACTGATTTCGTGATTATGTTATGCATTTCGTTCACGTAATGAAATTATCGTGACACATAATTCATTCTGTAAACTGCTGACTCACGAAATGTATTGCAGCAGGTCACAAAACTGATTTCGTGATTATGTTATGCATTATTTCGTCCACGTAATGAAATTATCGTGACACATAAGTCATTTCGTAAACTGCTGACTCACGAAATGTATTGCAGCAGGTCACAAAACTGATTTTGTGATTGTTATGCATTTCGTCCACGTAATGAAATTATCGTGACACATAAGTCATTTCGTAAACTGCTGACTCACGAAATGTATTGATTCTATGCATTTCGTCCACAGAATGAAAGCATATGTCACTGAATGCATTTCGTAAGTTGTTAAGTTACTATTGCGTGGACGGAATGCCTTCTGTAACACAACACAATACTTCTGTGGACGAAATTGAAATAGGATGCACAGAATGATGCGTGTAGGTGCATTTCGTATTTACGTAGACAGAATTACTTTTGACCAAACAGTTCGTCTACGACAGTGAATACTGCATTCAGCATTATGTCCACGAAAGGAAAAGGCCACCAGTCAATTTCGTCCACGAAATGATGTGCTCTCTTCAGTGTTTCGTGGACACAATGCAAACAAATTTGTGCATTCCGTGGACAAAAGGCGTTACGATGTAACATGGTTTCGTAATGAATATATGTATTTCGTCACACAAAAGTCATTCTGTCCACGAAATAACGCATGTTACATTTGGCGCCCCATAGTGCCAAGGCTCTGTACTCACATTTCCCTTTGTGAGGTCGACACATTCTTCTGCTCTAGTAGCAATGATATTAGACTGCTGGGTTACATCATCTGCATTTCCAGTAGTTGCTGTACTCACTTCGTGAGATGCCTCTCATAGTTCATCTGTCGTTGATGGAAGGGCATCAATCATTGATTCCAAAGTAGAAATCCTCTGTTCTAGCTCAGTACATTTTCGGCATGATCTCCTGCGTCTCTGGCCGGAGGAGCGCATTTTGTTTTAATCCAACTTCAAGGTGACTTGCCATTCAGTTTTTGTGCATTTACTTGGCTGGCTCATGTAAAGTAGAAAAACTAACCACTAACCTTTCAGGTTTAAATGTACTGGTTTCCAGTGTTGTGCCAGTTCACAGCTTTTCTGAACTAGTTCAAGTTCAGTTCATACATGCTCAAAGTGAACAGTTCACGTTCAAAGTTCACAATTTTAATTCTGAACTAGTTCAAAGTTCAGTTCATTTTACTTTTTTCGTGAGATATTCAAATAAATACTTTTTTTCACACTACGAGCTAAAAATCACTATACGTTCTTTGAAGCTGCTCATTGTAGACATTTGCTCATGACACTGCAATTGTGGGTTTCTTACCAAGTGATGAAACTTGCAGCAGTACAGACAAGGTAGACCAGTCTCGGTGCCATCACTTCCATAGCCATTTTTTTAAAATGGCAGCGCTTTCTCTCACTCTCGTCATTGGTCTGTCTCTCTCTCGCTCCTCCAGCCCTCCGCGCTCTCGTCGTTGCCTGCTATGCGGCGTTGCTATGCCTACCCCGCTCTGCTGCAATTCATCACGGGTAACGTTGTGCGGAAGCCAGTATGCTATTCAACTATTCTCAGCCGGACACTACGTTGCCCGCAATGCATTGCGCACACAATGTCAAAACCATTTCTGTCTGGTGACACATGATTTAAGCGGCACCAGCGAGAATATAGGAGGGAGGAACTTTCTCTCGTTGCGTTTCAAAAGAGAAAACAGATGTCACTCAGTTTTCAATGGAAAACAAATTCCAACGTTCATTTACAGTGATGTCTGCCGTTCATGACACATAATGTGAACTAGTTCACGTTCAAGTTCTTTATTAAAAAATGTGTTGCATTCAGTTCAACGTTCACGAAAAAATGAGCGTGTTCAATTTTGAACTTGTTCACGCACAACACTGCTGGTTTCACTGTATTTGCTAATCTAGCTTGTAAATGAAATAAAAGAATGAAAAAGAGGGGATTGAAGCAGGAGCAGTTTGAAAAGTGTCCTACTCGCTTGAGTAGGAGGAGACCATGTATACAAGTATTGCATATAGCAATAATATAAGCTCAGATAACATTTGGCTAAAGTTGAATTTCAAATCTCACACAGAGCCCACCAAACAAACTTGCAACATTGAATCATAGCCTGCTGGCCCAGAACCTAAAAGAGAACGAACTTCCTTTTGCAGGTTCCGCCCCCCTCTCACCAGGCTGCCAACCATGAGCGTGCCCGAGGTTATACATAGCACGGGCACCGCATTGTGCCTGGACGCGTTCATTGAACGATAGTTCATGAACTCGTTCATATTTTGGGCGAATGTGAACTGAAAGTACTGTATTACCGTCTGATGAACGTTACTGTGAACTCGTTCATTCTGGTGTCTGTGAACGGCACACTCTCTCAGTTTAACTTCATTCAATAGGGTGCCAGATTTTTATAGATCCTTCCAGGCGAAAACTTGGCTAAAACACGCCGTTAACAGCCCTTAACTTAACATGTAGCGGAAAAACACCTAATCTGCCAACACCATCCACCAGTGTCGCACCGCCGCATGCGTCACCAAAACAAAAAGCAGAAACTTTGCCCGCCGACTTTCAAAAAGAAAATTCGCACTTCAGTCACATCCACAGTAAACCTGAAACAGCACATTAAACTGAAGCACCCGGCTAGCCTTTCAAGGTAGCCTATGTGCAAGCAAATAAAAAAATAAAACACAGTCAAGACAGATCCTCGACCCAAATCCCATTAACTGCGTTCAGTAGCCACTCCGTTGTCATCTCAGCCACAGCTGGACAACCTGGTGGTGCAGTAACTGATCAAATAATTGCTGTCTGTGGTGCTTATTTTGAAAAATAATAGCTCGCAGCAACATAAGGTAAAAAGAACGATGGACTAGTTCATTTTTGGAACTGTGAACTTACTTCAACATTTTAAATTATGAACTATGAACTGAACTAGTTCATTTTAAAATTTGTGAACTGAACTTTGAACTAGTCAGACATCCCAACCTGCAAAAAGTCATTTCAGGGAGGTATCACGAAGCGCCCCCCCTCCCCTCCCAAAAAAACTTTAGCCTACTTAAATACAGATTAATATGTTCAATAATGTCTAGTCAGTACACCAAATAAGGAAGGCCTAGATATAAATTGTGAAAATAAAATATGTAGATTTTGGTAGTTTGGTCTTTTCATGTAGCCTTGGCAACTAGCCATCTAGTAGGCTATAGGCCTGAATAATATGCACATGAATTGACACTTGTTAAACTCACCTCAACATGTCTTTTGCAATCATTTAACCCGCCTAGGGCAATGCTAAAGTCACTGTTACAAACAGTGCAGCGTGCAAGACTAGCCATATCATTATTTTTTACTCTCATGAGACAATAGCCTACACTTTGAAATGGGTCTTACATTTTCCTTTTTTTGAGGCACTGACTCTGCCATGACGCTCCTGTTCTTATACATTGAACTAGACGCTCCAACACTCTACAGGGGCCTACCCAGTCACTGTCCAGCTTAGGGCAACAACCTTTTTTTCTCTGCGGACTGTGGACCCAAACCAGCTCTCCTGGTTCCAGGTGGCGGCCTTTGTAATGTAGATTGTAGTTTCTACGTTGTCTCTGGGCTTCATCAACCCGTGGCAAGTGGTAGGAGTCTTTCCTTGTCACCCCATTAAGCCCAGGAAGCTTTTCAGGTGTTGCTGGTCTGTTGGTGTGGGCCAGTCTCTGACCACTCGTACCTTTTCATCCATTGTGCCGATGCCCTCTCTGCCCAGCCTGTGCCCGAGGAATGACACCTCTCTCTGCATGAAGTGGCACTTTTCCGGGTGGAGTTTGAGACCCGCTGCTGCTATGTGCTCCAAAACATGCCGCAGAGACTGGAGAGCTGCCTGGAAAGTGGGGCCATGGGCGAGAATGTAGTCCAGGTACACCACACACTCACGCCGAGGGACTCCTGACAGCACTTTGTCAATCAGTCTTTCGAATGAGGCTGGTGAATTGCAAAGGCCAAATGGGAGAACTTTGAACTAGCAGTGGCCACGGCTTGTGCAGAACGCTGTCTTTGGTTTGGCAGAGGGAGAGAGAGGCACCTGCCAGTATCCGGAACTCAGGTCCAGCGACGTAAACCAAGCTGACCCCGCTACCTGGTCCAGGGCTTCATCAACCTGTGGCAGGGGGTAGGAGTCTGTCATTGTCACCCCATTGAGCCGTCTGTAGTCCACACAGAACCTCCACTGTCCGTTCTTCTTTGGGACCATGACAACAGGAGCGGCCCACAGGATGTCAGATGGCTCCACAATGCCCGCCTGCTGCATCTCCCACAACACCTTATCTGCTGCTTCCTGTCGTGCCAGTGGGAGGCGACGTGGGCGTAACTTGATAGGTGGGCTGTCACCCGTATCTATGTCGTGCTGTATTAGGTGTGTGCACCCCACGTCACCTTCTTAAAATGCAAAAATGTCCTTGAAATGTAGCAATAGTTGCCACAATTTTTCACCCTGTTAGGGGTCTAGATGAGAACAGTTCCGTCGCCATACACCCCGTACTGCCGACATGACACTTCCCTCCTCCGTTTGGGGGAGCTGGGCTGCTAATGGGTCAGGGGCCCGGCTCTTAGGGGTCTGTATAGTGTGTACTGGCTGTGGCGCAGGTGGGGCGGCTAGGTGAGGTGAGGGGGGTAGTGGGGGAGGTGGCTGGCGTGTTCCGAGCTGTGGGGGCTCTAACATGCCTCTGCTCAGCCGTGAGTTGGCGGGGGGGGATGCTGGGCTACGGGGGTCTCGAGGTGTGGGCCTCCCGGTCCTTACAACGGGGTCGCTGTTGGCTTCAGCGGTGTTTGCTGACACAGTGTTTACCTGGGGTGTTGTAGGGTTGAAGCCCAGGGGGGGTGGAGCCATGTTGACAGGATGTTCCCCGGAAAGCACAGGGTGGCCTCTGCAAGGTCCAGCCAACAGCCCGTGTTCTTCAAAAAGTCAAGTCCGAGGCCGTCTCATCATTGTTGCTGATAAGAAAAATCACCGTAGTGTCATGTGCAAACTTGACAATGGTGTTAGAGCCATGTACAGGTGTACAGTCGTATGAAGAGGGAGTAGAGGAGAGAGCTCAGCACACATCCCTGTGGTACGCCGGTGTTCAGGGTGATGGTTGAGGAGGTGTGGTTATCTAACCTAACAGACTGAGGTCTGTTGGTTAGGAAGTACAGAATCCAGTTACAGAGGGAGGTATTGATGCCTAGTTCACTGAGTTTTGGTGATCAGTTTGCAGGGGATGATGGTGTTGAATGCTGAGCTGAAGTCAATGAACAGCATTCTTACATAGGTGTTGCTATTGTCAAGGTGGGACAGGGCAGAGTGAAATACCGTAGAGATGGCATCCTCTGTACTCCTGACAGTAGGCGAATTGGAAGGGGTCCAAAGAGGGTGGTAAACAGGTCTTGAGGTGGGCCAGGACCAGCCTCTCAAAGCATTTCATGATGATGGGGGTGAGTGCGACTGGACAGAAGTCATTAAGGCTTGTTGCAGTGGAGTGTTTTGGCACCGGCACAATGGAGGTGGTTTTAAAGCACGTGGGGACAGCTGCCTGGGCAAGTGACAGATTAAATATATGTCAGTCCAAACCTCAGTCAGCTGCACTGCACAGGCCCTGAGTTCGTGTCCGGGGATACCATCAGGACCAGCAGCCTTACGTGCATTAGTCCTGCTCAGTGGTAATTACGTTAATTGGTGGAGTTTTGAGCAAGACACTGAATGGGCTTATAGTGAAAGCTAAGGGAGACAGCTAGCACGTCAAAAAAAATTAGGGATGTCCGATATTGGCTTTTTTGCCGATATCCGATATGCCGATATTGTCCAACTCTCAAATTTCGATTCCGAAATTCTTGAATGCAACAAGGCTTTCCAAATGTTAACATTGTCTGTGCAAAATAAGAAAAATACTTCAACTTAATTTTGGGAAAAAGTGCCATGTTTATTTTTTATTTTTTAATTGTCTCAAACAACAGTTTGGATTACACTCTCCCTGAGATAATCTTGACAATGCCCACAACAAATAGGGCAAATTTGACTTCTTCACAAATGATAAAACATTGTACCTGAACAACTATGTGCAACATAGCAGAATGTAAAGCCAACTAAAATAACAGGCATAGTGTATGACAGGCTACCCTTTTTCTGTGTTAAATGAGCCTGCATTTGTAGGATGCTTCATGAACTGTTTCTTTAACTAAAACTCAATCACCTTAATTGAATGAATGCACAAATATGAGTAGTCAATTACAATGTGGCAAGCAACTTTACTGCACAATTTTGAAAACATTTGTTTGAGCTACAAAAAATACTTCAGGCTTGAGGTGAAGTACATAACGGGCCATACCCACAATCAGGCTTGGAATTTCACCATTTTAGGGGCAAGGCCACTTGGCCTTCAGTTGGGCATATTTGGTGGGGGGCACAAAGGCCACATGTCAGGGCACCAAGGCCAAAGTTAACTATACAGTAGTAGGCTATAAAAATGATCGATCAAAGTTGTATTCACTGCAGTAGACCTGCATCACTGTATACAAAAACATAAAACATGACATATTACATATAACTGTAAATCATCTGATCATCTAATATTTTCAGATATCTAGGCTATATTTAACATTTATTTTATATTTGGCCTGTTATGAAATCATGTATTGAACAATTTAAGCACAGCTCAGCTTTAAGAAAGTCAAATAGCCTAGATGCATGCTTAGCATTTTGTGATCATTAAGGCTACTTTCACAAACTCTTACAGTCAGCTGTCCTCTGATTTACCGATATCTAGGCGACATTTGTAATATTTGTTTTGTATTTGGCCCGTTATGAAATAATGTGGAACAATTTAAACACAGTGTAAAACTTAAATCCCAAATTTGGAGACATCCATGTATGTTGAAATTTACTGCAAATTCAAAACGGGATTAGTCTGGAACGGCTAACTGTACGGGGGACTGATTTACACCTTTCTGTTCGGTAAGGTCTGTTGTTTATTCTGATATATGGTTTGTGATATGTTAAACGAAGGGTTCTGAAGTATTCCACCGAGATGAATGGGTAGGGAGATGGACGGAAAACCTTCAGTAGAATTTATGATTGAATGATATTGTAACGTTCTCAGTTACTCGGACAGGAAACCACTTTCATAAACCAGCATTTATTAGGTACAGCACTTGGTCGCCATTACGGGCTGCGACTTGCCAATATCAGTCCTTGTTTTTCCTAGAACTCCCGCGAACTACACACAACAGATAAAAGAACATCACTGTAACTTTTCTGCTGCTCAGGCGTGCCCGCCCCCCCTGCAGCGCCTCTACTGGCAGTTAACATAAAACACAGCAAGGCACAGAGACAACACAATGCACACAAAACATTAACATAGACCCAAACTGCACATCAAAACACACCCAGGACGTTACACTACCCCCCCACCACAAAGTTCCTCGTCCTCGAGGGAACAAACAAAGTCCGCAAGACGCTGGGGTGGCCTCCTTCTCCTTTGTGGGCGTGACACAGGGGACAATGTGCTTAAATCAGGGGCTGGGGAAGTGGGTGGAGACCCGGGGGTCAAGGGGACAGGGTTGCCCCCACCTTGCACCTGCTGCGGTGGCTGACAGGGTTGTGGGGCCGGTAAAGGTGCATGGGGTGGAGAACGTGGTGTTCCGGTGACTTGGGGTGAAGCACTGCCCTGATAGGGTGCCAGTCTGTCTCTATGCAGTGCTACTTTCCTTCCTCTTGGCGGCAGCTGCACCCGATACACCACTTCCCCCATCCGCTCCAACACCCTGCAAGGCCCCATCCACTGGCTGTCAAGCTTCGGGCAACGCCCCTTCTTTCTTTGTGGGTTGTGCACCCACACCAGCTCTCCAGCTTGGAAATGCCTCCCTCGGGCCCTCATATCATAATTAAGTTTTTGCCGCGCATTAGCGCTTTCCTGTTGCGCTCGGGCAAATTCATGAGCAGACTCAAGCCGATCCTGGAGCCTTCTTGCATACTCAGGGCCTGGGGAAACAGCAGGGGAGTCAGGGGGCCGCCCGAAAGCCAGCTCTGCCGGCGTGCGGAGTTCTCTCCCCAGCATAAGGAGAGCCGGGGTGCATGCAGTTGACTCCTGGACTGCTGACCGGCACGCCATGAGCACCAGCGGAAGATGCTCATCCCAGTCTCGCTGATGCTTCGAAGTCAAAATAGCCAGCTGCTGACCCAGTGTGCGGTGGAGTCTCTCTACCAAACCATCACTTTGAGGCCGTAATGGGGTGGTGCGCGTCTTTTTTATGCCCAGACGAGTGCACATAGCGGCAAACACAGCGGACTCAAAATTTCTCCCCTGGTCACTGTGCAGCGTGTCAGGCAGCCCAAACCGGCTGAATATGCCTCCCAGCAGGGCACCAGCAACTGTCTCTGCCTCCTGGTCTGGGAGGGCGTAGGCCTCAGGCCACTTCGTAAAATAATCAATAGCAGAGAGAATGTAGACGTTGCCCTTATCTGTTCGCGGAAGTGGGCCCACAATATCGACAGCCACTCTCTCCATGGGGGCCCCTACTAGATGTTGCTGCAGTTGTGCATGTGACCGACCTGGTGGGCCTTTCCGCGCTGTGCACAGGTCACACCGCCGGCAAAAGTCTTCCACGTCCCTCCGAAGACGTCCCCAATAGCAGCTCTGGCGGAGCCGGCGGAGCGTCTTGGTCACACCGAAGTGGCCTGACCCCGGAGCTCCATGCACAGCCTGCAGCACAGCTGTCCTCAGGCCCCTGGCAGGGTGTCCGCGCGGTAGTAAAAGGTAGTAAAAGGTAGTAAATAGAATCTACCAAAATTAAGGCCCTTGAAAGGTAGTAAAAGGTAATAAATGCAATTTGACTTGGTAGTAAATTTTTCATCACCACCTCAATATATAATGAGTTTAAAATTTTTGCTTAATATTTGTGTCTACATGGTTTAACTTCATCTTGCCTAATTAAAAAATATATACGTGCTAACAGGACCTGAGTGAGTCGGAGTCGATAGCAATGACAGAAGTAAACTGTGTAGAGTTCCGTGGTTGACAGCCTATCAGCGACGCCAACAAACAACATTTTCGCCTTTTCAGTTGTTTTACAGGGATACAAACAACGCGATTTTCGGTGTCTCCTTCACGTTGCTTTGGGCGACTTATATGAATCGTGCAGATCCGAAGAGTTTGTTAGGGGCCGGGGATGCAGGGATGCTTTTCGGGGACTCTCGCGTTTTCACGTCATCTAGGCCCTACCGCAGGCTACCAGAGCAGCGTTTATCATATGGGCCTGCTTGTCCGGTGCTTCTGTCACTCATCTGATAATATTTGTTCATTTAGCAAAGGAGCGGTAGATGTAGGCCTAGGCTAGCCTATCACTCTGATAGCAGCTAAGAAAATATAGGCTAGCTGCTACACTCACTCCGTTAGGAGGCAACTCTCTCAGTTTACACTAGGCTACTTCAGCTGGAAGTTTTAACAACTGTGGACTTGACTAGTGTAAGCTTTCGTTCAGCTGACGGTAGCGCTGCCATCTGACTGTGATCATCCAGAACCGTGCAATAAAATTCCACCTAGCCCATCAGTAACAAAGTTCGAACTAGTCACTGACATAGTAACCGACAACATTTTTTTAACGTAACCTAGACCTAGTATCTAATATTACGGAATTGCAAGAAAACAAGTGAAAACAATTCCTTACTTTTAACCACGCAAGTGCGCGTGTCATTTATTAAAACGGTAGAAAACTGAATCAAAGACGGCACTGTCCATCAACAAAAACAGCATGCAGTTTAAAAGTCCCGTTATTTAAAGTCCCAGACATTTAAAGGGACAGCGATCACTCAAGACAGACCTACACCACAACTGAGTGATGAACGTGAAATTCTTTGAATAGCCTATAAAACACTGCATTTAGATGACAACTGCGTGAAGAACTACGCTAATCTAGTTAATGGCGAATTAAGTTTATGGCATTCACATTTAAATCATTCAATAGCCTATGAAAACTTGATCAGTTAAATTGTTCTCATCAAAGGAACAGCAGGCCTACAAAATATTCCAAATAGGCTAGTTTTATTGCAGTGACGGAAAACTGCAACATATGAGTTTTAAAACCATGTTAAATTTGAAAGCATCTAGCTAGTGACAGGAGGGTTTAGGGGGGAAAAGAAAAACTGTAACCTACTTGATTCCACAGTCAATGTTCAGTATTTGGCCTATAATTTAGCCTATAATATTGGCATTTGAATCCAAAATCTATCATTTCCTATCGACAACAGACCCCAGTAGCGCATCGAATCGCATTGCTACACATTTTGAAGTATTGAAAAGAATCAAATCATTGGCTTAAATAATCTATATTGTATCAAATTGTGATTAAACTTGATTTACACTCCTAAATGGCATCCTTACCTACCTACCTAACTGTTGTTTTGGGAAGTATTTATCATGCAAGCATCGTGCATCCATGCTGAGTAATGCAATGAAATCATAGTTTTCAATTTTGCATTAGTAAAGCAGTCCACTGATGTGCATGTTTTCACGGACTGCTTTAGTGTCAAATGTGCAACAACAATACCATACCAATAATAATGGCTTTATATATCCATAGAAATAGATTTCTGGGCCTATCCTTAGACTGGAGTTGTTGTTTTTTTATTGTTTTTTTTTTTTTGGGGGGGGGGGTTGTCGGTGGTGTTTGTTCTTCATTTTTCACCACACGTTTGGTGTTTTAGCGTAATTTGTGCCAAGGTTATCATTCACCTTATTAAGGCTAAGGGCTGGTTAGGATAACTCAAGGGCTAGGGTTAAGGTAAGGACAACTGAAACTGAACTCGACACTACAAAAAAACATTGTCATTGACAATTACCATACTTAATGATCACAATTAGAAATTATTAGTGTACCTAATATTTATGATGTATACTTTATAGCAAGTAGTAAGTGGTGCTTTGCATAACCCCCCCCCCCCCCCAAAAAAAAAAAAGGGCTGCTGCTTGATGTCGTGTTGGTAGTAAAAAATATTGTGGAGGTAGTAAAAAAGGTAGTAAAAAGTAGTAAATTCAACTCTATGATTCCTGCATATACCCTGCCTGGGGACCACCAGCTGCCAACGCTCCTCCCTTGTAGCTGGCTCTTTCCACGCCCTCTGCAGCACGCCATCACTCAGGCGCAGCGCGTCGAACTTGGACCACAGCCCCTTAGTGGCCTGTGAGAATCTTGCCACCTCTTCCCACGAAGGTCTCTGCTGTGACTCCACCCACTGACGCACCGGCTGTAAGTCGGGGTCGACCTCTTGCTGCTGCCTCCATTCCCCGGCACTCACTGTCTGCAGCTCCCGACAGACAAACACCTCAGCCTGCCGTACCACCTGCTGCTGCTGCTGCTCTTCGCACAGTTCATGCTCACGACTGTCCCTTCGTTCGCAATAGCGGCAGCCGTCCGCTGCACACGGGCGACGGGAGAGTGAGTCTGCATTGCTGTGCTGTGCTCCTGCCCTGTGCACCACTGTGAAATCATAGGCCTGGAGCTCCTCCAACCACCTGGCGACCTGTCCCTCCGGCTCCCTGAATGACATCAGCCACTGGAGAGCTGAGTGGTCGGTTCTCACAGTGAAAGGCAGCCCACACAGGTAGTATTTGAAGTGGCGCACAGAAAGTACTACTGCCAGGAGCTCGCGACGGGTTACGCAGTAGCGCCTTTCAGCCTTGTTGAACACCCGGCTAAAATAGGCCACTACCCTCTCTCCGTCAGCACCCACCTGCGACAGCACTCCTCCGACGCCCACCCCACTGGCATCAGTGTCCAACATAAACGGGAGGGA
Source organism: Alosa pseudoharengus (assembly GCF_046254945.1). NCBI lineage: Eukaryota > Metazoa > Chordata > Actinopteri > Clupeiformes > Clupeidae > Alosa > Alosa pseudoharengus. The sequence continues at coordinate 968,623 of NW_027468704.1, read as the reverse complement.
AGGGTCAGCTGGGGCTAGCACAGGGGTATTGCTGAGGGCCCGGCGCAGCTGGACGAATGCCCCCTGGCATGCTTCTGTCCAGACAAACTCTCTGTCTTTCTGCAACAGCTGGAACAGAGGAGCAGCTATGCATGAGAAACCCCGTACAAATCTTCTATAGTATGAGGCAAGGCCCAAAAAACTTTTCACCTCCTTTTGCGTGGACGGGACAGGCCATTCAACCACTGCCTGCACTTTGTCCTGCACAGTGCTAATTCCCTCCTGCCCCACCCTGTGTCCCAGAAAAGTCACCTGGCGCTGCATAAAATGACACTTATCGGGATGGAGCTTCAGCCCGGCATCCCTGATTCTTCCCAGCACGCAACGTAATGACATCAGGGCGGCGTCAAACGATGGTCCATGTGCCAGGATGTCGTCCAAATAGACCAGGCACTCCTGGCGTGGTATGCCAGTCAGCACCCGGTCCATTAGTCTGGCGAATGTTGCTGGCGCATTGCACAAGCCGAAACTGAGGACCTTAAATTGCCAAAGCCCACGCCCAGTGCAAAAAGCAGTCTTTGGTCTGGCGGACGAGGAGAGGGGAACCTGGTAATAGCCTGATCGGAGGTCCAGTGAGGAAAACCAGGCCGAGCCTGAGACTAGGTCCAGTGACTCGTCCACGCGGGGCAGTGGATACGAGTCTTTCTTTGTTACCCCGTTCAGTGGTCTGTAGTCAGAGCAGAGGCGCCACTCACCGTTCTTTTTGGGCACCATGACCACCGCCGCTGCCCAGGGGCTGTCTGATGGTTCGATGATGCCGGCCTGAAGCATGTTCCAGACAGCTTTGTCACATGCCTCTTGACGTGCCAGTGGAAGCCTGCGAGGCCGACACTTTATGGGGTAGGCGTCGCCAGTGTCAATCTCATGCTCCACCAGCTGTGTTCGGCCGACCTCATCCTCATTCAGTGCAAAGCTGTCCCTAAATTCAAATAAAAGCATCCATAACAGCTCCTGCTGATGTGAGTCCAGGCCATCACGGTTCTCCATCCAGATTTTCCGTATGGCAGACTGCGCCGCCCCCTCCTCTGTCTGGGGCAGCAGGGCCGTGGGGTGGCCCATGCTGATGGAGGCTGGCGCTGCAGGCAGGGGTGCCATGGTGTTGGGGTCTGTCTCCTCTGTCCCCACCTGAGATGGAGGAGGTTGCCAAGCCATGTCATGGTGGGGAAGTGGCGGGTTGAAGTGGAACTGTGGAGTTTTGGGGGACGTGAGTGTGACCTGGGGCTCTGCCGTAACAACTTCTCGTGCTGGCACAGTGGTGGGGGCAGCAGACGACGGCGTTGTGGCCGCCAACATGATGGCAGGCCCATCCTGGAATCTCAGCGTGCCTCCTCCTAGGTCCAGCTGGCAGCCTGTAGCCTTAAGAAAATCCAGGCCCAGTATGCACGGGTCTTGCACACCTGCCACCCACACTGGATGGCGGACAGCCCTGCCCCCCACAGTCACAGTCATCATGCCTTTGCCTTGCATCGGTGCCAGGCCGCCCGTGACTGTGCGCAGCTGCACAGTGGTGGGCTCTAACTGAGTCCAGCCTGGCACCACATCAGGTCTTATGAGTGTTACTGTGGATCCCGTATCCACGAGGGCAGAGCAGGGGACCCCCTCTACAGACACTGGGACGTGGCAAAAGTCCCCAACACATGTCCGTCCCACCACTACCACTGACCCCGGGGAAATGTTGTCGTCTGCTTCTGGGGAAAGTAGGGCCTGACTTCCCCGGCTGTGCTGTTGGGCCCCTCCTGTAGACGACGAAGAGGAGGAGGATGAGATTGGGGTCCGCACAGCCTCCCCTATGCGGACCCCGCACCGTTTCCCGGGCCCGTGGAAGCTTTTGGGCACTGCCTGAGGAGGTGTCCTGGTTGTCCACACCCCCAACACAGCCTGGGTGATGTGCGCGGGGCACGGGTTGTTTGGAGAGACATAGCCCGTATCAGTTCAGTTATCTCAGTTGCCCACGCTGGCTTCTCCCGGCCTGGGCTGGTGCCCATCGCCACTCTAGTTGTAGGCATTCCCTCACTGCGGCTACTTCCAGCTGACACGCCCCACACAATCTCTCTCTCCACCGCTAATTCCAAAGCAGTCTGCAACGATCGTGGATGCTCCAGCTGCCCATGCACACGCAGCTCAGTGGGTGACAGAGCTCTGATGAACTGGTCTCTTGCCAACTCACTTTGCACATCAGGTGGCATGTGTGCATATGCTCGCCTAGTAAGGCTCTCTATATCATTGGCCAAGACTCGCAGGTGCTCCCCTGGGAGCCTACATCGACTGCTGAGTTCATTTTTCAGTAGGTCAGGCTGTACACACTGTCCAAAGCGCCTCTTCAGTGCCCCCACTAAAGCCTCATAATCATGCCTGTCTTCTGGGCTAAGCAGCAAAAGGCATTTTAATGCATCGTCTGTGAGGCACATAGCAAGCTGTAGTGCTTTCTCTCCCTCTGTCCATTCACCCGCGTGAGCGAGCAACTCAAACTGTGCATGGAATGCCTCCCAATCTGACTTACCCCCATACTTGGGTGTTTTCAATGGGGATGCGGTGTTATGGGCGGCGCCATGCCTGTTGTTATGGTCCCGAGGCTTCGCACGGGCACCTGTAGCCATGCCAGCATCAGCAGCCATCCTCGCAGCCGAATCCCTAATGCGAGCTCTTGCCTGCTCCATCCTCTCTGACCATTCGCCACTTGCTCCCTCCTCCTTCACATTCGCGTTCGAAAAATACTTCTCCATGCCGCTACGTTACGTCTCATACAGTAGCGCGACTGGTCTGCCAACTTAGCTAAACCGATAGGTAACTACTAGCATATAAATCAGTCCATGAACACTTGCCTTCCGAGCGTAATTGCTTAACTTCTGACACCAGTTGTAACGTTCTCAGTTACTCGGACAGGAAACCACTTTCATAAACCAGCATTTATTAGGTACAGCACTTGGTCGCCATTACGGGCTGCGACTTGCCAATATCAGTCCTTGTTTTTCCTAGAACTCCCGCGAACTACACACAACAGATAAAAGAACATCACTGTAACTTTTCTGCTGCTCAGGCGTGCCCGCCCCCCCTGCAGCGCCTCTACTGGCAGTTAACATAAAACACAGCAAGGCACAGAGACAACACAATGCACACAAAACATTAACATAGACCCAAACTGCACATCAAAACACACCCAGGACGTTACAATATTATTTACTTTTCTCGCGAACCGTTCACCACAGCAATAAGCGGCTAACATCGTTTAAAAGCTGAGAAAAAGCTCTTTCATGTGATACTTGTTATGTCTGTGTGATGAGTAGGCTACTTCGCGAGTAGTTCAACTGAGAAGAATGGGTTCATTTGGACGCACTCTCTTGCGCTGTCACTTTCTCCACTGCGTAATTTGGCCATAGGCTAAATATATATCGCTATTAGTAGGACGCAAAGCAGAATATTTAAAGAAGGGGGCACCAAGGCCACCGTGGCCTGTAAACCTCTGAAGGGGCTACGACGGCCATGGCCAATTCCAAACCACAGACATAATGTTGAAACAGAGCGAGCAAGTTTGTTACTGAAGCCATCCACGCTTGTTTGTATGCTTCAAGACGCAGCTTGATGAGGTCATCATCTGTGCGCCGGTAAACGCTTCTGGAGCGCATGGGCACTATTTGGGTGTAACGCAAGCATTATTTTATCGGTTTTAAGGCAAAAAAAATCCGATAACGATATTAACAGATATTACATTTTTATGCTAATATCGGGCCGATAATATCGGATATTATCGGACATCTCTAAAAAAATTGCTATTTTATACCACTAACAATGCTCAAAATATTATTACATTTCTGTGATAGTGTGGTGAGGTTCCCTACAGACAAACCGAAGTACTGTCAACTTTGAAAGTGTACAGGTTATAACAAGACCTGTACCTGAAGGAAGCAAATTGCCTGGTGTTTATCCACCCCTGATTGGGGTGGGTGGAGGGTGTTCTGACTCTCTTAAGTAAGGGCCAGGTCCCTTACAGAGAGTGCCAAGCTTTGTGTATGAGGACGATCAGCTCCTGGGCCAGAGACATGGGCGTAGATTTAGGGTTGGACGCTAAGGACTAGTCCTAATCAAAATTTTAAGATGACAAAATTGTCCCCACCAATATTTTGGCGAACTCATTTGTGCTGCTGATCATAGACCTCTCCAGAATATATCCCGCCTCCTAACATCCGTATCCATCCAACTTCCGGGCGTGGATTGTCTATGGGAAATAACATGGCGTTTTGAAAGATCGTACCTGTCAAACTCTGTAGGTGACAAAGTAGAAAAAGCTGCTGGGCAGATTGGCCTACACACTTCTGCCATCTAGTTTCCACTGGATTTTTTGATTTTCGGTGCCGTTTGAGTAGTATAGTCTATAGTATACTACTTAAACGGCACCGACAATCAAAAAATCCAGTGGAAACTATATGGCAGAAGTGTGTAGACCAATCTGCCCAGCAGCTTTTTCAACTTCGCTACCTACAGATGTTTTACCGGTATGATATTTCGAAACGCCATGTTATTCCCCATAGACAATCCACGCCCGGAAGTTGGATGGATACGGAAGTTACGGAGGCGGGACTTATTCTGGAGAGGTCTATTCAAAGATTGTTAAGGCGGAGCAAGATACTTCGTCGTAGTTCATGTCTATGGGCGCGAAATGGGGATCGAATCCAGTCTGCATAAAGAGGCGTGTCAATGACGTATTGATGAGCGTACGTTGCAACCCGCCAACAGCAGCGGCATAAATAACCGGCGCACACCTGATATAAAATCGATTTTCTCCAGACTGGAATGCTCAAAAATGCTAAAAATGTACCTGAAATGTTCACAAGGGTTTGAGGATCATGAAAACGTGCCCGAAATTCACATTCTTAACTCTATAGAACTAAGACCTTAGCATATGTGGTAAAATTCTGAGCTATGCCCATAGACTTCAATGGAGCAGTCGCTGCCTCTGCTCTGCATAAAGGGGGATTTTGACCCCCCCCTCGTGCGATCCGGGTTCCCGGAAGTGGCTCCTGATGAAGTATCTTGCTCCGCCTTAACAATCTTTGGTCTATTCCGACAACCAGCACGACAGTACAAGAAACGTCGTCATTTGATTGGCTGAAAAACCAAGGAGGAGGGGAAGGTTATCTAACACGCACGCTACACGCATGGAGAGTGTCAAAGCACAGGCTACTTTGCACTGTCACTCAAGTGCGCAGGTGTGTCAACGGAAACGGTAAGTTACCAGGGCTGTCTGCCAACATACCCTATAAAAGGCCAGAGTAAAACATTTTGATATTCCCTTTGCCCTTCAGCATGTACATGTTTGCCCCTTTTTGTGGTTTGTAGATCTAGGGATGGGCAGAACGAGGCTTTGTGAAACAACGAAACGTTCGAAGCAATTGCGCCGGAATGTGTCGAGGTTTCGAAACAATCCGACACCCGTAACTCCATGTTAGCAAAACTAGCCACTAGATGTCACCATCACATTTTGACCGTGAAGCACAACTGCTTCAGACGAAGAATATAAATAGCCAACATGGAACGCAAGACTCCGTCCACAGCCACGTGGTTGAGTGGTTAACACATTTCCATTCGGCCGGAGCGTCCGGTGTTCGGTTCCCTGCTGGTGCTTAGAAATTTCAGACTATGCCTTCAATAACTAGAATATTTTTATATCTGCCAGTTAGATGTTTTGTTATTTCAGTTTCATAGTACATTATCCTTTGGAATATGCTGGAGAGGAAAATGCTACAATGGTTTTAAAATGTAGGCTATGCTTATGGCCCAGGGTTTTTTTGGGGAACATGTTGTAGGGAAATAAAGGATACATGTGAAGCAGGTTAGACTAAACAGGTACAACATGGGAAAAATAAACATTTTTTGTATGTCAACATACATTTTTATTTAGGAATAACAGTTGTTCTGCCGTCTTGGCATTTAATCTGTTTCTTGTTTTTGAATAAACCTCCCCAGCCTTGGAAAAAATTCTTTCACAAGGCACACTTGTTGCTGGCATGCACAAATATTTTTTGGCCATCACAGTTAGGTTTGGATAAACCACTCTCCTCTCCTGCCAGTATTTCAAAGGGTCAGCTGTTCTTGAAATAAAGGCATCAGTCATATATTGTTTTACTTCTGCTACTATCTAAATATTAACATCACTAGACTATATCTATCTAAACTATCGCTCACTGTCTGTCTCTAGCCTGTCAACTAATCTATATCACTAACCTATCAATCACAAGAATGCACTAAAAATCGCTATCTCTATATGTCTCTATGTCGCTATATCTCTCAAAATCTCTCTCCTCACAAAAAACCCACAAAGATAGGATGTGTTTGAATGACTTTTAAGCATTCTGGGACTTTGTAATTTAGATCAAACAGGTGTTTACTCGGGTAATTGGCTCGCGCGGTAAGGCTGTGCACCTGTCCAAACCAAATTGAAACACCACGAAGCCTCACTAAGCCATGGTCACGTGACATGGGCGTTTTGAACCACACTTCGAAACACTGTTCGAAACACTTGCGTTTCGGAAGCTCGACACTGTTTCGAAACGTCAGCTTCGAGCGTCACATCCCTATGTAGATCATCTATGCTACCCAAGAAGAACAAAGGGGACATACGAAGCTTTTTCATTATGCAGAGTCTAAGTAGGCAAAATAACTAGACTTACGCACTGGCAATTGGTGACCAGGCTTTTTAATACGGATTTTACTGTGTAAAATAGCATTAGCTGTTAGGATATTACCCAGGATATTGTAACAGCTAAACCTAGCTTCTGTAATCGTTCAACCAAAGTTAGGAGTCATGTTGAATAAAGGTGTGCTGCATAGGGCTGAGACCAGGGGGTCAGGATTTGAAGGGTTAGCTTCAGCCACTTAGCATGGCATTTGGCCGCCGACATTTTTGAAAACATGGCGTTACATGGTTGTAACTTCCGGCACCAGTTTGCACATGCTGACTGGTAGATGACAGCTCATGCACGAGCCTATTGCATACAACCTGTCCAAATAGCATTTAGGGATCATTATTTGTGTAGCCTAAAGTGACTCAATATTGATTCACATTATTTATTATCACAAATGAACATCACATTAAATAACCTAGGACTTCAGAGACAGGGCACTTCTACCACCATTCCCAAAATGTTATCCCAACCAATTAAATAAATTTGCGCTTATAACGAGGTGAGGCGTGTTCACAAACAACTTCTTTTCCTCTGAGGGAATGTCCAATCTTCATCAACGGCATACCGTTGTACCTTACGTTGTCTCTCTCTGTAACGTGGACTCTAATAGGCTAATTCTATCTGGTGCCAGAAACGAACACCCATTTTTGTAAAGATGGCTGCGGCCAATTTCAAACTTTTTTGGCTGAAGCAACCAGCCTAGCATGGGCCATTGAAATGAATGGGGGCGGGACTTAGTCACTCTCTCCAGTTATATATAATACCTCCATGGCTGGGACAACGCGTCGACATAACCGATTACGTCGACGCAACATATGCGCGTCGATTTGTCAGACCCAAAACGCGTGCTGCCAAATATTTTGAATTTTACACCTTCAGTGTTTCCCATACGTTGACTAATCTGTGGTGGGGCGCCACAAAACCGGCCGTCACACATTGATGTTCTATGTTGTACTATTTAAATTAAAGATAAGATAAAATCCTTTGAGCTGCACTTTTTACGCACGTAGCCTTTCCCTGCCCCGCCTGCTCTCTCTCGTAATGAGCCCGCTGCCCCTCCTCTGCATGTGCATTTAACACAAAATTTTCACAATTGTTGAAGGATTGTTGTTGCCACATAGAAGCATTGCATAGAACACGGCTGGCTAAATTGCTATTAAATCCGCTTAGCATCATGACCATGCTGTGCAAATTTGTTCAAAACTGCTGCATTTAAGTTACCTCTGCTAGGTACACAACAGTACATTGAGGAGTCTAAACTTACTTAAGTTATGCAATCAAGCAGTATCTCAAAGCTAATGTTAGAATACTGTTCGGATGTTGAGTTTAGCATGCTTACTTACAGCCGCTTGTCAATTTCGTTACTCAGGGCTCATTTTATTGACTCTGACTCTTTTTATTGAAACTGAATGTTTGCAAAATCCCGATGTAAATGGAAAAGTGTTTTCCAAGACTCAAAAGTGCTTGTCCCAAGGAGAAGTACAAACTGTTATTTGAACTAACTACGTTAGTTCTTGAATTTCCCCTGGGGATCAATAAAGTATCTATCTATCTATCTATCTATCTATCTATCTATCTATCTACGTTATGAATTGCATCCATATATCAGCTGCGTTTTAACTGCGTTAGTGTTACAATTGCAAGGGAACGAACAAACTTTATTGAATTTCATTCAGATATATAAGTCAACATGTATAAATTGCTATTAGTCAATTAATGGGGAGATAATCGAATCGAATCGAAATCGAATTGGACTGAAAAAATGAATCGTTAGATTAACGATGCATCGAAAAAATAATCGCTAGATTAATCGTTTAAAAAATAATCGTTTATCCCAGCCCTAGTGCTGCACGGACAGTCGCATATTAGAGGAAGAGCAGCTTCTGACGGCAAATTTGAGGAAAAGTTGGTAAACCACCCTTCTTACCTAATTTGAGGGTGCTGATTCTGAATATTTTGTTTACCAAGCTCAATTCTGAGATTTAAGCTGCATAATCAGCATTTTAACATAAAATAGCGTTTTTTTTTGTGCTTATTTTTCCCTAAATTGGGTTGATTTCAAAAGTAATCACAAAAACCAAATAAAAGTGTTCTCTAAATACATGTTTGAGCATTAAAGAAGCCATACTATAGTTTATTAACATATTTAATGGGAACATGATTACAGTTAACATGTAATAAACTCGGAAATTCTAATCAAAACACAACCATAATTTTTATTGCTAACATAGTGAGTCACTCATGTGGTGTTTAATGCATTTCATCACAATAACAAGTTGCACAGATAACCTTCAACTCAGAATATAGCCTACAGTACATATGAACTTAAATAGCGGGAATAAGCCTAATGCAGAACTGCATCTACCATCATCAACAACCGACAAGTAAAAAACATTTTACTTCCAGTAACACTGGATTTGGTATATATATATATAAGTATAAATACTCTTTTGATCCTGTGAGGGAAATTTGGTCTCTGCATTTATCCCAATCCGTGAATTAATGAAACACACTCAGCACACAGTGAACACACAGTGAGGTGAAGCACACACTAATCCCGGCGCAGTGAGCTGCCTGCAACAACAGCGGCACTCGGGGAGCAGTGAGGGGTTAGGTGTCTTGCTCAAGGGCACTTCAGCCGTGCCTACTGGTCAGGGTTCGAACCGGCAACCCTCCGGTTACAAGTCCGAAGCGCTAACCAGTAGACCATGGCTGCCTCCATGTGTGCTTGCCTCCATACTAGAGCTTGATAATGTGCTCTTCTTCTGCCATTGAGCAGCATCACTTGTTGGTGGTAGAGCCTCCGATCCTCGACATCTAGAAAACAGAGTGGCTCTGGCATAGTGTTGTCACGATACCAAAAAGTATGACTTTGATACAATGCCTGTATATCAATATGATGTATTCAAATTACTAAATATGTTTGGCTATAAGTAATTATGCAGATCATAAAATACTGTAATAATTAACAATAGAAAGTTTATATGAATTCCAAAATATGAAATAGAAACCTATGACAACCATCAATTGTGTGTGTGTGTGTGTGTGTGTGTGTGTGTGTGTGTGTGTGTGTGTGTGTGTGTGTGTGAGTGTATGTGTGTGTGTGTGTGTGTGGAGGGTCATTCAAATTCAAAAGCTGAGTACAGACCTGGCCAGAGATTAGTGGTTTATGTGGTGCAGGCGTCTGAAGCTGGTCACTTTATGCCACTAAGCCATGACCGCACAACCTCATTACCATGGAAACATCAGGGGGAGGAGGGGGGGTTTAGTACGGGGTGTTTGCCAAGTTCAGTTAAATGGCTGTTAAACAATATCATGAAAGGAGTTTTTAAACGTCAAATAAATCTTTGTCTCCAACAGTAGCATGGACCCCAAGAGATTTTCAATGGCATCTCCCTCCACCCACAACATCCACAGCAGCTCCTCAGCCATGGACAATACCAACTTTCCCAGGGGGGTGGCCAGCCCCAGCACTCTCCCAGCTGGCCAGATGAGGGCGACGCGGGACCAGCACACAGAGGCCTACACAGGCACCCAGGAGTCGCCCTCGCTCCTGCAGAGCAGCTACCAGCCCCGCGGGTGGCGCCCTGCCGCCTCCAGACTCCTCAGCAACCAGTAAGGGCCTCTGTGTGGCTGTGTGTGTGTTTCTGTGTATGTGTGTGTGTGTGTTTGTGTGTATGTGTATGTGTGTGTGTGTGAGAGGGAGATCTTTAGTCTGTCAGTGTGTACATGCGGTGAATGTTTTTGAACATTGGCAGGGTGTAGCTCTGTGTACTCAGCAGTGTGTGTGTGTGTGTGTTTGTGTGTGTGTGTGTTGGTGTATGTGTGTAAGGGTGTGAATTGTTTGTGTATGTATAGTATGCTCGGCCACTCTGGCTCAATGGCGGCTTGCGTAGCTAACTCCATTCAGTGTAAATCATCCAGTGTTAATCATCCAGATCTCCTGCTAACAGTGTGCTCATGCACACACAAACAAACATATCTACACGTCCTCCAAAGACACACACTTGGAAAAACAGATTTACATACATACACACACACACATGTACACACACTCTTACACAAATATATTTACACACACACACACACTCATGTTTACCCACTCACCTACGCAGTGGCCTCCATGGGTGGGGTCCTGTAAAAACAGTTTAGCGTACATATCGTACACCCGACAGGAACTTTTGGACATTGGTTCTTGCAATCCCGACATCTTTATCAGCGTAATCCCAGAGATTGCTAAATCAAGGAGACCTACGAACTCCACCACACCGACCGAAAGGAACTTCAGACGGTCGAGAAAACGTAAACACATGGGCTCTCGTGGAGGAGTTTGAGGGAGGCTAAAGCTAACTCCACATCGACTCGCTCTTCCAAGCCTTTTCCTTGCCAACGTTCGCTCCCTGGTGAACAAAATGGATGAACTGCGGCTGCAGATCACCACACACAGAATGATTATGGAGTGCAACATCATGATTTTCACAGAAACTTGGCTTAACAGCGAAATACCCCACGCTATCGAGCTAGCTAAATGCTGCATTCTCCGTGCCGACAGAACAGCTGACTCTGGTAAGACCGGGGGGGGGGGGGGGGGTGATTGAGTTTGCACCATTGCACAAAGTCCTCCACCAGGCTCCTGCTCCTGTACTCCTTCTCTTGCTCGTCCCTGATACACCCCACAATTGCAGTATCGTCAGAAAACTTCTGCATGTGGCATGACTCGGTGTTGTAACAGAAGTCAGATGTGTACAGGTTTTTTTTTTTGCACTTCGGGTTAGACACAAACTGAATTTAGTTGTCTTTGTAGTTGTACTCTGCACAATGACAATAAAGTTGAATCTAATCTAATCTAATCTAATTTGAAAATGATGTATAAAACGACACTGTGTACAGTGAGTGCCTTACATGCCTCTTCCTCCAATCTTTTATTACAGCCCCAATGCAATAACCGATAATCTCCCATATGTTTCTTTAAAAAGGTGTTCTTATTTAACTGAAACTGCATTTGAAGCTGGGGTACAATGAGTGTTTTAGACAGAAATAATGTTTCAAGTTCCGAGTTTATTGTCATGTAATCAATGGAAATGCAACATCTTTTATTGGTAATGACATTTTTAAGCTAGGTTCACACTACAAGTCTTAAAGTGTAACTCCGGAGTAAAAACAACTTAGGGTGTATTTACGGTAGTTAACAAGGTGAAACTTTTGATTGACAGCAAAATTACTTTAATTGGTGGAGTTTTGAGCAAGACCTGTTTTTCAATTCAATTTATTGTGCTTATATAGCGCCAAAACATTACACATGTATCATGGCGCTTTACAGAATGTAGGCAATCAGAGAAAAAGAAAAGAGGGAGAAAAGAAAAGGAAGAAAGAAAGAAGGAAGGCGCATGGGTTAGCCTGACGTAGTCATACTCAATTCTAGTCAGAATTTGAGTCTGATACTGCTCCATAGAGCTGTGATTATGGGGCGTGTTTCAAACGAACCAGGAAAAAAAATGCCTCTGCACTCAATTGGATAGACCTACAACCAATCAGAGCAACGGAGTGTGTGACGTATGTTAAGCGACGCATAGTTGATGTCAACAGAACTCAACTGCACGCTAGAAGAAGAAAATGTGAGCGATTTTCGCAGGTGTAAAAATAATGTAAGGATACACGGAGTTCTTCAACACACGAACCTCATTTTTGAGAGAAACAGTAAAGGTGAATGCATATACGATCAAGTTATCCGTTTAGGATTACAACTCCACAACACAACACTGCAAACAAATTTGTCGGTCCTGTCAGAACTTTATAACACGGTTGGAACGCGACATGCCCGTGTTTAAAAAATGGACAGAAGACGAAGGAGACCAGCCTGAAGAACCGTGTTCATCTGAGGCATCAGAGACGCCCCGGACTCTGAAGAAGTTCTGCCCCAATCCGTCAACTCCAACCGGTACAAAAACGCGAAGAAGCATTACAGAGGTAAGCTTGTTAATACATTTCTACTTCTTATGATATGACTATGAGAATAACCTCGATTGCCACGTTTCACATGAGTTAATAGTGAGTCGTGATTATTGTCCAATGTGATAAACACTGTGCATTCCCACACTCCTCATTTCCGTGAAATCTATCTATGATTAAATCATCTAGTCATATTTTGACATGCCTAGTATTCTGGAAGCCAGCCCGAATTTCAGTGTAGTGTGAGCAAATGTTACCAGGATAAACTTGTACCTGATGTGTAAGTTGGCCTCTGTCACTTTGTCAATATGTAGAAACTTCATTTTGTAATGGACTAGCATGTTATCCAACCCCCACTTCTGTGCTCTGCACCTCTGTGGGGGGTGGGCAGTGCTTCTCTGACCTGCTCAGCAATTGCATCTGGTGTCACCATATTTAACAGTCTGTATTTTCCAATGTATTGTCAATGCACGTTATACTTATTAGGCTATACTGTAATTCTTCACACTGATGTGTTCACTTATATTTCAGGTTGTCACCCATTTTCCATCCACTTGACCTCCACCTGGAACACCTAAACAATTTTCTCAAATCATTTATGAGAGGATTGGGACCAAACATGTCAGAAATGTCAGCAGCCAGAATCAGTAGGTCCATTGGCATCGTCAAAGAGCTAATGGACAAAACGGACACAGAGCTGGAGCTGACAAGGCCGGCTGGCATTCATCATGTGGCCCGAGAACAGGACGTTTTAACACTGGTAAACGTTTTCAGGGAGACACAACTTTCCCAACAAAAATCACCCAGGCAGGCAGTCTCATGCATTCCCGAATTTCAAGAGAAACATATTGGCAAAGCTGAATTACCAGGAGAAAATAATGGACTGGCAAAATGTGCCTATTTAAATAATTAAGTAAATGTGAAATGTAAATGGTGATGGTAATTTGTAAATATTGGTTTTTGTAAATGACAATGTAATTAATTGTTTTCATATAATAGTTTAGTAGTATCCACATTCTTGAAAACATTTTTGTGTTTTCTTATTGGTTGTATGTTCAAAGTTCAGCGTATATCTTCAAACATTACCTATTATGTGTAGATATTAAAAATCTTTATTGACATGTCTTATTGTTTGTCTTTAAATGCAGAAACATCACCAACCAGTAGAGAAGTATAAACCATTTTAATTTTATTCAAAAATATTAATGTAACAGAGGTAAAAAAAAGGCATTTGCACAACAACAGGACCCTGAAGCTACAAATTTGAGCCTGAATTTGAAGCTAGCCTGAGATCTTCAACATTGACAAGCCTGATTCCAAGTAACTTGGGGATGATTGTATCTTATCATCCTCATCCTCGTCAAAGTAACCAGTGTAATCCATGTCAACCTGAACACGGTCATCCTGAACAACAGTCATCAAACAAATTAGTTTGACTCTGTTCGATGTCATCAAAAACCTCATGCATAATTCATAGTATCTCTTTTGCATGTTCCAGCTTGTATGTAGGGAGATTATGGATAATGAAGTCCAGGTCAAATATCTGTGTGCACTGTTCTAAAACTGATCAATGAGTTCATCTCCAAAACCAGTGCAGGCTGTGTCGACTGTGTAAAGTAGTATGTTTTTATGGTCCTGAAGTAAACTACTCCTGTAAGTTTGTAACAGTTCCCTGATCAAAAGTGTGCCCTTAGGTGTGACTATTCTGTGTTTGTGGTGTGATGAAACCTCCCCTTGAAAGTGTTCATATTTGGGGATTAGCTCCCCACAACCTTCAGGTTCACAAGAACAAACAGAATGGCAGTGAGTGCAGCACAGATGTCCTAGATCAACAGATGTGGTGTGTTCCTCAAAATGGCAGTACAAAGCTTTCCGCAGACAACTAGTGACTCCATTAAAGTACCGTCTTAACTGCTGGGTCAAGCTTTGTACTAACATCCCTCACAATCCAGTGTAGGCACTCCAGTGTATGGCCAGGTACTTTAATCAGACCCACTCTGATGTTTGTTCTGTTTGGGCTCAGGGCCAAATTTATTGGATTGTCCATCTGAAGCTGTTTCATAACCCTGGCTCTGGATTCCCGATCAGCAGAAGCGGTCAATGTCAGCACAGGTGTACCTGGAATATATAGCAGTACAAAAAGCAACCAATAAGTAACAGTAAAAATAAGAAATTATGAGTAGTATAATTTAGTACTTTTTAATGACTGTACTGACATCTAAAAAGAATACATCACTTATAAGGGGTACAGTGACTAGCCTACCAATATGGGTATGGTGCTTGAGTACATAAAGCAACACCCAAATGCCCTTCTGCCCTTTTGCAGCCTGACCACTGATAGAAATAAAACAGTAACCTACATTAGAATGTTTTAACAGCTAGTTCGCTACAATCACACTAACGTTATGATTGTACCAAGTCTGAGTTAGCGAACGTACAACGATACCTAGGCTACTATGTTTACAACATGGGATTCATATCACGACATTGGGAGTTATTTACTAAGTCAGACAGTTAGACTCTCTTACCATTTGTAAGTTAGATGAACTTCGTCCATGACGATACCCATTACGTTGGCTTGAAAAACATCGGAGCCTAGCATGTCCCTCCACTTGTTGTTCAGCAGCCAGGATTCCGGGCTTCAAAAAAGGACCTGGCAACGACCGCTGGCTATATCCACCTCGTCGAGCACGCCGAGTTGCATCGCCGTGATGCCCATTTCAGTTGCTTCGGCAAAAAACATCTTTCTTATCAACAAATGCCTTGATCCCGTTACTCTGTTCCTCTTTTAAAATTAATTCGCTGTCGATATCTTCTAGAACAGACCTGATAGCAGAATCTACACATCTCAATTCTCCAGCGGCAGCCATCGTTGTTGTAAACCATAGATATATACACTATATCTATGGTTGTAAACGAATTCAACCTAAGCGCTCTTTGGTGACGTGGTGGATTACGTTACTGTTGAGCATCTGTCCATCATCGTATAAAGCCCGCCCTGACAATTTGATTGGCCCGCCAGTATTTGGGCGAGCATACTCGCGCCACTATTGATCAATGCCAGACCGAACTTCCCGACCTCAAACGTTGTGGGCGGGACTAAGTTCGGAATGGCACCCAGGCTACGCATGGGTACCAGGGGTGAGGAAAAACTCCCTAGAATTGGAGATACATATAGGAAGAAACCTCAAGCAGATCCACGACTCATGGGCCTGACCCATCTGCCTAGGATCAATACGGACAGTAAGGTCTATAAACAATGACAAATGCATATGATAGTCAGGTGTGGAGAGAAGGACATGGTGTTTAAAGCATCTGAGGTGAAAGTTACAGAAGGTGGGATGATTACTTGTCCGGTATGATAAAACATAATCATGATTTAGTGAGAGAAAGTGCAATAGTCCGGCGTAGGAATTGTCCAGGAAAGAAAGTTGTGATGGGGCCAGTGGTGGGTCAGCAGACAGGCCAGAATCCGGGCAGAGTTGTCATAGGCAGGTGATGGGGCTGTACGGGCCAGGAATCCAGGTAGGGGGACAGTAATACAGCAGTCAAGGATGGGACTTCAGGTGGGATGGGTAAGAGGAGGGCCAGGCACACAGATGGTTGATGACTGGTGATGATATACCTCACAAGTGAGGTACAGTAAGGGAGAAGAAAGAGAAATGTAGAATGGGTTAGTATTACTTGAAATCAATGTATTTAATGTCAAGAAGTGATCAGTAGTGCTATATATTGTTACAGTAAATCATGGTGAGAATGGGCAAGAGAGGGAGAGTTGAGAGAAAGAGGGTAGGAGAGAGAGGAGAGGGGAGGGGGTTGTACGGCATGGCACATGAGAAGTCCATGACAGCACTATGCTATAGCAGCATAACTAAGGCATGGTGAGGGGTAGTCAACACCAGCGCAGGTATGGTCAGTGACCACCATCTCACGCGCGACTGGGGTGACAGTCACACGAGGACTCAGCAGGGTGGTCCATTCCAAAATCCCCGAGATGGGTGAAGTTCCACATTGCACCATACCTAACTATGGGAGGCAGTAAAGAGGTATGTTTTAAGTCTAGACTTAAAAATAGGGAGGGTGTCTGCTAATCGAATTGAGGAGGGTAGATTATTCCAGAGGAGGGGTGTGCGATAGCTAAAAGCTCTGCCACCTACTGTAGTTTTTGAGATTCTTGGAATTACAAGAAGGCCAGTATTCTGTGATCGTAATGGTCTGGGTGGGTTATATGAGACTAGGAGATCTTTCATATATTCTGGAGCCTGGCCATTAATGGCTTTGTACGTTAGAAGTAATACTTTGAAGTCAATGCGACTTTTAACAGGCAGCCAATGTAGAGATGCCAGGATAGGGGAAATATGTTCATATTTTTTAGTTCTAGTGAGTGTGCGAGCAGCTGCATTTTGTATAAGCTGTAAGCTCTTTAGACAGGTGTTATTGCAGCCAGCATACAAAGCGTTGCAATAATCAATCCTTGAGGTTACAAAAGCATGGATTAATTTTTCAGCGTCTGGTAAGGATGAGGACTTCATTATCTTTGAAATGTTCCTTAATTGATAGAATGAAGTTTTGGTAATCTGTTTTATGTGATTACTTAGTGATAGGTCTTGGTCAATTGTAATTCCTAAATTGTTAACACTTGTGGATAAGGATAGCCGAAGATCAATAAATGTAGCCTGTGATGAGGATAGGATGTCCCTCATCTTTTTAGGACCTACAACCATGACTTCTGTTTTATCGGAGTTCAAAAGCAGGAAATTATTTGTCATCCATGTCTTTATATCTCTTATACATGTGTCAAGTTTGGCTAACGGAGTTAATTCGTCAGGTTTTACGAAAAGGTATAGTTGCGTATCGTCTGCATAAGAATGAAATTTAATGCATGTTTCCTAATTTCAGAGCCTAGGGGAAGCATATAGGGAGAAAATAACAGGGGCCCTAGTACTGAGCCTTGAGGCACCCCATATTTTACCATAGTCTGGATAGACGGTTTATTGTGGACTTGTACAAATTGTCTGCGGTTAGAAAGGTATGATCTAAACCAAGCGAGTGCTGAGTCTTTAATGCCTATCAAATGTTCAAGCCTGTGAAGTAGTATGTCATGGTCTATGGTGTCGAAGGCAGCACTGAGGTCCAGGAGGACTAAAATTGATATATGTCCATTATCGGCAGCAATGAGGAGGTCATTAAAAACTTTAACTAAGGCTGATTCAGTACTGTGGTGAGCTCTGAAACCAGACTGATATAATTCTTCGATTTTATTCATATGTAAGAAGGCACTAATTTGTTTGGACACTAGTTTTTCTAGTATTTTCGACAGAAAAGGGAGATTAGATATAGGCCTATAGTTGGCCAGGCCGTTAGGGTCAAGGGTAGGTTTTTTGAGGGATGGCTTAATAACAGATAACTTAAACGACTGTGGTACATGCCCTGACAGCAGTGAGTTATTTATGATCTGGAGCAAAGCATTGTCCAAGAAAGGGAGAGCAGACTTCAGAAGATGAGTAGGGATAGGATCTAGTAGACTAGTTGTAGATTTTGATGAGGAAATTGTGGAAGTGAGGTCTAATATGTCGATCGGTGTAAATGAATTCAAAGTTGTTCGTCTCATCTGTGATTCAATTATGTTTTCGCTACCATTCAGCAATGGAGTACAAATATCTGGCGAGACTGATTGGTTATTAATCTTATCTCTAATTGTTTCAATTTTGTCATTGAAAAAATTCATTAAGTCGTTACTGTTTAGGCATATAGGGATACATTCGGTTACTTCAGTGTGGCTCTTCGTCAGGCGGGAAATTGTGGTAAAGAGAAATTTTGTATTATGTTTGTTTTCTTCGATCAGCAAGGAATAGTAGGTTGACTTAGCCTCGTTGAGTGCTTTTTTGTAGGTGATAAGGCTATCTTTCCATGCTTGGCGGAAGACTTCCAATTTAGTAGTACGCCATTTTTGTTCAAGTTTGCGCGCTGCTTGTTTGAGGGTTTTTGTCTGTGTGGTATACCATGGAGCACGCCTTACTTGTTTCCTTACTCTCTGTTTTAGTGGTGCTACTGAATCAAGGGTTGAGCGTAATGAGTTCATTACATTATCAGTTAACAAGTCGACCTCGGTTGGATTATGGAAAGTGCCTTCTGATACCACATGGGTCCGGAAGGGGGCAAACGTAAACGAGATTTTTTCTAGAAAGTCTGCATTCGTTTTTTCAGATAGGCCGCGGCTGTAGTATTCAGCTAAATTGGGTACTGCATATTGTAATTTCATTGTAAAAGTAATTAGATGGTGGTCAGTTAAGGTCGGGTGTTGTGGCAGAACTGTTAACTGCTCTATGCTTATGCCATATGACAAGACTAGATCAATAGTATGGTTATCTCGGTGTGTGGGTGAATTAACATTTTGACAAGTCAAGTCAAGTCAAGTCAAGTTTATTTATATAGCGCATTTCATACAGAGAGGTCATTCAATGTGCTTTACATAAACAAAACCAAACAATAATAACAAATAAAAGCATAGAAGGGCAATATAGTCAAAGAATAGTTAAAAGGTAAAATAATAAACATAACATAACAAAAACATAAGACACATGGTAAAATCATTTAAAAATAAAGAATAATTAGTAAGCAAAAACAAAGGCAAAGTAGTAAAAAAAAGTAATAAAAGACAAAGTAGAATAATTATCAAGGCAGATTCAGAATTTGTAACTCGGCACAGTTAGCAGAAAGCATCTGAGAACAGTTTGGTCTTAAGTCTAGATTTAAAACTGGCTACAGTTGGGGCCTTTTTGATGTCATCCGAAATTTGGTTCCACAGCTGAGCCGCATAGCAGCTAAAAGCTGCTTCACCATGTTTAGTTTTAACTGTAGGTTTTACGAGCAGGTTTTTCACCTGGGACCTGAGAGGACGAGAAGGTGTGTACTGCTGAAGCATGTCTGACAAGTATTTAGGTCCTGCTCCATTTACTGATTCATAAACAAGCAATAGTGCTTTAAAGTCAATTCTGTGACTTACTGGAAGCCAGTGCAAGGACTTAAGAATTGGAGTAATGTGGTCAGTTCTTTTAGTTTTTGTTAAAATCCTAGCTGCTTCATTTTGTATCACCTGAAGCTGTTTAATAGTCTTTTTAGGAAGGCCTGTGAACAGTCCATTGCAGTAATCAACTCTGCTGGAGATAAATGCATGAATGAGTTTTTCTAAGTCATGTTTTGACATCAGCCCTCTGAGTTTGGCAATATTTTTGAGGTGGTAAAAAGCTGATTTAGTTATCGCTTTCATGTGGCTGTTGAAATTTAGATCACTGTCAATTAATACACCAAGATTTTTAACAGTATCCTTTGCCTTCAACCCTTTTGTGTCAAGGAGAGTGGCAACCCTAAGTCTTTCCTCATTTTTACCAAATATAATTACTTCAGTTTTTTCTTTGTTCAGCTGAAGAAAATTTTGAGACATCCAGGTGTTGATTTGTTCTATACACTGACACATAGATTCAAGAGGACCATAGTCGTTTGGTGATAGAGCTAAGTAAATTTGTGTGTCATCTGCATAGCTATGATATGAAATCAAATTATTTTGAATGATTTGTCCAAGTGGGAGCATATAGAGGTTGAATAATAGTGGCCCCAAGATCGACCCCTGGGGAACACCACAGGTCAAGGACGTTGGTGTTGAGGTACAGTTTCCGATGGCAACAAAGAAGCTCCTTTCTTGTAGATATGATTTTAGCCAGCTGATAACTATGCCTGTAAATCCAACCCAGTGTTCTAGTCTGTGTAGTAAAATATTGTGATCAACAGTGTCAAATGCTGCAGTAGCACGATCCAGTAGCACTAGGACTGATGTTTTACCTGAATCTGTGTTGAGGCGTATGTCATTGGAAACTTTAATGAGAGCTGTTTCAGTGCTGTGATTTGCCCGAAAACCAGACTGAAAGTAATCAAAATACCCATTTGATGTTAGGAAGGTGGTTAATTGATTAAAGACTACTTTTTCAATAATTTTGCCAATAAAAGGTAGATTGGATATGGGCCTGTAATTGTTTAGCATGGAGGCATCCAGGTTATTCTTCTTGAGAAGTGGCTTTACAACAGCTGTTTTCAGTGACTTCAGTGCCAGACAGCAGTGATACATTTACAATTTGAAGGACATCCGCCGCTATGAGGTGAAAAACAGTTTTGAAGAAATTGGTAGGCAGAGTGTCTAAGACACATGTGGAAGAGCTGAGATTCTGTACCGTTTTTTCAAGTGTTTCGTAGTCTATCAAGCTGAACTCTGACATCAAGTTTAGTTTCCCTCTGTTTGTTGCTGGAAGTTCAGGTTGTTGAATTTGTAATTGAGCAGATATGTTGAGTCTGATTTTGTCAATTTTACCTTTAAAAAAAGATGAAAACTCATTGCATTTATTAGTTGAGAGAAGTTCAGGCGCTAATTGTGAGGGGGGATTTGTTAACTTATCAACAGTTGAAAATAGAATACGAGTGTTATTTGAACTTCTATTGATAATGTTAGAAAAGAAAGACTGTCTTGCTTTGCATATTTCAGAGTTATATGTGCGGAGCATCTCTTTATGGATTTCATAGTGGATCTGAAGTTTGTATTTACGCCATTTTCTTTCAGTCTTCTTACACTCTCTTTTTAGAAGTTTAACTGCTGGATTTTGCCTCCATGGTGCTTTCTTTTTGTCCTTAACTTTCTTGAATTGTAATAGAGCAATGTCATCCATAATGTTTGCCATTTTTGCATTAAAGTGATCAAATAAGTCTTCAGAGTCTGACAGTTGACTTGACTTTAGTGAAAGTGCTTGCTCAAAGAGAGCACTTGTCTGATAATTTATGATTCTCCTTTTTACCATCATAGCTGTGTTTTGAGTGTGTGGGGACATAGACACATCAAAGAACACGCAGAAATGATCAGATAAGGCCAGGTCTTTAACAGCTGTAGAGACATCGAGACCCTTTGTGATAACAAGGTCGAGGGTATGGCCGAGAGAGTGTGTTGGCCCCTGTACATGCTGTGTTAGGGAGAAAGTATCGATTAGTGCAATGAATTCCTTGGCATAGTTGTTTTCAGGATTATCCACATGCAAGTTTAGATCCCCCGATATAATAAGACAGTCAAACTCTATGCAAACAACTGATAGCAGTTCACCTAGCTCTTCAAGAAAAACTTTAGCTGAATGTTTTGGAGGCCTGTAAATTGTCAGTAATAACATCTGAGGAGAAGACTTAATGCATGCACACAGATATTCAAATCAAGTAAAGTCACCGAATGACGACTGATTGCACTGAAAAGACGTCTTGAAAATTGTGGCTATCCCTCCACCTCTTTTATTTGCTCTGGTAGCACTCAAAAAACTGAAATTTGGGGGAGCTGATTCGATGAGAGTAGCAGCACTGTTTGCTTGATCTAACCATGTCTCAGTTAAAAGTAAAAAATCAAGGTTGTGTGTGCAAATTAGATCATAAATTAAGAATGATTTGTTTGAAAGAGATCTGATATTTAGGAGTGCTAGTTTTGCTGTAAGTGTTGGGGAAATATGATCCATGGGGGAAATCTGAGGTTGATGTGGTACGGGTAGGAGATTGGACTGGTTTACCCTATAAGCTTGATGCATTTGTGTTCTATTTCTTGTCAATACAGGAATAGAGAATGTCATGGGCTTACTGGGTCCCGGCATGTTCTCAAAACTACTGTCAGTACCATTTATATTGCAGGGACCCTGAGAATATCATACAATACAGTCATCATCATCATCATCATCAAATAATTGTCCACTGCAGCTGCTATATGCCAGCTGACCAACAAGGTGGGATGTTGATGGGTATACAGTTGAAGGTCTTGGTTTACCAACAAGGTGGGATGTTGATGGGTATACAGTTGAAGGTCTTGGTTTACCAACAAGGTGGGATGGTGATGGGTATACAGTTGAAGGTCTTGGTTTACCAACAAGGTGGGATGTTGATGGGTATACAGTTGAAGGTCTTGGTTTACCAACAAGGTGGGATGGTGATGGGTATACAGTTGAAGGTCTTGGTCTACCAACAAGGTGGGATGTTGATGGGTATACAGTTGAAGGTCTTGGTCTACCAACAAGGTGGGATGTTGATGGGTATACAGTTGAAGGTCTTGGGCTACTAACAAGTTGCAGGGCTACTGGCAGCAGTCCTTCCATTCTTGCAGGGAAAATCATGTGCTGGGGTGGGGATGGTGATGGGTATACAGGGGATCCTGGGGAGTTTGAGCGGGTGGATCCTGGGGAGTTTGAGCGGGTGGGGGAGTGTTGGGATGAGGATAGATATACAGGGGGGTTTGGGTGGCCTGGGGAATTTGATCGGGTGGGGACGTGATTGGGTGTAGGTGGTGATGGGAAATCAAGGAGGATGGGGTTGAATATTGGTTCAGAGTCTCCATCTGCCTGCTGAGGCCCTGGGGAGTTTGTTGCAGACGCTCCGCTTTCAGCATGTATTCCAGTAGTGTGTTCCAAGTTGTTGTGTCTTTGTGGTGACAAGGAGTCGACGGAGATGGGTACTGGTGTTACATGACCCTTCCTTTCTGATAGCCCCTCAGCAGCTTTGATAGGTGCCCAGAACCCAACATGTTCAATTAGGGATTGAAATGCAATTGTGAGACAATCATTCACATTATCCATATGAATATTGAAATCACCCAATATAAGTATTTTTTCAGTTTGGATGGTTAAAGTGGAAAGGAAATCAGAAAATTCTTCTAAGAATTCGGTGTAGGGGCCAGGGGGTCTGTACAATGTGACCACAGTTACAGGCTGATTATTTTTCCAATCTGGGGGTAAAAAATTTAGGACTAGAACTTCAAAAGATTTAAACTTGTATGTAAGCTTGGGAGATGTGAGAAGACTAGATTGATAAATTGTAGCTACTCCCCCTCCCCTGCCAGTGTGGCGTGGTACATGATAATTAAGATGAGAGGGAGGTGTAGACTCATTTAATGGAAGGTATTCGTCTGGTTTAAGCCAGGTTTCAGTAAGGCACATAACATCTATATGATTGTCTGTAATAATTTCATTAACCAAGGCAGTTTTATTCAACAGTGATCGAATATTGAGTAAAGCAAATGTAAGTTGCGTTTGTGGAGGAATTTGCTTAGCCGAAGAAGTTTTTATCGTAATAAGATTGCTACGAATAATTCCCCTCGTGGGTCGAATAAGAGTTGACAGTCTTGGTACAGACACCCTCTCTATTTGGCTATGTATGCCCTGTATATCCTGTATATCTGGGTGGCTGTTAGGACGGCAGAGATCTGTGTAAGACAATATCTCTGCTGGGAGCGTACCTATGTTCCCCGGGTCCTATGTTCCCCGCTATTTGTATGGGACCGGGGAACATAGGACCCTTTTTGTAGAAAAGGGTCCTATGTTCCCCCGCCTTGTATCTGACCACGGAAATTGCATGGGATATGCTTGCGAGTGCACATTCCGTGCACAAAACGGTAGCAAAGTGTATTTTTCTGTCAATGTTGCTTGCCGTAGCACACCAGGTAGACCTACACATACGCGCACGGTGCAATATTGACACAAGCCAGAAGGGCGATTTTCCTAACTTCCACGTTGAGTATAGCGGAGTAAAAGAATAGATGAAGAACATTTTTTATAACATAGGCCTACAATGGTTTTACTTGTGTAGTGCTTCTTTACTGAATATAACGAGTTCAAAGTTAACATTCTAGGTAACTTTGCATTGTCCGCTTCAGCACTAAATTAAGGACAGCAACACACACGAGCTGCACCTCTCACAGAAGAAACGCGCTACAACTACATACCTTTTAAAGTTGATATTTAATTGCTTTGTTTTGTTCATTTTTCCATTCGCTGGCACGCTGCAGGGGGGACTGCGCGTTGCTCCGAAGCCCCTTTGGTCTGACTCGTCAATAATCCAAAAATGTCCCTTTGGGTCTACAGCCCAGTATAGTTTGATATATCTTTGTTCCATTAAAATTAATCCCATTCTTCCGACAGCTCAACCAAAGGCTATTTTAGATCACCTCCTTCACCTCTTGTACAGTAAGAATCAACAATGACATGCCAAGTGCAAAGACAATGACAAGCTTGGGACTGAAGCCATGCAGACTCGGCTAGATTTAAACACAGCAGGCCGTTGCAGCAAGACAGTGAGCCAATCCTAATATCATAGGAAAACAGGTGGGGCTGTGTCATTAGGCTGATTGCCACTGACACCAGCTACTGTTACATACAAGACTTAAGTGTCTCAATTAAATCAATTAAACGTGACTATATCACACTGGGCTCTGCACTGCGCCTCTGTGCAAAGAACTTCCCTCCTTCCCTCATCACAAACAAAGTGTTTTCCACCAAAAGCTGTCACCGGTCCGCACGTCTGTTGTGTAACTGTGTTGACTGAAGGGATTGTGTGTTTCTGGTTAAATAAAACGGATATATGTGAGTGTGTGTATATGTGAATATTTTCCTTATTTATTGTCATAAGCATGCTTTATAGGTAGGCTAAGTTAAGTAGCCTAGCATTATTAACTTAAACTCTGCTCTCTTAGCATCTGTTGAACCTTCTTTTCATCTTCTGAAATTATCGATGCGCATTAAACCGCATATAAGTCATCTGCGCTGCATGTTTTCGCTACATCCAAAACCACATGATCAAAATACACCAATCTCTAACATTTGCGCCAAATTGTAACAAATTTTGCCCGGTTGACACGGGACAGCCTACACATTTTCATTTACCTTAGTTCATGCAAGTGAGAAAATGGCAAGATTGATAGTGGGGGATCGAGCTGGTATGGTGTTGGTCAATGATGGCTTCCGATACCACAAACACCGGACTAACCAGGATAACATAAGATGGAGATGCTGGAAGGTTGGATGCAGAGTGGTGCTGCGGACCAACATCTTCGATACCGAAGAAGAGGATCCGCACATCGTGGTGCACCATGTTGGTGTGCATGTGCACCCTTCTGATGACGAGATGGTGGAGCGGGCAGATTTCCGACGGATAGTGACGGATGAGATACGGAGGGAGCCTACTGTCCCCATCCAACGGATTTACAATGCCCAGAGGGTGCAACAGCCGCGGCAACATATATTGCATGGAGGCGCACCAGGGTTCCTCTCAGTGAGGTCCGTGATGGGCAGGGCAAGGGCTTCCGTGATGCCTCCCATCCCAGCTGCCATTGAAGACGTCAGAATAGGGGGGTCAATGGGCTGAGACATGGGGCAGGGACCAGTTCCTCCTCCTTCAAGACAACGACTGGGGCATCGCAGTTTTTGCAACAGAGGCCAACCTCCGGAGGCTACGATCCATCGATACACTGACATGGATGCCACATTCAAGTCTTGCCCACGCCCATACACACAGATATTCACCGTGCTGGGGGATGTCCATGGGTTCGTCGTTCCACTAGTTCATGTCCTCATGGGGCAGCGCACGATTGGGCACTATAGATGCAGTCAGGGCAACATCTGGCCACACCTGGAGACCGAAGAAAGTCATCTGCAACTTTGAGCAGGCGCTGGTGGCTGCCGTGGAAACGGAACTTCCGAGGGCTCGCGTATGTGGATACTATTTCCACTTTAGCCAAGCCTTGTGGAGGAGGGTCCAAAGCCTTGGCCTGGCTACAGCCTTCCGGAATGATGAGAGGTTGAGGGAGGTGGTCCAGAAGGTCATGACGCTTGGCCACCTGCCACTACCGCTGGTGAGAAATAACTTCGAGCTCCTGGCTCAACACCGGCGCACCAGGCGTGCGCAACGGGACCACCCGGAGCTGCAGGATTTCTTCCAGTCCGTCCGGAATACATACATCCACCGTGCAGCATTCCCTCCTGCCATGTGGAATGTGTTCCGGCGGAACATGGAGCAGAGGACCAATAACCACGTGGAGTGTAAGTTATTGAAGTTAAGATAATGATAAATACATTTTATTGGATGTCCTTACCGGTGAAAATGTGTAGGCCTATACAACTACATGATAACGGAATAGGCCTATACGACAAAAACCAGCAGTGCAAATAAAATAGACGGGCAAAGGCCTTTCTTTCTTTCTTTCTTTCTTGAATTTAACCTGTATTTGATCAAAAACAGGCGAGGGCTACAGCTGAAAGCGTCTTACAACATAGTGAACTAAAACTGTCAACATTCATATAGGCTATAGGCCTGCATAAAATAAAATTGTGCATGTTTCGTTATTAATAGGCTATTTAGCCAACAGTAATGTGGCCTGAAATGAATAATAATAGCCTACTTTTGATGTGTAATCTTAAAACAATGGAACTATTACCATTTTCGCGAAAGGTTTAAAATGTCTTTTATTCTATAGCTTATCATCGCACCCTGAACGATGCCGTTCAAGTCCGCCACCCATCGCTCTGGACGTTCCTTCGACATCTGAAGGACCAGCAGCAGCTTGCTGAGGAGAAGCTGGAGCAGGCAGATCGTGGAGATGCTCCTCCAACAAGGAGGCGCAAGTGGAGGGAGTTGGAGGCCCGCCTCCAGAGGCTGAAGCGCCAATACACGGCGGGTCATAGAGACCTGCAGTCGTACTGGAGGGCTGTCAGCCGCACCAACTTGTTTTAGCCCAATGTGCGTTTGTGAGGACGCTTCTGTTAGGACGTCCTGACTGAGTGTTGTTAGAGTTTTTTGTTAGAGCTGCACCGTTAGATTCATTATTATTATTATTAGGCCTGTTATTATTATTGACTCTTCAGTCAAGTTGACTGCAAACATACAATTGTCATTAGGCTGATTGCCACTGTCTTTTCAAGCAACTACTGTTACAATTAAATAAATTAAATGTGACTATATACAACAACCCGCGCCTTGCCGTGCGGCTTCAGTCTACTTGGAAGCAGCGGGGAACATAGGACCCTTTTTTCAAAGGGGAACATAGGACCTGGGGAACATAGGGATGACCCCATCTCTGCTTCCTGGACCTCTGGTTCGTCAGGAACTAGCCTCGGTTAAGTGACGGTCTATGTTCCTTGAAAGGAGATAAGCACCCCTCGGATTGGGATGGATACCGTCTCTTTTCAATAGTCCAGGTTTCCCCTAGAATGAGCTAAAGTTATCTATGAAGCCCACATTGTTATTGGCACACCACTTTGACAGCCATCGGTTGAGGTCTGAAATTCTGCTGAGCATTTCATCACCTCTTCTAATAGGTATGGGTCCAGAGAAAGTTACAGAGTCAGACATCTGTTGCGCGAACTTGCACACGGAGATAAAGTTTTGTATGGTGATCTCCGATTGACGCAATCGGACATCATTAGTGCCGGTGTGGATGACTATTTTCGAGTATTTACAATTAGCTTTAGCCAGCACTTTCAAATTTGATTCGATGTCATTTGCTCTGGCCCCAGATATCGATTTTACTATAACCGATGGAGTCGCTAGCCTCACGTTTCGAATAGTAGAAGCACCAATGACCAGAGTAGCAGGTTTCTCAGGGCTAGCTAGGGGGGAGAATCTATTAGAAACGTGAGTAGGTTGGTGGTTAACAGTGGGCTTCATTCGTTTGGATATAGCTCCAGCCCCCAACGGGCTGCTTTCGATTGGACCTAGCTCGCCCAACAGTCACCCAAGAGCTATCCCCTTGCTGCAAGGGGGCTGTCATGGTTGTGCTAACTGTGCTGGCAACTGATGCATCCACACAATTTATTGGGGGTTCTGCCACTAGCTGTTTGCTAATCTGATCCAGCGTGCGGATGCAATTCTCTAGTTCATCTATCCTCGCCTCCAAGCTAGCTATTAGTCTACATTTATTACAAGTAGCATGTCCACTAAAGGAGGCTAAAGAGTTAGCTAGCATGTGACACGCTGGGCAACAAAGAGGTTCGGAAGGAGGAGAGGCGGTGGTGGCAGAGGACTCCGCCATCGTCCTTAATAAAATTAGACAAGTAATAGGCTACACAAGTGGTTAATAGTGGAATTTTAACGTAAGCAAAACCTATGTGTAGTCTAATTAAGTGGATTTCGTGGAAAGAAAAGGCAGGAGCAAACTAGCGTGAGAGCAGCCACTGACACTAATCAGGAAGTGACGCAAATCGCTTACCTCGTTTCCTCGAAGGATTACGGCAAAAACAGCTCCTGCAGTTTTTGCATCAACACTGAATGGGCTTATAGTGAAAGCTAAGGGGGCCAGCAAGCACGTCAAACAAATGCTATTTTATACCACTGACATTGCTCAAAATATAATTACACTTCTGTTGTAGTGTGGTGAGGGTCCCTACAGACAAAACGAAGTACTGTCAACTTTGAAAGTGTATAGAGAGGTTATAACAAGACCTGTACCTGAAGGAAGCAAATTGCCTGGCGTTTATCCACCCCTGATTGGGGTGGGTGGAGGGTGTTCTGACTCTGTCTTAAGTAAGGGCCAGGTCCCTTACAGAGAGTGCCAAGCTTTGTGTATGAGGACGATCAGCTCCTGGGCCAGAGATTAGTGGTTTATGTGGTGCAGGCGTCTGAAGCTGGTCACTTTATGCCACTGAGCCATGACCGCACAACCTCATTACCATGGAAACATCAGGGGGGGAGGGATGATTTAGTACGGGGTGTTTGTCAAGTTCAGTTAAATGGCTGTTAAACAATATCATGAAAGGAGTTTTTAAACGTCAAATAAATCTTTGTCTCCAACAGTAGCATGGACCCCAAGAGATGTTCAATGGCATCTCCCTCCACCCACAACATCCACAGCAGCTCCTCAGCCATGGACAATACCAACTTTCCCAGGGGGGTGGCCAGCCCCAGCACTCTCCCTGCTGGCCAGATGAGGGCGACGCGGGACCAGCACACAGAGGCCTACACAGGCACCCAGGAGTCGCCCTCGCTCC
This sequence comes from Alosa pseudoharengus, assembly GCF_046254945.1. NCBI lineage: Eukaryota > Metazoa > Chordata > Actinopteri > Clupeiformes > Clupeidae > Alosa > Alosa pseudoharengus. Next base: position 939,135 of record NW_027468704.1, on the reverse strand, counting down.
TGCAGGGCAGCTACCACCCCCGCGGGGGTCACCCTGCCGCCTCCGGACCCTTCAGCAACCAGTAAGGGCCTCTGTGTGGCTGTGTGTGTGTTTATGTGTTTGTGTGTGTGTGTGTATGTGTGTGTATGTGTGTGTGTATGTTTGAGAGAGGGAGATCTCTAGTCTGTCAGTGTGTACATGCGGTGAATGTTTTTGAACATTGGCAGGATGTAGCTCTGTGTATTCAGCAGTGTGTGTGTGTGTGTGTGTGTGTGTGTGTGTGTTGGTGTATGTGTGTAAGGGTGTGAATTGTTTGTGTATGTATAGTATGCTCGGCCACTCTGGCTCAATGGCGGCTTGCGTAGCTAACTCCATTCAGTGTTAATCATCCAGTGTTAATCATCCAGATCTCCTGCTAACAGTGTGCTCATGCACACACAAACAAACATATCTACACGTCCTTCACAGACACACACTTGGAAAAACAGATTTACATACACACACACACACACACATGTACACACACTCTTACACAAATATATTTACACACATACACACACACTCATGTTTACCCACTCACCTACGCAGTGGCCTCCATGGGTGGTTTCCTGTATCAGTGTTAAGGTGTCTGTGTAAGTGAGATTAATTGCATCTGTAATAACTCATTTATTACACATGACGAAGATGGCAGCGCGGACGCACGCAACGTCCTGTGTCTCCAGATTTTGCAAATTAGTGGTAATATGCTTGTTTAAGTATTTTCGGTAAAAACAGTTTAGCGTACATATCGTACACCCGACAGGAACTTTTGGACATTGGTTCTTGCAATCCCGACATCTTTATCAGCGTAATCCCAGAGATTGCTAAATCAAGGAGACCTACGAACTCCACCACACCGACCGAAAGGAACTTCAGACGGTCGAGAAAACGTAAACACATGGGCTCTCGTGGAGGAGTTTGAGCGAGGCTAAAGCTAACTCCACATCGACTCGCTCTTCCAAGCCTTTTCCTCGCTAACGTTCGCTCCCTGGTGAACAAAATGGATGAACTGCGGCTGCAGATCACCACACACAGAATGATTATGGAGTGCAACATCATGATTTTCACAGAAACTTGGCTTAACAGCGAAATACCCCACAACGCTATCGAGCTAGCTAGATGCTGCATTCTCCGTGCCGACAGTGATTGAGTTTGCACCATTGCACAAAGTCCTCCACCAGGCTCCTGTACTCCTTCTCTTGCTCGTCCCTGATACACCCCACAATTCCAGTATCGTCAGAAAACTTCTGCATGTGGCATGACTCGGTGTTGTAACAGAAGTCAGATGTGTACAGGTTTTTTTTTTGCACTTCGGGTTAAACACAAACTGAATTTAGTTGTCTTTGTAGTTGTACTCTGCACAATGACAATAAAGTTGAATCTAATCTAATCTAATCTAATTTGAAAATGATGTATAAAACGACACTGTGTACAGTGAGTGCCTTACATGCCTCTTCCTCCAATCTTTTATTACAGCCCCAATGTAATAACCGATAATCTCCCATATGTTTCTTTAAAAAGGTGTTCTTATTTAACTGAAACTGCATTTGAAGCTGGGGTACAATGAGTGTTTTAGACAGAAATAATGTTTCAAGTTCCGAGTTTATTGTCATGTAATCAATGGAAATGCAACATCTTTTATTGGTAATGACATTTTTAAGCTAGGTTCACACTGCAAGTCTTAAAGCGTAACTCCGGAGTAAAAACAACTTAGGGTGTATTTACGGTAGTTAACAAGGTGAAACTTTTGATTGACAGCAAAATTACTTTAATTGGTGGAGTTTTGAGCAAGACCTGTTTTTGCATTAACACTGAATGGGCTTATAGTGAAAGCTAAGGGGGCCAGCAAGCACGTCAAACAAATGCTATTTTATACCACTGACAATGCTCAAAATATAATTACACTTCTGTTGTAGTGTGGTGAGGGTCCCTACAGACAAACCGAAGTACTGTCAACTTTGAAAGTGTATAGAGAGGTTATAACAAGACCTGTACCTGAAGGAAGCAAATTGCCTGGCGTTTATCCACCCCTGATTGGGGTGGGTGGAGGGTGTTCTGACTCTGTCTTAAGTAAGGGCCAGGTCCCTTACAGAGAGTGCCAAGCTTTGTGTATGAGGACGATCAGCTCCTGGGCCAGAGATTAGTGGTTTACGTGGTGCAGGCGTCTGAAGCTGGTCACTTTATGCCACTAAGCATGACCGCACAACCTCATTACCATGGAAACATCAGGGGGAGGAGGGGGGATTTAGTACGGGGTGTTTGTCAAGTTCAGTTAAATGGCTGTTAAACAATATCATGAAAGGAGTTTTTAAACGTCAAATAAATCTTTGTCTCCAACAGTAGCATGGACCCCAAGAGATGTTCAATGGCATCTCCCTCCACCCACAACATCCACAGCAGCTCCTCAGCCATGGACAATACCAACTTTCCCAGGGGGGTGGCCAGCCCCAGCACTCTCCCAGCTGGCCAGATGAGGGCGACGCGGGACCAGCACACAGAGGCCTACACAGGCACCCAGGAGTCACCCTCGCTCCTGCAGGGCAGCTACCACCCCCGCGGGGGTCACCCTGCCGCCTCTGGACCCTTCAGCAACCAGTAAGGGCCTCTGTGTGGCTGTGTGTGTGTTTCTGTGTATGTGTGTGTGTGTGTTTGTGTGTATGTGTGTGTGTATGTTTGAGAGAGGGAGATCTCCAGTCTGTCAGTGTGTACATGCAGTGAATGTTTTTGAACATTGGCAGGGTGTAGCTCTGTGTACTCAGCAGTGTGTGTGTGTGTGTGTGTGTGTGTGTGTGTGTGTGTGTGTGTGTGTGTGTATTGCTTGTGAGAGGAGAGAATAACTTTATGCAAAGGCACTTTAGTATATCTCATGTCAAAGCCCCTCACTACAACACTGGTCCCTGTGGCAGATTCCTCCGAGAGTGGAACAACTCCTGCCAACAGAAAAGACTGGGCTGCCCCAGCGTCCCTTAGCAGCCGCACAGGCACCCGTGTTCGGTCCTGCCCAGGCAGAGATACAGTCCCCCAGCTAATAAACAGAGAGTAGCTAGTAGTACTCACAGGAACACAGGAACCCCAAGTTGGATGAGCATACAAAGACCGAGATGGAGAAGACACGACCAAAGCAACAGTCTTGACATCCTTACGTGCATGACATCGAGATGCCTTGTGTCCCACATTTTGGCAAATATAGCAAACAATTTCAGAATTAGAGACAGGTGAAGGTGCTGCCCCACCAGACCTCTGTTTACCCTCAAAAGGAGTCCAAGCTCTACCTGTAACACCACGCCAATTCCCATGTACGGCTCTGTGTGTCAATATAAACTCATCAGAGAACACAGCTGCCTCTTCAAGTGTCTGAACCTTCTGCTCATTAAAATAGGTGGCCACTGCTTCAGGGACACAGTTCTTAACCCTTTAGCCGCCAGGGTTTAAAAAGAATAAATCAAAATTTCAAAAGGCCATGGCTTGCAAGTGGTCAGAGATAAAGTCCTACTGTAAATGTGAAAATCATTTAGTATGAACAGAAGTTTATGAAGGGGGTAAATTTACTCATCTAATTTGCATATTATGACATCACTGGACGGTAACCACCGTGAATTATGTACATTTCAGTAAATACTAGATGTTGAACATATTTGAGCAGTTATACTTTCTTTTTTTGTCATTTCACCGACATAACAAATGAACAGGAATACAGTCACATGTAAACCAACAATAGTAAACGATTACTATAATCACAAACCCTATGCTACTATACAATAAAGTAGCCTCGTCAAATCAGTTCCATATCGCGGGTGACTTTATAGTTCTTCAGAGCCCTATTTTTACAACCCCTGCTGTCTATACCACGTCCATTACGGACACTATCATCACTATTGCCACTGGCACCTCCAGCTATGTTGGGCAAAGGGTCGAAATAAGCATGGTATGCTTAGTGGACACTGTCGCAAAGACGTACCTCCATTCACAGACGCACCGTGACTATCAGTCAATAGACGATCGATCATATTCTCCAAAAGGCAGATATTCTCCTTCAGAATCAGAATAGGTGAATAACAGATCCAAGACTTCATCACACGTGAATTTTTTTTTCAACATTTGGTGTATTTCTGCTTCAATTTGTGCAAAAATAAGGCCCGCATCGCTTCCGCGTTATGGAGGAAATGCACGTCTTCTTCGTGTGTTTCTCGCGTGTTTTCGCGAGCTTCCTGAAAACTTTGAAAAAAAAGGTTGAGCTTGAATCGAAGCTCTGGGTGTCTGCCAACTAGTGGTCAAGAGTACAAATGAGATTTTACACTGTACTCGCGTCTATCATCTGTTTTATTCAGTAATGACGCTTGTCGCAATATTGCGACATGGGCGGTTAGAGGGTTAAACTTCTCGACAACTGCCGAAGTAATTCCACGGAGTCAACCTTTAGCGAGCTACACCACCTATCAAATAGATCTAGTTTTTCCCGAGCAAACTCTACATATGTGTGGCGGTCGTACTTCTGGTAATGACAAAACCGCTGGCGGTAGGCCTCGGGTACAAGTTCGTATGCCCGCAAGATGGCACATTTGACGGTATCATAGCAGCAAGACTGCTCGAAAGTCAATGAAGCATACACATCTTGAGCCCTACCCACCAAGACACACTGTAAGAGTAGAGTCCAATGCTCTTTTGGCCACTGCAAAGAAACAGCTACTCGCTCAAAGTGGGGAAAGTACTTCTCTACCTCTCGCTCTGAAAAGGGGGGCACCATTCTGATGTGCCGCCCTACATCAAACACAGGAGCTGCAGGGGATGCATCAGGCGAGGGAGATGGTAATGGGAGAGGGGTACCTTCAGCAGCCAGCTCTAGCTCTAACTTCCTTAATTCAAATGGCCTCTCACGCTCTTTGAATTCCCATTCTCTCTGGACAATCTCATGTTCACGAACGCGCTCACGCTCACGTTCAGCGCGTTCTTCCCGCTAACGCTCTTGCTGGAACTCTAATTTCTTGAGCTCTAGTTCCTTATCCATTTGCTTTTCTTTTGCTGCTAGAGCTTCTCGATTTGCTCGAAGCTTTGCTGCTTCAAGCTGCATTTGCTTCTCTTGTACTGCCAACTCCCTTATCCTAATCTCACTGGCCTGACTCTCACCTGATCTGACTCTGATTTTTGGCTTTAACTTCTTGATCTCACTGCTGAGCACAACCCCATATACACACCCCTCACCCCCCCCCCCACACACACACACACACACAATGCAGTTAAACTAAACAACAACAAAAAAGACAAAAAAATAGAATAAATCCCTCTTTCTGCCACAAGGGGTCAGACAACACCCACAGTAGCACTGGTAGCTTTCTCCAAGCAACAAATTCTTCGTTGTATGTTGCTCACAGCTACTAACAACCTAAACTAGGCCTAGCTACTATGCAAACTGGATTTACACATTTTTACAAAGGAATACCATCACAAAACATCTAATGAACACAACCATCTCAGGCACTCAACAACAACAACAAAACGTAAGGTCCTACTTTCTCAGACTATTGAACAACCTGCTCTCTCATTAAGGTGTTCACAAGCTGTCTGAAAAATACGTTTGGCTAACACATAATCATTAAGTTTGCACTCCAAAAATAAGACTTAACTGGAAAGACCACACAACAATAGCTAACCAATGTAAGCCTTTTGCACAACATAGAGCAGCGGTCCCCAACCACCGGGCCTTCCTAACTGGTCCCCAAACCACGACATTCCTAACTGGGCCGTAGCCTACGACATGAGTTTTAAAAAAAATGCATGCAAACTAAATTAAATTTAATTCGCAATAATGTCACGTTTTTACATGGCATATGGCCTATATGCAGTTGTTTGACTGCACGCATGTTTGCATTTTGCAAGGTCTATTTTCTTAAGTCTGTCTGTCCCGCCTTCAACACTTTTACATATTGCCTTCAGCGCTGCGCAGCCTCAGGTCAGCTCACTTCACCTTCTTAGCGAACGGTAGTGTCACACGAAGTTAGCTAAACTGCTAGAATGAGCAACAAAAAACAAGCATCTTTAGCAGGTCATTGGCCAGAGTGTTTGAGTTGCGAGAGCCGCTGCAGAGATTTCTTACAGAAAGAAAGTCACCGTTAGCTGCACATTTTAGTGATGAGGACTGGGTGTCAAAACTCGCTTACCTGTGTGACATATTCGGGTTGCTTAATGACCTCAACCTGTCACTCCAGGGGAGAATGACGACTGTCTTTAACCACTTGCTTTGCAGTCATATTTCAGTAATTCTGACCAAAAGGCACTACACGTATTAGAGAGGCCACCATGCCCACATCGTTTGGTCTACAAGCACATGGCTGGTATCATTGGAAAGCTTAGACCATGTAGATTTTTTTGAAACAGTCAGGATAACCCTGTGAAGTTCTCAGAAAGAGCCACAGAGGCTGGAATAAAGTTTTTTTCGCACCAACAAGCGCTTCATTTGTGCATTGAGATACACGCGCATGGTCAAAGTCAATGACGACATCCCATACGTCGTTTAAAAGCTCTGGTCATTGGCTACAAGAATATGTCCGTAATTTCGTTCTTACTTGTAAGAGGCCCACGTGGCTGCCATTCCAAGCTTGCATGTCCAATAGAAAGGTGTAGCTGACCAAGCTTGTCTCTGCCTCGTCTTTGCTTCGTTTCTCGTGATTGGTAGATCCTACAGACACGTGACATGGCTCTTTGTGTTCGTGAGACTCAGGGGAGCGTGGGGAATACGCATAAGTAGGGAGTTCGAAGCCGAATGGTATTCAAAATCACCGATATTCACCGGAAAATCTTTGAAAGTGTTTTATTTCTATTCTATAAACGTTTTGAATATGGAAGCTTACACACTCACAGTTCAACATTGGACTATAACAACACATATAATCTTGTTCTATGGATTCTTACGGACATTTCAAGACCAGGTTAGCCATATGAATATATTGTTATGGGTGTACACAAGGATTAGAAGGCAATGATGCAGGGGGTGTGTGTGTGTTTTTTTGAGGGGGGCATATCAGCATAAATTACTTACTGTAGCTCACACCACACAGTTTGACATGGAATGGTGGATACCTTTGGAATCCTGAGTCCCGTAGCTTTTTATTGATGTATGGGATGTCAATATTACATGAAGTAATGAGCCTACCCATTGATTTAATACTCCCCACCACCCCCCTCCTCCCCCCAAATGGCGCGCCGGCGTTCCACTGCGAGTTAACTGGTTAAACTGGCAGATAAAGTCGCTGCATTTAAAGCCAAGCTTGATTTGTGGGGACGACGAGTGGACCGGGGTGTATTTGATATGTTCCCAAACAGTAGTGGGGGTTTTGGGAGAGACTGAGGCAGGGCCCTTTCTCTCGCAGCTGGTGCGCGATCACCTTGTTGCGCTTTCAAATGAGTTTGAGCGTTACTTCCCATCCTCCAAAGATCCACGGCAAACCAATAAAGTGGGTCCGCAACCCATTTGTGAATATCCCGAATAGTCCTAACTTGTCAGCGCAGGAGGAAGAGCAGTTGATCGAAATTGCAAATGACGGTGGTCTTAAGAGTGTGTATAAGGAAACCTCTCTGGCGGGTTTTTGGATCAAAACAAAAGCAGAATATCCCGAGATAGCCGTAAAAGTGCTGAAAACGTTGCTACCATTTCCCACCACGTATCTATGCGAGGCCGGGTTTTCAGCAATGACTGCAACTAAGACCAAATTGCGCAATCGACTGGACATTTCAAACACACTGAGGGTGTCACTGTCCCCAGATGGAACCTTCTTGTTGCAGGGAAACAAGCACAGGGCTCCCACTGATTATATTCGTAATGCACGTTTAGTTCCCATGTTTTGTTCCCATATTTTGTTAAGCATGTTCACACTTATAGATGTAGCTTCAAGTTGTTCAATATTCATAGTTCATATTGTTCAATTTTCACTTCTTCAAGTTCACGTTTTTCACATGTTTAAGAGATTACTTTCACTGTTCATACATAACTGGAGCTAGTTCTTTTCAAGTAATGCATGCACAACACATATGGAACATGGAACCCCCAAACCTCCCCCCCCCCCCGGTCCGTGAAAAAAAAAAAGGAAACAAACCGGTCCATGGTACATAACAGGTTGGGGACCCCTGACATAGAGCACAAAACAAACAAGCTGACGTCTTACTCGCTAATTACAGTGCATGAAAATGCACTGTTCTGTTATCCGAAGTCTTCTTCTTCTTCTTCTTCTTCTTCTTCTTCCCACCAAATTTCTGCGTCTAATTCAGCTTCAACCGTTTAACGTAGAAACTTTGTTCAAACTTTGTAACGTAGGTCTTGAAAAGGACACTTGATGAATGTATTTTTGTAAACTTTATACTTTTTGAGCAAAAAACAAGCATATTTTCCCCATAGACTTTGCATTAGCACTATGAAATCACAATGGACTAATTAACTTGATTTGCACCTGTATCATCTAGGACCCATCAAAGGGCCAGTTAAACTGATTGCACCTGTATCAACTGTTTTCTGCTTAACTAGGCCAACTCTCTCTGTCTCTCCATTCTACAAGGATATAAGGCACATTCCATCCAACTTTCTATCCATTCATCCTCTTCAAACCATTCACTCATCCAGCCATTAAACTATCCATCAACATCCATAAAAAAATCTGCCTATCAACATCCATTCAACTTCTGTCTATCAACATCCATTACACTATCTAATTTCAACTTTTAAACTATATACTCTGTCTCAGGCTTTAAGCATACAATCTGGCTCTCTTAAGACTACTATTTCCTCTGCCCACAACTGTTTCAAAATAAATGTCCTCACTACAATAATTCACTATTAAATAATTTAACTATTTAAACTATTCAACTATTTAACTGTTCAGCCATTTCAACTTTCAGTTGTTATCAACTATGACTCCTGCCAACTGTTTCCAAATAAAAGTTTGTTTGGCATTTTATGTTAATATACAGTATGTTTATATTTTCATGCACTGGTAATTTCCTCGAAATTACATTTTCTAGTTTAATTAATGACTTCCTAATCGGTCTAGCAGCAGATGCCAACCATAACTTTACACATGGCCTTGCCTAGAAGCAACACTAGAAAACAGCCAAAGAAACAGTAACCCTACATTTACTTATTCGCTACCCATCTTTCCTAAACAAAACGAACAAACAACTAAACAAACTCCAGCAAGATAACCCACAATGCGTGTCCGCAGTAGCCTAAACCAGGAGCTCTTGGTCTGAGCAGCTCCTAACCCAACTAACCCCTTCCCTACTGTTTTGTCAAAGAAGAGAATGACCTAATTACATATAAACAATAATATGTGTCACACATTCATGAACACAGCCGCAACTTTTCAAACTCCAGGCCTGAAGAGGGCAGAGAACCGAAATGCATACAATTTGGTCAGCACTGCTGGAGGGACTGCTTTTACCTGCGCACCTGCCAGATAAGCATGGGTACAGTCAAAGATTGTTAAGGCGGAGCAAGATACTTCGTCGTAGTTCATGTCTATGGGCGCGAAATGGGGATCGAATCCTGTCTGCATAAAGAGGCGTGTCGATGACGTATTGATGAGCGTACGTTGCAACCCGCCAACAGCAGCGGCATAAATAACCGGTGCACACCTGATATAAAGTCGATTTTCTCCAGACTGGAATGCTCAAAAATGCTAAAAATGTACCTGGAATGTTCACAAGGGTTTGAGGATCATGAAAACGTGCCCGAAATTCACATTCATAACTCTATAGAACTAAGACCTTAGCATATGTGGTAAAATTCTGAGCTATGCCCATAGACTTCAATGGAGCAGTCGCTGCCTCTGCTCTGCATAAAGGGGGATTTTGACCCCCCCTCGTGCGATCCGGGTTCCCGGAAGTGGCTCCTGATGAAGTATCTTGCTCCGCCTTAACAATCTTTGGTACAGTGGGTCCCCGTTAAGTTTGGACGGGTTCCTTCATGAATCACGCACCCCATTTTCTCAGCAGAAATGGCACAAACTGCAGTTGACACAAACAACCACAAGGTGTCACTTGGGTGCCACTACTATTTTTGATGCGACTGACTTACTGCTTCCATGACGCAGCGGGGGCACGGAAACTTAAATTGATCACGGTAGTTTAAGCTTACACTTGACAAAACATTCTAATATGAAAATGTAGATGCAATTGTTGTAAAATGGTGCAGCTCCTTTAAGAAAGCACCGTGTGCAGGGATGGAGAGAGAGAAAGCGAGAGGGGATAGGCCTATGTGTGTTAGAACTTAGCGTGTGGAAAAAGTACGTGCTGTTGAGACTGGAGCGAGTCATATACAAAATAATGCAAAAAAAAGCAATTATCCTCATTCATTGCAACCAAAGCATGCCTGCTTGCCGACGTTCAAACGAAAAATATATTAAAGCACCTTTTGCGTTTGAATGTAGCACGAAAAAATGTTTAAACAGACAGCTGGACAAATGATTTAGCTAATTGATTATATAACCTGTACACCAGCAATTGTTGAACATTTACCTGTACAAGTACATTGACAGTAGCCCAGCCTAACAGCATGTTGTAGGCCTACTGTAGAAATTTCACTTAAATTGCAACCGCAACATGCCTGCTTGCCAACGTTCAAACGACAACGAAAAAGATAATAAAACAAGAGGGTTGAGTCTGAATGACACTGAGTTTTTAGACACTGAGTTTTTGTAGTTAAGAAATATTTTCGTATAAAAAAATGGTCATTCTTCAATCTCCTTCACTGACGCCTATGGAAAAGGCTTAACGTCCCAAAACAACGATCAATGATCATCAAATTTCTCTCTCACATTGCTCCTCATAACCATCTATAAAAAAGTGTTTTTTCTTTTATTTTTGAGCACATCCGAATCCCAGGACATAACGCACTGGACATTATAATAGATATAATTCCAAAGGGGGCAGATAGGGGCCACTGCACTTAAAAAGATGAAGCTTTCCGAACTTTGAAATTGCGATCAGTGACTGGCATCGGGTGAACGAAGCTTTTCGAAGTTGAACAGGCTATTAAAAACTATTTGCGCACCTCCATGTCACAGGAGAGACTGGGCTCTCCCTTCTATGAAAAAGACGTTAGGCTACCTGCAAACTGGCCTATGATTTCATTGCTGAGTTTGCGGCAAAGCAAGAAAATGTTTTTTTTTCCTGAGTCAGGATATGGCGAGTCAGTGTCATTTATTTGTCCAATGTTAGCCTATAGATACAGACCAGTAGGCTACATCTTATCAATAGTTTGAATGTCGTGTGTGTTTCTGCTCATTGACAAATACCGTTCAGCACAATGATTCATGCCCAATTAATTCCCCCTGTTAAAGTGTTCGCCTTTGTTACACTATTTGGTTTCGTGATGTAGCCTATGATAAACACCATATGGCCAAATATGTGACTCAGCTAATGTTATAGGCTATACAATTGAATTTCCCCTCTTAAAGGCAAGCTGGTGTAGCTTATTAGACTAGGTTACTATTAAAGGAACACGCCACCCAAAATCAGTAGTAATATATGTTCTTACCTTAACTTTCACGAGTTGAGTCGTACCTCTCCCGCGTCGGTATGTGCACTCAAACGCTCTGGCGCGCGGCGCGAATGTGTTACCATGTTGCTATGCTAGCGGGCTCTGCCGTGGCCGTAGAGAGAGTATGATGGCATTAATCAAACACATCCACATTTTCCCTACTTAAATACAGTTGCACAAGTAGTTGATTAAAAATGTTAGGGCACACAACATGAAACGTGACGATTTTCCAAGCGAATAAACAGGAGAACTACAATGTCTGGCGCAATAGCACTTGGGAGTACTTCGACCTAGGTAGTAATATTAATTAACACCTAATTGTAGATCCTATCCACCACAGAGTTTAGAATCCATGCTTGATCGACCCCTCAGCCTCCCCCTCCCCTCTGAGCGAGAGAGAGGCACACACACTAGAGATGCGCTGATGGGCTATATTATAACATTGCTGTGTTTATAATGTATATGGGATGTTTTTAATGTAGCCTATATGGGATGCGGCGCTGCTGACGTGAGGCTAGAAAGCTCTTGCCTGTTCTTTCTAGAAAGACTGATCCAATGCAGCAAATATATTAAAAGGCTAAAGTCCTACGTTGGCTATGTTGTAGCCTATATCCCCAGAATATCAGCAGCAAACTCAGTCTCTGTCTTGCAAAACAGTCTCCAAATAAAACACACATCGGCCTGTTGCCTAGCCTATTCTGTGTGCCAATATAGCCTATCGTCCAAAATGCTTGATTGCATTGCATTCTCCACATTTTTAGCTAAATTTTCATGTACCATATCACAATTCATGAGCACAGCCGCAACTTTTCCAACTCCAGGCCTGAAGAGGGCAGAGAACCCAAATGCATACAATTTGGTGAGCACTGCTGGAGGGACTGCTTTTACCTGCACACCTGCCAGATAAGCATGGGTATAAAATGTTTGGGGTTAGTTTGACCACCCTTTTTGCTCGGATTCTTGAACCTGGTAACAAGAAAGTCAGCTCATTGTTCAACCCCAAAGACGCAACTGGTATGTAATGTTTGGAATGATTTACAACTGTATGTTGCATTAAGTGCTTAACACAAATTATATGTTTAATTCTATATGTATTTCTTTAGTGCAGATAATGTGGTAGTGGAGGTAATTGCATGAAGTGATAGTGGATTACATTGAAATTGAGATGTGTTATCAACCTATTCCATAGTCCATAGTCCTATGACAATCAATTAATTCAACTCTATGCAACAACTCAACTGTTTCAACATATTACCAATGCCATCAGAACCATCTGGAAGAAAAATAAAAACACCAAAAAGGAATTGAGTTGTCCCTTTGCATCTCTCGTGTTGAACAAGCCATTTTCAAGTTTGGGCAGAGCTGTACTGATTGCAACACCTAGACAACTTGACACCTACAGGTCACCGAGCTGGGGATATTTAAACGCGAACTCGTGAGAGGACAGAAAACAGAAAAAGGCAAAATAACAAACAAGCAAAGTAAAAAACAGTGCTTCGTTGGAAGAGATAAGACTAGCTTGACTCAGCTGAAGCACCTTCTAAAGGAGCTTACTCAGAAATAGGCTACAAGCAGACACACAAAGTAGCTTGCTCACCTTCCTGCCGAACTTCCACAACCAATCCCGGACGAGCCCCCAATTCATGTTACGGCCTAGGCTCGTATGGACTGAAAACATGAAAGAGAGACGAACACCGAATGAAATTATCACAAATATTTATTGGTATTACAAAAGTATGTCTAGGGGATGTGGGATCATCTGTTTGAGAGTGTAAGTGATTGGAACGCTGGCAGAAAAATCAGAGTGAGTGTGGTGAATGTTTGTTGTATAGTCCAAGGGAAATGTATGCGTGAGTGAATGCGTGCATGAATGTATGTCGTGAGCCTGAGTCTATGTGTGTGTCTGATTCAGGAGAGAGAGAGAGAGCAAGTTGGTCTGGATTTTAAAGCCCATTTGCGCACAGGTGTATCTTAATTGGCAATCAAGCTCTCTGCCGTCTCCAGCCAGCCAAGGCTCCGCGGTAGCACAGACAGCCAGAGAGGGTCGTAACAGTACAATAAGTTGCATGTCATTTTCTTGCATGCACATTGGCATGTTCACATCAGTGGTCAGTACTTTATTCAGATGATGACTTGCATTGGATGGAGTCCACTAGGGATGCATAGTCCGGGCAATAGCTACTGATAGCCAGTCTAAGACAGGCCTCCAAATGATCGTCGGTCAGGGTGGAGCGGTATTTGGATTTGATACATTTCCTATGTGAAAAGGTCGATTCACACAAGTAAGTAGACCCAAACATTGCAGTCAGTGATGCTGCACATTTTCTCATGTTGGGATACTTTTCTTCTGTGAGTAAACTCCAGAATTGTTCATGGGCCCTATACTTCAAGTTAATATCCGCTTGTCAAGATCTCATCCTCAACTTCAGCAGAACTGAGCTGAAACATTGTTGCGATTTTAGAAGCGAGGACATCGACCTCAGCATTCTCCCAAAAGGGAAGCACATAAACGTGGCAACTTGTTCAAGTAGAGCGAAGTCTTGAAATCTCCTGTCAAAGTCTGACAGGACGGAGTCAATCTGTTCTGCATAACATATACTGTCAATCTCCGTTAAGTCCTTTCCTTGATTATTCAGCTCAGATGCAAGGTTTCCAAAGTTCCCCAGATCATGGCGTTGGATCTTTGAAGAAAACAGTTTAAGTTTGGCCTTGAAGGCGTTCACTGAGCTTATCATATTGATCACGGTTTTCTCTTTGCCCTGTAATTCCACGTTCAGCTCATTGAGCAAGTTCGCCAGATCAGTTAAAAACGCCAAATCAAGCAGCCAACGATCATCGTTAAGTTGCGTGTATTCTGCATGTTTTTTGTCATGTAGGAACTGCTTTACCTCGGGAAGGAGATTGCGGAATCGTTGCAGGAATTTCCCCCTACTCAACCACCTTATCTCCGTGTGAAGCAGTAGGTCTGAGTGGTCGCTGCCAGCCTCCTCAAGATGCAAGCGGAACAGTCGTCTTTGAAGAGATCTAGCACGGATAGAGCAGGCTACTTTGTTTGCTACGTCCATGATCTCTTTCATGTTCAACATTTTCGCACGCAACGCTTGTTGGTGTATGATACAATGATGACTTAAAAAGTCAGGAAACGCTTCATCCTCTCGGCATTTGGCAACAAATCCATTAGAGCGGCCGATCATGGAAGGCGCACCGTCGGTGGTGATTGACACCAATTTGCACACTGGAATCTTATTCTTGTCGATAAAGTTTTTGAATATCTTAAAGGTGTCTTCCCCTCGTGTGTGTGCGTTCATATGCAGAACTGCTAAAAGTTCCTCTTTTGCAGTCATGTCGTGGAAGACCATTCGAATAAAAATGCACAATTGGGCTTTGTCTGTGATGTCCGTAGACTCGTCCATCTGTAGCGAGAAGTACTCGCAACAGTCAATGTCCTTAGCAAGCTGCTGCACTAAGTTGTCGCCCATCATTTCGCATCGCCTGGTCACTGTATTTCTTGTCAACTGAACAGCTTTGACTGCAGATATTATTTCTGTTTTGTTCGTAAAGTCTTTAAACAAAGAATCAGCTTCCTCAATGAAGGCTTCCTTCACCATAACTCCATCCTGGAAAGACTTTTTGTGCCTAACGATTGTCCGACTCACCCGGAACGATGCCTCTGTGGCGGCCTTCGCTTTCGCTGTTGGCCGAGTGAAAAGAGACTGCTGTCCAACTCCCTCACCTTTCTCTTTCTCAATTCACTGCTTGGAGGAAAGTCTGTATCAAAGGTTCGATGAACCATTCTAAAGTGTCTCTCTACATTCCCCTTCTTTGGAAGTGCAATGCTGGATCGACAGATCAATGGAAGTGCAATGCTGGATCGACAGACACACTTTGAGTATGACATCGTGAATAAGAAGTCATCTTCCCATTCCTGATGGAAATGGTAAGTCTTTGCTTTTTTGATTTCTTTCACTCCCTCATTCATTGTGGTATAATTTTAGTTTTTCTATACAGATAATAAACGAGCAATAGCGAAAACGAAAAGCAATGGTAAAACAAAAGCAATGGTGCTTTTCTGTAGTGTCGACTGTTGAGGCTAGCTCTACTCTAGAATCTTTGGTAGTTTATGGTTGTTATGGTAACGTAGTGTACAAAAAAACTAGTAACCAGCAGACTGGCCTGTCTACACGTCAATCAGCGGGCACATGGTAATATAATGACATGATAGGATGGATTGCTTTTCTGAAAAGGTGTGTTTTTTTGTTGTTGTTGGGTTTTTTTGTTGTTGTTGCTGAGTTCTGTGAGCTACCGTCATTGGCTCTGCGATCGACCAGTCGATCGCGATCAACGTATTGGGCACCCCTGGTTTACATCAACTGTAGTAACAGCAGCTTATATACCACCGGATGCTAATGCTAAGCTTGCCATGGAAGAACTACATTCTGCTCTCAGTAAACGACAAACTCTGCATCCCGAGGCAGCCTACATGGTCGCGGGTGACTTCAAGCACTCGAATTTAAAAACTGCACTGCACAAATTTCATCAAAATGTATCATGCCCCACAAGAGGAGATACTATTTTAGGCAACCCATGACTTCCACACGGACACTGATTCATATGCCTCCTCCGTTTTGGACTGTATCAACTCCAACATCAACAGTGTCACCATCCTCAAACGGATTACGACTCTCCTTAATCAGAAGCCATGGATGAACACTTCGGTCAGACTCCTGCTGAAGGCATGAGACATCGCATTCAGATCAGGCCACAAGCTAAAGATTGAGGATAATTTCAAGAACAACTCTGACCCCAGACACTTGCCTTGTGGCAAGGCATCCAGGCCATCACAGATTACAAAACTGCTAACTCCACCCCCCCTGTCACCGACACCTCCTTGCCTGATGAGCTGAACCTCTTCTATGGCCGCTTTGATTGGGACAATAAGGAGGTGGCCATTAAGGCTGTGGTCTCTGCAGATCACCAGCCCCTCACACTCTCCACCACCAATGTGTGTGCGGCACTGAGCAGGACTAATGCACGTAAGGCTGCTGGTCCTGATGGTATCCCCGGACGCGTACTCAGGGCCTGTGCAGTGCAGCTGACTGAGGTTTGGACTGACATATTTAATTTGTCACTAGCCTAGGCAGTTGTCCCCGCGTGCTTTAAAACCACCTCCATCAAAATAAAGTCCCGGCAACGTCCCCTAAAGGTCCCCTGGCGAACGTCACCTCCTCGACACTGACCTGTTTTCGGGACGTCTAAAGTACGTCCCCAAGACTTTGAGGGGACGTCCTTTAATGGTCACCGCGACGTTATGCATGCAATGTTTAATTCCGCAATGGTAAAAAAAAAAACATGAAGCGTGATTACGCGTTATACATCCTGTAGGCTTCATGAATGGACATACCGGTAGGCTGCTAGGAGAGAGAATGTCGTAACATGAGATCGCATCTATGATTTGCCTGACAATTAGGCCTACACTTACCTCATGTTTTCACTTCAACCAGTCATGCATGATATCACGTCCTCCTTATGCATTATAGTGTTAGTGAGTAGACATGGACCTTTATACCGGGCTAGGATATGATACTTTCACATCTACGGTGTCTGTTTCTTAATAAACTAATACGATTTTTTAATGGGCATATCCCGTAGCATATTGTTCAAAACATAAGTAGGCCTAGGCTAGCCTAAGCTAAATTGTTCAAACCATATTGTTTCAAAATTCAAAACAAACTGATAATAGCCTAAAATGTGTAAATGAATTGCAATGCATGCTGGGAAGCAAAACTCAACATGAAATAAAGCACATGAAATATAACTAGAATGTACTGAAATACTCTAAGGCGTTTTCTTGAATCTGTGATCAAACAGGGACAGCCTGAAAATAGCCTATGTAAGATATCTTCCTGGAACATTGCAGATAAATAAATGCATCGTTTTCTCTTGGCTATGAATGCTCTTTGTAGCCAACATGTAGCCTTCCGGTTGCATGATGGCGCCAGTGTGCTTGTCGGCTTGCCGTCTGCTCCGTGAGCTCTGTCTGAAGTTTTGTCTGCTCATGCTTCTCCTCCTGCTGCACTGGAATTACTCCATTGCTCTTCGGATCTATGATCGTCAGTCACTGCTCCACATTAAGGACTCACTGGACCACTTTACCAGTGCTACTCCTGCCGTTCATCACCGGCTTCATCCCACGTTTATCCAGCCGCCCCTGGAGTGCATACGCCGGCTCTCTTGCTGCTCTGCCCACCGCAAGAAGCATCGTAAGCGTCGGGGCAAACGTGGAGGCCTTCGGGTGAAAATCAGGAGCTGGGCGAGACTTGCCCACTCGCAGTCAGGACTAGGACCTCACCTGTGCCATGCCGTCTCCTCAGGCCGCGATGACATCTTCCTGACTCGGCGTTCGTGGGATCTGATCTACTCCTGTCATGTCTCTGCTGCTCCACTGAAGTCCTCCTCAACGCCCGTCGTCATCCCCGCTCGACCGAGGCTACGCATCCGCAGTGGTGGAATAAACCCCCAAAACATTCGCTCGTTGGATTACTCTCCATGTCATCAAGCCGCGGCTCACTTTGTGGCTAAGGCAGCTCTTGTCAACTGCAGGTCGGTGCTAAATAAGACTTTCATACTGAACGACTTTTTCTGCCGCCATGACCTGGACTTATTGTTTCTAACGGAGACCTGGATTGTTGCCGGAGTTGGTGAGTCTGCTGCCTTCGGTGAACTGTGCCCTACAAACTGTTCATTTGTTAGTACTCCGAGACGCGTTGGAAGAGGTGGTGGTGTTGTGAAGGACTAGAGACTGTTCACATGACCAGGTAGCCTCCTGCTGGCCATCGATGCGTCCTGTGCGTGCAACCCTCGTGGCTACACTTGTGCAGTTAATTGGAGTGCGAGTCAGAGGGTTGCATGCACAGACCAGTGGATGGGGAGGCAGAGATTTGAAAGGAACCCCTTCTGTTCTGTGGACTGTTTGTGCCGTTTGTGTGTTCAGAAACCGTAAGTGTTGGCATTTCTTGTTTGTGCAGGACTGGTTTAATGTTTGTTTGTAGAATGTCATTGTTAATAACCGCATATTTGCCGACGTTTGCGTTTATAGCGTGCACCACGTGTACCGCGCTACCGCGGTTAAGTTAACTTATAATTAGTAACTTTTCCTGCCGTGTAAGACTGAGATTATGTTTCTAATTTGATAATTTGGTGTCTATAACGGTTTAATATATCAGTGTAATAACGTGTATGCCTAGATTTAAGTGGATATTTGGTAATTTCATGTAGTAGTGTCTGTTAAGCTATTCTCCATGTGTGTCAGTGTATGATTAGCCATGCTTAGCTATTAATATTGTCACCATGCATACGTTTCTAAGAGGCACTGTTGCATTTGTTTTTACTTGTAGAAACCACAACCACAAATTTAATGTCAGAACTACTGTCATCTACAATCCCAAGCACAATTGTGAAGCTCCATAAGACAATAACCTCTCCACTGTAAATTCCACAAGTTTCAATAAATACTCTGGACCTGTACATCATGTCTGCATTTTAATCAGATGCCCCACGGTGGCTCCTACAGATAAACTTACTAGGATAAATCAAAACATATGGTGCCGAAACCCGGGAAGAGAAGTTGCCGTGTAAATTAGTCCATGATGTACACTGATCAACCCAGCCATCCAGCAGATGTTAGGCCAAGGCGTGAGAGGAGGCCACCAGCGT
The DNA here is from genome assembly GCF_046254945.1 of Alosa pseudoharengus. Taxonomy (NCBI): domain Eukaryota; kingdom Metazoa; phylum Chordata; class Actinopteri; order Clupeiformes; family Clupeidae; genus Alosa; species Alosa pseudoharengus. Next base: position 919,880 of record NW_027468704.1, on the reverse strand, counting down.
GGCTCAACGACTATGATGTTGAGTATCCAAATTATGGTCAGTATCCTCCTCCATCCCCCCGAGTAGCTGGAGTCCAAGACAGAGGCGCGGAGAGGGCAGCCGAGATGGACCCTCTTGCTCTCTACTTCCCCACACAGCAGTCTGATTATGCCGGTGCCGCCTCAAGAAGCCCAAACCGGCCTGGGCTATTCAGACCACTGTACCAGAGCACTCCAGCCTACCCTGCTGCAGCAGCCCCAGAGGCTACATCTGCAATATTGGATGTGCTTAGACAGTTGCAAGAGGATAATCAGAAGCTACATTACACAGTCATTCAGATGCAGCGACAAATAAACACCAGAGCTTCAGAACCCGAAACACTGCCTCCTCCTCCTCCCCCACCTGCTGTGGACCACTCTGCTCCCCATCAACCATTCCTAAGAAATATAAGCTTAACATTACCACCTCCACCACCATTACAGGCGCAGTACAACGGTGCACAAGATGGTGAGCTTAAAGAGGAGAAGACAGAGGTGCCTCTCTTACCACCATCACAGCCTCCTGCTGGGCCCTATGGTGCTATGAAAGAGGGGCCATACTTTCCCCCTCCGCCACCCCATCCAGTTGTTGGGCCTGCTCAGCCCACGCACCCCTCAAGGAATTACAGTAATGTGGTAGATGAGCTCACAGAGCACATGCAGAGGATGGGAATGCCATCACAGCACCGACGATCTGTCACGCCAGAGTACTGTGAGCCAGACCCAGGTTCTGAATGGGATTCAGTCAGTAATGCGCCATCACACAGAGGACGGCCTATGCCTTCAGGTCAAGCCCAACACCCCAGAGAGTACCAGCAAGAGCGGGTGTACCGCGGACCTAAGCCTAAGATCCCCCATTTCACGAAACCTGACCCCAGAGAGTTCAATAGGCTCAAGACAGCACTGGATAACCTGTTGCCTGATGATGCAACAGAGCGATTTAAATATCACATACTAGTGGATCATTTGAAATTTGAAGAAGCTCTGCTTATTGCAGATTCTTATACCAACTCCAAGAGGCCATATTCAGACACTATGGCATCCCTCACTGACCACTATGGACAGCCTCACCAATTAGCCCTGCGACATATCGCTGAAATGATGGATGCTGCCAATATCCGCGCTAATGACACTGGTGCGTTCAAGAGGTTTGCACTTCGCGTCAGGGCTTTACATGGGATGCTTGACCAATTAGGTGAGAGTGGTCAGATCGAGATGCAATGTGGGTCTCACGTGACGAGATTGCTGCTGAAGCTGCCACAAGACCTGAGAGCGCAATTCAAGCGTTACCTGTACCCTAAGAACATCCGCATCCCCACCCTGCACCATTTTGCTGAGTGGTTAGATTTCGAGCTGAAAATGCAGGAGACTGTGTTTGAAACACTCAGTGTGATTGGGGCTGCTGACGACTCCAAGAAGGAGAAGCGAAGGGAGCCAAAGTCCAACCGTGCCACCAGTGTTCTCCATGGGGCCGAGCAAGTCAGCACAGCTGTAAGTGAGAAACACCCGGCACCCAGCAGCAAGCAAGGTGAGCGACAGGCCTACTGCTCTTACTGTTCCAATGATCAGCATTACCTGAGTCAGTGCTCCAACTTCAGCCAGCTGACCACTGAACAGAAGAAAAGTTGGATAACGGCAAACAGAAAGTGCTGGCGATGTGGGCGTGCCCATCAAGCTTCGCAGTGTCGCCTCAAAACCACCTGCAAGAAGTGTAAAGGGAGGCATCTGGAGATTCTGCATGATGTCAATGTCAGGCCACCCTCTGATGAGAGCAACAATGCAATCACTAAGCCAAGTGATGTGTTATACCTCGATCGACGGTCAGGTGGCAGTCCGGTGATGCTGAAGGTGAGCAAAGTAATCCTGCGCAATGGAAAGGAAAGCATGGAGGCATACGCCATATTGGATGATGGCTCTGAGCGCACGATTCTACTCGCTACAGCTGCACGAACACTGAAGCTGCACGGCATACCAGAAGGCCTAGCCCTGAGAACAGTGCGCCAGGAGGTGAAAGTCATACAGGGTCATTCTGTATCATTCTCCATATCCCCTGTCTGCCAGCCAAACAAAGTATTCAGGATCCGTGGAGCCTTCACAGCAGAGCCATTAGGCCTAGCAGAGCATACTTATCCTGTGAAGGCACTGCAGCAAAAGTACAAACACCTCAAAGGGCTGCCTATCGAAGACCTCAACCGGGTCCACCCAGTCATATTGATTGGTTCAGACTACCCCGAGCTTATCACGCCCATTGAGCCTGTACGACTAGGTCCCTCTGGTGGACCAGCGGCCGTGAATACAAAACTTGGATGGACATTGCAGGGGCCAACCAGGTTAGTTCAGCAGCAGCTTCAGTCAAGCCAGTGTTTTCATGTGTCCACCCTTTCACCCTCCACTGAGCTGTTCCAGAATGTTGAAAGGCTTTGGCAATTAGATGTTCTACCATACAGGAGCGAGAAGCTTGTGACTCGGTCACGCCAGGATAAGGAGGCCATCGCCATGCTGGAGCAGAAAACTGTGCGAGTAGATGTGGAGGGGACACAGCGCTATGCCACACCGCTGCTGAGAGTCAAGAATATGCCCAAGCTGCAGGCTTGTAAGGAGGCAGTTCTCCCCCTACTGCGGAACACCCAACGTCGCTTGGCAAAGGACCCAGAGCGGGCAGCGGCCTACCGTGAGGAGATAGAAAAGCTGGAACGAGCAGGGTACATTGTGAAAGTCAAGGAAGAAGAGGTGATCAGTGATGGTGAGTCATGGTTCATTCCTCACCATATGGTAGCTCACAATGGGAAGAACCGTATCGTGTTCAATTGCTCCTTTGCCCATAATGGAGCCAATCTGAATGACCTGCTTCTCCCTGGCCCAACCTTGACTTCCAGCCTGCTCGGTGTGCTCCTGAGATTTCGCGAGCATTCCATCGCTATCAGTAGCGATATAAAGGGAATGTTCCACCAGGTGAGGTTGCTGCCCCAAGACAAGGCACTACTCCGGTTCCTGTGGATGGACTTGCAGAAAGACACCCCCCTCAGCATATACGAATGGCAGGTTCTTCCATTTGGGACTACATGTAGTCCGTGCTGCGCCACATTTGCACTGCTGAAACATGTGAGCGACCACAGCCAGCCTGAGGAAGACGTCCGTGTAGCTGTGGAAAGATGTTTCTACGTGGACAACTGCCTCCGAAGCGTGCAAAATGTGGATGAAGCAAAGTCACTGGTGGACAAACTGCAGTCCCTCCTGGCAGAAGGAGGATTTCAGCTGCGCCAGTGGGCAAGCAACATTCCTGAGACCATCGGACACCTTCCCAAGGACCTAAGGTCAGAAAGCAACGAGTTGTGGCTGAACGCCACCCAGACTGATCCCCAGGAGCTAGCACTAGGCCTACGGTGGTTCTGCCACTCTGACACCCTCGGCTATAAATGTCATCTGCTTGGCCATGAAGTAACAACGATGAGAAACATCTATCGGGTGCTAGCTAGCCTCTACGACCCGCTGGGATTCATCATTCCCTTCACCACAAGGGCTAAAGTCTTAGTGCAGTGCCTGTGGAGCAAAGCAAGGGACTGGGATGACCCAGCGTTGCCTGAAGACGCCCTGCTGATGTGGACAGAGTGGCAGGAAGAGTTACAGCGACTGCCTCAGATATCCCTGCCACGCTGCTATGTGAGCCCTCAGATGGACAGAGAGGCTTGCACCAGAACAGTTCACATCTTCTGTGATGCCTCCGAGCGTGCTTATGGCGCTGTTGCTTACCTACGCACTGAGGGTCGAGATGGACATGTGGAGACGTCATTCCTCACAGCACGTTCCAGAGTGGCTCCTAAGAAGCAACAGTCCATGCCACGCTTGGAACTTTGCGCAGCGTTGACAGGAGCCCAAGTAGCCACTCTGCTGCGAAGGGAGCTCACCTTGCCTCTCCATGATGTCAACCTCTGGTCAGACTCCACAACTGTCCTGACCTGGATCCAGTCGGAGTCATGCAGGTTTAAAGTGTTCGTTGGCACAAGAGTGGCTGAGATCCAAGAACTGACGAGTGAATGCTCTTGGCGCTATGTCGATACCAGTAACAACCCTGCAGATGACATCACTCGAGGCAAGACCTTGATGGAAATAGTGGAGGATGGCCGATGGAAGGATGGACCACCATTCCTGTTGCAGTCACCTGAGTATTGGCCCACAAAGCCTTCAGTGGCTGTAGCAGACGACGAAGCAGAGACACGGAAAACGATGTTCTGTAGCTTGGTCACTACTACTACGCCTCCAGCCCTCCCTGACCTAGAGCAGTTCTCATCATTCCGAGATCTGGTCCATGCGGTTACACTTTCTCGCCATGGGGCGGCCGCAGGTCAAAGCAGTCCAACAGCAGAGGACTATAGGGCAATAGAGATGGAAATGCTCCAACGAGCGCAGCAGGACAGCTTTGGAGAAGAGTACGCCCTACTATCTGCTGGTAAACCCTTGACATCTACCAATAGGTTGCTCACACTTGCTCCAGATTTGGACCAGGCTACTGGACTGATAAGAGTTGGAGGCCGTCTTCGCCGCAGCCAAGACCTGGAACCAGAAACGGTCCATCCAGTGGTGCTAGATCCAGCACATAAGATCACAAGACTTGTAGTGCATGACGTGGATGAAGACCTAAGGCACCCTGGCACAGAGCGCCTCTTTGCCGAGCTTAGGAGGAGATTCTGGATATTACATGGCCGCGAGGCTGTTAAACGACATCAACAGTTCTGTCCAGAATGCAAGCGGTGGAGAGCTCAGCCCAAAGTCCCCCTCATGTCAGACCTCCCTGAAGCCAGACTGCGCTTGTTTAAGCCCCCCTTTTACTCCACAGGAGTTGACTGTTTCGGGCCGTTCACCATCAAAGTTGGACGGCGCTCTGAGAAAAGGTGGGGAATACTGTTTAAGTGTTTGACTACAAAGGCAGTACACATTGATGTTCTTACAAGTCTGGACTCTGACGCGTTTCTGATGGCCTTGCGTCGATTCATCGCCAGAAGAGGGAAGCCATCAGAAATCCTATCAGATCAGGGCACAAATTTCAAGGGCGGAGATCGAGAGCTTCATGAGGCCTTCCAAGCCTTGCATCCTGACCTGCAAGAGCAGTTGTCACAGCACCAGATCAGCTTCAAGTTCAACCCCCCCAGTGCACCTCACTTCGGTGGCATTTGGGAGAGAGAAATAAGATCAGTTAAAGCTGCCCTGTACGCCACTGTGCAACCACACGGTATACCAGAAGAGGTATTGCGCACTGTCTTGATCGAGGTGGAGGGAATCTTAAATTCCAAACCACTTGGATATGTGTCCAGTGATGTGGCGGACGCAGACCCTGTAACCCCAAACTTGTTGCTGATGGGGCGGCTAGACCCGTCCCTGCCCCAAGCTGTTTATGAAGAGTCAGAGCTCCTAAGCAGGAAAAGATGGAAGCACTCTCAAATCCTTGCTGATCAGTTCTGGGCTCATTTCATTCGCCACTACCTCCCAACACTCCAGACCCGGGCTAAGTGGCATAAGGACACGCCAGCTCATCAGCTTGGAGACATCGTCATGGTGGTAGACCCCCTGCTGCCCAGAGCCCTCTGGCCTGTGGGCCGGATCACCAAGGTACTTCCCGGAACCGATGGCCGCATCCGGACAGCGGAGGTCAACGTCAAGGACAGGCACTACATCAGGCCGGTGGCCCGACTCATCCCACTGCCTGCCGTCCCAGACCTGCACTCCCGTCCCGTCGCGTCCTTCAGATGAGGACAAACTGGACCAGTGACCAGTTTGGGGGCGGCTGTTGTGAAGGACTAGAGACTGTTCACATGACCAGGTAGCCTCCTGCTGGCCATCGATGCGTCCTGTGCGTGCAACCCTCGTGGCTACACTTGTGCAGTTAATTGGAGTGCGAGTCAGAGGGTTGCATGCACAGACCAGTGGATGGGGAGGCAGAGATTTGAAAGGAACCCCTTCTGTTCTGTGGACTGTTTGTGCCGTTTGTGTGTTCAGAAACCGTAAGTGTTGGCATTTCTTGTTTGTGCAGGACTGGTTTAATGTTTGTTTGTAGAATGTCATTGTTAATAACCGCATATTTGCCGACGTTTGCGTTTATAGCGTGCACCACGTGTACCGCGCTACCGCGGTTAAGTTAACTTATAATTAGTAACTTTTCCTGCCGTGTAAGACTGAGATTATGTTTCTAATTTGATAATTTGGTGTCTATAACGGTTTAATATATCAGTGTAATAACGTGTATGCCTAGATTTAAGTGGATATTTGGTAATTTCATGTAGTAGTGTCTGTTAAGCTATTCTCCATGTGTGTCAGTGTATGATTAGCCATGCTTAGCTATTAATATTGTCACCATGCCTACGCTTCTAAGAGGCACTGTTGCATTTGTTTTACTTGTAGAAACCACAACCACAAATTTAATGTCAGAACTACTGTCATCTACAATCCCAAGCACAATTGTGAAGCTCCATAAGACAATAACCTCTCCACTGTAAATTCCACAAGTTTCAATAAATACTCTGGACCTGTACATCATGTCTGCATTTTAATCAGATGCCCCACGGTGGCTCCTACAGATAAACTTACTAGGATAAATCAAAACAGGTGGCGTAGCTCTTGTATACAAAAATGCCGTGAAAATCCGGTCGCTTCCAACAGAGACTTACAGTACCTTTGAACTTCAATGCATGACAGTGGAATCCAAAACGAAGTCGCTGGTGTGTGTGTTGATTTATAGACCTCCTAAGCCAGATAAAGATGTTATTGCTGAATTTTCAGGCTTCCTCTCTCATTTTGTGTCATTGCATGACCGCTTACTAGTACTGGGTGATTTTAATATTCATGTATGCTGCCCAGATAAACCAATGGTAAAAGAGTTCTGTGATGCTGTGAATGCATTTGGTCTCACTCAACATATTGATCAAGCCACCCACATACTAGGTCATACCCTTGATCTTGTTTTGTCTTATGGTTTTTCTTGTAGGTAATATTATGGTTGAGGAAACGTCCTTCTCTGACCATTTACCTGTTTTATTTAACCTTGTCATCTCTAACCCTGTGCAGGCGGCTAAAGCTACTGGCCGCTACTCTCGCTGTATAAATTCTCAGTCAGCAGCTCAGTTCTCTGACCTTTTTGTCAAAGAGGCCATTGCTACCACCATGTCCTCAGCCTCCTCTGCCTCATCCAGCCCAGATGATATGGTTGCTCTTCTCCACTCCTCCTGCTCAGACATTCTTGATATGGTGGCTCCTCTTTGTCTCAAGCGAAATTTAAATCTCAAGTCTGGTTAGATGATGCCTCCCGCTCACTCAGGCAGGCCTGCCGGAGAGCTGAAAGGAAATGGCTAAAAGACAGTCTTACAGTCTCCCATGACATTTTTAAATCTACTTTAGCATCCTTCCAGGCAGCCGCCAAAGCAGCCAGAGCTAAATACTTCTCTGATATTATTAATCAACATGCTAACAGACCCAAAATTCTGTTTCACACTATTAATCAAATCACCAACCCTCCACTCTCACCGGCTCCCTTCACAAGTATTGATGCTTGTGAGAAATTTAAGAAATTTTTCATTGATAAAATCGAAAACATCAGAGCACTGTTCTCTCCCCCTCCTCTGCCTTCCCCCCCAGTTAAGGTGTCTTCAGGCCCTTTATTTACTTTCAGTCACTTTGCTGATGTATCGCTAGCAGATCTCAAGGACATAGTCCTCTGTATGAAACCCACATCTTCCCCTGGTGATGTTGTCCCCTCTCCTATATTGAAAGATGCCTTTGATGTGTTGGGCCCTTCCATACAGCTAGTTATCAACTCCTGTTTGACATCCGGTGCTGTCCCTGCCTGCTTTAAGCATGCAGTGGTCCAACCCCTGCTTAAAAAGCCCAACCTGGATGCAAATTCTTTGAATAACTACCGCCCCATCTCTAAACTCCCCTTCCTTTCCAAGGTACTGGAGAAAGTAGTGCTGGCCCAGTTGCTTCCCTTCCTGACTGAGCATAACATCCTTGAGCCCTTCCAGTCAGGTTTTAGAACACTCCACAGTACTGAATCGGCTCTGCTAAAAAAAAAGATTCAGGTCAAAATGCAATCCTGGTTCTATTGGACCTCAGCGCAGCGTTTGATACTGTGGACCACAACACCCTCCTTACCCGTCTTGAGGACTGGGTAGGCATAAAGGGGACAGCACTACTTTGGTTCAGCTCCTACCTCAGACACAGAACCTTCTCAGTATCCCTGTTTGCTCCTCTTCCTCCTCAGCTCCTGTTTCCTATGGGGTCCCGCAAGGCTCCATTTTGGGCCCTTTGCTGTTCTGTTTATACATGCTCCCCCTTGGTGACATCATCCAGCAATATGACATCTCTCTTCACTTCTATGCTGATGACACCCAGCTATACCTGCCCTTAAGATCTGATAACTCCATTCAGCCTCTTCTGGATTGTCTCCAGGATATTAAGTGCTGGATGAATAATAACTTCCTTCAGTTAAATGATAATAAGACAGAGGTCATAATTTTTGGTCCTTCTAAAGCTAGACCCCTGATTGAAGGAAAATTAGACCACCTTTCCTCTTTTGTCAAGCCACATGCCAAAAATCTAGGTGTCATCCTTGATTCAGAGCTCTGTTTTAAAAGGCAGATTAGCTCTGTTATCAAGAGTAGCTTCCATCAGCTGAGAATTATTTCCCATCTCAAACCCTCTCTGTCTCCCATGGACTTAGAAACAGTAATTCATGCATTTGTTACATCCCGGTTAGATTATTGCAACTCCCTCTATCTTGGTCTCCCCCAGTCCCAACTTTCTCGTCTGCAATTGGTACAAAATGCAGCTGCTAGGATGCTTACTGGCACCAAGAAATACCATCACATCACCCCTGTTCTGGCCTCCTTACACTGGCTCCCCGTTAGCTTTAGGGTCCACTTCAAAGTCCTTCTGATTGTTTATAAGGCATTACATAGGTTGGCTCCCTCATATATTTCAGACCTCCTCCATCCCCTCTCAGCATCCAGGTCCCTTAGATCTGCCGACAAGGGTCTTCTCTCTGTGGCCCGCACCCGCCTCAAGCAAAGAGGCGATAGAGCTTTTGCGGTAGCAGCCCCACGTCTTTTATTTTTATTTTTTAGCCATATCCTCTGTGCAGCACTTTGGTCAGTGGAAACTGTTTTAAATGTGCTCTATAAATTAAATTTACTTACTTTACTTACTTTAAAGAAATTCCAGATATTTCTATTTAGGGCCCGAGCACCGAAGGGCGCAAGGCCCTATTGTTTTTGTAAGGATTATTATTTATTATTATTATTATTATTATTATTATTATTAGGGCCCGAGCACCGAAGGGCGCAAGGCCCTATTGTTTTTGTAAGGATTATTATTTTTCACTATTATTATTATTATTGTTATTCCACTTTTTTGCTTTCCTGTTTTTGAGGTGGTTAACATGGTCGAAAACTCTTGAAATTTGGCACACACGTCAGGTGTCACGCATCGCAGTTAAGTACAAGAGCTTGACCCTGGGCGTGGCCCAGGGACTCGCTAGCGCCCCCTTAGGTGACTGATCCCGTGGTTGGCAAATATTTTGAGGTGGTTAACATAATCGAAAAGTCTTGAAATTTGACACAAACATCAGGTGTCACACAAAGCAGCTAGGTAAAAAAGCTTGGCCCCGAGTATGGCCCAGAGACTCGCTAGCGCCCCCTTATGTCACTGTGACTTGTGGTTGCCATATAGTTTTAGATACACACACCAAATTTTGGGGGTGTATGTAACTCCCAAAAACAAATAACTTTTGTATTAACATGCCATTAGCCACGCCCACAGGAAGTGAGGTAATTGAGAATTGGTGCGTTGTGAACATGATCAATTTCAACGTACTCCTCCTAGACGGTTGATCCGATTCATGTCAAAGTTGGTATACATGACGTCGAGATGTTCCTGATTCTAAATTGTGAAGCCTTTTTTTGATATGTTGTAATTTGACAAAATGGCGAAATTGTTAATTTTAATACCGTTCCACACAAACAATAAATGTGTCATAATTCACCATGCATGGCTTGAAATGTTTTACATTTCACAGGTCATTAAAGACCATGTTAATGATAATATTCACATGCCCATAATGCATGTTTGGCATAGCGCCACCAACTGGCAACAGAAAGAATGGCAATTATGCTGATTTTACATGATCAATTTGAACATACTCCTCCTAGACGGTTTGTCAGATTCATTTGAAATTTGGCAAACATTATGCCAAGATGTCGCTGATGTTAAATTGTGAACGGATTTTTGAATGTAGTAATATGTCATGATTTTAATATCTCACCACATAAACAGGAAATGTGTCACAAATCACAGTGCATTGAATGAATGGTCTGAAACTTCTCAGGTTAATAGATATCATGATTATGATGATATCCAGACACCCAATGGGCCTGCCTGGCATAGCGCCACCACCTGGCCAAGCAGGAAATGTGCCAGAAATGGAAAATGCCTTAAGTGATTGATCTGAAACTTTATAAAATATTGGATATCATTATTGTGATGATATTCACATGTGTAATTCACAGGCCTAGCATAGCGCCACCATCTGGCCAAGCAGGAAATGTGCCAGAAATGCTCTATGCTTTGAATAAATGGTCTGAAACTTCTCAGGTTAATAGATATTATGATTATGATGATATCCAGACACCCAATGGGCCTGCCTGGCATAGCGCCACCACCTGGTCAACCAGGAAATGTGCCAGAAATGGACAATGCCTTAACTGATTAATCTGAAACTTTATAAAATATTGGATATTATTGTGATGATATTCATATGTGTAATTCACATGCCTAGCATAGCGCCACCATCTGGCCAAGCAGGAAATGTGCCAGAAATGTTCTATGCTTTGAATGAATGGTCTGAAACTTCTCAGGTTAATAGATATTACGATTATGATGATATCCAGACACCCAATGGGCCTGCCTGGTATAGCGCTACCACCTGGCCAAGCAGGAACATGTGCCAGAAATTGGCAATGCCTTTATTGATTGATCTGAAACTTTACAAAATATTAGATATCATTATTGTGACGATATTCACATGCATAATTCACATGCCTAGCATAGTGCCACCATCTGGCCAAGCTGGAAATGTGCCAAAAATGTTCAAGGCTTTGATGGATTGATCTGAAAAAAATAGCACACGCATCAAATATGTACATTTCACAAACAGACAACATCGGGGCTTTGTTGGATTCCGAAATGTCACGGGTTGCAGCCCGCAGGTGCTCGGGCCCGCCATTGCTGCTTGCGGCTATATTTAGGGCCCGAGCACCGAAGGGCGCAAGGCCCTATTGTTTTTGTAAGGATTATTATTAGGGCCCGAGCACCGAAGGGCGCAAGGCCCTATTGTTTTTGTAAGGATTATTATTAGGGCCCGAGCACCGAAGGGCGCAAGGCCCTATTGTTTTTGTAAGGATTATTATTATTAGGGCCCGAGCACCGAAGGGCGCAAGGCCCTATTGTTTTTGTAAGGATTATTATTATTATTATTTTTCACTATTATTATTGTTATTCCACTTTTTTGCTTTCCTGTTTTTGAGGTGGTTAACATGGTTGAAAACTCTTGAAATTTGGCACACACGTCAGGTGTCACGCATCGCTGTTAGGTACAAGAGCTTGACCCCGGGCGTGGCCCAGGGACTCGCTAGCGCCCCCTTAGGTGACTGATCCCATGGTTGGCAAATATTTTGAGGTGGTTAACATAATCGAAAAGTCTTGAAATTTGGCACACACATCAGGTGTCACTCAAAGCAGCTAGGTAAAAAAGCTTCGCCCCGGGTATGGCCCAGAGGCTCGCTAGCGCCCCCTTATGCCTCCTTAGATGACTGATCCCGTGGTGGGCATATACTTTCAGCTACACACACCAAATTTGGTAGGTGTCTGTATCTCCCCAAGATGAACAACTTTCGTATGTGCAATGCATTAGCCACGCCCAACAGGAAGTGAGGTATTTGGGATTTTGTGCAGACTAATATGTGATGAAATATGTGATGAATCATGATGCCAAAGGAGGTGCTTCCCATGGGTGAAAACGCATGAAATTTGGCACACACATCAAGTGATACAGTGAATAGACAGGGATAAAAGCTTGGCACCGGGCGTTGCCCAGGAACTCCATAGCGCCCCCTTATGTCACTGTGACTTGTGGTTGGCATATAGGTTTAGATACACACACCAAATTTGGTGGGTGTATGTAACTCCCAAAAACAAACAACTTTTGTATTAACATGCCATTAGCCACGCCCACAGGAAATGAGGTAATTGACATTTTGTGCGTTGTGGACATGATCAATTTTAACGTACTCCTCCTAGACGGTTGATCCGATTCATGTCAAAGTTGGTATACATGACGCCGAGATGTTCCTGATTATAAATTGTGAAGCCTTTTTTTGATATGTTGTAATTTGACGAAATGGCGAAATTATTAATTTTAATACCCTTCCACATAAGCAATAAATGTGTCATAATTCACCATGCATGGCTTGAAATGTTTTAAATTTCACAGGTCATTGAAGACCATGTTAATGATAATATTTACATGCCCATAATTCATGTTTGGCATAGCGCCACCACCTGGCAACAGAAAAAATGTCAATTATACTGATGTCACATGGTCAATTTTAACATACTCCTCCTAGACAATTTGTCAGATTCATGTGAAATTTGGCAAATATGATGCCAAGATGTCGCTGATGTTAAATTGTGAAGGGATTTTTGATAAGTTATATATTTGATATGATTTTAATATCTCACCACATAAACAGGAAATGTGTCAAAAATCACAGTGCATTGAATCAATGGTCTGAAACTTCTCAGGTTAATAGATATCATGATTATGATGATATCCAGACACCCAATGGGCCTGCCTGGCATAGCGCCACCACCTGGCCAAGCAGGAAATGTGGCAGAAATGGACAAAGCCTTAAGTGATTGATCTGAAACTTTATAAAATATCAGATATTATTATTGTGATGATATTCACATTCGTAATTCACAGGCCTAGCATAGCGCCACCATCTGGCCAAGCAGGAAATGTGCTAGAAATGCTCTATGCTTTGAATAAATGGTCTGAAACTTCTCATGTTAATAGATATTATGATTATGATGATATCCAGACACCCAATGGGCCTGCCTGGCATAGCGCCACCACCTGGTCAAGCAGGAAATGTGCCAGAAATGGACAATGCCTTAAGTGATTGATCTGAAAGTTTACAAACATTTTGGATATCATTCTTGTGATGATATTCACATGTGTAATATTCATGCCTAACATAGCGCCACCATCTGGCCAACCAAAAAGTGTATCAGAAATGTTCTTTGCTTAAAATGAATGGTCTGAAATTTCTCAGGTTAATATATATTATGATTATGATGACACCCAATGGGCCTGCCTTGCATTACGCCCCCACCTGGCCAAGCGAGTAAATGTGGCAGAAAATAAAATACAAAAGCAAATAGCCCACGCATCAAAAATGTACATTTCACAAACGCACTACGTCGGTGCTTTGTTGGATTCCGACATGTCACGGGTTGCGGCCCGCAGGTGCTCGGGCCCGCCATTGCCGCTTGCGGCTATATTTATTATTATTATTATTATTATTATTTTTCTATATTATTATTGTTATTCTACTTTTTTCCTTTCCTGTTTTTGAGGTGGTTAACATGGTCGAAAACTCTTGAAATTTGACACACACGTCAGGTGTAACTCATCGCAGTTAGGTACAAGAGCTTGACCCCGGGTGTGGCCCAGGGCCTCGCTAGCGCCCCCTTAGGTGACTGATCCCGTGGTTGGCAAATATTTTGAGGTGGTTAACATAATCGAAAAGTCTTGAAATTTGGCACACACATCTAGTGATACAGTGAATAGACAGGGATAAATGCTTGGCACTGGGCGTTGCCCAGCAACTCCATAGCGCCCCCTTATGTCACTGTGACTTGTGGTTGGCATATAGTTTTAGATACACACACCAAATTTGGTGGGTGCATGTAACTCCCAAAAACAAACAACTTTTGTATTAACATGCCATTAGCCACGCCCACAGGAAGTGAGGTAATTGCGATTTTGTGCGTTGTGGACATGATCAATTTTTACGTACTCCTCCTAGACGGTTGATCCGATTCATGTCAAAGTTGGTATACATGACGCCGAGATGTTCCTGATGATAAATTGTGAAGCGTTTTTTTGATATGTTGTAATTTGACGAAATGGCGAAATTATTAATTTTAATACCCTTCCACATAAACAATAAATGTGTCATAATTCACCATGCATGGCTTGAAATGTTTTAAATTTCACAGGTCATGGAAGACCATGTTAATGATAATATTCACATGCCCATAATGCATGTTTGGCATAGCGCCACCAACTGGCAACAGAAAGAATGACAATTACACTGACTTCAGATGATCAATTTTAACATACTCCTCCTAGACGGTTTGTCAGATTCATTTGAAATTTGGCAAACATTATGCCAAGATGTCGCTGATGTTAAATTGTGAAGGGATTTTTGAATGTTGTAACATATTTGATATGATTTTCATATCTCACCACATAAACAGGAAATGTGTCACAAATCACAGTGCATTGAATGAATGGTCTGAAACTTCTCAGGTTAATAGATATCGTGATTATGATGATATCCAGACACCCAATGGGCCTGCCTGGCATAGCGCCACCACCTGGCCAAGCAGGAAATGTGCCAGAAATGGAAAATGCCTTAAGTGATTGATCTGAAACTTTATAAAATATTGGATATCATTATTGTGATGATATTCACATGTGTAATTCACAGGCCTAGCATAGCGCCACCCTCTGGCCAAGCAGGAAATGTGCCAGAAATGCTCTATGCTTTGAATAAATGCTCTGAAACTTCTCAGGTTAATAGATATTATGATTATGATGATATCCAGACACCCAATGGGCCTGCCTGGCATAGCGCCACCACCTGGTTAAGCAGGAAATGTGCCAGAAATGGACAATGCCTTAAGTGATTGATCTGAAAGTGTACAAACATTTTGGATATCATTATTGTGATGATATTCACATGTGTAATTTCAATGCCTAACATAGCGCCACCATCTGGCCAACCAAAAAGTGTATCAGAAATGTTCTTTGCTTAAAATGAATGGTCTGAAATTTCTCAGGTTAATATATATTATGATTATGATGACACCCAATGGGCCTGCCTTGCATTACGCCCCCACCTGGCCAAGCGAGTAAATGTGGCAGAAAATAAAATACAAAAGCAAATAGCCCACGCATCAAATATATACATTTCACACACGCACCACGTCGGTGCTTTGTTGGATTCCGACATGTCACGGGTTGCGGCCCGCAGGTGCTCGGGCCCGCCATTGCCGCTTGCGGCTATATTTAGGGCCCGAGCACCGAAGGGCGCAAGGCCCTATTGTTTTTGTAAGGATTATTATTATTATTATTATTATTATTTGTTCACCTTTTTGCTATTTTTGAGGTGGTTAGCATGGATGAAAAGTCTTGGAATTTGACACACACATCTGGTATCACAATGGCTACACAGGCATAAAAGCTTGGCCCCGGGCGTGGCCCAGGGACTCAGTAGCGCCCCCTTAGGTGATTGATCCAGTGGTTGGCACATACTTTCAGCTAGACACACCAAATTTTGTAGGTGTGTGTATCTCCCCAAGATGAACAACTTTTGTATGTACAATGCATTAGCCACGCCCAACAGGAAGTGAGGTATTTGGGATTTTGTGCGGACTAAAATGTGATGAATTGTGATGCCAAAAGAGGTGCTTCCCATCGCTGAAAACGCATGAAATTTGGCACACACGTCAAGAGGTACCGTGAATACACAGGGGAAAAGCCTTGGCACCGGGCGTTGCCCAGGAACTCCATAGCGCCCCCTTATGTCACTGTGACTTGTGGTTGGCATATAGTTTTAGATACACACACCAAATTTGGTGGGTGTATGTAACTCCCAAAAACAATCAACTTTTGTATTAACATGCCATTAGCCACGCCCACAGGAAGTGAGGTAATTGAGATTTTGTGCGTTGTGGACATGATCAATTTTAACGTACTCCTCCTAGACGGTTGATCCGATTCATGTCAAAGTTGGTATACATGACGCTGAGATGTTCCTGATTATAAATTGTGAAGCTTTTTTTTTATATGTTGTAATTTGACGCAATGGCGAAATTATTAATTTTAATATCCTTCCACATAAACAATAAATGTGTCATATTTCACCATGCATGGCTTGAAATGTTTTACATTTCACAGGTCTTTGAATACCATGGGAGTGATGATATTCACATGCCCATAATGCATATTTTGCATAGCGCCACCACCTGGCAACAGAAAGAATGGCAATTACACTGATGTCACATGGTCAATTTTAACATACTCCTCCTAGAAAATTTGTCAGATTCATATGAAATTTGGCAAATATGATGCCAAGATGTTGCTGATGTTAAATTGCGAACGGATTTTTGATATGTTGTAATATGTCATGATTTTAATATCTCACCCTATAAACAGGAAATGTGTCATAAAGTCACAGTGCATTGAATGAATGGTCTGAAACTTCTCAGGTTAATAGATATTATGATTATCATGATATTCTGACACCCAATGGGCCTGCTTGGCATAGCGCCACCACCTGGCCAAGTAGGAAATGTGCCAGAAATGGACAATGCCTTAAGTGATTGATCTGAAACTTTATAAAATATTGGATATCATTATTGTGATGATATTCACACATATAATTCACATGCCTAGCATAGCGCCACCATCTGGCCAAACAGGAAATATGCCAGAAATGCTCTATGCTTTGAATGACAGTTTTGAAACTTCTCAGGTTAATAGATATTATAATTATAATGATATCCAGAGACCCTATGGGCTTGCCTGTCATAGCGCCACCACCTGGCCAAGCAGGAAAATGTGCCAGAAATTGGTAATGCCTATATTGGTTGATCTGAAACTTTGCAAAATATTGGATATCATTATTGTGATGATATTCACATGTGTAATTCAAATGCCTAATATAGCGCCACCATCTGGCTAAAAAGTGTATCAGAAATGTTCTTTGCTTAAAATGAATGGTCTGAAATTTCTCAGGTTAATATATATTATGATGATGATGACACCCAATGGGCCTGCCTTGCATTGCGCCCCCACCTGGCCAAGCAAGTACATGTGGCAGAAAATAAAATACAAAAACATATAGAACACGCATCAAATATGTACATTTCACAAACGCACCACGTCGGTGCTTTGTTGGATTCCGACATGTCACGGGTTGCGGCCCGCAGGTGCTCGGGCCCGCCATTGCCGCTTGCGGCTATATTTAGGGCCCGAGCACCGAAGGGCGCAAGGCCCTATTGTTTTTGTAAGGATTATTATTATTATTATTATTATTATTATTATTATTATATTAACTTTGTCTCAGAGCGTTTTCCTTTTTTGAGGTGGTTAACATGGTCGAAAACTCTTGAAATTTGGCACACATATCAGGTGTCACGCAAAGCAGTTAGGTACAAAAGCTTGGCCCTGGGCGTGGCCCAGGGACTCAGTAGCGCCCCCTTAGGTGATTGAGGCAGTGGTTGGCACATACTTTCAGCTAGACGCATCAAATTCGGTAGGTGTGTGTATCTCCCCAAGATGAACAACTTTCGTATGTACAATGCATTAGCCACGCCCAACAGGAAGTGAGGTATTTGGGATTTTGTGCGGACTAAAATGTGATGAATTGTGATGCCAGAAGACGTTCTTCCCATCGGTGAAAATGCATGAAATTTGGCACACACGTCAAGAGGTACTATGAATACACAGGGGAAAAGCCTTGGCACTGGGCTTGGCCCAGGAACTCCATAGCGCCCCCTTATGTCACTGTGACTTGTGGTTGGCATATAGTTTTAGATACACACACCAAATTTGGTGGGTGTGTGTAACTCCCAAAAACAATCAACTTTTGTATTAACATGCCATTAGCCACGCCCACAGGAAGTGAGGTAATTGGGATTTTGTGCATTGTGGACATGATCAATTTTAACGTACTCCTCCTAGACGATTGATCCGATTCATGTGAAAGTTGGTATACATGATGCCAATATGCTTCTGATTCTAAATTGTGAAGCTTTTTTTGATATGTTGTAATTTGACGAAATGGCGACACTATGAATTTTAATACCCTTCCACGTTAACAATAATTGTGTCTTACTTCACCATGCATGGCTTGAAATGTTTTAAATTTCACAGGTCTTTGAATACCATGGTAGTGATGATATTCACATGCCCATAATGTATACTTGGCATAGCGCCACCACCTGGCAACAGAAAGAATGGCAATTACATTGATGTTACATGATCAATTTTAACATACTCCTCCTAGACAATTTGTCGGATTCATGTGAAATTTGGCTAACATTATGCCAAGATGTTGCTGATGTTAAATTGCGAAGGGATTTTTGATATGTTGTAATATGTCATGATTTTAATATCTCACCATATAAACTGGAAATGTGTCATATAATCACAGTGCATTGAATGAATGGTCTGAAACTTCTCAGGTTAATAGATATTATGATTATGATGATATCCAGACACCCAATGGGCCTGCCTGACATAGCGCCACCACCTGGCCAAGTAGGAAATGTGCCAGAAATGGACAATGCCTTAAGTGATTGATCTGAAACTTTATAAAATATTGGATATCATTATTGTGATGATATTCACACATATAATTCACATGCCTAGCATAGCGCCACCATCTGGCCAAACAGGAAATATGCCAGAAATGCTCTATGCTTTGAATGAATGGTCTGAAACTTCTCAGGTTAATAGATATTATAATTATGATGATATCCAGACACCCTATGGGCCTGCCTGGCATAGCGCCACCACCTGGCCAAGCAGGAAAATGTGCCAGAAATTGGTAATGCCTTTATTGGTTGATCTGAAACTTTACAAAATATTGGATATCATTATTGTGATGATATTCACATGTGTAATTCACATGCCTAATATAGCGCCACCATCTGGCCAAAAAGTGTATCAAAAATGTTCTTTGCTTAAAATGAATAATCTGAAATTTCTCAGGTTAATATATATTATGATTATGATGACACACAATGGGCCTGCCTTGCATATTGCCCCACCTGGCCAAGCAAGTAAATGTGCCAGAAAATAACATGCAAAAACAAATAACACACACATCAAATATGTACATTTTACAAATGCACCACGTCGGTGCTTTGTTGGATTTTGAAATGTCATGGGTTGCGGCCCGCAGGTGCTCGGGCCCGCCATTGCCGCTTGCGGCTATATTTCTGTATTATTATTGTTATTCCACTTTTTTGCTTTCCTGTTTTTGATTTGGTTAACATGGTCCAAAACACTTGAAATTTGGCACACACGTCAGGTGTCACGCATCGCAGTTAGGTACAAGAGCTTGACCCCGGGCGTGGCCCAGGGACTCGCTAGCGCCCCCTTAGGTGACTGATCCTGTGGTTGGCAAATATTTTGAGGTGGTTAACATAATCGAAAAGTCTTGAAATTTGGCACACACATCAGGTGTCACACAAAGCAGCTAGGTAAAAAAGCTTGGCCCCGGGTATGGCCCAGAGACTCGCTAGCGCCCCCTTACGCCCCCTTAGATGACTGATCCTGTGGTGGGCATATACTTTCAGCTACACACACCAAATTTGGTAGGTGTCTGTATCTCCCCAAGATGAACGACTTTCGTATGTACAATGCATTAGCCACGCCCAACAGGAAGTGAGGTATTTGGGATTTTGTGCAGACTAATGTGATGAAATATGTGCTGAATTGTGATGCCAAAAGAGGTGCTTCCCTTGGGTGAAAACGCATGAAATTTGGCACCCACATCAAGTGGTACAGTGAATAGACAGGGATAAAAGCTTGGCACCGGGTGTTGCCCAGGAACTCCATAGCGCCCCCTTACGTCACAATGACTTGTGGTTGGCATATAGTTTTAGATACACACACCAAATTTGGTGGGTGTATGTAACTCCCAAAAACAAACAACTTTTGTATTAACATGCCATTAGCCATGCCCACAGGAAGTGAGGTAATTGAGAATTTGTGCGTTGTGGAGATGATAAATTTTAACGTACTCCTCCTAGACGGTTGATCCGATTCATGTCAAAGTTGGTATACATGACGCCGAGATGTTCCTGATTCTAAATTGTGAAGCCTTTTTTTGATATGTTGTAATTTGACGAAATGGCAAAACTATGAATTTTAATACCCTTCCACGTAAACAATACATGTGTCTTAATTCACCATGCATGGCTTGAAATGTTTTAAATTTCACAGGTCTTTGAATACCATGGGAGTGATGATATTCACATGCCCATAATGCATATTTTGCATAGTGCCACCACCTGGCAACAAAAAGAATGGCAATTACACTGATTTCACATGGTCAATTTTAACATACTCCTCCTAGACGGTTTGCCAGATTCATGTGAACTTTGGCACATATGATGCCAAGATGTTGCTGATGTTAAATTGCGAAGGGATTTTTGATATGTTGTAATATGTCATGATTTTAATATCTCACCACATGAACAGGAAATGTGTCATAAAGTCACAGTGCATTGAATGAATGGTCTGAAACTTCTCAGGTTAATAGATATTATGATTATGATGATATTCAGACACCCACTGGGCCTGCCTGGCATAGCGCCACCACCTGGCCAAGTAGGAAATGTGCCAGAAATGGACAATGCCTTAAGTGATTGATCTGAAACTTTATAAAATATTGGATATCATTATTGTGATGATATTCACACATATAATTCACATGCCTAGCATAGCGCCACCATCTGGCCAAACAGGAAATATGCCAGAAATGCTCTATGCTTTGAATGAATGGTCTGAAACTTCTCAGGTTAATAGATATTATAATTATGATGATATCCAGAGACCCTATGGGCCTGCCTGGCATAGCGCCACCACCTGGCTAAGCAGGAAAATGTGCCAGAAATTGGTAATGCCAATATTGGTTTATCTGAAACTTTGCAAAATATTGGATATCATTATTGTGATGATATTCACATGTGTAATTCAAATGCCTAATATAGTGCCACCATCTGGCCAAAAAGTGTATCAGAAATGTTCTTTGCTTAAAATGAAAAATCTGAAATTTCTCAGGTTAATTTATATTATGATTATGATGACACACAATGGGCCTGCCTTGCATTGCGCCCCCACCTGGCCAAGCAAGTAAATGTGCCAGAAAATAACATGCAAAAACAAATAGCCCACGCATCAAATATGTACATTTTACAAATGCACCACGTCGGTGCTTTGTTGGATTCTGAAATGTCACGGGTTGCGGCCCGCAGGTGCTCGGGCCCGCCATTGCCGCTTGCGGCTATATTTAGGGCCCGAGCACCGAAGGGCGCAAGGCCCTATTGTTTTTGTAAGGATTATTATTTTTCACTATTATTATTAGGGCCCGAGCACCGAAGGGCGCAAGGCCCTATTGTTTTTGTAAGGATTATTATTATTATTATTATTATTATTATTATTGTTATTCCACTTTTTTGCTTTCCTGTTTTTGAGGTGGTTAACATGGTCGAAAATTCTTGAAATTTGGCACACACGTAAGGTGTCATGCATCGCAGTTAGGTACAAGAGCTTGACCCCAGGCGTGGCCCAGGGACTCGCTAGCGCCCCCTTACGTCACAGTGACTTGTGGTTGGCATATAGTTTTAGATACACACACCAAATTTGGTGGGTGTATGTAACTCCCAAAAACAAACAACTTTTGTATTAACATGCCATTAGCCACGCCCACAGGAAGTGAGGTAATTGAGATTTTGTGCGTTGTGGACATGATCAATTTTAACATACTCCTCCTAGACGGTTGATCCGATTCATGTCAAAGTTGGTATACATGACGCTGAGATGTTCCTGATTATAAATTGTGAAGCTTTTTTTTGATATGTTGTAATTTGACAAAATGGCGAAATGATTAATTTTAATACCCTTCCACATAAACAATAAATGTGTCATAATTCACCATGCATGGCTTGAAATGTTTTACATTTCACAGGTCTTTGAATATCATGGGAGTGATGATATTCACATGCCCATAATGCATATTTTGCATAGCGCCACCACCTGGCAACAGAAAGAATGGCAATTACACTGATGTCACATGGTCAATTTTAACATACTCCTCCTAGACAATTTGTCAGATTCATGTGAAATTTGGCAAATATGATGCCAAGATGTTGCTGATGTTAAATTGCGAACGGATTTTTGATATGTTGTAATATGTCATGATTTTAATATCTCACCCTATAAACAGGAAATGTGTCATAAAGTCACAGTGCATTGAATGAATGGTCTGAAACTTCTCAGGTTAATAGATATTATGATTATGATGATATTCTGACACCCAATGGGCCTGCTTGGCATAGCGCCACCACCTGGCCAAGTAGGAAATGTGCCAGAAATGGACAATGCCTTAAGTGATTGATATGAAACTTTATAAAATATTGGATATCATTATTGTGATGATATTCACACATATAATTCACATGCCTAGCATAGCGCCACCATCTGGCCAAACAGGAAATATGCCAGAAATGCTCTATGCTTTGAATAAATGGTCTGAAACTTCTCAGGTTAATAGATATTATGATTATGATGATATCCAGACACCCAATGGGCCTGCCTGGCATAGCGCCACCACCTGGTCAAGCAGGAAATGTGCCAGAAAAAGGACAATGCCTTAAGTGATTGATCTGAAAGCTTACAAAAAATGTGGATATCCTTATTGTGATGATATTCACATGTGTAATTTCCATGCCTATCATAGCGCCACCATCTGGCCAACCAAAAAGTGTATCAGAAATGTTCTTTGCTTAAAATGAATGGTCTGAAATTTCTCAGGTTAATATATATTATGATTATGATGACACCCAATGGGCCTGCCTTGCATTGCGCCCCCACCTAGCTAAGCAAGTACATGTGGCAGAAAATCAAATACAAAAACAAATAGCACACGCATCAAATATGTACATTTCACAAACGCACCACGTCGGTGCTTTGTTGGATTCCGACATGTCACGGGTTGCGGCCCGCAGGTGCTCGGGCCCGCCATTGCCGCTTGCGGCTATATTTATTATTATTATTATTATTTTAACTTTGTCTCAGAGCGTTTTCCTTTTTTGAGGTGGTTAAGATGGGTGAAAAGTCTTGAAATTTGGCACACACATCAGGTGTCACGCAAAGCAGTTAGGTACAAGAGCTTGGCCCCGGGCGTGGCCCAGGGACTCAGTAGCGCCCCCTTAGGTGATTGAGGCAGTGGTTGGCACATACTTTCAGCTAGACACATCAAATTTGGTAGGTGTGTGTATCTCCCCAAGATGAACAACTTTCGTATGTACAATGCATTAGCCACGCCCAACAGGAAGTGAGGTATTTGGGATTTTGTGCAGACTAAAATGTGATGAATTGTGATGCCAAAAGAGGTTCTTCCCATCGGTGAAAACGCATGAAATTTGGCACACACGTCAAGAGGTACCATGAATACACAGGGGAAAAGCCTTTGCACTGGGCTTGGCCCAGGAACTCCATAGCGCCCCCTTATGTCACTGTGACTTGTGGTTGGCATATAGTTTTAGATACAACACCAAATTTGGGGGGTGTATGTAACTCCCAAAAACAAACAACTTTTGCATTAACATGCCATTAGCCACGCCTACAGGAAGTGAGGTAATTGAGAATTTGTGCGTAGTGGACATGATCAATTTTAACGTACTCCTCCTAGACGGTTGATCCGATTCATGTCAAAGTTGGTATACATGACGCCAAGATGTTCCTGATTCTAAATTGTGAAGCCTTTTTTTTGATATGTTGTAATTTGACAAAATGGCGAAATTGTTAATTTTAATACCGTTCCACATAAACAATAAATGTGTCTTAATTCACCATGCATGGCTTGAAATGTGTTAAATTTCACAGGTCTTTGAATACCATGGGAGTGATGATATTCACATGCCCATAATGCATATTTGGCATAGCGCCACCACCTGGCAACAGAAAGAATGGCAATTACACTGATGTCACATGATCAATTTTAACATACTCCTCTTAGGCGGTTTGTCAGATTCATGTGAAATTCGGCAAATATGATGCCAAGATGTTGCTGATGTTAAATTGTGAAGGAATTTTTGATATGTTGTAATATGTCATGATTTTAATATCTCACCATATAAACAGGAAATGTGTCATAAAGTCACAGTGCATTGAATGGTCTGAAACTTCTCAGGTTAATAGATATTATGATTATGATGTTATTCAGACACCCAATGGGCCTGCTTGGCATAGCGCCACCACCTGGCCAAGTAGGAAATGTGCCAGAAATGGACAATGCCTTAAGTGATTGATCTGAAACTTTATAAAATATTGGATATCATTATTGTGATGATATTCACACATATAATTCACATGCCTAGCATAGCGCCACCATCTGGCCAAACAGGAAATATGCCAGAAAGGTTCTATGCTTTGAATGAATGGTCTGAAACTTCTCAGGTTAATAGATATTATAATTATGATGATATCCAGAGACCCAATGGGCCTGCCTGGCATAGCGCCACCACCTGGCCAAGCAGGAAAATGTGCCAGAAATTGGTAATGCCTATATTGGTTGATCTGAAACTTTGCAAAATATTGGATATCATTATTGTAATGATATTCACATGTCTAATTCAAATGCCTAATATAGCGCCACCATCTGGCCAAAAAGTGTATCAGAAATGTTCTTTGCTTAAAATGAATAATCTGAAATTTCTCAGGTTAATTTATATTATGATTATGACACAGAATGGACCTGCCTTGCATTGCGCCCCCACCTGGGCAGGCAAGTAAATGTGCTAGAAAATAACATGCAAAAACAAATAGCACACACATCAAATATGTACATTTTAGAAATGCACCACGTCGGTACTTTGTTGGATTCTGACATGTCACGGGTTGCGGCCCGCAGGTGCTCGGGCCCGCCATTGCCGCTTGCGGCTATATTCCATATCATTTTTTTATTCATAAACAGTAAGGCTCTGGTAAGGCAGAGATCTTCTGCTCCTCGTCAGAAATCTCATCGGCTATGTGCACTCTTCTTGGCTGTTTCCACAAGGAGCTGCTGTGACATCGGGGACAGCAATGCTTGGCACTTTTAAACGCGAGCATGCGTCAAATAAATTACAATGACATTTAAACAAGTCATGAAGAAGCAGGGTCCTTAATTCTTCTGCAATGTAGATCGTTTTACTTTACAAATTAAGCAAAGTCACTTTTGTTGCTAGGCAACCCTAAACAAATGCTACGTGGTCTGTTTTAAAAAAAATTCTAGTTTTATTGCATCGTATTCAGCTCCAAAAGTCATCGGTTCAGCCCCAATTCGGCCGTGTGTGTGTGGTTCTGAAAATAAAACAGATAATAAGTACATGACTAGGTTAGATAAACCACTGCCTATTTAGAGCATGTTACATGCATCACGTAATGACAGTTATCTGAAGAAATGTGCATTGTAAGCTACACCAAGCATCACATCAGCTAACATGAATTTGATAAAATCCATTCCCTAGTTTGTAACGTTATACATTAACTTTAAACTCAAAACATATGTGCTACATAATTCACATATCTGCAGTGAACCTACTTTGTTCATAGACGCACAACTTCATAAACTGTATGTTGCCGTAGACTACGGTAGGCTAATGAGCTGCTAACCTGCTAAAGGTGAGCTAATTGCTACGTTAGATACTTTATTCATCCCCAGAGGAAATTACAGAAAGTTACATTATACGTTAACATCTGACAACCTTTCATTCAGTTTCATTCAGTTATTAAAAACGTTAAAAAAGCTACATACACGGCCAAAGAAAACTTACTTTCATCGGTGGCCACCAATGGTGTACTTCTTCCGAATGCTGTGTAGCTGATGCTAAGCTGACCTCAATGTTGCTACGTAATGACGTGTAATGTGAAGTCGCGCATGGATGTTGCTGTTTCCGTCCTGCAGGCTGTAGCCAGAGCTCTCTCAACTTCGCTGCCATGTGTGTACTTAATAAACAAACATCCCCTTGATGTCCCCGGTATAACTCCGGTTATTGTCGGGCCTACACAAGGATGTCCTTAGGACGTCTTTGAAATGACCAAATGCGAATGTCATCCGAGGGACCTGACGGTGATGTCCCCAGAAAGTCCGGCACTGGACGTCGGGCAATAACCAAAGGATAACTTGCTCCGGACGTCAATAACGTCAACGGAATGTCGGCTAGAGAACATGACGTTGGGAAACAATCGTGGACGTCGTGAATGTCCGCATAAGGTCCGGGGGACGTCCTGTGTTTGTCGGTTAAACACTCCACTGCAACAAGCCTTAATGACTTCTGTCCAGTTGCACTCACCCCCATCATCATTAAGTGCTTTGAGAGGCTGGTCCTGGCCCACCTCAAGACCTGCTTACCACCCTCACTGGACCCCTTTCAATTCACCTACCGTCAGAACAGGAGCACAGAGGATGCCATCTCTACGGCACTTCACTCTGCCCTGTTCCACCTTGACAATAGCAACACCTATGTAAGAATGCTGTTCATTGGCCCCAGCCGTGGCGCGGTTCGATTCCCACCCTGTGGTCCTTTCTGGATCTCACCCCAACTCTCTCCCACTCACTTCCTGTAATTCTCCACTATCCTGTCATATTAAAGGCACAAAAAGCCCAAAAATATACTTAAAAAAAAAAAAGAATGCTGTTCATTGACTTCAGCTCAGCATTCAACACCATCATCCCCTCCAAACTGATCACTAAACTCAGTGAACTGGGCATCAATACCTCCCTCTGTAACTGGATTCTGGACTTCTGAACCAACAGACCTCAGTATGTTAGGTTATATAACCACACCTCCTCAACCATCACCCTGAACACCGGCGTACCACAGGCATGTGTGCTGAGCCCTCTCCTCTACTCCCTCTTCACCTACGACTGCACACCTGTACATGGCTCTAACACGATTGTCGAGTTTGCAGACGACACTATGGTAATTGGTCTCACAACGATGAGACGGCCTACAGAGAGGAGGGCAACCTGTCTCTTAAATGATAATTCCGGTATTTAGCACTTTGAGTCCCTTTTCTGGTTTGTTTTGGATGAACTAGAGTGGTGGACACCGAAATTTTGACGATTGGTCCTGTCTCGACTTTTCTGACTCGTTTTGACTTTACTGCTTCAGAGTGGCTGCCTACGGGCATGCACAAACATGTCCTTGAAACAACCCTTAAGGTTCGTTTTCAAAACTGTGCAACTCACCGAGTGGTTAGTGGTGTTCGTTGATGATTAAAAACACATATATCGGCGCAATGTATGATTTCCAGCCGTGTTATTTGCTATTGTGGAACTATTTTTTCAGACACCCCACAACCGCGTATAAACTTTAAGGGTCGTTTTAAGGACATGTTTGTGCATGCCTGTAGGCTGCCACTCTGAAGTAGTCAAAGGAGATTCAAAACAAGTCACAAAAGTCGACACAGGACCCCTCGTCAAAATTTCGGTGTCCACCACTCTAGTTCATCCAAAACAAACCAGAAAAGGGACTCAAAGTGCTAAATACCGGAATTATCCTTTAAAGGAGAAGTTCGGTGTGATATTGACCTAAAGTGTGTTGATACCGAGTGTGAACTTTTGTCTCATAGCTCATCTCGGCTTGTCCCCTGCACTCCGAAATCTGGCGCTAGTTAGCCGATGCTACCAACAGGTTTTCAATGGGGGTGCCTCGGGCATCAGTCTAGCCATTCAAATAAATTACTGTTTTACACCATTTTTGAGGCTCAATGTAGCTCCACACTTCATTGGTAGACTTCCGAGGGCCCTGACATTTAAAACGAGACATTGAGAACTTTGAAAAAGCACTGGTAGTTTATTTACAAGACTATTTGTACAGACAGTACCTTCAGGAAGTTTACCATTCGCTGCCATCTTGAATTTAGTCACGATAAGTCGAACGACGAGTACGAATCAACAGGTATGATAAGGGATCAGATTCCAAAAATAATTCCGTGGAAATGCATGGATTCCAGTTGCCAGTTCCAGGGCAAGCAATGCTTGCGTAAGGTAGCCTCGTGAGACCATCCTGATCTCGCAAGCTTCAGATTTTCACTCAAAGATCAGTCTGGGATCTCTCCGATAGAGAAAATTTGGAGCAGTTCACCAAACGAACGTCCAATCAACGTTGGTTTTGAGGCAGGTTTAGGTGTGATGCAACGAGAAGCTACTATTCAATCTAAACAACATGGCGACTTCCACGGATGAAATGAGTATAGATATCGCTGAAGTTTTATCCGAATATTCGAGTATTCGTGGGGAAGCTAGGAAGCTAGGAGTCTCTGCAATGTAGCTGGGAAGAATAAAGGACACAGACATCCTTCACGGCCAATTCCAGTTAGTGTTTGGTAGCCCTGAATTTTAGTTACTTAACCAGTAGGAATATACTTTCTTCAGAAGTGTAGCCTACCATGAAAACTTGGTCGTTGATGAGGTTCATGTCACATACAAATGGTAAGTTTGAAAACGTTTTAACGTTAGCTACTTACCTAACTTGTATGTTAAAAGATGGCATTAGAAGAACGCTTCGTTGATCTGATTGGTTGATTGGCCCGTCTATTATCAAGGTGGTGATAGACAGATGGTTTATCCAATCAGCTAACTAAAGTTTTCGCCCCTTCCCAAACATTCTCCAACGTAAAGTTCCCAGATGGATATGGGGAGCAAATGCGAAGCAATCCATCTGGCGGAGTCAGGTTATGCGTAAGGCGCGCAGCATCATCAAAGACTGTTCTCACCCCAACCACAGATTGTTCACCCCACTTCCCTCCGGAAGGTGTTACAGGTCTCTCCGCACCCGAACCAGCAGGTTCAGAGGAAGCTTCTGTCCTGCGGCTGTCACCCTACTGAACTCTAGCTCTGACTCCCGGTGACATCCAACAAACACCCCCCGTCCCGCCCTCGCCTGATGCCCCCTTGCCTGTGCTGTTGAGGTGTCCACAGCCATGGCAACCTTATCCCACCCATAGTGTTCTATTTATTTACAAATATACTGTAATTACACTACACATAGCCATATTCTACTGCTCTTCATCCTGCACATACACTTATTCTTAATACTATTATAATATTACTGTTTCTGCACTACAATTGTACTGTTACCACATTGCACATAGCTGTACATACTGTACATATCTGTCTATATGGTTCATACTGAATATCCACATTTATTCAGTTTTTCTGTAATATATTCTGTTAATATACTGCATATATCTATATTGTTCTTACTAGTACTATAATGGTACTGCCACTACTGTGCTGTTGGATCACAAATGGAAAGGGACTTCTGTTTTGAGAGAGAACAAAAGAGACTTTTATTTTGAAAAGGGAAATGGAGACTTTACAGTTCTCATGCCAAAAAGCAGGAAGTGCAGTTATCTTCAAGCACATGTAGTGAGAAGCTGTGAAGTTGAGCTGAGAAGCACATGTTGAACTGTTATTGAAGATAGAGGGTGAAGTGGGGAAAGACTTTACTTGCTGGGCATTTCCAGGGATGCTACTGGTAGGATAATGGTTTGATGCTAATATTTTTCAATAGTTTAATGTTAAATGCAAATTTTGTTGGTAAGAGTGCTAAAGCAAAAGTTAATGTAGCTAATTTCTAACTGCCTTGTGCTCATGTTAGCTCATGTAATAGCATGATAGTAGTAGCATGGGAGTAAAACCACGGCAGTGACTGTGCTCTTTGAAGTAATGTTGCATAGTTAAATTAATGTAGGGTTAAGGAGAACTTTATATTTGTATGTATATTTGAAGGTAGGCAGTTTTAGTAATTGCTGTATTTTGTGTTTTGTTTTCTCTTTTCTTGTAAAGATTTTCAACCTGACATAGTCTGATATAATCTGACGTAATCTGATGTAAACTGACGTAAACTGACTGAAAAATCTAACTAATAACAAATCATAAATGAACATGAGAAGCTAACTAAATAAAACAAAGAAGAAAGATTAAAGAAGAAGCCGTTTGAGTTGATTCCAACTGATTTAACCCTGTTGATGACCAAGGCCTTTTTCAAGTTTGGGCAGAAGTGAAGTAGAAAATCCCCTGAGAACTTGACAACTACATTGCACATATCTGTGCATGTTGTTCATACATTGTTCATATTACATAGCCATATTTATTCTGCTCTATTAGCAGGTAACTGCTAATACACTGCACATATTTATATTTCATTTATACTACTCTAAACCACCTTCTGTAAACCAACTGTATACTACTGTCTACACTAAACTATATTTCTTGTCCTGTCTATGCACCACCTGTCTATACATTGTATATCACATTGCACTTTTCTGCTTTTTTGCACTTCTGGTTAGACACAAACTGCATTTCGTTGTCTTTGTAGTTGTACTGCACAATGACAATAAAGTTGAATCTAATCTAATCTAATTTGAAAATGATGTATAAAACGACTAAACTGTGTACAGTGTGTACTGAATAGGCTTATAGTGAAAGCTAAGGGGGCCAGGTAGCACGTCAATACCCCCCCCCCCCCCCCTTACTATTTTATACCACTGACAATGCTCAAAATATTATTACACTTCTGTGGTAGTGTGGTGAGGGTTAGAGATGCGCGGATGGGCTATTATTTCAACCGTAACCGCATAGCAAAACTTATCATCTATCCGTCTGCACCAACGTTTTTTGACCAATTTTCAAAACCGCACCTGCCCGCCATCCGCTGGTTGTTTTAATGTATATGGGTGATGCGTTTGATTGGTTCAACCGCCACCCGCCCGAATTTTATTAAAATGTTATATTTCTTCACGTCATCCGCCCGATCCGCGGTTTAACCGCGGAGTCCGCGGCTGTAACCGCGAACCGCTTATCTCTAGTGAGGGTCCCTACAGACAAACCAAAGTACTGTCAACTTTGAAAGTGTACAGGTTATAACAAGACCTGTACCTGAAGGAAGCAAATTGCCTGGCGTTTATCCGCCCCTGATTGGGGTGGGTGGAGGGTGTTCTGACTCTTAAGTAAGGGCCAGGTCCCTTACAGAGAGTGCCAAGCTTTGTGTATGAGGACGATCAGCTCCTGGGCCAGAGATTAGTGGTTTATGTGGTGCAGGCGTCTGAAGATGGTCACTTTATGCCACTGAGCCATGACCGCACAACCTCATTACCATGGAAACATCAGGGGGGGAGGGATGATTTAGTACGGGGTGTTTGTCAAGTTCAGTTAAATGGCTGTTAAACAATATCATGAAAGGAGTTTTTAAACGTCAAATAAATCTTTGTCTCCAACAGTAGCATGGACCCCAAGAGATTTTCAATGGCATCTCCCTCCACCCACAACATCCACAGCAGCTCCTCAGCCATGGACAATACCAACTTTCCCAGGGGGGTGGCCAGCCCCAGCACTCTCCCTGCTGGCCAGATGAGGGCGACGCGGGACCAGCACACAGAGGCCTACACAGGCACCCAGGAGTCGCCCTCGCTCCTGCAGGGCAGCTACCACCCCCGCAGGGGTCACCCTGCCGCCTCCGGACCCTTCAGCAACCAGTAAGGGCCTCTGTGTGGCTGTGTGTGTGTATTTGTGTGTGTGTATTTGTTTGTGGGCGGGTGTTTGTGTGTGTATGTGTGTGTGAGACAGAGATCTCCAGTCTGTAAGTGTGTACATGCGGTGAATGTTTTTGAACATTGGCAGGGTGTAGCTCTTTGCGCTCAGCAGTGTGTGTGTGTGTGTATGTGTGTGAATTGTTTGTGTATGTATAGCAGGGGTCTCAAACTGAAATGAGCTGAGGTCCACTTCTGCCAATGTCATCTGATTTGAGGGCCACGTCAGTGTATTTCCTAAAATGCAATGTTTTTCAAATACTGAATTTTCAACACAAGACTACAAACAGAAAGTGCAAGTCTTTTTTATCTATTTTAGACACCTGTGCTAGCAACCTTAGCTTATAAATAAAAGAATGATAAAATAAATATTAATACAAATTATAAAAACAAACATAAAAACATGTAGGCCTTTGTGTGTGTTTCACACCAAATAAAAAAAATAGTCAGATGTCTACTTCAATTTATTGAGGTAAAAGTACTGAAGTACTTGTTTTTAAAAGTACTTAACCCTCTAACCGCCCATGTCGCAATATTGCGACAAGTGTCATTACTGAATAAAACAGACGATAGACGCGAGTACAGTGTAAAATCTCATTTGTACTCTTGACCACTAGTTGGCAGACACTCAGAGCTTCGATTCAAGCTCAACCTTTTTTTTCAAAGTTTTCAGGAAGCATGTGCAAAACACGCGAGAAACACACGAAGAAGACGTGCATTTCCTCCATAACGCGGAAGCGATGCGGGCCATAGTTTTGCACAAATTGAAGCAGAAATACACCAAATGTTGAAAAAAAAATTAACGTGTGATGAAGTCTTGGATCTGTTATTCACCTATTCTGATTCTGAAGGAGAATATCTGCCTTTTGGAGAATATGATCGATCGTCTATTGACTGATAGTCACAGTGCGTCTGTGAATGGAGGTACGTCTTTGCGACAGTGTCCACTAAGCATACCAAGCTTATTTCGACCCTCTGCCCAACATAGCTGGAGGTGCCAGTGGCAATAGTGATAATAGTGTCCGTAATGGACGTGGTATAGACAGCAGGGGTTGTAAAAATAGGGCTCTGAAGAACTACAAAGTCACCCGCGATATGGAACTGATTTGACCAGACTACTTTATTGTATAGTAGGATAGGGTTTGTGATTATAGTAATAGTTTACTATTGTTAGTTTACATGTGACTGTATTCCTGTTCATTTGTTATGTCGGTGAAATGACAAAAAAAGAAAGTAAAACTGCTCAAATATGTTCAACATCTAGTATTTACTGAAATGTGCATAATTCACGGTGGTTACCATCCAGTGACGTCATAATATGCAAATTAGATGAGTAAATGTACCCCCTTCATAAACTTCTGTTCATACTAAATGATTTTCACATTTACAGTAGGACTTTATCTCTGACCACTTGCAAGCCATGGCCTTTTGAAATTTTGATGTACAAATCCAATTTATTCTTTTTAAACCCTGGCGGCTAAAGGGTTAAGTATCAAGAGTACAAGAGTAGCCTACATTTTCTAAATATTGCATTACTACTGCCACAGTGCTTATATTACATTTATGTACAGAAACGTCCTACATGGAGTTATGAATTTTTTTAAAGTTAATACCTTTGAGAATGTAAAAGGAATTGAAAGTAAAATCAAGTCATTTTCATCTTTTTACCATGTTGCCAGGGATGGGCAGTATTTCTAATACAAGTATATAAAATACGTATTTCAAATACAAAATACTATTTTGTAATTGAAACACTTGAAGCAAAAACTATCATTAAAGCGATGGTTCGGAGTAATTTCACCCTAGGGTCCTTTGCACCATGGCCCCGAGCCAAACACCCTCCCAGAACCTGTTTTCCTTTGGTCGAACCCTGCTCGAGTCATGGTGCAAAGGACCCTAGGGTGAAATTACTCCGAACCATTGCTTTAACTTGTTCAGAAAATTTAAATAGTCTGGCGAGGTGGGGCCACGGGTTGGCACATTCCCGGGATGGACCTGCTGCGTCTTCATCCATTGTTTTGTCCATGGTTTCGTCTCTTATCTAAATCTGACCATGGAGTTGACTTTGGCGGAAAGCTGAAGGTGATTGCTGATAGGCTGTCCCAATCAGTGGTGCCTGCACAATCCAATCACGTTTGAGAGGGAAACAACAAATTGAGGGTTTCCGAGTATACTGGATGTTGAGCATATTTGAGCAGGTTTACTTTCTTTTTTGTCATATTACCCACATAACAAATTAACAGGAAAACAGTAGGCCTAAGATGTATACGAACAATAGTAAACTATTACTAGCCTATAACCACAAGGCCTACAATAAAGTATCCTGGTCAAATCAGTTCCTATCGCGGGTGACTTTGTAGTTCTTCAGAGCCCTATTTCTACTACCCCTGCTGTCTGTACCACATCCATTACGGACACTATCATCACGATTACCACTGCAACCTCCAAGCTATGTTGGGCAGAGGGTCAAAATAAATAATATAATATAATTATATAATATAATATTTTATTATAAATAAAATAAGCAAGAACTAAGTAATATTTTTACAGATGACATTATAAATATCTTATAAGTACTTTAAGTGTTGTTTCCAACTTCGGTTTCTGCACAATTGAAGAAGACATCGATTTATATTCATCGTTTTTTTAAGATGGCACATTTGCGAGACCACTAAATCGTACCGTCAGAAAAGGCTACAAAATACCTGTCTCCTTAACAACCATGACGTAAATATCGCGCATGCTGCTTTGTTGTGAATGAAACCCACTGACAGCTAACACCCAATATGCTATATATGTGCTACGGATGATGCAGTTGATTCTTCAAATAAAACTTAACTTGCTGGTTAATCTGTTTGAGTGTCTTTTAAACTATGCACTGTGCGTAATTTACTGTCTGGTGACCTCTCACGAGCGTTGACCGCGAAGTAGCCTACCTCCAGTTTGATATCGATAGCCACGTATCATACATAGGCTATGCTATTGATATTGACAATATGAAGTGTTGCATATTTCTTCGAGTGCTAAAAGCCCATCTCCCTACCCATTCATCTCGGTGGCATACTTCACAAACCCTTCGTTGAACACATGACAAACCATATATCAAAATAAACAGCAGACCTACCGAACACAAAGGTGTAAAGCAGTCCACTGTACAGTTAGCCGTTCCAGAGTAATCCAGTTTTGAATTTGCAGCAAATTTCGACATGCATGCAAATTTGGGCTTAAAGTTTTACAATGATTTTAAATTGTTCTACATGATTTATAACGGGCAAAATACAAAATAAATGTTACAAATATCGCCTAGATATCGGTAAATATTAAAATCAGAGGACAGCTGAGTTTGTGAAAGTAGCCTTAATGAATGAATGAAATTAATTTCTTAAAGCTGAGCTGTTCTTAAATTGTTCAATGCATGATTTCATAACAAGCCAAATATAAAATAAATGTTAAATATAGCCTAGATATATGTAAATATTAGATGATCAGATGATTTACAGTTCTATGTAATATGTAATGTTTCATGTTTTTGTAATGTTTCATAAAGTGATGCAGGTCTACTGCTGTGAATAGGCTAAATACAACTTTGATCCTTTTTATAGCCTACTACTGTATAAGTTAAATTTGGCCTTGGTCCCCTGACATGTGGCCTTTGTGCCCCCCACCAAAATGTGCCCAACTGAAGGCCAAGTGGCCTTTCCCCTAAAATGGTGAAATGCCAAGCCTGGTGCAGACATAAAACATTTTACCCATTAGGCTACACCTTCAATGAAATGCTGTGCTTTGCACAGCTAAAATATCAGAAAATGAATAATTGGTGAATGACAAGAAGTTCAATAAAAAGATTGTTTAATTCTTATTTCTTCTATTACTCCGTTTGTGTGGATGGAGGCAGGACACGTCTCCTCGTTGCCCGATCCGCCTCCAGGTTGAACCACCTGACTGCGTGCTTGGTGACCTCCGCGTCCTTGGCTGACCATGTCACTGTTTTTCCTCACAGCACCTGTAATCAAATAGGCAGATATGTTAATGGTGTTTATGTATGTTGACATTTACCTTCAATTCATCCTGAACTAGGATAGGTAAAAACCCAGCCTGATCTGCTGGCAATTTGGATTTCGCCTTGCAGCTCAGGCTGGAAACCTGCACATCTACCTCTCCTGCTTCCTGTCCACGTTTACTGGGTCCAATCAAAAACTTATTCAAAATGCGCACCCAGATTGTTGGTCTGATTGGTTGAAGGACTATCCAAAAGAGTACAGAGTCATTTGAACTATGCCCATTGATCATGCCTATTGTGCAGTAGAAATAAAGCACAGACTCCCCAGACTAATGTTCAATCTTAAAAGATTGAGTTTAGTATGGTGATAGCCAGACTAATGTAAAACTGTATAGCTTACTTTACTTGGGTGGCAGGACAGGATGAGACAGGGTAGCCCCCAAAACCAGACTGGAGCCACTTGTGAATGACCTGTAACACAGATACATAAATACGCATTACTTTTATCATCAGAAAGAAATTGGCAAATATTTATCATTACCAATATTACACCCCATTAAAAAATAGCATTATATTGGGATTAGGGATGCACGATATATCGGCGGCCGATATATTATTGGCCCGATAAGTGAAAAAATGAAAATATTATTAACGGTCCGATAACAGAATTATGGCCGATAATTTGCGCCGATATTTTTTAAAGTCCTAATTTAGGCCTACGTAAGGTCCGTCTGGCTACACTGAGCTACTTGAGCTTGGTTGGCTATACTTTTTCCTCAATATAATGTCAGCGGTGTGAATGTATTTCACAACTCTAACAAAATCTGTGGATATGCGTTCATTTGGGAATCTGTGCATCTCAAAATCCTCTCGTGAATTATCCGCCATTTAACCTTACCAGAGCGGAGCTCAGCCCTATCTAGAGTCGTCTTGTGCTGATGTGTTTGCACTTTACAGCGCTGGTCGGGGAAACAAATAAACAAACTCGTTAGTGGTAGTGGGACGAGTACATAAGTAGGCCTAGTTCTAAGTTGTGTTTTAGTATTATGTTTGCATTACTTTAGCTTGGGTTTTGTATTATTACCTAGAAATATGCTAACCATTCCTGCTTCAGTTCCAGACAGGTCATCCTAATAAGTTATTAAAACCTTCGGGGCTAACCCCTTTCATTTCTGCTGCAGCAGGTTGTGCGCAACAGAGTAGACGGACATAAGATACAGTCTGAGGAGTTGCAGCTTTATTCAGTTACCCGCAGTTGAAACTAAACCTAAGTTTCCCTCACAAACTCTGATTTGGTCGCTATACTGTAGCTTATTCCCAGCTGAGCCGTTTATGAGTGTTTAGTCCTAAATGAAAACGATTCATACTCTCTAGCCACTCACTCGCAATTCACTGACGTCAGGTTCACTTAAAGGAGCCACACATACTGTAGGGCTAGGCTACTGTTATGTTGACTGCTGTACTATTGAGGACTATTATGAGTTCTGTCCATCATTTGGTGGTAGGTAAAATTACTGCAATAAAATTATGCTTATTAAATGCTTTCCCCAAATCACTTTTCAGAATTTTTTTTCAAGAGTAATATTATCGGTTATCGTATCGGTATCGGCCACAACAAACCAATAAATATCGGATATCGTTATCGGCCCTAAAATTCCATATCGGTGCATCTCTAATTGGGATCCAGAGAATATGGTGCTGATAATTTAGCTCCTCTTCCCATATATTCTGAATATTGAAAAGAGTCTGATCTGTGACAAGGCAAAGCAAGGATATACCATACATAAAGTCTACTGTCTCTTCTATATTGCCCCTTCTCAGTCAAATCTTACTCCAAGAAACGTTCAACATCATTAAATGAACTGGTAGACAGCAGTATTTTATTTTCTACATAAAACAAATTGCTTCAGGATTTGTGCCCTTATATTTGATAAAAGTTAGAGAGTAATCTAAGTGCACCTTTAAATGATATTACAGTAAAAGTGAATCTGATTGAAGTTATTTTTGTCTGCTATTGTCAATGCTTGAGTTTGCAGAATATAACGTTAGCTGACTAGCTTCTTTGCTGGTGGCTAACCTTCAGTCACTTGTTTCACACATGATTGCCATAAGTAAATGGCCGTGTCCTTTCTAAGTGCATCTTTAAATGGCATTACGGTGAAAGTTAATTTGATTCAAGTTAATTTCTGTCTGCTATTGTTAATTCGCTAAATAGGCAGACTTTGCAGAATAATTTTAACGTACCTAAGGTAACTTTGTCTAGGCTAACGTTATGCATGTGGCTACAGTTGAGTTAGACTAGTTAGGCTATTTATTATTTTCACTAACGTTAACGCTATAACGGCAATCATCACGGCACAAGATACAGGCCTAGCACAAGCAAGCACAAGATATAGCTTGTAGTCATATATGAAACAATATTTTAGTAAATCATTTTAAAAAAAACAACATCTTACCTGGACGTTGTCAATGAATGCCTTGCCTTCTTGCTATAATCCGAGTGAGAGGTGTAACGTGACTGGTCAAGTGAAGTTCACAAGGTAACACAACGAATTTTGATTGGATCTCACTCCGGCGCTGGTGGTAACTTTTTTGTCACCAGCTAGCGACATTATATTAAAGTTTTATTTGAAATACGCAACAATTGGCGTTGGAAACAATCAGTAATGTGTTCATAAACAATTTATCTAGCCAATTATGAAAAATGAACCAGTTCCCTGAAGGAGATTTACCAATTCGAAAACTAAAGCAGTAAAACAGACTTGGCCCGCCGTCTAGTTTGAATCAAGCTCTGGATGTCTAGCAAATAGTGGAGAGGAGTACAAATGAGATCTATCGTCTATTTCAATTAGTATTGTTTGTCGCAATTAAAAATACCCTCAAGGGCCGGATTACATTATTATTTTGACATAGGTCGCGGGCCGGAATTGGGCCGGGAGTTTGAGACCCCTGATGTATAGTATGCTCAGCCACTCTGGCTCTAGGGCGGCTTGCGTAGCTAACTCCATTCAGTGTTAATAATCCAGTGTTAATAACTCCATTCAGTGTTAATCACCCAAGATCATACGGATCTCCTAACAGTGTGCTCATGCACACACAAACAAACATATCTACACGTCCTCCACAGACACACACTTGGAAAAACAGATTTACATACATACACACACACACACACATGTACACACACTCTTACACAAATATATTTACACACACACACACACACTCATGTTTACCCACTCACCTACGCAGTGGCCTCCATGGGTGGGGTCCTGTATCAGTGTTAAGGTGTCTGGCTGTGTAAGTGAGATTAATTGACCTGTTGTTAAGCTCCGCCCCCCATTGTTACCGTGTGAAAACTCGGACAAACAAACCAGACTTGATTAGAAATACATTGTGGACAATGGCAGCTGACAGTATATGAAAGCAGGCTTTGAGGACGTTTTGGTCGATAAAATATTTACTTTCCTCCAGAAGCTATCAAAAGGGACTTAATTATGCTATTATATGGAGGGGTGTATTCAAAACTTTAGAATACATACAAGGTGACAAGCAGTTGTGGCGAGTAGCCGTGCAAATCACCGTGCAAAAACCACTGATGTTAATGCTAGCTAGCTAGCTAGTGGAAGATTGATACTAAGATATGTTAGGTTACATTAATATTTGATGTAGTAAGAATATACCGTAAAACTCCAAATAATAGCCCGGGCTTTTATTTTCCCAAATCGCCAAACTGCACAGGCTAGTATTAGAGACAGGCGTCTATATGAGACAGGCCTTTAATTCCCTTTACACAAAA
Source organism: Alosa pseudoharengus (assembly GCF_046254945.1). Lineage (NCBI taxonomy): Eukaryota > Metazoa > Chordata > Actinopteri > Clupeiformes > Clupeidae > Alosa > Alosa pseudoharengus. Next base: position 880,356 of record NW_027468704.1, on the reverse strand, counting down.
CTTTTCCTCTGCAAAGATGGAAAATATTATCGAATTAATTATTTCATCTTATGTCTACCTATATGACTAGGCTATCTGATGACAATTACGGATCATCATTCATTTAGTGTTGAGATTTTGTTCATTGTGAGATACAGTAAGATCCAAATAGCGGGATAGCCAGAACAGATGAAACACGTTTTAATTAAACGTAATCTACAAAGAGATCGTATCACACAGAAAGCTCATATTTTGTCACTAGCAAATAGCCTATATCGGTCCTTTGTCAAATTGCATTATCAGCCCTGACCAAAACTGTTCAGGAATTATTTATGCAAAAGTGAAACGTGCTTAATGTTTCATTCTCCCTCCTTTTCGGCACGAATGAAACAGCATGAGAGAGCATGAACCATATTGTTTCTCCCGTTTTGTATTTGCCAAATTTGACAACAGTCTACATTCAAATCATAGCCTACTTCCAGGCTCGCAGGAACATATTTTTGACCAGGGGTGCTGAATAACAAAATAATCATGGATGTCCGACGATTTCTCCCCCAGCATATGATTCGAATTTAGACAGCTAAATACGCCATTTCACCGCCGTGTATGAGTAGGTCTAAGAGTGAGAAGTTTTATAATGCCCTGGGCAGCCACATTCCACTGCAACTATGCGCAGCACTTGCCACTCCGACTCATCAATAAAAACTGCGCGCACACAGCAGTCCCATAGAAGCGCACTTCACTTTACATCATTAACCTATTTCAGTAGGTTATATAGCCAGAGAATGTCCATAGACGGGCTCTGATATAGCCTAGTCTAAGGTAAATTCCTTTTCTGACTTCTTTCTCTTTATCGCCATGGCATTTAGAATAAAGAATAACGTTCGCGAACCGTTCTGGTTTTGTTGCCAGCATAAAAACAAGCTTACCATCGGCCTATCCGCAAATTTTAAACACAAGGGATGAATTGAACGATGACGAAGTCGGACATATAGGCATAGTTCATATTGGAAAAAAAGTTATACAATTTGGAACTCTAGCTTTTCCCCACCGCAGTCTTTTAATGCCATCTAATCATAACGTGCGCAGTCTGCGCCATACTTAAGCCCAAATCACACCCAAGATTCGCGAGATGAGCAGCAACTTCATGCAACATTCTAAAACCTTGCAACTGTGACCAGATATGTGAATGCTTTGCGACGGCTTGTAACAACGTGCAACATCTAATTCACACTGCTGTAACCTCCTTTCTGTAACGGTTTTGTGTCATTGCGAATCTTTAACTCATTGAATGCCAAGCTGTTTTCGGGAGCTTTGTCCTAGAGTGCCAACAATCCAGACCATTGCTGATGATTTGTGTACAGCCACAGCATATTCTGTTATAGCTATGAACACGTACAATAGCTCGATTAAAAGGTAAGACTTTAAGCTCTCAGTGCGTGCAAACCGTGTATTTCTACACGCCTCCGTTCCTGAGAAATCCCAAGCTAAACAGTGGCTAGTTTTCATCAAAATCGCTGTTTTTTTCTAGAAATGGAGATAAACGTCTTTCATGAAATATAAAGTGTTGCCTGTTACTTACTTGTGTAAACATTCCGGGAAGTGATCAGTGAGACCTGGCGAGACTGCCACCTCGTGATAGACCCACGAAAATGGCCTGGTTTTGACCTGACGTGCATGCGTCACTGATTCGACCCAAAGCGGCAACCGAGTTATGATAAAATGTCCAGATAAAATGTCCAGATTGTCCGTTTTCATGAGTTTCACGATCGTCATATAGTTCATTTCTATTCATCACAGAGTTCCCAAAATTACATATAAGGTGTATAGTGTCTAGTGTCTAGTTTCGTAATTTTTAAAAAAAAAGCTAAAAACTTAATATTACGTTTTTGGCACTCAATGAGTTAAACAGACGATCTGACGGGAAGAATATTTAGAAAATTAAATACAACCCGAAACTAAAAAACAGACCAGGCCTCTACTGGAGACCGGCCTTTAACCCAAACCTGTAGCCACGCCAGGCGTTTAAAAGAGACAGGCGTCACTTAGGGACTCTGCGATTATTTGAAGTTTTACGGTAGTAGTTGGTTAATGGGCATTTTCATCTTGGGATTTAACAGGGAGCCTGTGTCCACTAGGCATGGGCCAAATGATTCTATTCCGGGAATCAGTTCTTTCAGTTCCCTTCACCTTCACAAATCGTTCATTTGATTCGTTCTTTCAGTTCCTTAACCCTCATAGGGTGTTCGTTTTTTTGTTACACAGGAGGTGCTACTGGGTCTGGTGGACCCATTGCATTTTAAGCCTTTTAATTCAACATAATCAAACTTTTTTTTAAAAAAATACTCACTAGGTGGTTACTTCATCCCAATTGCAAGTAATATAAACAACACATATGTTAAATGTGTTGCCTTTACCTTTGTTAAATCACAATTATCAATAGAAGTGCCACTCGTTTTTGTTTATTTTTGTATTAAAATATAACAAAATAAGGAAATGCATCATAAAACAGGCATAACTGGAAAATAATCAACAATTGTAGAAATGAAGCAAGTTTTATTTATTTTAATTTCATTAGAAATTGAACATACTCAATAACATCTGTCTGAACAACACATTGAAGCCACTGAACACGGCAATTTTATACCAGACTATACCACACATGAGGGGCAGAGTCTTACTGTGTGTGTATTGCATATGTATTTTTGATAGGGGATGACATGAAAAGGTAAAAAGAAGAATTGATGTCTTGTGCATGAGTGACTGCCAAGCATGTAGGTCCTGGTAGCATCCGAATCACATTGGCAGCCATGCAGGGGGGTTCATTTCTTGAGCAGGAAGACCATTCAATTCTACCATTTTTTGACATCCATATTTGCAAGCTGCTGACAGTCTAGTCCAATGTCTGGCTGCTCAATGGCTGGTTCTATGGCTGGCTGCTCAACGGCTGGTCCTGTGGCTTGCTGCTCATCGGCTGGTCCTGGGGCTGGCTGCTGGCGGGCTGGTCCTTAGGTTCGCTTGCGTTTCGGAGCTGGCTGACAGGCTGGTCCTATGGCTGGCTGCTCACGGTCTGGTCCTGAGGCCTGTTTGCGTTTTGAAGCTGACTGACAAGCTGGTCCTGTGGCTTGCTGCTTATTGGCTGGTCCTGGGGCTGGTTGCTGGCGGGCTGGTCCTGAGGTTCACTTGCGTTTCGATGTAGGCTGACGGGCTAGTCTTACGGCTAGCTGCTCACGGGTTGGTCATGGGGCTAGCTGCTCACAGGTTGGTCCTGTGGCTGGCTGCTTGCGGGCTGGTCCTGGCTGCTCATAGGTTGGTCCTGGGGCTGTCTGCTTGCGGGCTGGTCCCGGCTGTTCACAGGCTGGTCCTGGCTGCTCAGGGGATGGTCCTGGCTGCTCACAGGCTGGTCCTGGGGCTGGCTGCTTGCGGGCTGGTCCTGGCTTCTCACAGGCTGGTCCTGGCTGCTCACAGGCTGGTCCTGGCTGCTTACGGGATGGTCCTGGCTGCTTGCGGGCTGGTCCTGGCTGCTCACAGGCTGGTCCTGGCTGCTCACGGGATGGTCCTGGGGCTGGCTGCTTGCGGGCTGGTCCTGCCTGTTCATGGGATGGTCCTGGGGCTGGCTGCTCGCAGGCTTGTCCTGGCTGCTGAAGGGCTAGTCCAGAGGCTCTTTTACGTTTCGGAGCTGGCTGATGCTTATCCTCCTCTTCAAACTCAGTGTCGGATTCTAATTTTTCAGAAATGTTATCCTCACTTTCTGAAACTATTTGCTCTGCATCACCATCAAAACCCTCTGACACACTGACACACACACACACACACACAGGACCTGATTTCCCCTCTTTAACTAGTTCCGGGTCCAGTGGACCCGAACATCCTGTGTGTAATATATATGTGAAGGGGGGGTATGCAGGGGGTGTTCATTGAAAATGTTTACTGATTTATGTTCCTCACAGAAAATGAGCCAAGGCCAATGAATCTTAGTTTAAAAAAATAATTATTTGTATCATTTTTATTAAGCTAAAAACTGAAAACGGGTCCCACAGACCCGAACACCTTATAAGGGTTAAGTCAAAATATGCTTTAGAGCACCGTCTTGGTTGTCTTAAGTCAAATATCCTTTAAAACACCGTCTTATATGGTGTGTTACATCATTTATGTACATATCAAGCTTAATATTAAGCACAAAAGTGCCTTTTTTCATAAATATACTGAATGGAATTCAGTAAGAATCATATGGCGTTTGCGCTGGCAGGCAGGCACGTAAGTAAAGCCAGGCCTATCATTTGTTGTTGGCTTAGTAGCCTACATTACGTCGAGCTGTTGCAAACGCGAGAGACGTCCTGTAGGCTACTGTTGATGAAAATATACCCCGTTTTTTAGCCTCTCGGGGTACCTGCTATCAGTATTACACGTCCCCCATGCAAAACGTTTGACCGTGGTTATTCGTCGGGGTTTTTTGAGTTAATAAAATCCATAAATAACCATTAATTTGTCATTTTATGCCTCCTCCCTGTTGTTTCCTATGGAGTTTTTCGAGCTAATGTCCGTGTCCCGTTGAGGCTGGACTGTCATTGGCTCATCAGCGTTCTAAGGGTGGCGCTTAGCGACAGGTCAATTGCATCTGTAATAACTCATTTATTACACATGACGAAGATGGCAGCGCGGACGCACGCAACGTCCTGTGTCTCCAGATTTTGCAAATTAGTGGTAATATGCTTGTTTAAGTATTTTCGGTAAAAACAGTTTAGCGTACATATCGTACACCCGACAGGAACTTTTGGACATTGGTTCTTGCAATCCCGACATCTTTATCAGCGTAATCCCAGAGATTGCTAAATCAAGGAGACCTACGAACTCCACCACACCGACCGAAAGGAACTTCAGACGGTCGAGAAAACGTAAACACATGGGCTCTCGTGGAGGAGTTTGAGCGAGGCTAAAGCTAACTCCACATCGACTCACTCTTCCAAGCCTTTTCCTCGCCAACGTTCGCTCCCTGGTGAAAAAATGGATGAACTGCGACTGCAGATCACCACACACAGAATGATTATGGAGTGCAACGTCATGATTTTCACAGAAACTTGGCTTAACAGCGAAATACCCCACAACGCTATCGAGCTAGCTAGATGCTGCATTCTCCGTGCCGACAGAACAGCTGACTCTGGTAAGACCAGATTGGGGGGGGGTGATTGAGTTTGCACCATTGCACAAAGTCCTCCACCAGGCTCCTGTAGTCCTTCTCTTGCTCGTCCCTGATACACCCCACAATTGCAGTATTGTCAGAAAACTTCTGCATGTGACATGACTCGGTGTTGTAACAGAAGTCAGATGTGTACAGGTTTTTTTTTTGCACTTCGGGTTAAACACAAACTGAATTTAGTTGTCTTTGTAGTTGTACTCTGCACAATGACAATAAAGTTGAATATAATCTAATCTAATCTAATTTGAAAATGATGTATAAAACGACACTGTGCACAGTGAGTGCCTTACATGCCTCTTCCTCCAATCTTTTATTACAGCCCCAATGTAATAACCGATAATCTCCCATATGTTTCTTTAAAAAGGTGTTCTTATTTAACTGAAACTGCATTTGAAGCTGGAGTACAATGAGTGTTTTAGACAGAAATAATGTTTCAAGTTCCGAGTTTATTGTCATGTAATCAATGGAAATGCAACATATTTTATTGGTAATGACATTTTTAAGCTAGGTTCACACTGCAAGTCTTAAAGCGTAACTCCGGAGTAAAAACAACTTAGGGTGTATTTACGGTAGTTAACAAGGTGAAACTTTTGATTGACAGCAAAATTACTTCAATTGGTGGAGTTTTGAGCAAGACCTGTTTTTGCATTAACACTGAATGGGCTTATAGTGAAAGCTAAGGGGGCCAGCAAGCACGTCAAACAAATGCTATTTTATACCACTGACAATGCTCAAAATATAATTACACTTCTGTTGTAGTGTGGTGAGGGTACCTACAGACAAACCGAAGTACTGTCAACTTTGAAAGTGTATAGAGAGGTTATAACAAGACCTGTACCTGAAGGAAGCAAATTGCCTGGCGTTTATCCACCCCTGATTGGGGTGGGTGGAGGGTGTTCTGACTCTTAAGTAAGGGCCAGGTCCCTTACAGAGAGTGCCAAGCTTTGTGTATGAGGACGATCAGCTCCTGGGCCAGAGATTAATGGTTTATGTGGTGCAGGCGTCTGAAGCTGGTCACTTTATGCCACTGAGCCATGACCGCACAACCTCATTACCATGGACACATCACAGGGAGGAGGGAGGATTTAGCACGGGGTGTTTAGACTTAGACTTAGAAAACTTAAATGTCCCTGAGAGGCAATTTGTTTTACAGTACAGGCATGTTGACACATAATCCACAACACAAACATTGAACCAGACATCTACAACACTATTTATCTAACACATAACGTACACACATCAATAAATAGAATACAATAAAAATAAAACGTATATTAAACGTATCTAATTAAACGAATTAGAGTCGGAGTGGGAGAGGGAAAATCAAAGACCAGACGTATTCAAATGCAACTGGGAGGCTTCACACCAGTCAGTAAATTCCTGCAACACTGGACCATGTTCAGTTTCATCTCGCTCCAGTAAACTAATCACAGCAGTATCATCTGCAAATTTGATTATATGACATCCAGGGTACCTACTGCGACAACAGTCCGTGTACAATATATGTAGCAGTGGTGACAAGACACTACCTTGTGGTGTCCCAGTTGAAGTGAAGCGGACCCCAGATAATGTGTTGCCCACCCTTACTCTTAGTGGCAGCCCACTCAAGAAGTCCAAGATCCATTTAATTAGTGTTGAATTTAGCTGGAAGTTCTCTCTAAGTCTGTTTGCTAAAATTTGTGGGTGAATTGTATTGAATCCTGATGAAAAGTCTGCAAATAAAACGCAAGCATGTGTTTTACAACCCTCCAGGTGTGTATACAGATAATTTAAAAGCACTACAATGGCATCGTCCGTCCCCCTCCCAAACCTGTAGGCAAATTGTAGAGGGCCAAAGGCATGTCTACAGGAGTTAATGATGTGTGTTTTAATGATCCGCTCAAGTGATTTAACTAAAAGAGAGGTGAGGGTGATGGGCCTATAATCCTTGGATGAGGATGGGTGGGAGACTTTGGGAAGGGGGGTCACAACTGCTGTTTTCCAAAGCAGCGGAACCACCTGGGTGTCCATTGAGCGTTGGAAAAGGGAACGGAAAGTTCCACTTAATTGGACCGCCAAGTTTAAGTGCCAAGTACAGTTAAATGGCTGTTAAACAAGATCATGAAAGGAGTTTTAAAATGTAAAATAAATCTTTGTCTCCAACAGTAGCACGGACCCCAAGAGATTGTCAATGGCGCCTCCCTCTGCCCACAACATCCCCAGCAGCTTAGAAGACAGAACCAACTTTCCCAGGGGGATGGCCAGCCCCAGCACTCTCCCAGCTGGCGAGATGAGGGCGACGCAGGACCAGCACCCAGAGGCCTACACAGGCACCCAGGAGTCAACCTCGCTCCTGCAGGGCAGCTACCAGCCCCACGGGTGTCACCCTGCCGTCTCCAGACTCCTCAGCAACCAGTAAGGGCCTCTGTGTGGCTGTGTGTGTGTTTCTGTGTTCGTGTATTTGTGTGTGTGTGTGTGTGTGTGTGTGTGTGTGTTTGTGTGTGTGTGTGTGTGTGTGTGTTTGTGTGTAAGGGTGTAAAATTTTTGTCTATGTACTGTATAGTATGTGTAACAGAGGTCGTATCTCCCCTCCCTTGTTCACTCTGTAGTGTGTATTGTGGAAGAATGGACATCATAACGGACCTTAATTTTTCTGTTTACTGCTCTCTGAAGCACAAAAGATAAAAGAAAAGCAATCAGGCAGGAATCAAGCAAGACACATCAGTTCCTCTGCCTCAGCACAGTAACAAAAGAGCAAGTCAACATTTAAAAAATGAGGCAGACGAGCCCCCATTATTATTATGTCATGCGACCATACAATTGAAAGATGGCTCAGCATAACATAACGAAGGCCAGAGAGAAATGACGGTTTAAGGGTGTTTAATTGTTACCACGATCAGAAATTATTATTATTATAAAAAAAGTTACGTATGACGTGTCATACCTGAAGCACAAAAGATAAACAGGCAGGAATCAAGCAAGACGCATCAGTTCCTGCCAACAAACAGGTAAACCACAATCAACAGACATTTACAATATATTACATTTCATTCACACTGATAGCAGCCAGTACTTAATACTAAATATACTATATAAACTAAATCAAATATCCACATAGTGTGCTTAAGGATGAATAAGTATGAGGCGCTTGCAGTGACAGGGCAGGGACTGAGCCTGTAGTTCAGTGTGCATGGTAAGGTGCTCTATGAGAGTGAGTGTCATGGAAATATTTTCAAAATGACGGAATGAATTAGGCCTAGGCTATTCTGACCGCAGAGAGGACGGCGTCCATTTCACTCAACGTAGGCAAAGTGTCCCCAAATAATTAGAATCAATAGGTGTTGGAAACGGTGACTAATGCGCATTTTATTTATGCACATTACCACGGATGTGCATCACTAATTCGAGTAGGATGGAAACATGCTTTATGTCCTCCCTAACAAGCATCCACACTGGGAAATCTGCATGCAGACAGGACCTTTTAGTTGAAGTTCACCAGTTGATTTTAATGATAACTCAACAAAAATGCATTTTACAGTTCACTTGTGTTCCAGCGCACACAGGTATTGAGGGCAATGAAAAGGCAGACAAGAAAGAAAAGAAGAAAAAGCAAAAGAGCAAGTAGAACTACAGGTTCCACTCAGCAAATCCGAATTTAAAACAATAATCTAAGATGGTATTCATAAACTCTGGTAAGATAAATGGTATAAGGGGGAGAAAGGTAGACATTTATGGTATTCAACAAGCGACAACAGTTAGAAATATCAGTTCACTCACATGTCAGGAGGAAACCTGGTTCAAGGGGACAAGCTAGGATTCAGTACCTCCCTCTGCAACTGGCTGCTGGACTTCCTGTTGCAGAGACCACAAGCAGTACGTGTCGGGAACAACACCTCAAGCACTCTGACCCTGGGCACGGGGGCCCCTCAAGGGTGTGTGCTCAGCCCCCTGCTCTTCACACTGCTAACACATGACTGTACAACCACTCACAGCTCCAACCATCTGGTGAAGTTTGCGGACGACACAACACTGGTGGGCCTCATCACTAAGGGCGATGAGGCTCACTACAGAGAAGAAGTAGACCTGCTGGCTAAATGGTGCAAAGACAACAACCTCCTGCTGAATGTCAGCAAGACCAAGGAGATTGTTGTCAACTTTCAGAGAGGCCACAAACAACTGCCACCACTGTCCATCGACGGAGATGCTGTGGAGAGAGTGAGCAGCACAAAATTTCTGGGGGTGCACATCAGCGACGACCTCTCCTGGACCACCAACACAGCATCACTGGCGAAGAAAGCCCAGCAGCGCCTCTACTTCTTGCGCAAATTGAAGAAGGCAAGTGCTACGCCTCCCGTCATGACTACATTCTACAGAGGGACCATCGAGAGCATCGTGTCCAGCTGTATCACAGTGTGGGGCGGAAGCTGCACAGATCAGAACAGGAAGAACCTCCAGCGCATTGTTAACACAGCTAAGAGGATCATTGGAGCACCACTCCCCTCCCTGCAGGACATTTACACCACCCGCCTCACCCGCAAAGCACTAATGATTGTCAAGGACACAACCCACCCTGCACACGAACTGTTCAGCCTCCTGCCCTCTGGAAAGAGGTACAGGAGCCTCCGCTCCCGCACCACCAGACTTGCAAGTAGCTTCATCCACCAAGCAATCAGGATGCTGAACACTCTACCCACTCTCCCATCACTGACAGCCCCCCCCCACCCACCGCCAGTCAGGAACCTAGGATCCTGTCTACCCTAACCCCCCCCCCCCCCCCCCCTGTAAATATACAGGTCACACAAGCACAAGTTTTAAACTTCATGGAACTGTTAAGACTATGTAAATATACAACACAACTACCTCTATTTTTTTGATATATGTCCTATATTTCTATTTTTGATATATGTTCTATATTCAGTCTCGCACTTTAATTTAATGTTTATTGTCTATGTCTATGTCTGTATTTAAAGTGTGTCTATGTCTGCATGGGAAAGTAAGAAACGAAATTTCAATTCTTTGTATGACCAGTGCATGTAAAGAAATTGACAATAAAAGCCGACTTGACTTGACTTGACTTCACCAGGCTAAGACTAGGACATACAGGACTGAGCAGCGGCCTACACACAATACGGAAACATGAGACTGGAATGTGCCCATACTGTGTAGAGAAACAGAAACCGTGAAGCATGTACTTCTGACGTGTAGGCAGTACTCTGACGAGAGAGAACAACTTAAAGGGACAGTGTGGAACGTTTTCAGTTGTTTGTTAGCTATATTAACATTTCCCATTCATAAATGTGGCCTCATTCATGTTTAATTACCACCATCACCAATTCGAAGCATACCTATGGGCTTAGAAATCGGCATTTACATATACATATACATAACGTTTATAAACGTTCCATCTACGTGCGCCATTTTAAAATTAAGATGACCAGCTAGGGACATTTGTGAAATACAGCGCCGTCTTTGGCATGCAAAGAAAAACTTTCTTGGATTCATCTGCTGAATTTCCCTACATTCAGCGATGTAAGTTATGAACCCATTTTCTACAATATGTCTTCCTAACATTCCGACATTGGCATTGTATTTTCCAACGAAACAAATAAAGAGAAAAAATAACTTTGTTTATGATCTGTCACTGTCTCAGCAAAGCTCTTGTGCACAGCCACCTGTTCAAAGGCTCTAGACCCAGAGACAGTTGATAAACTAACCTACCATAGTTTTGCTAGAACTAGCAGACTACCACAAAGTTGCTGAATGTCTGTTATTTCAGGTTAGTTTGCAACAATGTACAAGTTTAACCAAAGTCCTTAGCTGCTACCTAGCTAGCGAACATCACTAGCCATTCCCATTCACTTTCAGTTTACTGTGCTAATGTTAACTAACTAGCTCGGTTAACAGGCAAAATTAAATGATTTATTCCATGTCCGAAAGTGTGTTTCATTGGCATCACACACAATCAATGACAAAAGAGAAAAGTGTATGTTTTGATACACCTAGGAGTCCGGAACTAGGGCCATCATCTAGGTAGATTCGCAACGAGATGAGCTGTAACGTTAAATGCTTTGCGACGGCTTGCAACAGCTGGCAACGGCGTGCACCATTTAATTCACACCGCTGCAACATCTTCTGCGACGGTTTTGTCTCGACGCGGATCTTTGGTGTGAATTGGGTGTTATGTTTTTGATGTGCGATGGCTACCGTAGTTCTATTAGGTTGCAATATAATCCCTAAACACTACATGGGAGAAGTTCTTACACATGGGACCTTTAAGAGGGTAAAAACTCATACATTACATTGAGCAACCTATTGTGTCTACTAAACAAAACTAGCAAGAAGACTTCAGTCTTTTTTTGTAGTTATTTACTGGCGTCCTAATGTGAGGACACATCAGTCCAGTAGATGGTGCCAATAAAAATCACAGAAGAAGAAGGTCCATTGAAAGAAGTTGACTGAAAAGGCACACTTAGCTTAGATGAGCAGGCATTAGTTTAATTAGCCAATGATGATGTGACAAAAAGCCTGGGCCCACAGAAATTCTATTATAGGAGAGATAGAGAACTCTGGTTTGCAGGAAAAAACAACTATTTTCTGGTTCATGCTCCGAACCAAAGTGTCACGTTCCAAACCGTCCAAGCTGCCAAGGTAAAAATTTCTGTCAACTTATGGTCTCAAACAAGTTCGTAGGGATTTAATTGCGTCAATAATCTAGTACATAGACCCAAAAAGACCTTTATAAGCTGGAAAAAAAAGTTCATGCCTGTTTTGTTCACAACTTATAATAAGTATTCATTCATGTCTCGAGAACTATCAAACATTAGGCCTACCTCATTATCAGGGTCAATAAGTGTATGTTCATATGACATTTTTAGGCTTTGGTATAAGCTCATATACTCTGCAATTGGCATGTCTGTTTATTCTAGCCTAGAAGTCAATCAATCAATCAATTAATCAACCTAGTCAGGTACACTGATTGCACTACAGGTCCTTAATTGCCTATGATGGACAAGTTAAGTTTATTGGAGAAATTTCTTAAAACATATTTAGAGATATAGCCGATCTAAAGTCCACACAGAAACTGAGTTTCCATTTCTTCAAATTCGTGACTTCACTAGGAATATCTCCTCAGCATTTCCAAATCAACCCCAATGCACCCCCTATGATCATATACTTGATCAACCTCCATCATTTAAGAGAATTATATCAGCCATATATAGCAAACTGATGGCACTCTCACACTCTACTCTTTCTGATGTAAAATCTCAGTGGGAAGGGGAGCTGGGGGAGCCTATCCCCGAGGCATCTTGGGAGGCCACCTTAAGCAGAGTACATAACTCATCAATTTGTGCAAGGCATGGACTATTACAATTTAAGATTGTACATCGCATACATTGGACTAAACTCAGATTATCCAAAAGTTTCTCGGATGTAGATCCACTATGTGATCGATGTAAATGCCACCCGGCATCACATACCCACATGTTCTGGTCTTGCTCAAAGCTGGACTACTATTGGACTTCTATCTTTAACACTATTTCAGGCTTCCTGGGTCAATTGGTCTCACCATGTTCTGTTACTGGGTTATTTGGTATTATGCTCGAGTCCAGTAAGCTAACTAAGGCACAGTCTGATAGCTTTGCCTTCCTCACCCTCGTCGCTAGAAGGCTGATTTTGATCAAATAGAAAGACAGCAAACCCCCAACATTTACACACTGGATCAAAGATACCCTTTATTTTCTTAAACTTGAAAGAATTAGATACTCTTTGAAAGGATCAGCAAATAATGGGGACCTTTCTTAGACTATGTTAGGGAACAAATCACATTGCCTGACTCCCAGTAGAATGAGCAGAGACATGCTTTATATTTTATTTATTTTTTTTCCATTTGTGGAGATGTATACAAGCTCCGTAATGTATAAGGCAGCAGTGTTAACCTTACTGCAGTTATGGTTCTGTAGACAGTGGTCACTCCCTTCCCTTTTCCTTTTTGTGTGATTTTTTTTGTATTCTTGTCTTCCTTATTGTCTTCCTTATTATGATTTTATATTTTATTTTATTTTATTTTTAGTTTCTCATTTTTTTATTATGTCAGTGTTTGTTAGTGTTGTCAATATGTTCAATGTAAGAATGTCTTCTTGAAATGGACAACTTGCCATATCCATGTTGAACTGAAATAATGATAATAAAGAAAATAAACAAAAAAAAAAAGAAACTGAGTTTCCATTACAGGACAAAATAAAAGCGATATTTGCCGAAATTCGAGAAAGCACAAATGCAAATGATCGGCATTTCCATACAATGCCATAAAATATGCCTGTTATCTTCTCGCGATAGTCATATTAGTTGAATGTGACAACGGATCTCTCCAAAATCTGACAAGTTTTAACAGTTTATCTTCAATTGCATCCACTAAAACCTGTGATAGTTACACTGAGGGGGTGAAAATGTAAAGGGAGGAAAAATATCAAAAGTGACACCTAAACTTGGCAGCGACCTAGGACGATTCTGGGAGAGCATAGCCTACATTTATAATTATTATAAATGCTTGCATTTTGTTATTGCTTAGAATAGACCTGCACTGATGTCCTCACCTCAAACCAACTCTAAAAATAATCCTGTGTCATTAGACTGCATGAAACGTGCCACCTTTTTGTTCATACACACTGATTTTATTGAAAGTAAACGACTCGTGAGCAGTTAATTAACTATCGAGGGCATTATTTTTATGATTCCGGAAACCCTATTCATTCGCTCATAGAGATTTTTTCTTACGAACCGGAACATGCACAAATGGAAATTGAATGCATACAAAATGGCGGTACTACCACTCTCTAAAGTGTGCCTGCTTTAGCAAGCAAACACCTGAGACTATGACAACTACAGTGGGCATCGCTTTCAAATGACCACTTCATTCGCGCATTACGAGGCCGTGAAGCTGCGTGAAGCTTTAGTACCACTTTCAGCCACTGTGCGTCGCTCTGCCACTGTACATCGCTCTGCCTGCCGCCCCCCTTCTGAAAAAGCAGGAGACTTGCCGAGAGTAATCCCAGCCTACGAATTCAATAACAAAATAAATCATGCATAATTAAACATTACCTCGATTTAGGCTACTTGGGTATGTCTTAAGGCTTGACTACACGGTGGTAACGAAAATCGAAATCGAAATTTGGGTTAACGCAACTACGCAAATCAAAACAGTGGTGTGATAATTGAGCCAGTAGAGAAATAACTGTTCAGAATTAATCTGTAGCCTTGGGTAGGCTTCTGCGACGTTTTTAACAGGCTACGCTATAGAGGCTTAGACAATTATTAGCGTGTTTCCATCCAACTTCCTAATGCGCATTTAATCTATTCGAATACGAGATCCCGAGATCCAATAGGATGATAGGGAAAAACATCATTCCAGCTAAGCATTCAACGATGTACACTGAATATATACTGAATATCATAATATATTAGCCTATAATTAATGTGCAGTAGCCTAAGAAGAATTTAGGCATGACTGCATGAGATTTCTACAGATCGGAATGGAATAACAAATGTTTTGAGTTAAGGCTATATGCCTAGCTTATTGCATATCTTTCCTGATAGTGAAGACAAGCCATTTTGTGATGGTTTGACATTTGCAACGATGTGACTCAAAAGCAGTGTTTGGTAGCATAAGTGACGTTTCTCTGTCTGCCACTTGTTGTCTAGCTGTGTGGCACGTCTTCTGAAACGTTAAATTCGGGACCATTAGCCCATGCTTGTTTCAATTTGGGACCTTGCAGTCGGAAATGTAGTTTGTTTATTCAAAGTCTCACGTCCAATGTAGCCTGGGCTATTCAAAGCATCAGTTTATTGCACATACTTTTCATGTAATGTTGAATAGAACTACATACTCGTGTTTGTTGGCCTGTTGCAAAATCCGCGTAATCATTTTATGCAAGTAAACATACAGGAAGACTTTATTGTTGAGATCAGAGATGATAATCAAATATCTTGCATTTTAACCGTGATTTGGTGCTGCCAAATCTCCGCTTATCCTCTCTCTGGTCCTGCGCGCAGTTCTGTGTGAGAGGGTGGCTATGGTAGAGCGGAGAAAGCCAACGTGTGTTTCTTTTACCGATATATAACGATATATTTAGCTTTTCTTATCCAAACAATGTCAAACTATGCACTGCACTTACTCATGCCAGTAGCAAGACACTACTCATGCCAGTAGCAAGACACCTGCCAAGTTAGAAATCGAACGGACCAACGACACACAGACAGACAGACAGACATTCCTGCAATTTATGGATAGATAGATGCGATGTTTGTTGGGATAGGCAGCCGACAACGAGTACTCGGGGCAACAGCCAGGTCTATCATTCGTCATAATTCTTCAAACCCTGACTTGTGAATCTAAAGGTCTCCACCCACTGTTGCTCAGTGAAGTAGAGCTATAATCGGCCTTTAAATTTAGGCCCGACAAGACCCGACCCACAGAAATCAGCCCGAGCCCTGACCGAGCCCGAGACTGACAGCTTTTTAAAAGCCTGAACCCGTTTACAGCCCGACATTATTCAAATGTCCGCACGCACGCAGCTCTTTTGCCTTTTGTCAAGAATGAGTAACATTTGACATCATTTATTCATGACTAACGTAGCCTAGGCCACTTGGAAGTTGGAACAAAGAAATAAAATAGCAAGTCCTCTCAGCATTCTGAAGTTTGCGGGAACCCTCCCATACGCAGCCCCGACATTAAATAGTTCTTGCTCCAGCTTTTCAAACCCCTCGCCATTTACGATATTAAAAGGCCTAATTTACAGCGAAAGCTGACACACTTCTTCTCCGTAATCATTTGTTTCACCTTTGCAGGGTTTGATTTTGTTGCTGTAGCCTAACAAACGATGTGATCCTGATGGGCACTGACAGCTTTGATCAACATGCCTTATCAGCGACGAATTCTCTGCCGTTCTACAGAATGTTGCATCCTTTGGATTCTACATAACCACTGGCTCATTATTCTCATTATGCACATGATCAAAACTTTTCCACACCTCAGACTTTGCTTTCTTTGCCGGTGCAACTAAAACGCCTGTCACAAGAGGCCAGCCTCTGTTTCACCTCCTAAGCATCCATTTCTGCATCTTTCTCGCAGCTAACCAAAACGCATCACCTGACCGCTCATTTAGCCTACCGTGCAAGCCTGAGCCCAGCCCGAGCCCGTGTGAAATGATAGAAATGAAGCTCTATAGAATGTACTGTATAGAGTGAAGTGCCAAATTTAGAAGAGTCATTTCCAGTGGAAGAACAAAATGCTGAATGAAGCCCAAAGATATGAAGGCATATCTGGCAAGTTGTTATTTTTTGAAGACGTACTGTAAATGGTTGGGCTATAGGCCTAGTTTGCAAGAAGGAAACATAAAGCGTGAGCATGCCACATCCACAGCTGTGGTAGCGGGGGTAGGAGGATTACTGTTAGCGCAGGATTTATATAAAATTATATAAAAACAGAAGGCCTGCCTCGAATGCAGACTTGCCCAAAAAAAGGCCTGTGGTTTGCGCAGCCTACAGTAAGTAGGTCAGTGAGTTAGGAGTCCTCTAGACTTCTTTTAAGCTGAGGTGGAAAGTTGCGTTCATTGGGGGCAGGGCCGAATTAACATATCATAGACCCTTGGGCCCCCCCTGCCCCCCAGCCAACGTGAATCTGGCGGTCAGTTAATAGGCCTATCTGTGAGGCCAAGGCTCACCAAATAGCCCGTTTGTTTACAACTAACATTACATTTAATTAAACTGCTTATGCTATGCCGAAATAGTTTCAACATTTTGAATATCAGTGTCGGGTCAATTAGGAAATGCCTTATGGCTGAAAGCTGTTTGGGATCCCCCCCTGTCAAGCAATAACCATACAAAAAGTTAAAAACAGATGACATGATGCGCGTCACTGACATAATGCGCAAATAATATAGCCTAGATATTCCAATATATTTGAATACGTAAGGGATAATGTATAGAACTTACATTAAATGAGGAGATATTTGCTGAATGTCACAAAAAGTGTTACAGAAATTGCTTGGCATCGCTTATTCAATGGCTCTCTACCGAAACACCTGTAGTTTGCGGAGGACGAACGAGAAGCACTCGTTTGATAAATAAGCCAGTAGTAGACAAATAACTTTTAGAAATAATCTGTACTGCAAAAACAAATGTTGGTGGGTATTTAAACTATCTAGCGGGTGTTTTAACAGCTGCAAGAAATAGAAGCTTCATGGTCTTTATGTTCTGGTTCGTAAATTATTTTCATAAAACTTCAAGTTGCCCTATAACTTTACTCTCCTCTTCACTGCACTGTAGGCAATTAACTGACAGTATGATAGGCTATTTATTTTCTGTAGGCTACAATAAACACATTTATTTTTTCAACTTTTGCAATATTATGTACTTGGCTACTGAACGCAAATCAGCAGGAGAGAGAATGCACGTAGCTTACGCAGCGTGTAGCGCAATGTGTAGGCTATTTGGTTACCAACTAACACTGTTAGCCAATTCACTAACTTCAGTGCCATTATATACAACGTTTTTTTACACAACAAATACAGAAAGGATGGAGGCGGCAAAGGTAGAGAAGTCATTTCAGATGGGGCAAGAACAAGGTGAATTTGTATGCTTGTCAAAACGTAGTCCTACCCTGCATTAGAGGAGCTGATCATCATACAAAGCACACTCGCTGTCATACACCACGGCAAACTAAAACGTTACAAAGGTGGCAAAAATAATATAGGGTATTATTAGCCATGACATAGGCTATGAATCGTTCGTTCATTTTTTGGGGGGGGGGTTGGGTTGTGTGTGTGTGTGTGTGGGGGGGGGGGGGTTTACAAACTTATTCAAAATCATCCCCCCCTCTGGTTTTTACACAAATCGCACCCTGCGTATCAGAAGCACAAAACCCGTTGCCATTGACAGCGGTAATTATATGTTTGCAGCGGTAATTACATGATATATCTTACCGCTAAAACTTTGGGAAATCCCATTCAAGTCAATGGAGCGTTCTACTAGCATTGTGAAGAGCCGTATAATAAATGTGTTTATTTTAGAGGGGATATTCGAACGTCATTTTTGAGCAATTTTGACAGCCCTAGTCCACTGTAGGCTACGCCAATCGCCTATTAACACCTTCCACCTAACCCCGGTGAGTGGGGGTCGCTATAATGCGTGTGAAATAGCACCATTGAGTAGCCTATGCGAAATAGCCTTAAAATCGTTCCGGCGTTGTGTGCCTTCTGGTTTCTCCACCTACTGGTTTCCTTGTGCGTGCATGCGCTGCAGCAGTTGTCAGACATTCACAAACAAGTTGTTTTAGGCGGTTTGAAGTCGCTTTTCATACGGCATGAGCGCTCGGCTACATTACAGCAACTCGGACAAAAGACATGTAAAAAGATATATGTTTTGAAAACTAGCATTAAACTGGATTCGATCCCGCAAAAGCAACACACGCGTGACTCTCTCTCCATCCTGATTCCCTACTCTTTGAGCCAACTAATATGTTACGCGAATCAATTAACTATTGTAGGCTACCATTAATTAATGACGTAGGCAACACCCAGGTAACATGTTGTCCAGGCTATCTGAAACAAGGGGTTGCCTCTCATCTACAACAACTGGTTACCTTGGGCTGCTACAGTCGTCAGTGCACTGTGCACAGTAGGCCTATGCTCTTTGTGGTTGATCAACTAAAAATAAAAGATGTATTTGGTGATGACGTTATTGTGGGCCTAGTAGACCTAAATTTTGAGAAATTAAATGGTACGAGAAACGATCTACATAGCGCACAGTGTTGCGCGGTCTGCCCGAAATTAGATCAATACAGTAAAGCATCAATACAGTAAAGTCAACAGTAAAGAAGCTGAAGACGCGAGTTAAAATAATAAAGACACCCCTTCAGGAAAAGCGATATAGGCTATGGGAAATATTTGGGAAAAGTTCTTAAAGAAGATGACAGTAGTACAAGTTATGGTCTATGTAGGCCTACTTCTTGCGAAGCCATTTAAGTATGACAGCCAAAACGGGCAGCCTGCAGGAATAAATCTACCGGTATGTATAGGTTCACGCATGCATAAAAGTTACCTTAGTTCGTTGTGTTTGTGACTTTAAACAGTGGATGTGCTTTATTAAATGTGCTTTGAGCTTCATTCAGCATTATAAACCAGTTCTTACGCTAACGTTTTGACCAGCAATGTATCTCAGTCTTGCCTATACCTTGCCTCACCATTTCTGTTTTCGAAAGAAAGATGTATGTCCATGGCCTTCAAATCGTATCCTATAGTGTTCTAATCCTTGGTGGTTGCGTGCGTGCCTGCGCTCTTATTCTCAGACTCTGTCCTGCGCAAACATTATGTCCTGCATGCCTACTGCGTGTAGTTCTACTGCATAAAGTTTCGCAAATAAATTAGTTTGTTTTACAGAAATGGCCTACTGTCACACTGCATGCAGGCTATAACCAAAAGCACACATTTTGTAAATAAGCGGGTCGGATCGCGGGTCGGGTATAATTTTGTCCTAATTAATATTCGCGGTCCGAGTTGCGGTCGGGTTGATTAAAATATCGGGTGACCGCGGGCCGCTTGTGACCAAACCCGCGCAACACTGCACTAGACCGCGATGTCTTCAAGGGTTTAAATTAAGGGAGTTTGCAAAAAATAGTGTATTTTTCAAGTCAATAAACATTCTTAATTTTCGAATGTATTTGTCAGGGAACATCTGACTTTTAAAAACCATAGGCCTGGTAGTCGCTCAGACAAGGAGTTATAAGATAAAGGCAATACCATTTGTGTCACCTAATGCAGTTCAGTGAATTAGCAAGATACCATCAGAAGCCAAAAATCATAAAGCACCTGTGCGCGCGCGCGCTCTCTCCCCTGCACTTGAAGCTGTCTGCGTGTTGTAGGCTAGATTTGCGTGAGTTCTTTCTATCTGCTTTACTTTTGTGAGTTGCGACCACATAGGCTATGTTATAGACGTTCTATGAGGTACCAGTGTTTAGCTGTGTCACAAAACAATAAGCTTTGTCAGACTTACTTATTACTTTTAAAATGATATTCAGGGCTATATACATTTTAAACATTCGGGGCTGAAGACCCGACAAAGCCTTGCGTTAATTCTTCAGATGGGAAGTGTCAGGAATTTTCATACGAGAGACGTTCTCATTGGTGGTTAGTATAGGGAATTGACAGCAACATATCCAATCACATTATGAGAGATGCTGAATTTAACATAAACTGCGATGTTTGATTTTAAAGTAATATAAATTAAGCCGGGACTGTAAGCTGGCACACGTGGGTGCTCGATGTTTTCAGTGGGTGCCCGAGAGACGGAGCACCCACGGTATCGGCGCCTATGACAAGCGTATCTCGCGGTTGCATCCATTACAAACAAACATGCAATGTGAACGTCTGGGATTGGGAAGAGCACTAAATGCTCTGAATAAGCACGAAGTCAAAACTTTAAATGAAACACTTTAATAATCAAAAAAATAAACCGCTAATGAAGTAAACTTGTGACCATCAAAAATCGTTTATCGCCTGTACCTCCGTGATAACAGGACGTAACAGGAAGGCATTTGGCTGAGCAACGGAGGTTAATATGCTCTATATTTTGTCCAAATGATGTCTGTCTATCATCGTTGCACTCGGAGAAAACCAGAATGTTTAATTTGTCCTGCGTTTCTTCTACAGCTGCAAACGGGATTCACTCGCAGTTAACCAAATATTTCTTTATTAGGGCAGGGCAGGCATATATCTGGCTATTAAATTATTTCTAAACCAGTCTGCTTAAGTCTGTAGTGAAGTCTGTGTAGGGTTTTCCAGGCTCCATTTCTTTTTACGAGACACCCTACTCACTTGAGCCATCTACCGGTTGTTTGGGTTGTTGCAGCGTCTCACTGGGAAAATACAAATTAAAGTCGCGTGACACCGCGTGATCCCATGCGCGGACCGCGAGTGAAGCTGGCCAAGTCGAAGCACTGCCCACTGTACATGCCCACCAAGTTTCATGTTCCAACTTGGACAACTCCTATATGACCACTACGCTAGATAGTTTTTTATTAATATTATTATAAAAGGTGATGTACATTCAGTAATGTCCCCTTTGTTTTCCTATAAAATGATAAGTGTTGTATTCTCTTATTTTTTCCAGAAAATGTCGCCTGATAGAAAAAGGCTGCTACCTGCTTCCTACAGAGAGGAGCAACATTTGTGAAAATGCACTGGTCAGAAGATGGAGTTTTGGAAGAGAAGACATGAGTAAAACTGTTAAAAACATCCTTATAATAGGAGAAACAGGAACAGGGAAAACCACTTTAATCAATACCATTGTCAACTATATATTAGGGGTACAATGGTTGGGCGGAGTCTGGTTTCAAATCACAGAGGAGGAAAAAAGAAAGTCTCAGGCTCAATCTCAAACCGCTGCTATCACAGTCTATGAGGTATTTGTGGAAACAAGCCCTTTAGCTCTGAGAATTATTGACACTCCAGGATATGGATCTACTGATGGCACTGATAATGATCTGCAAATGGCAGATAATTTGCACCTGTTGTTCAGATGTGACGAGGGCATTCATGAAATCAATGCTGTCTGTCTGGTGGTGAAAGCAGGCTGTAATCGCCTAACAAAATTTCAGCGTTATATCTTTGATGCTATTCTCTCCCTATTCGGTGAAGACATAAAAGAGAACATAGTGGTGATGATCACACATTCAGATGGAATGTCTCAAGATGATGTGTTCGCTGCCCTCAATGAAGCCAAAGTTCCCTGTGCCAAAGATGCCAGTGGAGATCCACTTCATTTCATGTTCAACAACCGACAATTAAAGGGCTACAAGGAGAAAGATAAACAGAAGTGGACGATGGCATGCGAGTTAAGTGATGACAGTATGGGGAAGTTTTTAGCTTTTTTGCATAAGGTAGAAGTGAGAGAGCTGAAGATGACAGAGGGAGTGTTGCGAGAGCGCAAAAGGCTGGAAGCTATTGTCTCTAACCTACAAGATGCAATCAAGACGGAAGAACTGAAACAGAATGAGCTACAGCAGGCTCGACAAGCCCTGGAAGAAAATAACACCACCTATGAAGTTGAAATGTTGCACAAAGAACTGGTCCCAATCAAGTGGATGGAAGCATGTAAGACATTGACCACTAAAGCAACATGCTGCACCATCTGCAAGGAGAATTGCCACTACCCAGGCTGCTGGTGGGTGAGAGACCTCTCCAAGTGTAGCGTCATGAAAGATGGCCGCTGCACTGTTTGTGCAGACAAGTGCCGTGTCTCATTTCATGTCAGGCAGGGGAAGATCTATGTTGCAAAAACCAAAAAGATGAAGAGATATGTTAGAAATTTGATGCAGACTTATGATGATCCTATGGATGCTATGAAACCACTTGAAAAAGCTATACATGAGTCTAAAATTAAAAAGACTAAATTGTTGAAGGAGGCCTATGACTGTATTATCAAACTGGAAAAGATTGCCCTGAAGAAGAACTCCATGTCCACTCTTATCCATTTAGACTTCTTGATTGAAAAGATGAAGGAGACAGGAGATATGGGAAAAGTTCAGAAACTGGTGCAATTCAATGAGAAGTTTTAGCCAAACTCACACTGATTGTAACTGCAGGTAGGAATATTAGTTTTTTTTTACCAATACAGGACTTATTACTTAGTCTTATTAAACAGTATTAGCATGGCTGATATCACACAATATATGCAGTAATCCTGTGCGTCATATTTGTAATCTGGCAATATCAGAATCATGATGGTGGGATACGCTATGGATTAGCAATTTGCAAAAATATATGCACTAAATCAAATATTTTATTCAATGTCAATTGTTTTATTCACTGAAGACTTGTTACTGAACCATTGGATGAGGTATGCTACTTGTGCTTGCATATGAGCAGATATCTTGTAGCCCAAGGCGCAGCTGATCTGTGCATGTTTTGGCTAACATTTGAATCATTGATATGGAAAGCAAATAAATTACCTTGAGGTGTCATTACATTGTCACCCCAATGCTGGAGACAATGCAGAAACTTGCTGATTTGAAAACTAGATTTATTGAAACCACCTACTTGTACAGATGAACACCACTATACCATTGGATTTTTGAAGTTCTATGACATTCTGCTGTTTTGATATGTGTTATGCTATTTTTCATGTGTTGAATGAAACATTTGTGAGCTATTCAACTGAGAAGAATGGGTGTGGAGATGGACGCAGAGCTGTATGCAAAATGTAAATAATATGTATATTTGGTGTACATTCAAAGTTGGTTTTCTCGCAAACGGCTTATCACAACAACTAGTGATGATGTTAATAAAAAAAAGAATAAAAAAAATGTGTATTTCAGAGTTATAGCATGTCTATGGATTTCATAGTGGATATGAAGTTTTCGGTCTTATTACACTTTCTTAGGAGTAACTGCTGGATTTTGGTTTTATGGTGCCTTCCGTTTGTCAGTGACTGTCCTGAATTTTAATGGAGCAATGTCATCCATAATATTTGCCATTTTCTTAATTAAAATTATCCAGTAAATCTTCTACCGAGTCTGTCAATTGACTTGAGATCTATGAAAGTGCTTACTCAAACAGAGCACTTGTGTGATCATTTATGATTCTCCTTTTTACCATCACATTTTACACAGCATCCCAACTTCTTTGTAAATGGTGTTGTACTACTACGCTGTCCAATTTATCAAACCATATTACGCTGCTATTACATAAAACAATTTTGTTTTGAATGAAACACAACCTTATTGTGTTTAAATAGTCATTCCAATTGAGCAATCATTTTTCTAATTGAATCGTGTAAGGTAAGTGCATATACTGTGAAAAAAAAGAAAAGAGGGTGTCACAGTTCCTAAACCACAAAACATGAAATTAAACAAACCCAGGTTTTTCTTTCAAACACAATGTTAGTATGTTAAACTCACATATTTTGCCACTGATGATGAAAGAAATATAAATATGACAGAGTTAACTAGAAAAGCATTTCCTGAAGGAAATACAGTGCATGAAAATGCAAAAAATATGATGTAAAATATCATACAGAGTAAAAACAAACTATATTGGTTGCTAGGTAGATGAGGTTTAATATAGTTAGAATGACTGAACAGTTAAATAGGATAGTTTAAATGGTTAAATTATTTGCTAGGTAGATGAGGTTTAATGTAGTTGGAATGACTGAACAGTTAAATAGGTGGATAGTTTAAATGGTTAAATTATTTGCGAGGTAGATGAGGTTTAATATAGTTGGAATGACTGAACAGTTAAATAGGTGGATGGTTTAAATGGTTAAATTATTTTCTAGGTAGATGAGGTTTAATATAGTTGGAATGACTGAACAGTTGAAACAGTTGAACAGGATGTGTAGTCTTAAGAGTAAAAGTTACAAAGATGAAAAATACAAAGCCCAGATGTCCTAAGTAAGACCTACGTAACATAGTTTGAATGAAGTTTCTACGTTAAATGGTTGAAGCTGCATTAAATGCGTTAGAAGAAGAAGAAGAAAAAGAAGAAGCCTAGGAAGTTTCATGCATTGTAATTTATGAAGGAAAATGGTTAACAAAGAAGTTCCCCTTAATGCTATACTGTGTCTCGGCATTGAGATTTTTGGAAACTGATTAGTTTGAATGTTGATTGGCTAATGTCATTCAGGTGCTGTTCAATGGTGTGAATCTTAAATGACCAATAGCATGTTCAGCTTGATAATAATGCACTAGCTGGGATTTGAACTCTCAACCTAAGGATCACCAGTACAAGGCATTATCAAAGATGGTTGATTACGAAGATAATTCCTGAGAGGCCATTTCCTGTCCCTGGAAATGTATGAAAATTGGATAGCAGTAGTACACGCCCTGCACAAGGGGGGGGGGGGGGGCACTATCCCCCATTTATGCAGTGATCGGGCTCCCTTTTTAACATTGAGGTCTATGGCAGAATCCAAGAATTTCCCAGAATTTGTCAAAACCTTATTTTTCTGAGCAATGGATGCACATTTCGGACACGGTATCATAATCTCCAAACCCTCCTCCCCATTTCAGGAGAATGTTGTTACAGTATGACCCTCCAGTCGGGAGAAAATCAACATTAATGAAGGTGTACACCAAGTTTATTTTGTACTCCGGCTTCTGTCTGGTGTGGAACCGAGGCGTTCAAACGTCAGTCAGGGACTGAACCAAAGCCCGTCTCTGACTGAACCCTCATAGACATGAACTAGGACCACCCATCTTGCTACGCATTCATTATCTTTGCCATTATCCTACTGACCCACTGACAATCCTAAATGTTGGCAAGTCACATCCACATGGTGGAAATGTGTATTGGTAAACACACAACATCAATAAAACTCCAAGCACACATTTCACAAGAGAATTAAGAGCTATTAAAATAACTTTGCTTGTGAGACTTGATCTACATTGTCTGTGAGAATTTTGGTGAAGATTTGATGATTTTTGAAGCCTGTGAAACTTTTTATGATGTTTGGCTTTTCTATACAATTGTGGCAAAAGTAAACATGTTTAGAGCATAAGACCAGGGTCAAAAAGATGCATCTGAGTTTAGAGATTAATATGATATAAGAATTTTGAGTCTAGGTCAATCTGATAAGGAAAAAAAAAAAAACTTTTTTGACAATAGCGCCACTTTTGGGTGCAGTACCCAAAATTTTGGGTTATGGGTAGTGGGGGTACTGGTTAACCTGACTCTCGCCAGATTAATTTTCTTCGGCTTAGCTCCGCCTAGCTTCACTCACATCCATCTGGGACCTCTTCCATTGAGAGTGATTTCAGCACGAGATTGTATGGTAGAGCCAATCAGGACGCAGGGCGGGTGTTTCATAGATGTGACATAGCGTAGAAGCGACTGTGAGACTGTTATCAGCGTCACGGGTTGGCTTCGATGTGAGTGGTTGAAGTAGCACGTCAATAGATGACGGACAAGTGGCTTATTCAATCATATGCAAGCATTTTTTGATTAGGCCCAGCCTGAAGCAACACTCCAATGGATTGGTCCCAGATGGATGAGTGGAGCTAGGCGGAACGAGAGTCAGGTTAGGTACTGGTAACCATACCTGAAAGATTCAAGTTTTTAGGATTTACGGTTTAGGCACAGAAACAATAGGGGTCCCGCAGCTGCGCTTCTCGGACTCCTAGTT
Organism: Alosa pseudoharengus; assembly: GCF_046254945.1. Lineage (NCBI taxonomy): Eukaryota > Metazoa > Chordata > Actinopteri > Clupeiformes > Clupeidae > Alosa > Alosa pseudoharengus. Next base: position 854,027 of record NW_027468704.1, on the reverse strand, counting down.
ATCTATTATAGGGGTGGTCCACCTGTGAGTCCCTGGTTAACCCGTTGCTGCGTGTTCAGCTCCCCAGAGGCCCACTCCCAGAACCAGGACTGCAAGATCACTCCCCTCTCGATTAATCACAATTGTAATAATTTTCAAAAACTGGCAAATCTAATTATAAATTCAGATTAACCATTTTATACAGGTGTCTGTAATCACACATATATGTAAAAATCAACATTGAGACTTGTCCAAGTCCATCATTTTTAAAAACATGAGTTTGTGTCAAGAAGAGTCAACTATCACAACACTCGGGGCAGGCTCGGGTTCACAAAGAAAGATTCTACGCTCGGATCCCTAACCTTTCATTTTTTATCTGACGTTACATGAAACAACCAATTCACCATCAAAATGAAAGTTTTCCGTGCATCTTCCTCCCTAACATATGAACACATCAGAATACAATGAGAATACCCCAAACTTCTACTCTACTCTCAGTACATGCGTCCACCTGTATAACACAATGACTTAAAACTAGGGTTGCAAAATTCCGGGAATTTTCAAAGTTGGAAACTTTCCATGGGAATTAACGGGAATATACGGAAAGTAACGGGAATGAACGGGAATTAATGGGAATAAACTGGGAATTTTTAATATGGCAAGTTAGTCTATAACAGGGAACTTAAATGTAGTGGACAAAACCCCATCTTGCAGCATAATATTAGTTATTATACAGCAATCAGCATAGGCTACTAGACATAAAGGACACCTATGGTGCGTTCATGTGCATGGGTAAAATCAATTCCCAATAAAAAATGTCATCTCATGTATTCCCACAAATTGGTGTGAAACTGGGTGAAGTTTGCAAACAGAGTTGCTCAGTTATGGGCTTGTTGTCACTTTGTCCTCATTCAAATGGGTGTACGTCATTTTGCATAAACTGTAATTGGATGATTAATCTGTCTGATTAAGCTTGACAATTTATATATAATTTACATAATCTATAAGGTTTGGTTGGGGAGGTATGTTGTGTCATTGTATTTTTATTTGTTTTAACATCTTCTGGGATTCTAACTGAACAAACTTGTGGTGTTGCTCACAGGAGGAAAGGTAGGAATTTTAAAATGATGAGACGGTAAGTATCTTCAACTTTTTACTGCAACTCTCAAGGGCACACTGGACCACGTATCATCGTGCAGTATACACATATACCATGTAACGGTTCATCACTACAGTGCCACCTGCTGGTGATGGAGTACACGCACTCAAGCATGATAACGTAATACTGTAAACACAACATCTCCCGTTTCTCATAAGATTACTTTACCCATATGAAATTGAGATCAGATTTCACTGAACCAAATATGTACATATAATCCATTCATTCTATTGTTTTTAAAAAATGAGTAACATGTTCAAACACGAGATAAGTGTCTAAATGTAACCAGCAACATCAATGTTAACTACAACGCATAAAATTGTAAACTTATTCTTCAAGGGATTCAGGTAAGTATTATGTCTGTGCATCAGAAATAACTCAGGTAAGTAATATAGTGCATCAGAAGTATATCACTGAAACAAGGCTGATTAAACTACATATTGAAAAACATAGGATTTGTTTTACATTCTTTTTTCTTTACATTGTCAAGAAATCAACTCGTTGAACAGCATTACATTCTTTTTTTTTTTTTCTGTTTATATATAGATATATATAGGGCAGCGATCCGCCTACACCCTGTACATATATTTTGTCACTTCATCACGTAATCCTTCATCCAGGTTGGTGAGTGACTTTTTCTGTGACGTGCAGCCGGTCTACGCGATGTCTCTGCTGGACTGGTACTGTTCTTCATTTCATCACGCCGAGGCGTCTCCCTGTGGAGAGACAGGCGCGCCGCGTTCCACCTCTTCCCATCACTCAAGACGAAGGTGCTCGCGCCGGTTCGCCTCCGCACCGTCAGGGGTTCGGTGTACCGTCTCTCTCCCTTTCCCACATGGAAGGGCTTGCGGATGCGCACTGTGTCACCAACCGAAATCTTGGGAGACTTTGCACCTCTCTTGGAGTCGAAGTACTGCTTGCTCCTTTTCTGTCGCCGGATGACTGTGGCTCTGACGTTGTCGTACTCTCTGCTCTCTGTAGGTGGTAGGACGTGGAGCTTTGTCCACATCGGTCGTCCTCTCAGCAGCTGGAAAGGACTTTTGCCGGTGGTTGCATGATCAGTGGCTATGTAGCTTTGCAGCATCTCCGTCACTGCAGGTTTCCATGGACGCTGGGATACCTCTGCTGCCTGGATACAGTCTTTTAAGACACGATTGAAGCGTTCCACGCACTCGTTTGACTGTGGGTGGTATACGCTCGTCTTGATGTGTTTAATGCCTCTTTCCTTTAGGAAGTCAGCAAAAGCAGAGGATGTGAATTGTGGCCCATTGTCGGACGTAATTGCAAGGGGGTTGCCTTCACGTGCGAACACGGTGGAAAGGAATTTCAGCACTGTTGCAGTAGTTGCATTTGAGGTGAAGGCCACCTCCGGCCACTTGCTGAAGTAATCGATGAAAGTAATGGTGAATCTGCAGTCATAGGCCGCACGCTCGAATGGGCCTACGATGTCAATTGCCACGTGCTGAAAAGGGCCCCTGGGAAGGTCAACAGGCTGTAATGGGGCTGGAGAAGCTCTGGCTGTTTTGTCACATGACTGGCAGATGGAGCAGGACAGCAGGACTTGATGGACAAGATCGTCCATGTGTGGCCACCAGTAGAGCTCTCTGAGGCGTTGCTTTGTGCGGACCACGCCTTGATGGCCTTCGTGCGCCAGATGCACGATTCTCTCCTGAAGAGGCTTGGGAACCAGCAGACGTGTACCTCGTAAGATCAGGGGAGCCTCAACGGCAAGTTCATGTCACGCTAAGTAGAATGGCTGTAGTTCAGCTGGTAGCGCTTTCTTCACCTTGGGCCACCCTGAGTGAATCACCTGTCGCAACTGTGTAAGTATGGGACAATTTTCACATTCAGCTTTGAAGTCGGCAAGCGGCAGTGCATTGTGAAGCGTAATCTCAGCTATCTCTGTGCTCAGGTCTCCGTCAGCTTCCGCAGTTGTGCTGGAGTCAGTGAGGGGAAGACGGGACAGGCAGTCTGCCATGACGTTTTCACTCCCTGGCCTATACTGCATGTCGTATTGGTAGCACATCAGCTTAGCAGACCATCTTGCGATCCTCATGCCGGCTCTGTTCATGCCTTTGGTGTTGAGGAGGGTGGTCAGTGCTTGGTGATCAGTTCTTAGCGTGAATCGGTGTCCCCACACGTAGGTGCGCCATCTTTCCACAGCCCACATGCAGGCGAGGGCTTCCTTTTCTGTAGTGGAGTACTTCCTCTCGGTTGCAGACAGTGTGCGTGAAGCGAAGGCCACTATGCGTTCTTGGTTGCCAGGGTGCAGCTGACTCAGTACGGCCCCTAGGCCATAATCAGAGGCATCTGTTGTGACGAAGGTAGGTAGCTTCGGGTCAAAGACAGCCAGGACAGGGCTCTCTAACAGCATCGCTTTCAGCTTGGTGAAACTTTTCTCTGCGTCACTGTCCCACTGTAGCTCAGACTGTGGACTTGATCTGAGCAGCTGACGCAGTGGCTCGACCAGTGTTGCATAATTTGGCAGGAATTTGCTGAACCATGAAAACGTTCAGGTGGACTACGGCTCTGTGTTGACCTCCTTGAGCCAAACAAACGTGTCATCATGGACTGTTACCCACTTCCTCATATGGAGGATTTGTTCTCGTCAATAGCAGGCGCCACACACACTATCATCGTGCAGTATACACATATACCATGTAACGGTTCATCACTACAGTGCCACCTGCTGGTGATGGAGTACACGCACTCAAGCATGATAACGTAATACTGTAAACACAACAACAAACTGATAGTCAGTCAATGTTCCAACCAATTGGATTTTGTTCTTGAGTGGCATGGAGTTTAACTAGTGTCAACTCATCTGCATATTGTTCAGGCCTATACTAGATGGCTAGTTGCCAAGGCTACATGAAAAGACCAAACTACCAAAATCTACATATTGTAACACACTGCTCAGCAGGGACGTGCACAGGGGGGTTGCTCAGGTTGCCTGGGCAACTGCCCACATGCCCTTCTTGACTCATGTTGCCCTTCCAATAGGGAAAATAAATAAATCGTACAATGGATGCAGAATTTCGCGTAGGCCTAGATAAAAAAAAAAAAAATCGCAAAGCCTCATTCAATTCCATTTGGGCACCGAAAGTGAAAGTCAGTAGGGGAAGGGCAAACTCTGTGGCTGCAGCGCTGCACGCGACCGGCACCTGAGCTGAGCCTGCATAAGCGGCCCTAGAAGGAGATTGTCGCGGTTGTCGTATGAGACGACTCAACGTTGTCGGAAAAGGTGAGTTTGTGATGTATAACAAACGAACGATCATCGTCATCAAGTTTTATGAAATTAATTAAAATCTTCATAAATCCAGGCTGAGTTTGCCACGTTTAGCCTAAATAATCAGACAGATAGCTTGCAGAGAAGCAGCCCGTTATCACATAGCCTATAGGCTACTATTTTTTTGGTAGGCATTAGGCGAACTGTAGTTATGTCTGCTGATAGTTAATTTCTCACATTTCGTTTTAGCAAGAAGAATGAATGATGGAAGTAATGCATCACATTATTTTATTCAAAATGGTTAAATGCCTAAATCCTATCACTAATATTTTGGGTATTGTTTGAAGCCAAGATGCCCACTGAAAAGAGAGAGGGAGAGACAATTCAGGGAGGCAGCAATCACTGCAGGGTTGGCTGTGAAAAAGCCAACCAGCAGGTGAGACAGAGACTTTGCACTGTGATAAAGATGACATGACACTGTGTAGACGAATTGATTAATTAATCACTCATATTTTAGCCTAGCCTACTAATGGCAATGTTTCATAATTACATTACATTTAAGATGAGGAGCAGTCATAAGCCTCCAGACTACTGTATGTGAGGAAAATGTGGACCAGGAGGAGGCACAGAGGACAGTAAGGCCTAAGTGATGATCACGAGATTAGATGAGAGGACCATGCTAGAAAGTACAGGATTAAAGAGCTGCATGCTAAATAATTGTAATCTAACAATCTAAAAAACATTATTTAAAGGCATTTTAAAGGTAATTTCAAAGATCTTGCCAGAGCAGAACATAAATTCTATCAGAAAGACTCAGGAAGGTACAATGAAAGATAACACACGTTTTAATCCATCAAAGGATATACAAAAGGCATAAGCAACAATAAGACAGTCTTTGGCATAGGCCCCATCCTCGGTCCAGGTCACCGAGTGTGCAGACCCTTGCAGATCCTGCCGGTATGAGACGGCAGGGGCGGAGCCTACCCCCAAAGAATAACAAATAAAGATACCCACCAGAATGCTTAGATGGTCATCCTCTCTGAAATAGAGCATAACAATATTAAACAGTGCATTTTGTATTATCCGGTTGAACTCGGGAGATGAATCAGAAAAGCAATACAGACAGCAGAGACGCATGAAGAATATACTACTAATAAATAAACTGATGATTTGATGAGGATGATGATTATAATGATGGATTCAATCACCTGTGACTCAAATTCTATGATTGATTTAAAGTTATGGAAGGGAATCGAGCTTGCAGATGTTCAACCCATTGAACACGACTGCTTGAGTGACTAGTGCTTGCAGAAGCTTAGCTCAAGGGTTAACTAACAATGTGCAGGGTGAACAGATGCTCAGTCAGAGCAGGGGATAGAGCCTGCAGTTGCAGATGCTCAGGGTTAGTGCAGCAGAATAGAGCTCGCAGTTGCGGATGCTCAGGGTTAGTGCAGCGGGATAGAGCTTGCAGTTGCAAATGCGCGGGGGAAAATGAGCTTGCAGTTGCAGAATCTCAGGTTAGTGCAGAAGAAATAGCGCTTGCAGTTAAAGAAGATTATGACCTGCACAAATGCGACCAAGCCAGTACAGGCACCAGAAACGAAGAGATGAGTAATATGATTAAATTTAGATAACCACCACCAGACATTTGCAAGAGGAAGTACATTGATTACAAAATGCTCATTACTGCTGAGTGAGTCTTTAGTAATTAAGAACTCAGTAACCATACAGTCCATACATTCTTGTGAGCCTTGTGACTAGCAAATGGAGTAGCTAGCTCTTAATTGATAAGCAATTTGATGTAAAATATTACAGTTTGTGAACTCCATTTGTTACGGTTCAATGGTGAACAGAAGCTGCAAGGACAAGATGTACAGCAGATGAAATTAACAGACTACTGTCCATCCGGCAGAGGTAAAGCCATGTTAAAGAAAGCTAAATAGCACAACGTATAGGCCTACTATTAGGATAGAAATGTAAACAAAGCAAGGTTTAGATTAATGAATTAATTATGTTGACTTACCCAAAATAACAGCACGGTGTAGTGTCCATGACAGATTATATCCGATTTAAGTACGACCCCTATGTGATGACTGTTTCCGTGAGCGAGCCGCATCCTGCAACGGAATGGAGCTAAAGCAGATCCGAGGGCAAGATGAAAAGAGTGAGCCATGCTTTTGCACCTTGCTCTTGGAAAGGCCCCCCAAAATAAGATGAGCAGCATAGGTAACGTTAGCTAAACGAGACAGGAAAACATGAAATAGACATTGTCCATGGGTAATAAGTTCAGAGAGAAAAGGTATAGAGAAACAGATAGAAAGCTTGAGCACTCTCTGGTGAAAAGAAGAAAATGACCAGCATGGTCTGCAGCGATGTCGAGGAGCTTGCACAAGCTCAGAGCTTTCGTAAGCTCGGTTCTTGCACGGCAAGAATGTAATGCAATGTGGTGCAAATCCCTGTGGAACGTGCTTAATCGGTTCGATAACGATTGATGATTGCGATTTGATGATTGCGATTCGAGTCGACTGCCGAGTCGAGTTGCGTATGTATATGATGAGTGAAGTGGGGTGATGGTAGGATAAAAGAAATTAACTGTTGTGACGTGAGATTACCCGAGGTTTTGCTTGCAGAAGCTAGACCAAGGGCGGCGGTGCGTAGTGACTAGAATGTATTAACACTTTATTCTGTGCCTAAGGTGCCGGCTGTGTGTAGTGACTGGAGAAGAGTGGCTCGGGTCCATCGTAATTAATATAATGCTTTAGCTGAGCCGAATAACCACCACCAGACCTTTGAAAGGTAGCTTACCTTAATTGACGCTTGCGAGAGCTATTTGCGCATCTAGAAGGGCTTGGTCCTGAGGTCTTATAGGACTCATAAGCCGACGAAGACCATCTTCCGAGCAACTTGATTGTGGATACAGGTAATCCTAGAGCGGCTGCTGACGTTGCAGCGCCGATGCGAAAGGAATGGCCAGTATATTGGGAGGTTGAGAGCCCGCAGCTACCAACCGCTTTCGACGAGTGGATTCTGAACCATTGTTTAGACATAGATAACCCAGTGGGTAGAAGAAAGAGGTGCATTAGGAGAAGTGTTTGGGCGAAGTTTAAGATAGTTGATCATAGAAGTATAGGGACAGAAGAGTTATTTACTTTAGAATCTCTGATAATGACAAAGACCTGAGGTGTCCATTTTAGAATGTTTCAGAATTACACTATAGAAGTGGGAGGAGAAGAGGATGGCTGAGCAAGCCAGATCCTGAGAAGGGTTAAAACCTGGCTGTCAGAACAAAATTCCCCAGAGCGCATGAACCCATAGAAAGCCATGAGGAACACATTCAAGGAGTGAATTGATAGGGAGTGAAAAGAGAGCCAGGGTTAACTAACCAGCAGCAGACCTAAGGACACAACAGGATAAGACAAAATACAATCAACAGATACATAGCTGGAGTACACTAGCATTTATGGATGGTCGCTGAGGATGGTTTAACACAGTGGTTCCCAAACTTTCCCCCCACGGACCACGGACCATCCAACGCATTCAAAAGTAACGCATTCTATTAGCTATTCCAGGCGTCATGTTTAATAAGCTGCCCTTTTTTTGATGAACACATACAGAGTTTATAAATGATATCCTTTAATTTCATGTTTCCATATCATTATGACCTGATTCGAAATTATGTATTTATTCATGAATTAATTACAAAAGATTTAAAATTTTAATTTTACACCTGTCCGCCATAGCCCTTTTCATCTCGCGTACCCCCTAGAAGCAGCTCGCGTACCACCGGGGGTACGCGTACCACAGTTTGGGAATCCCTGGTTTAACATATAACTAAAATAAAGACAAGAGATGGAAGAGTAATCCTCATCATGCTGACTGGGTGAAATAAGATTAAATATGAAACAAAGCACTGCTCCAGAGCCAAGAGTAAGTGGGTGTTTAGAATATGTGAACCAGCATCACAGACCTTGTAAATTAAATAGTTAGATTGAATTGGTGATGTAGCCTAATAATTGCTGATTGATTTGATTATATGGCTATTGAGAATTATGGGATTGAGATCCGAGGACATATGGATATTCGATAGTGAATAGCAAAATCTAATAATTTAACAGTGCAAGTTCACTAATGCTGCTGCTCCTACTGTGGTGGGATAAAAACATGAAGGGTTAGCGTATAGCTTAGATGAGGAGGTAAATAAGTTGACATCACATGACCTGGATGAAGTAAGATTAAATATGAACCAAAGCACTGTCCCTCGATGAACGTTTTGGCTATAGGCCTACGTGAACCAGCCCCGCATCCCTGCATGAAGTAGATAGTTACGGTGAGGGTCAGTACTCCACTGCCGACAGATGCATACCCTTAAATTAAAGAGAGAGAGGCATTTACATTAAACGAAGAGGAGCTGCTCCTGAAATTGAAAGATTATTAAGATGTTAAGTAATGAAGAAATGGGAAGGAATGCCATCCCTGTGCTTGCGGCTGCCGTGACGTAATGGGAGATACGAATGACGACAAGCAAAGTGCATTGTGCTTGGAAAAAGTATAAGGGTGAGTGCAGTATTGGGCTGAAGGAGAGTTTGTGCCTGCTAGAGGTGTTGCTCTTTTGGCAGAGAAGAGTTTGAGGAAAGATCTTGTTCTAGTCCCTACAGCCTGAAGACCTGCAAGGAGGAATGGAGTGGTTAGAGAGGAGACATAGCATTTTCAAAAGGACCTAGCACACAGGCAAATAACAGCCATGATACATTACGTTGCCATTACGTTGCCATTAGTTAAATCAACGAACACAATGTATGGGCCTACATATTATGTAGACACATAACCAATGACAGTAACAGACAATGACAGACAATAATGATCAGCCAGACATGAGATAGTGAAAATAAGATTAGGCTAATATGGCCTTCAGGTGCATCGGAAATATTATGGGTTAATGACATTAGTAGCCTACCGCCCTGCAGACAATACCAGCAGCATCTCTGCGAATAACACTGCAGCCAAGAAGGAAGAGTACTTTTGTCCCTGTTGGCCTTCCATACACAACAGCCTGACCAGCGAGACAATTTGCCTAGGATGTGGACCTAGCAAAGCTGTATCATGGCAACTTTGGCAAGGAAACCATCGCGAGTGTCGATAACTTTAGCCTAACTGAGTTTTTTTTTTTTTTTTAAAGGTTCCGTACATGTATGTTAACAGCGTAGCCTGATAAGTCTGACGGTTTTCATCAGAAAAGTTTAGCAACCATATTTGCGTTGTTAGCAATACGACGTTAACCTCATTAAGCAACTAGGATCTAACACGAGACTAGGGTGAAAGAGAACCTCAAGCCGCGGAACTTGTCTCTTTCCGTTGATAAGACCGGACGGACAACAGTGGCAACAATTTGGCCTACCTTACTCTCCGACGTTTACAAGCTACTATGCTACATTAATGGAAACCCCCGAGACTTTGGTGAGATGCGTCCAACTCAGTTGAAGCGAACGTAAGGTAGGCTAAGCTACTGGTCTGTGACTGCATCACATGTTAAAGTTGTGGCGAAGTGAATGACTAGCTATCCGTGCATGGATACGGAACATCGAAAATCGGCACCTGAAAGCAACAGGCAGGTGCAAAGTAAAGTGATTATAAAGGCTGATGCAGACTGGTGATTGGTCGGAAGTAATGAATGAATGAGTGACGTAGCATTGAGTCTTCCTGACAGAATTTAACGCTAACGCTTCCATTACCACTAGTGGGCATGAAAATAATAATGATAAGTTAAGGTGATTGAGTGCTGTATTTCAGTGTTTTACTTCTTTGTGTATTATTCTCAGTCCTTCATGTAGCCCGTGAGTTTTTTTTTTTTTTTTTTTTGGGGGGGGGGGGGGGTGCCCTTTTTTCAGGTCAGAGCAACTGCCCCTCAAAATTCCTGTGCACGTCCCTGCTGCTCAGTTGTCTCAGAATGGTTTTTATTGGTTTCACACCAAAACACACAAACACATAATACTGGGCCATACCTGGCCGTTATGCCCCAGCCCTAAACATCTACTTTAGGCTGTATCTAAAGAACACTCCAATCAACCCTAGTTATGAACACTGTAACCAGCTGCAAACATAAATATAACAGACATGACATTGTCAACCCGCATGGTTATTACATCAACATTACACACATACACACATTGCACGGCATCATGGGAGCACAGTCATAACCAGCCAGGCTCAGTCCATGAGCCTGGCTGGGACGCGACGCTGGTGTTGTGGGTTCCCCGCTGTCGCGGCGGTGACTTCCAGTGAATGCTGCACGGTGACCGGTGTTAGAGCCACAGCTCCATTGTCGATCACGGTGGAGAGCCACAACTCTCCGACGCTCAATCCAGTCCCTCCAGGAATTCGCGATGTTGCGATCGCAACAATTAACGCAAATTCAGCAAATCCCTGCGAATTCTGGGCGACCTCGCAATTTTGTCCAAACACTGCAACTTTTTTGCAAATTTGACCAATTATCGTAGTTTCTCCGTGAAATTTCACCTAACACAACACTCCCTCGCGCAGAATATTGAGCCAGATGCCACACTCACTTCTGCAGACACCAGAGACTGCCCTAACTTGTTCGTTCCTCTGCAGTTTTGATGACAATAACTAAAAGGCTAACGTTAATGATAAGGGGCCGGTTCCCCGATAACGCTCACTCTTAGCGCGCTAAGAAGACTCAAAAGATATATCTTACCAAAGTTGTTTAAATGTTCCTAAGTGTGTTCCCCAAAGTGTCCCTTAGGAAGCTTCTTAACACGCTGCCTCTTACGTTCGACGTTACAAAGGTGCTGTCCCAAGTGAAGGTGCTGAATTAGTTGGCATCGATTGCTCAGGAATCGACTTTCTACTTCACGTGAAGGTGCATGACGGCATTAAGAAACACAACACGTTCTATGCAAATGAAACATTTCTCAAATTATTCCAGTAACATTTATTTTAACATAGTTTAAGTTATCAGTAAAATATAAACTATTAACTAAATTATCAAATTGTCAGTAATATGTTCACACGATATGTTGTGACGGGTAGACTAACCGGGTAGGCCTATCCCTCGCTAAATCATCCACCCTCCTTATCCCGTTGTGCCACTTGTGCCGCTTCTTGACATGGGTTTAACGACTTCTAAACATTATGTAATACACTTTTATATTAATGGTAAGGTACCTTACAATTAGAATTGATTGGCAAGCAGCTGCAGTTACTTCTGTTTAATGCGGTATTGATAGATAGATAGATAGATACTTTATTGATCCCCAGGGGAAATTCAAGGTTCAAATTAAAAAATGATTGCCATTGGTTAATGTTTTCAATAAAAAGCAACCTATCTACAATGAACAGAGAGAGATTTAGATATAGTATGGTGGGGAAGCAACATAAAAAAAGGGCACCAAGCTTCTCGTCAGAGGAAGTTTTGCTGGACGAGGTGAGCTTGCACAAAGTGACACCGTTTTCCAGCTTTCGGAATAACTTGTGCAACAGCAACAAAAAAGAGCTATGAAACGTTGGATCGCTGCCATAGGCCTAGTTGGTCGCTTACTGGACACCACCATGCTTACCCATTTATAGATCTTAGCCATATAGAGGCAAATTATTTGCCAGCTTTTAATTATCAAAAGTGATTGCCAATTTGAACGCTTTAATGACATTACTAAATAGCCTAGGCTAATTACCACCATATTAGTTCTGATACCAAATAAAGTAAACTTCAAAAATAGGCCTGCATCCATTGCGAACATATTTTATTATTAGTCTTAAAATGTCCATAACATAAAATCATCGTAGAGCCACAACATTGTCAACATACTGTAGCGTTGGCGCAAAAAGACAGTGTTCGCGTTCTCCCGCGCAGGGGATCCTGGGATACGAGAGCGAACATTTGGGGGGTTTATGTCGTTATTCTCCTTAGTTTTAAGTGTAAAGTTAGCGTCTTTATTGTAACATGTTCCCCTTTTAGTTCTCCCTCGTGTGTGACCCTTTTTGTGTGGGGGGCTGCGTCCTCCCCTGTATGTGTAGTGTGTGTGCGTGCTTGACCTGCCCTGTTTGCATTGTGTTCTGTGTCTTAGTCTTGGTCTTGGTCTGTGTCTGTGTCCTAGCTCTCGTTCCCAGCCAATAAACCTTTTGATTGGACAACTGTGTGGTTCGCTATCAAATCGTTACAATACTGTCGCCCTACCATAGTTTGACTTGTACTGCGCTGCGCTGATTTCTAAAGACTGCTGCACAGTGGCGGCGACTAGCGTCTTGAGAGCTCAAATAACGCTAAGAGAGAGCTTACGAATGGTCCAGACCAACCTTACGAACGTGTGACTTACAGAAGATATACTTAGCGTACGAACGTGTCGGGAATCGTTCCATAACGTTAAGAGAGAGGTAAAGGAATAGGTTAAGAACTACTTAGCGATAAGAACGTTTTGGGGAACCGGCCCCTGCTTACTTGCATCTCTCAACCTGGTGTTGCTAACCTACCTAGGCTATGAAAGTAAGTTATTAAGGCCTACATGGTTTACTGACATTTGAGTAGGCTATGCAACCCATTGGCAAACGTTTACATCTGGAGATGTCTTTTAGCTTGGGTCATGTTTGCTAGCTTGTGGGCATAGAAATGAATACCATTGCAAGACATTTACCTCTTCTATGATCTAAGAATGATTTCATTATTTTTTAACATTTATTTTAACTAATGACAGAAGACATCCCGAATTGCATCCACATATCGCAATGCACTAATGCAAAACAGTTATTTACACTCGTAGCCGAACACAGTGAGACGCAAGCCTTCCAATCCACTCAGAAATGTAGGCTAATTACTCTCACATAGGCTACTTAAAGTGGCAGGCAGTCAATTAGACACACCACCAATGTAATGACATTAAAGAGAAGTGTAGTCAAATAGTTTAAATCAATATGAAATTACTAGATACTTACTTGGCTATTAGTAATTATGCAGGTCACAGACTATGCAATATTAAAAAGATATGAACTTAAAATGAATTACCAAATACTTTACTACTTTGATTTTCTGTAATCCTTACTATTTACCTTTATTTATCGTTTTTAATAAGCATCAAGATGATCAGTGTGATTTTGGCCGTACTAATTAATTGCCCTCAATTAAAAACAAAAATCGCAACTATTTTTGAAATTTTCACTTTCTCCCGCAATTTCTCCGGAAAAAACAGCTAAAAACACCGCAACTTCCATCGCAATTTTTTAGAAAAGTTCAGACATTGCGAAATCAGACATTTTAGGTCGCAACAATCTCAAAAAATCCTTGCGAAATCCTGGAGGGACTGTCAATCAGTCTCACATGATAGACCACGTCAGACAGCTTCTCTAAGACACTGCACGACCCGACCCACTGGCTAGTGAGTTTTGGGGAAATGGCTTTCTTTCTCTCCGGGCAGTACACCCAAACTTTATCGCCGGTCTGAAACTCCTGGCCGCGACAGTGTGTATCGTAAGATCGCTTTTGACATATTCCAGCTTCACTCATAGCCTGCCGGGCCAACTCGTGTACTCTTTTCAGTCTCTCGCGTAGCTGCTTGTAGTATTCCAGCCCAGGCTTACCTCCAATCTCCGCTTCCGGAGGCGAACCGAACACCAAGTCCACCGGCGTGCGTAGCTCTTGCCCGAACATCAGAGCTGCCGGTGTGCATTTAGTTGACTCTTGCACTGCTGTGCGATATGCCCAGAGCACCAGGGGCAAGTGTAAGTCCCAGTCCTTTTGTCGGCGGTCAGCCAATATGGCCAGCTGCACTGCTAGCGCCCGATTAAACCGTTCCACTAGCCCATCGCTTTGTGGATGCAGAGGTGTCGTTCTCGGGCCTGGACAGGGCGTCCGCGTTGCCATGAAGGCGACCCGCCCGTTGTCAAATCTCCATGACGTAGTCCTGGAGCGCCTCCAGCGAGCGAGCCAGCCCTCTGGTTCTTTGAAGTTCAGCAGGCAGGTTAGCGATGTGTGGTCTGTTCTCAGCAGGAACCGTTTGCCGTAGAGGTAGGTTCACAGCCAACAGTTCTCTGCGGGTCACGCAGTAATTCTTCTCCGCTCGGTCCAGTGAGCGGCTGAAGTATGCGACCACCTGCTCGCCTGCTTGAGAGAGGACAGTGCCGACGTCCACGTCGCTGGCGTCGGTGTCCAAGATAAACGACAGTTGAGGGTCAGGCGAGCACTGGGGCCTCACATAGCGCCCTCCGCAGCCGCCGGAATGCCGCGGCACACTCTCGTGTCCACTTGAAGAGCTGGCCTTTGTGCGTCAAACGATGCAGCGGGCTGGCGACTGTAGCAAAGTCCCGGATGAAACGCCGGTAATATGACGCCAGGCCCAGGAAGCTCCGCAGTTCAGCACCATCGCGTGGAACAGGCCAACGTCTCACTGTCTCCACCTTAGCTGGGTCGGTGGCCACTCTGGCGGCCTCCACGACATGGCCCAGGAACCCGGTTTGGCACTTTTTCGGGTGCGGTTTTTGCCCAGCACCCGTATGGCGTCAAACACCTTCTGCAGATGTCCTATGGCACCGGTGAAGTCTGTTGCATGACACAGGATGTCGTCCAGGTAAACCACGCAGCATGTTCGTGGAATGCCCGCCAGGACACGCTCCATCAGCCGCTCAAAGTTCGCTGGCCCGTTGCATAGGCCGGCGGAAGTACCCGGAACTGCCACAGCCCTTGCCCGATGGTGAACACTGTCTTCGGCCGAGCTTCCTGTCTTAGCCGCTGAGCAAGTCCAGCGAGCTAAACCAGCAGGAGCCAGCAATGCTGTCCAGCGCATCGTCAATGCGGGGGAGAGGATAGGAGTCTTTCCGGGTTACCTGGTTGAGGCGCCTGTAGTCAACACAGAACCGCCACGAGCCGTCCTTCTTCCGGACGAGTACAGCCAGCGCAGCCCAGGCTTGGCTCTATCATTCCTGCCGCTGCCATTTCCTTGATCTTTTCTTCAGCTGCTTGTCGTTTGGCGAACGGTAAGCGATGAGGCTGAAGTTGGATGGGCCGGGCATTTCTGGTGTCGATATCGCGTTGGACCAGGCTCGTTCTCGGGTGCAGTCCTCATCTCTTGCGGTGAAGATGTCGGTGTACGCTGCTAGTAGCCTCCGCACCTGGCTACCCTTTGCTTCACTCAGCCCCTCACAGCTACGAGTGCAGAGTTCATTCATCAAAAGGCTTAGAAACAGAACAACTATAAGAGGTTTCATCTTATCAATTTGTGGAGTGAGGCTATGGAACAGTTTGAATGTGGAGTTAAAGCAATGTCCAAACAAAATCCAGTTCAAAAAAGCTATAAACAGATGGTTTTCCAGCAGTATAAGGATGAAATTGGGTTGTAAGGTGATGTTGTGGCTGTCTGTGCATGCTTAAGGTACATTTATGTATGAATTCTTGTGAATAGGGCATATGGACTTGTATTGCATAGAACAGCGGTTCCCAAACTTTTCCCCCCGCGTACCACCGGCTACATTCCGACTCGGCTCGCGTACCCCCACCATCCGACACATAAACACGTAACGCATTCTATAAGTGTGAACATGCTTAACAAAATATGGGAACAAAACATGGGAACTAAACGTGCATTACGAATATAATCAGTGGGAGCCCTGCTTGTTTCCCTGCAACAAGAAGCTTCCATCTGGGGGTGATGGAAGACAGTGACACCCTCAGTGTGTTTGAAATGTCCAGTCGATTGCGCAATTTGGTCTTAGTTGCAGTCATTGCCGAAAACCCGGCCTCGCATAGATACGTGGTGGGAAACGTTTTCAGCGCTTTTACGGCTATCTCGGGATATTCTGCTTTGGTTTTGATCCAATACACACTCTTAAGACCACAGTCATTTGCAATTTCGATCAACTGCTCTTCCTCCTGCGCTGACAAGTTAGGACTATTCGGGATATTGACAAATGGGTTGCGGACCCACTCATTGGTTTGCCGTGGATCTTTGGAGGATGGGAAGTAACGCTCAAACTCATTTGAAAGCGCAACAAGGTGATCGCGCACCAGCTGCGAGAGAAAGGGCCCTGCCTCAGTCTCTCCCAAAACCCCCACTACTGTTTGGAACATATCAAATTCACCCCGGTCCACTCGTCGTCCCCACAAATCAAGCTTGGCTTTAAATGCAGCGACTTTATCTGCCAGTTTAAAGACAGTCGTCATTCTCCCCTGGAGTGACAGGTTGAGATCATTAAGCAACCCGAATATGTCACACAGGTAAGCGAGTTTTGACACCCAGTCCCATCACTAAAATGTGCAGCTAACGGTGACTTTTTTTTCTGTAAGAAATCTCTGGAGTGGCTCTCGCCACTCAAACACTCTGGCCAGAGACCTGCTAAAGATGCTTGTTTTTTGTTGCTCATTCTAGCAGTTTAGCTAACTTCGTGTGACACTACCGTTCAGAACTGATCAAGTGAAGTGAGCTGACCTGAGGCTGCGCAGTGCTGAAGGCAATATGTAAAAGTGTTGAAGGCGGGACAGACAGACGTAAGAAAATAGACCTTGCAAAATGCAAACATGCGTGCAATCAAACAACTGCATATAGGCCTATGCCATGTAAAAACGTGACACTTTTGCGAATTAAATTTAGTTTAGTTTGCATGCATTGTTTTTAAAACTCATGTCGTAGGCTACGGCCCGGTTAGGAATGTCCTGCGGCCCGGTGGTTGGGGACCGCTGCTATACACTACTGAACTTTATTAAATGCTACCTCTGACCATGAAAACACCTAATTTTTTGCTTTTTAATTTTTAACTAGGTGGCGCTATACATGAAATAAGTGGTAATGGGATGGGTTGACATGGCCCCTTAAGACCAACATACAAAAAAATGGTGGTCCTCCTAGGCCTTACGGTTCTCGAGATATTCACAGAAAACTGTCTCCGGCCACCTACAGGCCAGTTGGTGTATAGTAACATAAATTAATTTATTGTGTGGCCCCCCATGAACGGAATTCCACGAAACTTGGCGTGCATTCAGAGGCTGTCATAATGATCCTACACTTCCAATTTCGTGCAGTTTTGACTATGTTAGGTCACAGATACCTGCGATAACAACACCTCATTTTTACTTTTTTGTGTTTAACTAGGTGGCGCTATACATGAAATGAGTGGTTATGGAATGGGTTGACATGGCCCTTTGAGATCAACATACAAAAATAAATGGTCCTCCTAAACCCTACTCGAGATATTCACAGAAAACTGTGTCTGCCCTACCCTCCTTTCGGGGGGTCCAGTCCAGCGGGGGGGCTACAGATGAAAACGAAAAACGATGGTTCCATGCTATCCATGTGGGGTTACATGCCCACCAAGTTTCGTGTACCCCCCAAAAAAAATCTGACTAAACCTATATGACCGCCGCTTCGCTGCGCGGCGGTCATAATAATATGATACATACCCTTCTCGTCTCTATGCCTGCAGTAAATGTTGAGCAAAAAACTTAAAATGGGGGTGCGGGTTAACTATTTAATTGGAATATCATCCTCCATGTGAACAGATGGCACAATTTTTCATTTGTTTAATCGGACATACAAACAAAACCTGTCCATGTAAACCCACCTATTGTTTCAGAGGTTATTTTGTGTTCTAATAAGCCAAAAGGTTATTGTTCCAAAATGATAATTATTCAAAATGATTTCCCATATTCATTGAAGTTCTAAGATACTGGGACAACATTTTGGGGTTGGGGGTGTCTGTACATGTTGAATCACTTGCTGAATGTTCCTGTGCTCAGATGTTGGTACCTTTTAGGTTTGATCAAAATGTTCTTGGCTGCTGGTGTATTTAGTTTTCCTTCAAAAGCAAGGAAATTCCTAAGTGATTCCAAACTTTGACAGAGAGAGAAAGATTATTCTTGTGTAATTAAGCTTCGCTATGTGCATTGCTGCCATGTACTGGACTAAACTGGCATGTAGCTAGGGATGTGCCGAGCGAGGCTTTTGAAACAGTGACACTTCTACAGCCAAACTGGTTTGATGCTTTGAAGCTTTTGACACACTACTCCACAACTTCATCTGGTGGTCAATAAAAATCCTTACACAAGCATTACAGACATGCATGAAATGCAGAAATGCACAAATAGTCAAATACAGATGTTTTTATTTCAGAATATGATTTGTTTTGCTGTATTGGGGCTTAAGTGGCTCTTTGTGATGACATCCCCAGCTTTGGAAAATATGCGTTTAAAAATATGCACCATAAATATCTGCCTGCACACGTCCGGACTTGAACACGCGAACAGTAGACTCACACCCTGGACCGGGAGTTGACCATGCTGTCAACCAAGCTAAAAGCTCCCTCACAGGCACTACTCTTGATGTTGTTAAAGGGACACCAGGCAAGCCTGATGTTTTTTCTCTACGAAACTCCCCCTCGCTCGGTCTGAAGCTCTTTTCCTTTTCTTTGCATCTTCCGTCAAGGGTTTTCGCTGCTTCTTCGCCGGCTCTGCCATTATACACATGTTTGCAACAATCGCTAGCGTTTCGTTAGCCTCCCTCTGTGCTGTGGATGCAGGATGGAAACGGAAACTGCTTCGGTCGCCGGGTACGATACACTGAACTTGCAAGCGGGATATTCTTCCTACAGGCAGTAGGGGCGGGCGAGAGAGTCTTCATTCGCCCTGTAATGAGTCATTTAACCATATACCGACTTACGAACATGAGTAATTAACACGAAAACGTTGCCTGGTGTCCCTTTAATGTAGGTTAGGCTACATAGCCTACTGGCTACAGTTACATTCATATGGAACAGATGTGCCCATAAGAGCCAGATATATACTTGAGTGAGTGCACGCTGTGTTTTGAGACCTGCATGGCGTGTCAGGTAACGAAGCTTCGTTTCAATAGCTCACATGACAACCTCATCTCAAGATAGGCTCCGGAGCAAAATGGTGCTGTGAAAAAGGTCCATATGAGAAGAGCACCCAGGCAGAGATCGTGTCAACAGCAGCAATTTTGACATGAAATACAGGGCAGGCCCAGGTGTTGCCAATAATTATTGACCCAAGCCTCACTTGAACCAGTCTTGCCCAATCTGTTCATATTGTAACGTCGGTGCCTTTTGGACTGAGTGCTAGCCTCCCAGAATGCAATGTGTGTGAATGCTGGTTTGTGTAATGTTGGTTTTAGTGAGTGTAATTGTGTTTACCTTGTCATGTATGTGTGAGCTTGTGTAGTCTTTCATTAGGTTATACCTCATGTGTTTTACCCGGTGTATTGTATGTGACAACCCTGTTCGTGTATCGTGCTTGTTTTATTGACTTCCCTTGTGTTTCCTATGTAATGGTGTCTTGGTCTTTGTGTTTGGCTGATTCCTGCTTCCGCGAATAAACCTTTGATTGGACAACTGTGTGTGTCGCTATCAGCCTTTTTATTCAGTGGTCAGAACAGCAGGTAGTAAAGGGGCACAACAGCCACTGATTCTGGAACAATCCTGGCGCTGATCCGAGTTGGTCCGGTCTTTATCAGTGACTTCATAACAGTCTAGTCACTAGGGATGTCCCGATCCGATATTTGGATCGGATCGGCCCCGATATTAGCAAAAAATATGGGATCGGCCTGCAAGGGAAAATCCCGATCCGGACTCCCGATCCAGTTTGTTTTCAAAACTCCGGTCCGTGTTTTCCAGCGCACCGATGTAGGTAATCCATTCCAGTTTTTTTCAGCTTTTCCACCCAAATCCGGTCCGCGTTTTTCAGCACACCTAGCGACCTGTCCAGCATCCCACTTGTCTGTGCATGTCCCACTAAGAATTTAAAGTTATCGAGCAAACATTTCATGTCACAGTTGAATTAATATAGCCTAATGTTAACCGTGACCGTCCGCGAGACCCTCTTACTATTAAGGCTCTTATGCATGTTGCTGCTGACAGCTTTGCCTGTCTAACGAATGTTATCTCCGCGATTTAAGATTTTTGTGTAATGTATAGGCACAGAACGCACTTTAATTTCCTTATTTTTACAATTGGCTAGCCTAACAAACGCATTTAATTTCAAAAAGCAACCTGGTCAATCGCTAACAACTAAGTGCACCTAGGCCTACAACTGGTTGGTTGTGCAACCAACCCAACCAACCTGACAACTCTACACATCCAAAAGGGTAGAAGCTTCCAGTAGGCTATCATAACTTTTTTTACCGTTTAGTCTGTGCATCGGCACAGCCTAAGACGATGTGAATTAGTGACAGCTGTTGTCGCGGTAAACTTAAGCTCCTGTCTCTAAATAGTGTAGATAGGCCTACTTGCTATGTTGCTTGATTTTCTGTAATAAATGCAGCCTGTAGCCTAGGTTACTTCAGCAAACCCAGACCATTTGTGGCATCAGTTTCGCTTTTAAAACGCAACAGTGAGAGGCTTTTTAGCGCAGTCTCACTTATCATTGATGAGCACAGGAGCAGGCTGACACCTGAGCATGTTGAAATGATCACCTTTGTGAAGAAGAATCTCCCATCATGCTCAGACTGCAGCCAGGGCAAACAGTAGAAGGCGTGACAGTTATTTGGGTTGTTATAGCCAATTCAGTGTGTGTGTGGTAATTTGACTATTTTCTACTCAGGTTTTGTGTGTGTTGCTTTTATATATAATTTTATATTGTTTACAATATTTTTTACACTGATGGCTTTTTTAAGCCTTGGTTTACACTCTTGAGCAGAGCACTGATGCCAATTCAGTTTGTGTGGTTAATTGACTATTTATTTTCTACTCAGCTTTTCTGTGTGTTTTGCTTTTTTTATACAGTTTACAATATTGTTTGCACTGATGGCTTTTTAAGCCTTGGTTTACACTCTTGTTGTTCAAGAGCAGAGCACTGATGCCAATTCAGTTTGTGTGGTTAATTGACTATTTATTATTTTGTGTTTATTTAACCCTGTTAAGAATAAACAGGTCAGCTTCTGATTACCAACCACTGTGGATTATTCAAACTAACCTAATTAAGTTGGCTAGTTGTTCTTAAGAGTAAAACCCTTTTCAACATGCAGGCGCGCCTGCAGGTGTACGTCCGTACGCACCGTGCGTACCATCACTCAAGAACGAGAGAAAATTTACCTTGTGTGTGTATATCCATATTGGCCTACCATACCTTTCCAACTATGCACAGTATCCCATTAGTTGCATGCCATCAGGCTATTTTCTATTAAGTAAAGTTAGTGAACACTTATCAAAATTAACGCGCACACATGTTTGAGCAGGAGAGAATACGCACGCAGGCACGCATAGGCTACTTGTTTTCTTTTACTCGGCTTTCTATATGGTTATCAGCACACAATGTTGAGCTAATTCACTAACTCAATACTCATCATAGATATCACAAGTTTAAACAACGAAAACAGAAAGGATGGAGGCAGCAAAGCTAGAGGAGCTATTCAAGATGGGCAAGAACAAGGTTGGCTAAGCAATTGGTGTGCTTGTCAGAACGACTGCATTACAGCTGTTTAAAGCCAGACGTTACGTAAGGGATAACGGCCGCCGAGGTGTCCTGTTATACGGAATTAATGGACGAGGGCGAGGGGCAAGTCCGCCCAAGTCCATTAATTCCGTATAACTGGACACACCTCGAAGGCCGTTATCCCGCTTATCACCCGGTTGCCACTGTAAACACTGTAAACACGCGGTTCTGTTTAAAAAGAAGCTCACTATTCAGCTTGTTGTACAACTTTAGCATGGACAGTTAGCTTGTTTACAGTTGATTCCATTGTTGGGAAGCCTGCAACCAAAAGATTCTAGAGCGCTGCAACCGTCGTCCTACTATGGTTGTTATAGTTACCATTCATAAGCATTGATATGGAACGGTGTCCTGTTATTCAGAATTAAAGGCCACCCGCCAGCCAATCAGAAAAGAGTATTTCTTCTCTCCGGGTGATAAAGTAGCTATAACACAACTAAAGGTAGCTTTAGCCTGTATAGGGATGTATAAAGTTGCCCAAATGAATAGGTAATTGTAGACGTTGTTGTTGCATTATTGCATGTGGATGTTGTTATGCTATATGCACGAACCTAAAGGAAAAATACTGTCCACGCGTGAACGTTTTTTTTTTGATGGGTGTGCGTACCATAGCATTAATTCCTGCAGGCGCCCCTGTCAACATGAGTATAACAACAATAGTGCT
Source organism: Alosa pseudoharengus (assembly GCF_046254945.1). Taxonomy (NCBI): domain Eukaryota; kingdom Metazoa; phylum Chordata; class Actinopteri; order Clupeiformes; family Clupeidae; genus Alosa; species Alosa pseudoharengus. The sequence continues at coordinate 831,562 of NW_027468704.1, read as the reverse complement.
GCCGCGATTAGTCGATTTAGTCGACCTAATCGACCATGAAAATTAGTCGACGGCATTTTTTTTAGTCGAAGAGTCGTTTTACTATTGACCGCCTATTTATTTTTGGTCTCAAACGGCTCACTGTAATGTTATATTAACTCAATGTTATTAACTCTTGAAAAGTACAATGACTGTCTTTGGATGTTAAACAGACTAGACTTTGGCAGTCATGTTTAAACCCAGCTATGCACGCAAGTGTTAAAGCCAGCAGCAAAGCTGCGTGCCTGCCTGCTTTCAGCACAATTTATTATTAGGCAGAGCTAAGTGGGGGGAGCTAAGCTAGTAGGTTACGCTAGTCCAGACTCTGAATAATATATATTGTGGAAATTGAAATAAATGAAATGAAGAGTGTCTCACGTTGACAACGCAACGGCGTGTCATTACTGTAGGCTAATTCATTCATACAAAAAAACGTTAAAACGAACATGCCGCCGCCCGTGATATCAACAATCAAGGTGCGCGTCATTTCCCATGGTCAATAAGTCCCTACGCATATTTTTTTAGCGTTCAAGCCAACTGATAAAGTGAGGTAACGCGCAAAGTGCCTGTAGCCTACTTGTTAGGCTCATTTGCAAAGTCCTCAACTACTGTCGCCTTTCAAAGTCCAGCGTTTCTCGAACTATGGGCCGCTCGGACCAGCACCGGCCGTAACGTGGACACTGCTGGTCCGGAGCCGCGGAGAGAAATTATTTCCGGGGCTTCGTCTGATAATTTGCTGCGCAATTGATCAAGGAACTGCGGACCGACAGAAAAAGAAAACAAACGTTTCTGCAATCAGTAGGAAATACTTGCTAATTTGGTGTCATCAAACATATACAATTAAATGGTGGTATGAGCGTTCATTCAATGCTCGAGAGAAACTAAAACCACTTGATAACGTTGGTATAGCAAAGCTCCAATTCAACCTATTGGAAGGCTATTTAATTATGAAACTACATTTAATAGAACAATGTGGACCATAAAAAACAGAGCACAGACTATAATACACTATTTAGAGTATTGTATAGTCAAATTTGAATAACGTGGCCAAAAGCTTGTGGCATAATTAAATAGGTCAATATTCTTTCCATTTGCCTACCAGTGTATGATGCTTGCATGAGGGAAACATCCCAAAACGATGACATAATTGCTGTTGTTTTGAGAAGTATTTATCATGCAACCATGCAAAAGCAATGGAACTAATGTAATTATATTTTACATTAGTAAAGCAGTCCTCTGATGTGCATATTTTCACAAACTTTTTTTGAACAATGTTAGCACTTTAAACACTGGCTGCTTTGAAGTGCATGTATAACAATATAGCATAACAATAATAATTGTGATGTGATATAATGATAATTTGATGGGAGGTGGGTTCATGTAGGTGGGCCCTATGACTCCAAAGTATGCCATGACCGGGCCACAGGTCAAAGAAGTTGTCTATGTCCATGGCAACACTGGCATACAAATAAAGTCTATCAAAGGTCTGACATTAGATCTGAAGGTAGCATTTTAAATGGGTGTTTTTTTTTATACATAATGTTTTTGAACAGTTTACTTACAGTAATACAGCTTCTAACAAAAGTAGGGTGATATATATTTTACGTTTTCCCTTTAGTTCAGTTCAAGATAAAACGGACACAACAAAATAACAAACACTTGATTTTTTTAAAAATTAGTCGTTTAGATTAGTCGACTAATCGAAAAATTAGTCGAAAGATTAGTCGTTAGAAAATTAGTCGTTAGTGGCAGCACTAAACAACAAAATAAGTAAATATCTTTAATCTTTAATACATGCTTGGATCGGCCGGTATCGGTATCGGCCGATGCTAAAAGCTACAATATCGCTATCGGATCGGAAGTGCAAAAAGCTGGATCGGGACATCCCTACTAGTCACCCATTCTACTGTTACATCTTACCTTTACATATAATGACCAGCAGATGGCACTCTTGCTTAATGTGAATGACATAAGACCAATCCTGGGTGAAATCTGCTCCAGAGACTATTTTTTATCTGTATGGGCGGGTTAATGGACTTCAGGGCATTAGATTGCAACACCTGTTACACCTGCTACACCTGTCCAAGCAACAGTGATGTTTCGACAACTACTGGTACACTGATTTTTAAAAAAAATATTTATTAATGGTCTTCTTACAAAAATTCCACCATGCAGAAGTTACAAGTTGCCTAAAATGATGCAATGTGAATTTTACTCAAGGTTCCTAGAGGAGGGAGTGCTAGTCAGATGTTTGTATCTGTATGAGTAAGCACAATAAAAACACTTTTAAGAAATGTGATGTTTAACAGTATCATGGAGGCATTCTCAAATCCCTTTGTGAGCTGCTCCAGAAACACACAGTGAGGTGAAGCACACACTAATCCCGGAGCAGTGAGCTGCCTGCAACAACAGCGGCGCTTGGGGAGCAGTGAGGGGTTAGGTACCTTGCTCAAGGGCACTTCAGCCGTGGCTACTGGTCAGGGATTGAACTGGCAACCCTCCGGTTACAAGTCCGAAGCGCTAACCAGTAGTGCAGGAAATTTCTGTGTAAACCTTTCTCTGTGTAAAACTGACAACGTTATCCACTTTACTGAACTCTTAACTCTACAGTCTTACATTGTTCTCCGTAACTCTCCTGTGTCACACTTGACCCCCTGACCCTTTGCGTCATCACTCACAAACTAATCCACACAACACTAACGTTCCCCTTCTTCTTCACTGTCTGAACTCTTTCGCGGAGAATTAATGCGCAATGAACATGTGACTCAGCATCTACCAATGGATCATGAGTACGTATTAAAGACACACTCACACGATTTACAGATAATAAATGAACATATTAACTCATTGAATGCCAAGCTATTTTCGGAAGCTTTGTCCTAGAGTGCCAGCAATCTAGACCATTGTTGATGATTTTTGTACAGCCACAGCATATTCTGTGTCATAGCTATGAACACATACAATGGCTCGTTTGAAAGGTGAGACTTTAAGCTCTCAGTGGGTGCAAACCGTGTATTTCTACACGCCTCTGTTCCTGAGAAATCCCAAGCTAAACAGTGGCTAGTTTTCATCAAAATCACTGTTTTTTTTCTAGAAATGGAGATATAACGTCTTTCATGAAATATGAAGTGTTGCCTGTAAACTTTCTGGGAAGTGATCAGCGAGACCTGGAAAAACTGCCACCTAGTGATAGACCCACGAAAATGGCCTGGTTTTGAGATGACGTGCATGCGTCACTGATTCGACCCAAAGCGGCAACCGAGTTATGATAAAATGTCCAGATTGTGCGTTTTCATGAGTTTTCGATCATCATATATTTCATTTCCATTCATCACAGAGTTCCCAAAATCACATATAAGGTGTGTTAGAGTGTCTAGTTTTGTAATTAAAAAAAAAAAAGCTAAAAACGTAATATTACGTTTTTGCCACTCAGCGCATGGGAAGGAAAAATGTAAAATGTACGTTGTAAAAAAAATGTACGTTTTTGGCACTCAATGAGTTAATAGAAATTAGGGACCATAATTATAATGCAAATATTAACTGGATTAGTCCAAGGAGCCTTTTCTACAGCCGCCCCCAAATCTGCAGAGCACATTTGTTCCAATAAAAGAGTGTAGACTTGTAGACATGTCCAATAGGCCACAGGGCCCGAGGTAGATGAGGATCCATTATCATCACAACAGCCTGGTCTTTTAGGTTTGGTGGGGATAGAGTCCACTTCTGCCTTGTCTGCAAACTCAGGAGGTAGTCTCAGATATAACGTGCCCAGAACTGGTCAGCTAGCACTTGGGCATGTCTCCATCGCCTCCGACTCAGTAGTTCGGTCTCAGGATAAACTACCTGTGGCAGAGATCCGTCTGGCCGCCCCATGAGTAGGCTGTTGGGTGTTACAGGGTCGGCGTCAGCAACGTCAGTGGAGACATACCCTAATGGTTTTGAATTGAGAATATAGTATAAAGTATATGTACTCTTTTGATCCCGTGAGGGAAATTTGGTCTCTGAATTTATCCCAATCCATGAATTAGAGAAACACACACAGCACACAGTGTGCACACAGTGAGGTGAAGCACACACTAATCCCGCCGCAGTGAGCTGCCTGTAACAACAGCGGCGCTCGGGGAGCAGTGAGGGGTTAGGTTCCTTGCTCAAGGGCACTTCAGCCATGCCTACTGGTCGGGGTTCGAACCAGCAACCCTCCGGTTACAGGTCCGAAGTGCTAACCAGTAGACCACGGCTGCCCCCAAAGTATAAGCTTCACTTCCAGCAGTTAGTAGGACTTCCTCTGGTACTGATTGATTCCCCAAAATAGTGTGAAGTGCAGACTTCCCTTTCCCACTGAAATGTGGGGCAGCTGGGGGATTGAACCTGAAAGCTATTTTCTGAGGGGCGAGTGGTTTCTGTAACTCGGGCGATTCCTTCAAAGGTCTCTCGCAGCTCCCGTTCCCCCCCTTTGAAATTGGTGCCTTGGTCAGATCACAATTCGTGCCACGGCAGTCTCAGGCTACATTTATACATGGCCGGCTATTTTCATAAACGGACATTTCACCCTCTCCGTTTTCAAAAATAACATCATGCACACCTGTCAGTTTTCAGAGAAGTTTCCTCGTGTATATATGCCGTCAAGAGCATGCCAAACCTGTCGGTGGCAGTGTAAGGAGAAGCTCAATCCCACATTAGCCAATCAGAATCCCGAAATTAGCAACAACAGAAACAAATCACTTCCTATTTCTCTTTTGAATGATATTTGCCAATGCAAACAGGCCTAAAGCGTTTGCACAAACGTAAAAATGTGTACCACCTTAATAGCATCCATAATCAGTAGCCAAACAAACTGTAAACATAGGGCACTCACATGATGTTAAGCATTTTCTGGCGCGTAATGTGACGTTTGAGAACCTAAAACCCCTTTTCTCCCAGTTGACACGACAACACATAACCGGCGTTATCATAAATCTCCACTTTGGCCGGAGTTTTTAGAAATAATCGGTTTCTGTGATAAAAACGGGGTTTTCGTGTAAATGACAGGCCAAACCGCAGGAAAATATCTGCGTCTTCCCTTCGTGTAAACGGGGCCTCAGAGCCATGAGAAAGGAATCGGCATCTATGTGACTAATGTTACGACCCCCTGTGCCCCCTTCAGGTCCTGGCCTGTCAGTGCATGGGTAGGGCTGGGCCTGGTTAGGCTAATTGCATTATGAGGAGCACCTGTATCTGGAGTTGGGGCTACAAAAGGGTTTCTCTCTCTCTCTCTCTCTCTCTGTAGGCACTCTTTGGCTCTTTTCTTGATTTCCTTTCGACACAGGCACATTGCTTCATTTCTCCCTTTTCTCTCCCCTTATCTCACTTTCTCTCTTTTGTTCTCTCAATTGTCTAACATACTGACACATTCATTGCATCCACGCAGGCACAGCATTACATACCACATTTTATTCCCCTAGACATTCGTTGCTTATAATTTTGCTCTATTTTCAATAAATAAGTACCAGTCAAGTGAGACAAGTGCCAGTCCTGGACTGTGAGCACCGAAAAGGCTTGAGCGCAAGTGACACCCGTCTAACAATAAATAAGTACCGTTGTGTTGTCCAGGGGCCTCATTTATAAAAGGGTTGCGTAGAAACCATCCTTCATTTGATCTTAGATAATTTCTAAAATGACCGTACGTGTGATTCAGAGAAAACGAACGTACGCACAAAAAAACGTGCGTACGCCACCCTTCCAGATGTGCCCATTATAAATCACAAATGAACGTCAACTTCTGCACAGCCAGATGGTTTTAAGTCTCCGCCTTGTAAACACACCCTCATCAATATCATTAGCATATGTTTTAATGAAATCAATGGCCTAAAAGCTGTAGCTTATGTAAAATTATATATTGAAAACATTGTATAGGCCTAGCCATGTGATGTTAACTAGTCTATATGCGTCAGTTCGATTAGCTTACCTAATTATGTTTTTTTCCAGCAAAGCTTTCTGGAAAGAGATTGTATGCATCCATGTCCATTGTCCTCTGCTCGCTTTCATTCCTTTGCTTGCAGTAATGTGAATAATCAACATTTCGTATGTTTAGGCCTACTTTGTAGAAAAAAAAATGGGTAGGTCTATCTTATGAAGGAAAGACCTCTAGGCCTATATAATCCTGTACGTTATGGTACAGTAGGCTACTGTACGTTTCCAATATGACCCAGGATAATATGCTGATTTAGCCTACAAAACAGAGGACTAAATTATAAGCGTGATATGTCATGTAGATGTAGGCTTAACGTTTCTTTTAGGGTAGGCTATGTTTTTGCTGAAAAAGTAGCCTAGTTTGCCGGTCATTTTTCATTCATTCTGCATATCTTTGCTATCATTTTCTTTCAATAATGTCCAATGGCTTAAATATTGTCCTTTATTGTTTGCTTTAGGCTTACCTTTATATTTTATCCTACATTATTCAACTCACGTATTGTCACCTGATCTTGGGCACTGCCAGTCAAAAAAAGCAAACAGGTGCGCGCTCTGCACCTCTTTACGCAACTCCGACGCAACACTAAATATGAAGATGCCCTGCTGTCAGAGGATAACTTCCGTCCCTTGGTTGTGTATGCTATATATGATATAAAATATCTATAGCCTACATTGTATAGCTTACAGTCAAATATTACCTTTCTGTTACGAAGCTGGGAATAGGCCTATGAGTGCAAATTAGGATGTAGTGGAGGGTAAACGCAGTTATAGAGAAATAGAGTTTAGGCCTACCCACCTCTTATTAGAGTTTATCCACCTCTCAAAAAAGTTTATTCACTTTTAACATTTAAAACTGTATAATCAAATACTATACTATATTCCCAATACTGCACAATAACCTCCAACATTATCAAACTGTTCGAATGCCTTCCTCTCCTAAACGAGGGCAATTGGACATTTGATGGTCAATATTAGATTGGTGAGAACACTAAATATACTAGATCACCTGTAAGAATGTTTCAATTATTCTATTGTAGGTCTTGGTGGGTTTTTTTTAGATATTGTGAAATAAGTAAGCTATACGTCTTTTCACTTTCTTAAGTGGGCTATAGTTCTCATTAGCAGTTTTATGCCAAACCATGAAACAGTAAGCTGCGTCCAAAAACGTCTTTAAAAATCTTCTGATATTGATCATGCATATGGCAAAGAAAGACATGAGATCGTTGGTCTTGGAATTTTGAAAATCCATCGCACTTGGACCTCAGATTACTTGCAGTACCCAGGCATTACCACAAGGAAATGGTCATACGTCAAGTTTGAGATAAGCACTTTTCCACGTCAAAGACTGTTTTTATAAATCTGAACGTTGGCATGGATTTGAGCGTACGCACGGTCTAAGATCAAATCTGTGCGTAAGAGCGCTTTATAAATAAGGCCCCAGGACTTCAGCTCGTCTCAGCCTGCCACTGACTCAGCAGCTCAGCAGTCTTCTCCATCTCCGGTGACATTGTGAGCAGGCTACTTTTAGAGGACACTGGTTTTCCAGCCATCAGGTTCTGATAGTCCTCTGGAAATGAATCCTGCTGCGCAAGCTTTAGTATAAGGGTCTCTGCTTGGCTGTAGCTCTTGGCACTTGGTGGAATGCTAGAGTCTATGAGTGCCTGTATCTCCTGTGCCTTGGTATCAAGGAGATCTTTCCAGGTGTTATAGGTCTGACTATCCAGATTGGGAACTACTGAAGAAGTTGTGGCACAAAAGACTGATTTACGCAGCTCTGTGGTGTCTGAGGGGGGTTCCAGAAAGGGACTCACAGGCCAAGCGTCTGAATCTTGGAGAAGGAAAGAGAGACCCTGTGACCATCTACTTGGTTCAGTGAGGGATTTCAGATTGTTGTCTGAATCCACAAAGCGCCATAAACAGTGCTCTGTTAGTTCCTGTATTTCGGACACTCTTGTCCCCACAAAAACCTTTGGTTGAATGTGGTTGAATCCGTCCATAGGATGGTTTGGTTGATGGTAGGGGTCGACCAATTATCGGCCTGGCCGATTATTAGGGCCGATATTTAGCATTTTTATAATAATTGGTATCGGTCATTTTTTCCACCGATAAGCCGATATTGAAATGGATAAAGAATGAAACGCGCTACTTTGTCTGTTAAGCGTCTCTCACTACCTGAATTTGCTACTCTGTGGTCAAGAGCATTGTCCCGCCCACTACACCGTCTGATTTGTTAGTTAGCACGAATGCAGCCAATCAGGATCGAAGACTGAACACCGACAAAGTTTAGGATTCTCACTGAGGCAGACTGGGCTTCAGCTGTAGCCTACGGAGCTATTTTTTGAAGGTAAGGAAGGTAGCCTACTTTGCTGAAGTTGCAGTTAATCACAATCATCTACACGGAAGTTACAAAAACCATTTTGTAAGCTATTGTCTCTTTGATCCGGATCAATAAGTAAAGCACCCACTTCCTTCATTTAGAGAATTCCCGATTGACGCACGTTACTGATGCTGTTTACGAGTTATCCCACAAACTATCGGGTGCTGCACGTCGGGAGTTCTCTGCCTCCGCCTCGTTCGTTACATGTAATTGTGAATAACGGGACACCTCGGCGGACATAGTACAGACAAGTCCTAAATTATGCGATAGCGAACGTCAAAAAGTCGAATTGCTCCTTTTTGAAACGGACTGTCAGAAAAGACTACCCACCCAGGGCCAACCGTAAATCCGACCTGAACAAAATCGCGTCCTGAGCTGGCTATTATTAACGTGCCTTTTAGGCTCTCAAAAGTGTAGCTTATAGCCTACACATGGACACAAATTGCATGCTTAAATAGCCTAAGAACTATTTTAAAACTGTTTTGTTAAACTATTCAAACGTAACACTTGCCATCACGCATGCACCTCTTCCTCTCCCTCTCGTGCACTCACACACACGATGGCAAAGCATCCTCTTTGTGACAGGTCCCTTAACAAGCACATAGCTCATTGTGCAGGCCTACTCTATAAAAATAATTGCTATCACTCAGCTCTTGGATTAACATGATACACATGATTTACACTTGCAAAGTGATGCAAGTTGATAGACAATTGTGTATCAAAAGAAGAAAGAAAAGTTTGCATAATTAAATGATTTTGAATTAAATTTTTGCATCATATAGCCTTTACTATTTACCCCCCTTTTTGACAAATGACATATCGGTTTTACATATCTGTTATCGGCCTCCTGTTTTGGTAATAATTGATATCGGTATCGGCCCTGAAAAAACCATATCGGTCGATCCCTAGTTGATGGTCACAGTGAGTTCCTTCTCCAACATCTTGGCAAGCTAAGCAGCAACTAAAGCACCACACAGTTCCAATCGGGGGATGGAATGGAGTCCTTTGTATGCATATACCTAAATATTTTGTTAATTATGTTGTTCATTTTTTCATTGAAAACAACTCTGAAGTCAGTTTTCTTTTTTTCATAAACTTAAAACATAAAACATTAAAAAGTAAAGTACATAGAATAATTAAAAGACATAAAAAACAACACAAAAAATCCTAGTCAAGCAGTGAACAGCAGCACTCGTAATGGAGATTCTTGAAGTAGAATCTCCTATATCAAGTGCATAAGAGGATTTATGGATCTGTTCAATCATTCACCTGCTGTTATGGTCACAAAGCTCCTCCAGAAGTCCAAAGTACAGAGGTCAGTTACTACTCGCCGCCATTTTATCAAACCAAGACACACAGCAGAAGGTAAGGAAGGTTGTTTTATTTTTTTGTAAAAATGATGTCTGTTTAAATGTTGGGTAGTTAGGTATTTATGTAAGGGATAATGGACTCCATGGTGGTCTGTTCACAGAAGTTAATGCACGGTCGAGGCTGTAAAACGGCCCTGACGCAAAGCGGAGGGCCGTTTAAACCTCATAAGTGCATTAATTTCTGTCCTTATTCCACTATTGCCACTTGCGTTATGTTCATTTCCTGTTACAATTTAAACGTTTTAATCGCTAAAATGTGTCTTGTTTGTGGAACTACTTTCTTCCAACACATATCTACTAATTTCTCAACTTGCAGGACAAACTGCCTGTCATGGGGTACTTTCCATAAGATCATCTCTCAATGCAAATTAAACCAGCTATTAGGCTAACTGAAATAAAACCATGGCAATCTCTAGGTATGGTGAAGGGAACTTTATCAGGATGCATAGTATTTTGGATCCATGAAATAATGGCCTTTAAAAATAAAAATCTGCCTGCCTCTATGGGAATTTAACATAGGGGTGTGTATACTTATCCCCCCTGTTTTTTTTTAGGAAGAACATTTATTTATTAACAATACATTATTCATTCCCAACGAAAATTGGTGCCCTTAAAGGTTGGATTTTTTCTCATTTTGTTAATTAAGGCATTTGAATATGACCATCAACTCAAATATGAATGTCACTCAGCAACTGTAGGATGACATCAGAAAAATGTGCAGTGGTCTCTTATTTTTTTTCTACAGCTGTATATAGCCTAATACTGTAGATTATGTGCGGCCAAAATTAGCAACATTCACCCAACTATTTCTAATTCATTTATATCACAAGAAAAGTCAAAAGTACTATAAACATGAACTATGAACTATGGCTAAAGCATATTTGTTTCAAGGAATCCATTTTCCATGTGTTACTCAGAAAATACAACACACCAAGCCATTTCCTAACTGCCTTATTCATGATTCTCTTAAATTTCCCTCACATGAAATACCAACTTCCTAGCCAACCCATCCAGGTAGGGCCCACATGGGCTTTACTTGGGTTAGACTAGTACAGTGTTTGTGTGTGGACAATGGACATGGGCACAGAGTGGGCTTTTCAGTGGGTCGATACAAATTGTATCTTACATTGATCTATGTAGCATGACATTTTATTGCTGCACTGTAAAAAGGAAAAGTCAGGGCTGTCCCATTTATTTATCATACAGAATAATGTAAGATCAATGTGAAGCACCGAAGCACAGTAAGTACTGAACCAAGAAGGCAAACAAACACATGGGATGCCATGCAAGTTTTCACATGGCTTTTCTTCAAAGAAAACTCAAAGTTTCTCAAAGTGACAGAGTACTGTCAATATGAAATTAAACGAAAACAATTGCCACTACCTAGCTCAAGTTGCTGCAGTCAACAGCTATAGCAACCAGGCAGCTATAGTGCTACAGTGGGTACTGGTTAAAAATTGACACTTCATTCACGATCAAGGTGATTCACGCAGCTGGGTGAAATGTAAGTACAACTGCAGCCGCTTGGGGGCAGCATAAGTCCGCTGTGGCGTTCCGCGGTCGAACCGGACGGATCGTTCGACAGCCAGGGCTGTGATTGGCCCAAGTTTTCAGTGCATTTCTCTGTGTTTTTAGCGGCCCCTGCAACATGCTAGTTCACTTTAGCCTGAAAGCTTTGTATATAATGTTAAACATAGTTTTGGATTCAGTGGCAAGATTTCTTGATTGTACAGTGCCTGTCTCTCAGTAATGTTTTAAAATGAGAGCTTCATCAGCTGGCAGTAGGCTACTTTATCGGCAGTCATGAGAAGTTCGCTTGCTAACAGAACATAAATATGCTGCCCAGAAACCTCGTGAATAGTTCTGATTTTTTTTACTACACTAACGATGTTGAAATATAGCCTTTGCCTACATCTCCTTAACAGTAATGTTAACAAAATGACAGCATTCATATGACAAAGGAAAACGAATTCGGTCACTCAAGACTGTGCCTGCACTCTGGGGACATGATTTTAAAGCCTTTTAGCCATTGCTGTAGAGTGTGTGATAGCGCCCCCCCCCCCCCCCCCACCCACACCCACACACACACAAACACAAACACTGTACTAGTTTTTCCTCAATGTGAATACATTGTGTATGACTAGTGCTATGTTGTTTCCCTGCAGATGTTGCATGTGACTCTTGAATGCATGAAATATCAGAACAGGTCCACAAGTAGAGTGAGGGGGGAATCAATATGAGTCGCCTTAGAGGAGCTACTGGGGCGACAGAGGGGACTCCTTATGAAGCCCATCAGGCTGCTGTCAAAGAAAGAAGCACAAGCAGGGAGAAACCAGCCACCAAAAGGTAAGTTGAAAGATAATGCAGACTCAGTCGAAAATAAATATCAGGGGCTATTCTCTCCTTGTTGTAAGTGGCTTCACAACTTGACAGATAGCTTAACAGGTCTGAAAAGGCCTACTGAAGAAAAGTCGGAACCAAAGATGTAAAATTATTGGTGTTTTACTTCAAACCAGCACTCAATTTTGTGAAACTGTAGTCTAATTATTTCCCCCCGGACACCTCTCCCCAATCACACACCCATCAAAGATGATTGACACATTCTGGCAACACAGGAGGGAGCAGGAGACACACTGACACACCCACACGCATACGACTGAGAAAACAGGGGGACAGCCAAGACTCAGGGTTGGGCTTCCACGGCCTAAGGATCTATGATCTCCTTGGTAGGAGGCCAGCTGATGCCGGTGAAGGACTACACATCATCCTCTGGGCCAGGGGGTCAGGATTTGAAGGGTTAGCTTCAGCCACTTAGCATGGCATTTGGTCGCCGATATTTTTGAAAACATGGCGTTACATGGTTGCAACGTCCGGCACCAGTTTTTACATGTTGATTGGTAGATGACAGCTCATGCACGAGTTTAGTGTTGGGCACGAGCGTCCTCACGCGTCCATGTTGGTTTGCATTTCTGGAAGAAGACAAATAAAACAAACTAACTACTTGGATTAAGCTACTGATACTTGACTTAATGCCTACATGGTTTAGGCTGTATTACCGGACTTTGTGGTAAATAAAATAAAAATGTTAATGTTGTTATATTAGGCTATTATTTGCCGTATATGTGGGTTGACAAGGTAACTGACCCTGACCATACATTTTAGCAGATGCATAGCAATGACCTATATCCAATTATTAGCCTAGTACTTTGTATTGAGAAAAGCCCCTACTCATTGTGTTGTGTATGAAAACTATTTTAAAACGCACAGGCTGTAGTTCTGTAGTCCATGACAACGCAAAGTCTGGATCATGTAACCTTGGTGTGTGTTGGGGGGATGACAGGGGAGATGGGATAGTGTGCTGTGTATGTGGGGAGAGGGCAGTGTGCAATATGTGTGTTGGAGAAGCTTATCTTAGTAGCCTATTAGCCTACGAGTTTTGACTCTCCCTGTGTGCAAATTTTGTGTAAAATATGCAGAGGTGGACAGAGTACACAGCTTCATTACTTGAGTAAAAGTACAGATACCCTTTGCTAAATTTTACTCAAGTACAAGTAAAAAAAAACAGTCAGATGTCTACTTAAGTAAAAGTACTGAAGTACTTGTTTTTAAAAGTACTTGAGTGTCAAGAGTAGCCCTACATTGAAATGTATAGTCTGGCATCGCACCATTCACCTGCTTGATCCAAGGGGCGGGCAGAGAATTGTCTTTCAAACTGCCTAGGCATGCAATAGGCCAGCGCTACGACCATATCCGTATCCGGTCGGCAAAACGGCAAATACATCCTTCTTCGAAAGGAATGACTTAAGTGCATTGTGTTGCTCAACTTTCAAAGAAAAGCACAAGTCCAACTTCTCCAAAGTTGACGCCAACGCCGATTCAAACAACCGCTCTTCGTTCGCCATAGCCACCTTCCTTGTTGTTCACCGTCGCAGGACTGTCGTTATCCTGTTAAGCCCGCCTTAAGACTCTCTAACAAAATAGAGCGCTGTGATTGGATGACAACCACGGCGTCAGCCAATAGAAATCCCTATGGTTTGATACTAGACGTACAGGCTGAGCAAATTAATTTGCCGCCGCTAGGGTGCGTCTAGATTTCTAGGCTACACATTTACACCATAAGCATTTCAATCGCGGTAAACATGCACTCGCGGCACTCAGAACCATTCTATCCCAAGAGACAGCCGAGGGGGAGAGAGACATTGAATAATGCCAGACATTCAACAGAGCAGAACAACTGTGTGACCCGAAGGGAACTGCTGGCTGTTGGTCAAAATTTCAGGCATTACCTGTGTGGCTTTCCATATGTGGTCCGGACTGACCATGCTTCTCAGCTGGCTCCTCTCTTTCCTTGAGCCTGATTGGCCAATAGCCTGGTGGATTGAACAGTTACAGGTGTTCCAGTTCATCATCCAGAGAAAGTCACCAGAATTCTGATGGGCTCTCCAGGCAGATCTGCCCAGCATCATGCCTCCAGTGTGGGCGTATATCTGGCAGCACCGGGGGCATGGTGTCCGATGGGCCCCAGCAGCCATTCAATATCGAGCTATACTGCCAAACTCCAACATGACCCGGGCATCAGAACAGTAGAAGGATCCAGAGCTCCAGGTTGTGATCAGCTGTGTAGAGGGCACACAGATGTAGCTGCCCATGGACTCACAGTAAAGGGCTTTTGGTCCAAGCAGGATGGGCTGGCCCTCCATGCTAGTGTACTGAAGAAGCACTGAGTGGAGCCTGCAACCAGTCTAGCTAAATTGCAGATTGTTGTCCCCAAGTCCTGCTGTGAGTTGGTCCTTGAAGTCATGGATAGGAAGCCTGGGGTTGGCCACTTTGATGTCAAAAATACCCTGAAATGTGTGCACCAAGAGTTTTACTGGAGCACGTGAGGAGCAAGGATTAAAGTTCTCCGTCGTAGGACGGATTTCCGTCAATTTGATTTTAGAAATGTCATATTTGAGATCGATGCAGATCCGATGAGAAAAATAAATAGGAGGGGGGGGGCCTACCACCTTTGCTTTTCCTTTTTTAAGGCAACTACAAATATTAGGTAAATGTTTAAAGACCTAATAGTGTTCGTGAGAACTTTCTGTGTCTCAATCAGTGACCGCTCAAGAAGATAGCCTACGTCAGCCATGAGTTTCGCTTTGTTTATGTTGTAGCTACACACTTGTCTTGGGCGTTTGCTTAAAAAAAAGAACACGTATGGAGGACTATAACGGTCTAAAAGTTGGATTATAGTGACACAATCGAGACAGCTGATGAAGTTGGCCAATCCGTTTAACTTTTTTGGATATGATATTGTGAGCTCTATGTGCGAATTCAGAGAAGAAGCGTAGGCTGTGTTCTTTCCGTGTATGTAGACAATTTCTTACTATCGCGAACTCTTGTCAGGGGAGGTCATTCATTTTGGGTGTCACCTATGACTTTAACAGATAGCCTGCTATGCCACCCATGTAGGCTACTATTATTGTGTTACAGTTTTTAATCAATGCAACTAACATTATGTGTAAAGCGACGCAATATAAACCGTAGCCTATGCAATTTATTATCCCGTCTGTTATGACATGTACAACAATGTTTTTCACAATTTGCGTCGGAAGGTTTTGACTGAGCTTGTTAACATAAAATAATAATAATATTGTCATCATCGCAAACTGTCGAGTAAGGGGGTCAGTCGTGTTTGTGACGCACAGACAGCCTTGTAGCCTATTTTGCTTAGGCCTCACTTTTAACGACAGTAGGTTGTGAGTGTATGTTGACAAAAAATAACCATACAATTAAAATAGTCAACTAAAAACTTTGCTATAAAATATTATTAATTTGTAGCACAAAACCATAACCAGTAGGCCTACCAGAACCTCGCATATTAGCGTCATGATTTGTGTGCGTCTATTTGGCAAGGCCACTAGCTGTCATGGATGCCTTGTTGCTAAAGGAAGGCAGGTGTCAAAAGTTAAAAAATAAATGGAGATGGGCAGCTGTTGGAAACGGGGGAGAACTAACAAGCCATGGTGTAAAGAAATTAAAGTGCCAGGGGTTTGCTTTTGCGCGGAACAAGAAAATTGTTTATGGATGCAATAGGAAAACGTTTTAGCACGCCACCAATCAGAAGACCGCCATAAGGTTAACGTTCGTGCACTTCAGGACATCTTCCCTACCTGGTGCAACTAGCCACCACGACAGAGGTAGGCTACGTTTATATATGGCTGACCGTTTTTACGTTTAGAAAGTAGGCTACGCATGTTCTTTCATAGCACGACCTGTCCCTCACCATATCGCAACCTCTTGTCAACCTTATACAATCTGTTGCTGAAGACAAAAGCGCCGTCTCCAGATTGTCATTATCAAATGCGCAGACCTCCTGCATGAGCACACACAGTATTGCTGCTCATTGGAAAACTGAGTTGTCTGTAAAACTCAAAATTACCATGTTTTCATTAAATGCGGATGAGTCAACAAATGGAAATATAAACAATATCTAGAATGTTCTGATTCCTTACTTTGATGAGGAAATGGGAAGTATTGCAAACTTGATTTTATAGATTTTACTTGGTGTTGAATTGCATATTAACAAGAAAAAAATCTCCCCTTTAAACACTTTTGGCCTGAAGTAATTAAATAAGAAATTAATAAAGCCTTTCTACAATATTGCTGCAGTAGAAAAGAACAGCAATGGCTAATCAGCAATGGTCAGGGATGGTACTAAAATATATTTTTGTTCATCAGGAAAACTCAATCTTAATCAAGAACACTCTCAATTCGCCTTATTCACATGGCGGCCATTGGCGGCTAAAACGAGGCTACAGGGTACACAAACCATAGGATTGTTATGTTCTATGCATTCACCTGTAGGTGGCATTAATTACATAGTAAGTGTACCCTGTAGCCTCGTTTTGGTTTAAACAATGGCCGCCGTGTGAATAAGGCTAATACTCCCTTTACTTTGCTGTTTGCATCTTTTTGTACATTAAAAAACAATAGGTGCTATCTCTATAGGTAGATATGAACAACGTATGACTTATGGCCTGAAAAAAGTTCAGTCAAACGATTTTTTTTCACTTTAATCCCTGGAGGAGGGGTGTGGAGTCTTATTGTCGCAGATGTGATGCATGCACGTAAGAGACCAGGCAAAAAAATGCTGCGTGCGCCACTTCTCACGCTCACATTCGGATGTATGAAGACTGACTTGAATGTGAGAATGTGCGGTCCTCCACGCCAACTTCATGTCTGCCGTACGCCATTTCGTTTTAAAAGCACTTCTACCTTGCATTGGCTGGAGATTAACTTTTTTCATTAATTTGATGGTTTCAATTATTAAACTTTGGAGCAGGTTTGAGTATGAATGGATCCACAAAGGAGTTTTCATAGTTATTAAAGGGGTGGTTCAGGATTTTGGACATAAGACCTCATTTCCAAGTAAGCAAGTGTGATATTCATCTGTGGAGACCGTTTTCAACACGTTTCATCCAGTCCTTGTAATTGCAGAGTTCGCAGGTGCTAGGCTAGCGCAAGTCAACGGTATGTGCTAGCCTGCCACTAAAGACAGTTTTACCCACTCCAAAGTACACCCGAGGCAAATTCCAGACAATCGATGTAAATGTCTGTGTTGATAGAATAGTGTAAGAAATACAACTACCCTCGCATCGCGTTGCAATAGTTATACTTTGGTCCCTGAAGTTGGTAGTAGTCATTTTGCATCTCAGCAGCGGACTGATATTATCAAGGCTACTACTAAGTATCCCCATTGGAGTGCGCTTTACTGTTTACTTTTCGCCGCAGTACTACTAACCGGAGCAAGTATAATTCCGTCGTGGTAAGAAACTAATCCCTCAAAATGTAATGCGATCGTTGAAATGCAAGGATAGAATAACGTTAGAAATAACAGTATCAATACAGACATTTACATTGATAGTCTGGCGTTATAATTTATTTGCCTCGGGTGTACTGTGGAGTGGGTAAGACTGTTTTTAGTGGCAGGCTAGCACACACCGTTGACTTGAATTTCCCCTGGGGATCAATAAAGTATCTATCTATCTATCTATCTACTTGCGCTAGCCTAGCACCTGCAAACTCTGCAATTAGAAGGACTGGATGAAACGTGTTGAAAACGGTCTCCACTGATAAATATCACACTTGCTTACTTGGAAATGAGGTCTTATGTCCAAAATCCTGAACCACCCCTTTAATATTGCGGGATAGGCCATTTTGTCTTCGCGGAGGTCTGCGCTCTCAAATGGCCTTCTAGTTAGCATATTAAAATGAGTGTGACTGAGGGAGGAGAGAGGTGGAGTGTAATGCTCATGCATGTAGGGCCTACGCTGAATTTCACATTAATTGAGATGTACAAAGAAAAGCTGTGTGGAATGCTGCGTACGCACAGTTTCATACATCAGGATTTTTTATGCGTAGGCTACTTTTCAGGTTTGCACACACGCAATGTTTGAGTATGAAATTCACGCAAGTCTTTGTGGTGTCCGATGGACCGAGAAAACTATGGATGTGATGAGGCCCTTCCCGGTAACACCCAGGGGAAACCACTACATAATCGTGGCTATCGATTATTTCACCAAGTGGCCAGATGCATATGCAATGTCCAATCACGAGGGTGGTACTAGCGCAGAGGTCTGGAGGGCATGTTTGCGTGGTTTGGAGTGCCAGCAGAGCTCCACACTGACCAGGGGTGAAACTTTGAATTCCACTTCTGTCACCATTGTAAAGCTGTTGAAAAGGCTCACGGATGGACACAGAGGTTGTAGGTAAAGTTTTACGGTTGGTTGGTAATTTTTTGGCTATTCGTCCATAACCTAGCACTGGGCAGTAGGAGGTGTCCAAAGAAAACATACACCCGCGTATAACTCACTAGATAAACTAGACTGCATTTCCGGCGGGAACTGCGAAAGTGTGCTTGCCCTGGTCCGGTCACCAACGTGAGCAGACAGTGACATACGCTATGCTGAACCTGGCTTGATCCAAGCATTCTAACAGTGCCTTTCAGTGTTGGAGCAGTGGCAATACCTCAAAAGCTCTATTCAACTATTGCCTTGCGGGGTGAATGCGGTTCGTTGGCTTTTACCTGTGGCCTGCCTTCGAATTTAGCTTCTATGACTAAAATCAAATCGATAAAATAAAACAACAGCAGTGATTGGCTGCAAAAATAAATAATGTCACGCGTCTTGCACCTCTCAAACTGGGCTATCAGGTAACCTAGAGAAAAATTTGAAATTATGAAATATGACTAAGGCATTAAAATGCTGCTTGTTTGTCAGGATACTTTTTCACTGATTTATTTTAGAAATATGAGCTATGAGTGTGAATGTTATATATTCCATCCCCTAATTCTGTTTTACTGGTTTATTTCACAAATAATCTATATGGATTTGCTCTATAAAGACCTTATGTCTGTTTGGGATTGTTTTGAGAGCCTATTGATGTATCTCAGAATAAAGGAATGTCCACAACATTAGTGATGGGTTTTTTTTTGTGTGAATGTATTTTACTTAACTCATTGAATGTAGCTGGATACTCATGAACGCATCTCTAATAGCCACAATAGGAGTAATTTTAGCAACACCGTATTTTGTGTGGCCCATAACGACCCAGTGGATCATGAAAACGTGCCAAAATTCACATTCCTTGCTTGATGTTGGTACATTAATCCCATTCAGATTGCCACTTATCTGTGATGTAAGAGTTCAGTATAGGTTTAAGGTCTGGAGCACGGATTTGACATCTGTGACTTCTTCATTGAGGACTTGCTTAGCAGCACTGTCCGCTTTCTCATTTCCCCTCAGACCAACATGGCCTGGGACCCAGCAAAAAACTACACTGAAGTTCTGGTTCTTTGGACGTTGTAGTTGATCAAGCTCAGCTTTGGTTGTACTTTTTGCGTGACATTAAAGCCTACTGGAAAGATTTTTAATTGCAATTTAATTGAATGCAATTTACTTTTACGATTAAATAAAATTAATTTATCCCTCTCACCCATAGTTTTCTATTTATTTACAAATGTACATAGGCCTACTGTAATTACATTTATACATAGTTATTCTACTGATCTTCATACTATTCATCCTGCACATAGACTTATTCTTACTACTCTTATGATGTTGTTTCTGCACTACAATGACACTGTTTCCACACTGCACATAGCTGTATGTTATGCACATTTCTGTTACATATTTGTCAAATTGAATATCCATAATTATTCTGTTTTATTATATTCTGTTAATACACTGCCTATATCTATATTATTATTTCTACTATTATACTGTTACTGCTACATCTACATGCATTATTCTACTTATTGTATGAGATAACTGCTAATACACTGCACATATTTATATTTAATTCATTACTCCAAACCACCTTCTGTAAATCAACTGTATACTACTGTCTACATTGCACTATATTTCTTGACCTGTCTCTGTATATTTCATCACCTTTCTATACTTTGCATCACATTGCATGCATACTGTAGCTACATGAATCACAGCTAAGATCGATCCTTGGTTGCTATGAAGGCCAGTCGTTCTAAATGGATGGTTGCTATGGCCAAAGGCCACAGTTATCTCTGCCGTTGTCAAGCGGGCATATCCTAACTTTATCTTATTTTAAACATCTCTATTTTACTTAGCCTACTTCCATACAGTGAGTCCCATTAAGAAGTGGCCACTTCATTCGCGCTTACCGTGATTCATACAGCAGCATTATTAAATTAATCTGTCACCATATGCCTATGCCAACGTATGCAAAGAGGAGAATCTTTTAATTTGATTCACAATGAAACGTTACATTTAATGTACATGTAAACAATGAGTAGGCTAGTTTTGGTTGTTGTTGGTGGTGTTACTGCATCCCTTAGTTATAATGCCTACAATGCAAAATTGTTCCCTCGTGATTGTTAGACGCATTTCAAAACATCGCGACGTGAAATGCCACCACAAAACATTGTTTGTGAATCGGTCTTATTAGTCCTCGCTTAAGCTGTCACAGACTCAGGCGCTACTTAGGGCTAAAATGCTTCCTGAATTACTCATAGTAAAAAAAATAGGAGTCCTAAAGTTACGAGTGACGAAGTTACGAGTACAAGCATATCAAGCAACATACATCTCATAACGTTAACGTTACAGCAACATCTCCTCCCTGACATAGCTAGCTAGCTTCTAGCCACACAAGAAATGAATGATTTTAAATCTCCGCTTAGCATTCTAATAACAGAAGGGGCACATTTATGTTGACCACTACAACATGACTCATTATGTCTGTAACTCTATAAAACACTTACTTTCATAAATGAAGCACGCCATCCAGCACATACACATGGAAACCGATATTTTAGGTACTTGGCCAATGGCCACGAACTCAAAACGTGTCTCCCTGAAGCTCTTCTAGAATCTTTGCTCTGAAGGCTGCGTTGCTATGGCAACATCAAATAAACGGAGAGTCTTTTCAAGGTATTTCCTGCTTGTACTGTCGTCAAATCCATGCTTCTTTTTATCATAGTTCCCTCTTCAATGAGCGATTACCAGCTCGTTTTTGTAACAGAGATAGCTGTTTATTGTCCCTAGGTTTACAGAAACACCTATTCATATTAATACGTATGGAAATCAAGTTAACGCTGCCGACCACTGTTTGTCTATTACATGGCCCAGAATGCCTTGCATGTCTTTACAACAAAACAACACAGTAAAACCTAAATGCCCGTAAACATATGCATTTGCATACTTGTAACATTTTTAATAATACTTTCCCATCATGATATGTAACAATAATGAAAAATTTTATTTGAATACCGTCAATGTGAAAACAACTCTATTATGTAAGCTATATATAGCTACCGTTCTCCTTGCTATTTCAGTTCGTAAGTCCATACTATCCCATGGCAGAGCAAGGATTTCATGGTTGGGCAAGGTTGCCCGGTGACATTGTGGATACCCAGAGGCATTGATTGAGCATACTCGGAAGGCGTTGTGATAGAAGGTGAATGGTGTAAAGGTGAATGGGGAGAGTTACCAAATACCTGTGGGTGGTTTGCCAAATGATGGAAACTTCTGGAATATTTCTTTTTTTTTTTAGCTTATGCACCCTCACACTGGAGTCCCCAGTTCATATACAAAATTTGGTATCGATATGTGACAGTGTTCCTGTGATATGGACGACTTCCTGTTTCGGAGCTTCGCCGACGATTTCGTTTGGCTGTGACGGGCAAACGCTTTCGAAAATCAAAAATCCTTCTAGTAACTTTTGTGAGTCTTGGTCCAATGATGATGTACGTCAAGTTTCGTGGCGTTCGGACCAAATTTGTGACCTGTGAAAATTTAGTTTCGCTTTCTATTCAATCCAATATGGCGGACGAACGACACGCCCACTTGACGTCATCTTCTCGAGCAAGTTACACCGGTACTGCCCGGACGTTTTAAAGTTGGAACGGTGTCTCTGTCTCAAAGGGCCTAGGCACAGGAGCTGGAAAAAAATTAGGGAGACGGGAATAATAATAATATTAATAACTAGACTGCATTTCCGGCGGGAACTGCGAAAGTGTGCTTGCCCTGGTTCGGTCACCAACGTGAGCAGACAGTGACATACGCTATGCTGAACCTGGCTTGATCCAAGCATTCTAACAGTGCCTTTCAGTGTTGGAGCAGTGGCAATACCTCAAAAGCTCTATTCAACTATTGCCTTGAATGCGGTTCGTTGGCTTTTACCTGTGGCCTGCCTTCGAATTTAGCTTCTATGACTAAAATCAAATCAATAAAATAAAACAACAGCAGTGATTGGCTGCAAAAATAAATAATGTCACGCGTCTTGCACCTCTCAAACTGGGCTATCAGGTAACCTAGAGAAAAATTTGAAATTATGAAATATGAGTAAGGCATTAAAATGCTGCTTGTTTGTCAGGATACTTTTTCACTGATTTATTTTAGAAATATGAGCTATGAGTGTGAATGTTATATATTCCATCCCCTAATTCTGTTTTACTGGTTTATTTCACAAATAATCTATATGGATTTGCTCTATAAAGACCTTATGTCTGTTTGGGATTGTTTTTAGAGCCTATTGATGTATCTCAGAATAAAGTAATGTCCACAACATTAGTGATGTTTTTTTTTTGTGTGTGAATGTATTTTACTTAACTCATTGAATGTAGCTGAATACTCATGAACGCATGTCTCTAATAGCCACAATAGGAGTAATTTTAGCAACACCGTATTTTGTGTGGCCCATAACGACCCAGTGGATCATGAAAACGTGCCAAAATTCCCATTCCTTGCTTGATGTTGGTACATTAATCCCCTTCAGATTGCCACTTATCTGTGATATAAGAGTTCAGTATAGGTTTAAGGTCTGGGGCACGGATTTGACATCTGTGACTTCTTCATTGAGGACTTGCTTAGCAGCACTGTCCGCTTTCTCATTTCCCCTCAGACCAACATGGCCTGGGACCCAGCAAAAAACTACACTGAAGTTCTGGTTCTTTAGACGTTGTAGTTGATCAAGCTCAGCTTTGGTTGTACTTTTTGCGTGACATTAAAGCCTACTGGAAAGATTTTTAATTGCAATTTAATTGAATGCAATTTACTTTTACGATTAAATAAAATTAATTTATCCCTCTCACCCATAGTTTTCTATTTATTTACAAATGTACATAGGCCTACTGTAATTACATTTATACATAGTTATTCTACTGATCTTCATACTATTCATCCTGCACATAGACTTATTCTTACTACTCTTAAGTTGTTGTTTCTGCACTACAATGACACTGTTTCCACACTGCACATAGCTGTATGTTATGTACATTTCTGTTATATATTTGTCAAATTGAATATCCATAATTATTCAGTTTTATTATATTCTGTTAATACACTGCCTATATCTATATTATTATTTCTACTATTATACTGTTACTGCTACATCTACATGCATTATTCTACTTATTGTATGAGATAACTGCTAATACACTGCACATATTTATAATTAATTCATATTACTCTAAACCACCTTCTGTAAATCAACTGTATACTACTGTCTACATTGCACTATATTTCTTGACCTGTCTCTGTATATTTCATCACCTTTCTATACTTTGCATCACATTGCATGCATACTGTAGCTACATGAATCACAGCTAAGATCCTTGGTTGCTATGAAGGCCAGTCGTTCTAAATGGATGGTTGCTATGGCCAAAGGCCACAGTTATCTCTGCCGTTGTCAAGCGGGCATATCCTAACTTTATCTTATTTTAAACATCTCTATTTTACTTAGCCTACTTCCATACAGTGAGTCCCATTAAGAAGTGGCCACTTCATTCGTGCTTACCGTGATTCATACAGCAGCATTATTAAATTAATCTGTCACCATATGCCTATGCCAACGTTTGCAAAGAGGAGAATCTTTTAATTTGATTCACAATGAAACGTTACATTTAATGTACATGTAAACAATGAGTAGGCTAGTTTTGGTTGTTGTTGGTGGTGTTACTGCATCCCTTAGTTATTATGCCTACAATGCAAAATTGTTCCCTCGTGATTGTTAGACGCATTTCAAAACATCGCGACGTGAAATGCCACCACAAAACATTGTTTGTGAATCGGTCTTATTAGGAGTCCTCGCTTAAGCTGTCACAGACTCAGGCGCTACTTAGGGCTAAAATGCTTCCTGAATTACTCTTAGTAAAAAAAAATAGGAGTCTTAAAGTTACGAGTGACGAAGTTACGAGTACAAGCATATCAAGCAACATAAATCTCATAACGTTAACGTTACAGCAACATCTCCTCCCTGACATAGCTAGCTAGCTTCTAGCCACACAAGAAATGAATGATTTTAAATCTCCGCTTAGCATTCTAATAACAGAAGGGGCACATTTATGTTGACCACTACAACATGACTCATTATGTCTGTAACTCTATAAAACACTTACTTTCATAAATGAAGCACGCCATCCAGCACATACACATGGAAACCGATATTTTAGGTACTTGGCCACGAACTCAAAACGTGTCTCCCTGAAGCTCTTCTAGAATCTTTGCTCTGAAGGCTGCGTTGCTATGGCAACATCAAATAAACGGAGAGTCTTTTCAAGGTATTTCCTGCTTGTACTGTCGTCAAATCCATGCTTCTTTTTATCATAGTTCCCTCTTCAATGAGCGATTACCAGCTCGTTTTTGTAACAGAGATAGCTGTTTATTGTCCCTAGGTTTACAGAAACACCTATTCATATTAATACGTATGGAAATCAAGTTAACGCTGCCGACCACTGTTTGTCTATTACATGGCCCAGAATGCCTTGCATGTCTTTACAACAAAACAACACAGTAAAACCTAAAAGCCCGTAAACATATGCATTTGCATACTTGTAACATTTTTAATAATACTCTCCCATCATGATATGTAACAATAATGAAAAATTTAATTTGAATACCGTCAATGTGAAAACAACTCTATTATGTAAGCTATATATAGCTACCGTTCTCCTTGCTAATTCAGTTCGTAAGTCCATACTATCCCATGGCAGAGCAAGGATTTCATGGTTGGGCAAGGTTGCCCGGAGACGTTGTGGATACCCAGAGGCATTGATTGAGCATACTCAGAAGGCGTTGTGATAGAAGGTGAATGGTGTAAAGGTGATTGGGGAGAGTTACCAAATACCTGTGGGTAGTTTGCCAAATGATGGAAACTTTTGGAATATTTCTTTTTTTTTTTTTAGCTTATGCACCCTCACACTGGAGTCCCCAGTTCATATACAAAATTTGGTATCGATATGTGACAGTGTTCCTGTGATATGGACGACTTCCTGTTTCGGAGCTTCGCCGCCGATTTCATTTGGCTGTGACGGGCAAACGCTTTCGAAAATCAAAAATCCTTCTAGTAACTTTTGTGAGGCTTGGTCCAATGATGATGTACGTCAAGTTTCGTGGCGTTCGGACCAAATTTGTGACCTGTGAAAATTTAGTTTCGCTTTCTATTCAATCCAATATGGCGGACGAACGACACGCCCACTTGACGTCATCTTCTCGAGCAAGTTACACCGGTACTGCCCGGACGTTTTAAAGTTGGAACGGTGTCTCTGTCTCAAAGGGCCTAGGCACAGGGAGAAAAAATTTAAGGGAGACGGGAATAATAATAATATTAATAATAATAATAATAATAAGAAAACTTAAGAAGAACAATAAGTGTGCTGCTTTGCAAGCACACTTAATAAGAAAACTTAAGAAGAACAATAAGTGTGCTGCTTTGCAAGCACACTTAATAAATAAAAACCACACAAGTGATATCCGCTATTGGCATCCCAGGACCAAGGCCTGCTACCAAGCCAAACATGTTTATTCTCAGTACTTAATAATATTAAGTAAACCGATGGGCAAACTAGTCAACTGAAAATATAAATAAGTATAAAACAAATGTTTTCTTATTATTTCTTACAGCATTAATACGAAACCACTTTCTCGGGAATCTGGTCATCATGTCAGACCACCCTCTACAATGTCCAGTGGGATATCCATGATGAGTGATCAGTCAATGGGACACGGCCCTGAATTCACAGGAGAATTTGCACAAAGCACAAGGTATTTGCGTCCTTTATGCTGTAACACCAGTTAAGTTTGACTTTGCACAGGATATTTTACTCAGGAGTTTCCTTGCTAGATGCAATTTAAAGTAATATGACTACATGTCATTGGATTCATTTATTCAGAGAGATATGGTTTGATCAGGGTTATATAACAAAAACTAGAATGTAATGCCAGAGGAATTACAATAGTGGATGGAAAGCTGCTGTGTTAATGTTGGTGGGGAGATTGCTGAAAAAAAAAAACATTGAATCACTTAATCTTTGAGTTCATACAAACCCTTGTACCAAAAAACCTTGTGCGTCAGGCATTCTTGAGATATCACACTCAAGGTGGGTTTGGCCTTGACATTTGACTTAATCATTCCATACAATCCATACAAATGTTCACACCAAATTTGAAGCATGTGCGTCAAGCCGTTCTGAAGTTGTGACACAAGCATGAAAGCTGGCCTTTGGAAAATGTAATTCAGAGTATGCAATGCAAGACTACTGTACCTGCAAAACGGGGCTTTCAGTTAGTGTTGATGACTGCTCATTCTGCAGCCAGCTAACAATTACTTTGTCAACTTAAAATAATTGAATCAACGTCGCACTGCCACATTTATTCTATATCACTTTTGCACCCTTCATTAATATTAAAGCAACGTTGAAATTCTAACTACAGATCAATGGGATTTCAATGGTATTTCCACTAAAATGAATATTGAAACAATGTTGAAATTACAACCAAACTAAAGATCAACGTGATTTCAGTGGTATTTCAATTGATATTAAACCTCAGTAAACCACTATTAGCCTAACCTGGCAAAATATTGGGAAATTCATATCCTGCTTTATCTACAGCCAGGATAAATTTGGCTAGGCCTAGGTATGTCTTGTTTAGGCTACACAAGCTTGCATAAATAACCATTGACAACTTGTTATCAGTTAAGCAAGTGCATGTATTCACTCTTCATCTAGAAATTTGTGTGTACTGTGTTTTCCTGCCATCCATAGCAGTTGCAGTCAGCCTGATCCTTCAGTGGCAGAGTGAAGCGGCACCTAACAGAAATAGAAGGGGGGGGGACAGCTGTTAGATAAATATGTTCAACTGAGCAACAAACTAACAGCTAAGCAAAGCTACAATCAAGTTATTTTACGCCAGTGGTTCTCAAACTTTTTCTTTCATTCCCCACTTAGATCAAGGGGGCATTTTTAAACCCCACCTGTCCCTCATCGCTCTAAATCAGACGTTTCAGCGATTTCACTCAAATTCTCAAAGGCATAATGCTGTCGCTATCGAGGCGCCTGTCCCATACCTGAATGCAGTAATCTTAGATCTGCTAGGTGAGGTAGGTGCTTGTCTTAGCCTTGTAACTGGAGATTTAACTCATTGAGCCACTCATACAAACGTAGTTCAAAACGAAGGCCAAGTTTCAGCCAGTGATTGATTGCCATTTCCCTCGTCAGCTGGCAATTTGAGTGCTTAGCTAGCTGCTACCGCCTCCACTGCACACAACCGCGAACCTAGAAACATGAACTTACTATGTTGCTAAGCTACAAGTTTGAAGCTAACGCCAGCTTGCTTACTTGATTAGCCGAGTCGTTTTAAACAGACTTCACACACACCATTCAAATACAAAACACAAATATTTCACTTACATTAGGTGTGGTAGGAAAACGTCCGTTTCGTCGTCGTTTGTTGGACGAACCAGACAACAAGGTAAACTTTCTTCAAGAGGATGCTTGACAGCAGCAGTGCCTGTAGAATCGGTAGGAATCAGAGGCAAGGAGAACGCTACTGTGCATGCGCACAAGTTAATTACGGGATGTGTAGTTTTAGGGAGCCCCAGATTGTATGCATTAGAAGCTGAGACCGTTGAATTCACAGGTGACACCTGTGCCAGTGTTCTAATTAGCCCGGGAAATTCTCTGGGAGCTTAACAAGCGCAGCTGGCTTTAGGCATGGCTTTAGGCCATTATGACATCACAGCCATACAAGTCTATGGGGAAAAAATTAGCTTTTTGTCATTTTTAATCCCCTATTTCTCAAAAAGTATAAACTTTTAAGAAAATCTGAAAAAGTTACTCTGTTGTCCAACTCCAGACCTACAAAACGGTTATTTCAACATGTCTGTACGTTAAGCGGTTAGAGTCGCATTAATTCTTGAAAAGGTAAAAAGAAAAAAAGGCTATAATAATAACTAGAAAAGCATTTCCTGAAGGAAATACAGTGCATGAAAATGCAAAAATATGATGAGTTCATATGGTTAAATTATTTGCTTGGTAGATAAGGTTTAATATAGTTGGAATGACTGAACAGTTAAATAGGTTGATAATTGAAATGGTTAAATTATTTAGGCAGATAGTTGACGATAACTAATAGTTGGAATGGCTCCAATGTTTGCTAGTAGTTATGCTAACTATGTTATCAAAGATAATGTTAACCAAGTTACTTAACTTAGCTAATGTTTTCATTTTTATTAGTTATGCTAACTAGCATGTTAGCAATGCTAACATGCTAATTATGTTAACCATGTTACTTAGCTAACCTAGCTAATCATTTTTAGTAGTAATGTTAACTATGCTAACTAGCATGCTAGCATGCTAACTATGCTAACCATGTGATTTAGCTAACTTAGCTAATCATTTTGAGCAGTTTTGTTAAAAATGCTAACTAGCATGTTAACATGCTAACTATGCTAACCACATTACTTAGCTAACTTAGCTAATCATTTTTAGCAGTTTTGCTAAAAATGCTAACTAACATGCTAATATGCTAGCATGCTAACTATGCTAACCACGTTACTTAGCTAACTTAGCTAATCATTTTTAGCAGTTTTGCTAAAAATGCTAACTAGCATGCTAACATGCTAGTTAGCATACAGCTACAGTGGGTAGGAGTCATAGTTGATGACAAGTAACAGTTACAATGGCTGAACAGTTAAAAAGTTCAGTAGTTTAAAGGGTTAAATTGTTTAACAGTGTAATATTGTAGTGAGGACTTCTATTTTGAAACAGTTTTTGGCAGAGGAAGCAGTTGAACAGGATGTGTAGTCTTAATAGTGCCAGTTTGTATGCTTAAAGCCTGAGAATGGCAGTTGGGCCAGCTGGCCTGGCCACCTGCCACAAGATTCTAATTGCGATGATGTCATAAAGGGCAATGTTAAGTCAATGGGGAAATTTTGATAGTTTTTAATTAATAGTTTAAAAAGTATAAAAGTTACAAAGATGAAAAATACATAGCACTCTTGTCCTAAGTAAGACCTACGTAACAAAGTTTGAATGAAGTTTCTACGTTAAACGGTTGAAGCTGCATTAAACGCGTTAGAAGAAGAAGAATAAGAAGAACTAGAAAACGCAATTCCAGGGAATTACCAGTGCATGAAAATGCAAAACATATGGTGTGAAATATATTGTTAAAACAGATGATGTTCTAATTGGCAACCAACATGATGAGGTTTAATATAGTTGGAATGACTGAACTAGGTAGATTAGGTTTAATATAGTTGGGATGACTGAACTAGGTAGATGAGGTTTAATATAGTTGGGATGACTGAACAGTTAAATAGGTGGATAGTTTAAAAGGTTAAATTATTTGCTAGGTAGATGAGGTTTAATATAGTTGGAATGACTGAACAGTTAAATAGGTGGATAGTTTAAAAGGTTAAATTATTTACAGGTAGATGAGGTTTAATGTAGTTGGAATGACTGAACTAGGTAGATGAGGTTTAATATAGTTGGAATGACTGAACAGTTAAATAGGTGGATGGTTTAAAAGGTTAAATTATTTGCTAGGTAGATGAGGTTTAATATAGTTGGAATGACTGAACTAGGTAGATGAGGTTTAATATAGTTGGAATGACTAAACAGTTAAATAGGTGGATGGTTTAAAAGGTTAAATTATTTGCAGGTAGATGAGGTTTAATATAGTTGGAATGACTGAATAGTTAAATAGGTGGACAGTTTAAATGGTTAAATTATTTAATAGGGAATTATTGTAGTGAGGACTTTTATTTTGAAACAGTTGTGGACAGATGAAACAGTTTAACATGATTTGTAGTCTTATAGAATGAGACTGTATGCTTTTAAAGCCTGAGAAACTGACAGTTGGCCACCTGGCCTGGCCACCTGCCACAAGATTCTAATTGCTGTGATGTCATAAAGGCCCAATGTTAAGTCTATGGGGAAATGTTTAATAGTTTTTAATTAATAGTTTAAAAAGTATAAAAGTTACAAAGATGAAAAATACATAGCACCCATGTCCTAAGTAAGACCTACGCAACGCAGTTTGAATGAAGTTTCTACGTTAAACGGTTGAAGCTGCATTAAATGCGTTAGAATATAATAACTAGAAAATGCAATTCCAGGGAATTACCATTGCATGTAAATGCAAAAAAGCTGCTGTGTATAACATTATATTACTTACAGTATGATTATTCAGATTACATAGTCTTACCGTATTCTTGAAAACCACTTACTTGGTTAGATGTTAGCTTAGAGTATATGACAGTCAGTGAAAATAAATTGTCAATTCAATATTGATCAACATTCTTTGTTTTAATACAGCAGAATGATACTCAGAATACACTAATGAACACTTACCAATGTATGCTTGAAGTAAAAATCACAGTTGTGTATATATATACAGAACTTGATAATGCCAATCATATTATCCTAAGACAGATCTATTTATCAGTGGTAAAACTGAACTGGCAGCAACAGCTAGAGGCCTCAGTTAATGGTATTAGGTCAAATTTGATGGTGATATATACACTGAAGAATAAAAGTCAGCCCTTCAGATGATCAGTTTTAGACAGAACTTAGGTTAGAATCTTGTTTTTCACACAGCACAGCTCAGGTCTAAAAAGAGAGATCTAACAGCACAGCTATGTTTTACAGTTGTTACAGCACAGGTATGATTCAGAGGTATGAATGATTCACAAGTATACAAGTTACAATGTCTCAGTAGATCTCGGATAAGTTTCAGTATGGTTAAATGGTATGTGCACAGATATGTTGAGATATGGTCACATGTTTGTAAGAATGTATGTTAGTAGGTATGTTGCTAGCAACATTGTCAGAGATGTATGGTTGACAGGTGTGCACACAGACAGGGACACACGTAATGTCATACACGGTCATCACCACTGGTCTGGTCTGGAACCTAAAAGACAAAAGCAAACAAGTTTAACAGTTATACCAAAACAATACAAGGAATGTCTGCAATTGTACAACTGTTCAATACAACTCATTTATTTAAGTGAAGTTGTTACATTACATTAGGCTGACACATTTTTAACCTAACGACTGACATCGTAAACAGTTTAAGCTTTAAACAATTCTCTCAACAATTCTAGGACAATAAAAATAGGTAGAATATAATCCAATTGTTGTACCATCAAGCTACTGGTAGTTAAGCTTAAATACTAGCCTATAGTATTAAATTGCAAACAAAGCAGAATTCTGTGTTTTATTGTTTTCAGTTTAAGGATAGTTGATAGCTAATCATATTTTTTTACATATAAAACGTTAACAGCTTAGAAAACTTTGCAGGCAATGGGTTTGTTGTTGCAGTTGATAATCATATGAGTAAGGACGGATCATTCTGATACTAAGCATCTTGATAACCAACTGCTATAACTTGAACAGCTTGCTAGGTCTGTCAGCCACATTTTTTCCTACAGATTACAATGTACCACAACTGGAAAGCTTGATTCTCGGGCCAGGCTACACTTTAATTTATAGACCAGAAATGAGTAGGCCAAGTAAACATTGTAGCCTATGTTGACAACACAAACGTTTGGTCGTATGGTCCATTTCCTAACAGTAGCCTATTCATGGCTTTCATAAGATCCCTTTCCACAGGAGTATTAATAAAGCACCAATGCATTCATAATCTAGGTGCTTGATTGTATACACCTGTGGAAAAGGGACCTGATGAAACCCATCAATAGACAAACTATAGCATACCGTGATAGTGTTTACTTAGGCTACGTAAGAATCAGGAGCGTAGAATGAAAACGTAGCCAGCCTGGCCTATTTGATACACAAACAAGCGGTGTACAACGTTAAACATTTGTTAAAATAAAAACAGGAGCATATTTTCTAGCTTTAACTAAAATGTGAACGGTAGAAGCTATAACGTTATGACCATCAACAAGTAGCTAACGTTATTCATGCCATGAATGAAACCCATGATGGGTTTCATCAGGTCCCTTCACACAGTAGGCTAGCCTAGCTACAATCAAGCACCATTCTGCCGAAAGTGACCTGATAGAACCAGAGCCTAGTATCTATATGCCTAACGTTACTAATCTAGTTTACGTTAACGTTGTAGTTAAAACGCTGATGGTTAGTAGGCCTATGAACTAATGCACTAATTAGTGCATTACGTTTGATTGTCGTTCGCTATCGAAACCTAACTTACAGCTAATCGGTCACTGTAAAGTTGACGACATATTAACGTTGATTAACAGTGGGTTTCTTTACATAATACATATCAACGTAGCAAGGTGCTAACGTCAACTATTTCACTAATGTTACCTAACGTTATAACGTTAGTTTAGTTATTTGTGACCCATCATTTCATACATATAACGCTAACGTTACATAATGTTTGACGACATAAATGACTCAAATACCACAAAACCGGAACACTTACCTTGTCTCTAATTAGAGAAATGTGCCTCTGAAGGTTTACAAGCCAATAAAGTGACCACGGCAGGCGAAGACGCCCAGAAGATTCACAGCTCCAGCGGTAGCTCGCGTTCAGCTGTTAATTATTTTCAGCTGCAGATCACGTCATAATGCTTAAAGTTGCCGCCATGGAGGTCAATGTTAAGTCAATGGGAATTTATTGCTCTTTTATCGTAAATATCTCAAAAAGTATAAAGTTTACAAATGTAAAAATGACATTGTACAATTGTCCATTACAAGACCTTTGTAGGAGTGTTTGAATGACGTCAAACGGTTCAGTGGTTTTAGTGTCATTAAACGTCAAATTTGGTCGGAAGAAGAATAATAACAGACTAGAGAATGTAATTCCAGGGAATTACGAGTGCATGAAAATGAAGCTAGGACAGACATAGCATAGCTTAATAAAAGTTGATACTTTAGAAGTAGACAGTTTAAAAGTTGAATGTACATAGTTTAACAGTTGTTAATAGACAGATAGTTTAGTAGACAGATAGTTTAATGAATGCTAATGATGCTAACTAGCTAACTAGCTAGTGAGGACTTTTATTTTGAAACAGTTGAAGGCAGAGGATACAGTTGATGGGAGTCATAGTTGACAAACAGTTACAGTAACAGTTAAACAGTTGATAACAGTTGAACAGTTAAAAAGTTGGATAGTTTAAAGGGACTTTTATTTTGAAACAGTTGTGGGCACAGGAAGCAGTTGAACAGGATCTGCAGTCTTAATACAGCCATATTGTATGCTTAAAGCCTGAGAGAGTGGCTCCAGGTGGCCTGAACACCTGGCATAGGATTCTAATTGCTCTATTGTGATGTCATAATCTAATGTTAAGTCAATGGGGAAATTTTAGTAGTTTTTAATTAATAGTTTAAAAAGTATAAAAGTTACAAAGTTGAAAAATACATAGCTGAAGTCACATAAGTAAGACCTACGCAACGCAGTTTGAATGAAGTTTCTACGTTAAACGGTTGAAGCTGCATTAAACGCACAAAAAGCGTCAGCGGAATAATAATAACATACTAGAGAATGTAATTCCAGGGAATTACGAGTGCATGAAAATGAAGCTAGGACAGACATAGCATAGCTTAATAAAAAGTTGATAGTTTAGACGTAGACAGATTAAAAGTTGAATGTAGATAGTTTAACAGTTGTTAATAGACAGATAGTTTAATAGACAGATAGTTTAATGAATGTTGAAAGTTTAAAAGTTATATGTAGATAGTTTAAAAGTTGTTGACAGACTGATAGTTTAATGCGTGTTGATAGACAAATAGTTTAAAGGCTCTATATAGGTAGATAGTTGACGATAACTGACAGTTGGAATGGCTCTAATGTTTGCTAGCAGTTATGCTAACAAAGCTAATTATTTTGACCAAGTTACTTAGTTAACTTAGCTCATGTTTTCTAGCAGTTTTGGAAAAAATGCTAACAATGCTAATATGCTAACCATGTGACTTAGCTAATTTAGCTAATCATTTTAGCAGTTATGAGGTAGGTGAGGTTTAAAAAGGTTAAATTATTTGCTAGATAGATGAGGTTTAATATAGTTGGAATGACTGAACAGTTAAATAGGTGGATAGTTTAAAAGGTTAAATTATTTGCTAGGTAGATGATGTTTAATATAGTTGGAATGACTGAACTAGGTAGATGAGGTTTAATATAGCTGGAATGACTGAACAGTTAAATAGGTGGATAGTTTAAATGGTTAAATTATTTGCTAGGTAGATGAGTTTTAATATAGTTGGAATGACTGAACTAGGTAGATGAGGTTTAATATAGTTGGAATGACTGAACAGTTAAATAGGTTGATGGTTTAAAAGGTTAAATTATTTGCTAGGTAGATGATGTTTAATATAGTTGGAATGACTGAACTAGGTAGATGAGGTTTAATATAGTTGGAATGACTGTGTAACAATTCAACCCTAAATTCTAAATATGAGATGAACGCTACTAAAATCAGAAAGAAATAATTCGAACACCAGTCATTTGAGTTTAAGTTTAGTGCGGCTTCACGGTCACGTTATGCTTTTTCTCTCTCACAACCAATCCCATACAATTAACAAAATAACCCCTACCCCAAACAGAAATATATAATTCAGTCCAAGCATGTACAGATAAACTTGATCACTTTGTTCTACCCCCAGCCCCAACCCCAAAGTCATATAAAGCGCTACCGCAATTCCAGGTGCGCACAATGTCCAAACAGAGCAGAAAAAGGAGTCGCTCCTCGAAACGGAAAAAAAATGCAATAATCCAATAGTCCCGTAATCAAAAATCCACGAAAATAAACTGTAGGCCTACAGCATAGGAAAAATAAACACCGCGGGCTCACCACACCGAAGGCCTGAATGTTCGAAATGTCCCGCTGCTTCCTCGTTTCTCCCCAGACAGTAGCCACTCCAGCGGGAGGAGCGTTAATCCTTTTTTCGCACGAAATGTGCCGAGAATAACCTGTATGCAGCGTCTATTTCAATTTCTTATTTATGATCTCTGGTAAACGTTTACTCTCCACAAAAACACCTCTCGTCTGGCCTCCCAGCTACCTTTTTTAAAACCTCCCTCCCCTCAGGAATAGGCCAGGTGCACCTCTCACGTGACCTCATTACCTACAGGTACCAGGTAGCCAACCCAAAATACATTTACATTTTCATACATTCTCAAACAAATATTTCATTCCCGTTCAGTTCTATGTAATATTCATACAACTAGAAGGCTCTTACCAACATTATATTCAGGCAGGAAATTAAATAAACATTCCAGTTATTATCCTATCTTATACATTATAAAATTCATAGGACAATAAACATATGTACAGGTTACATATTCCCCCCCCCCCCAACCGGAGGTTAAAAGGGGCTAGGCCCGAAATATGGCTTTAAATTCACCACATTGACCGTATCTGTTTTCTGGTCTTCCCACCTAACTCGGTAATTTAATGGCCCTTGTTTTTTCAGCACTATAGCTGGCCCTGACCATTTAGGTGCAAGCTTAGCTGAAAATTTGGAATCGGCTTTGGACAAGTGATGCGCCCTCACCCAGACTAGGTCTGCCTCACAGAACTGCGCATGTCTTCTACGGGCATTGTAATACCTAGCTTGTCTGTTTTGGGCCGCAAGAACCCGCTGTCTAACTTCCAAAGCCAGGCTGTGTTGTTTCTCCATGGCTGAGTATTGAGACTGAGAAGGGGACGGAGCTAGATGGAAGAGTCGCTCTACAGGTCCCATCAGCCGTCTTCCACACATCAGTTCTGATGGTGATCGCCCGGTTGTCTCATGCTTTGCTGTGTTGATCGCAAACCTGAATTCTGGCAACCACCTGTCCCACTCTCTGTGTTGTTCCTTCACATACGAGGCCATCATGGTCTTTATGGTCCGATTAACTCTCTCTGTGAGGTTCGTCTGTGGGTGATAGCTGGTTGTTAGCTTCTGGGTAACACCCCAGGACTCACACAATTCCCTGATCAGCTGACTAGTGAATTGGGGCCCCCTATCTGAAAGTATGAACCTGGGAACTCCCCAGCGGGTGAATATCTCCTCTCTCAAGATCTTGCAGAGACGAGGGGTTTTGCTGTCACGCATAGGGAAAAGTTCCACCCATTTGGTATAGTAGTCCACTACTACAAATAGGAATGTGTTTCGGCTTTTACTCTTAGGGAGAGGCCCCATAAAGTCAACGCCTAACATTTCACCTGGTTCAGTTACAGAGGTGGATTGCAAGAATCCAGCAGGCTTTTGGTTGTCAGATTTATACTGCTGACAGACTAAGCAGAGCTTCACATACTGCCAGACATCTTTTCGTACCATGGGCCACCAGGCGACATCCAGTATCCTCAGCAGTGTCTTCAGTCTCCCTAGGTGACCAGCGAGGGGACTGTCATGGAAGTACACTAGCACTGTGGACACTAGTTTTTCAGGTACCACAAGCTGGTATTGGATACCATGTTCTTTGGATGGCAAACGGCGATACAGAACATCTTGCTTGACTTCGAAGGCAATCCTATCTGTACGGGTCACGTCTACTTCTGCAGCCAACTTCCAGTACTCCGTCAGAGCCTCATCGGCCTTCTGAGTGCGCGCTACCTCAGCTAGATCGACAGGGAAAGATGGAGGTTCTGGTCTTGAGGCTCGTGAAGTACAGGCAGTGACACTAGCCCGTTCAGGGATAGCCCGTGAGAGAGCATCAGGTAAGTGGTTGAGACACCCTTTTCGATATGTCACTTTGAAGTTGAATGCTTGGAGTCTCAACGTCCAACGGGTCAGGCGTGAAGTGGTTTTAGGGGAATTAAACACCCAGGACAGGGCCGCATGGTCAGTATATACTATAAAGGCAGGCCCTTCAAGGTAGTGCCTCCATTTTTCCACTGCCCAGACCACCGCTAGACACTCCTTCTCTGATGTGGAATAGTTGAGCTCAGCTCCCTTAAGCGCTCGGAAGCCATAGGCGATGGCCTGCTCTGACCCCTGGACCTCCTGGGTTAGCACCGCGCCTAGACCCACGGCGCTGGCGTCTGTGTGGACCTGGAAAGGCAGGGATGGATCAGGCTGTACCAGTATAGGTGGACTCTGCAGCGCTTGTTTCAGACATTCAAAGCTACGCTGGCAGTCAGGGGTCCATTGCCACTGGACCCCTTTCTTCTTGAGGCTGTTAAGAGGTGCTGTTATGTCTGCAAAGCGAGGTATGAATTTATGATACCACCCTGCCATCCCTATGAACCGCTGTAGCTCTTTTACATCAGTAGGGGGTGGGAAATCCCTTACAGCGCTTATCTTTCCTGGGTCCACTTCCACTCCCTTGATGGACACAATGTGCCCAAGAAACTTCAGCTGAGGCTGAAAAAAGTGACATTTTCTCATATTGAGTGTTAAGTTCGCTCCCTGGAGTTTGTGGAAAACAGCTTCAAGGTCTTGGATATGCCGGTCGAGAGAGGGGGAAAAGACGATGATGTCATCTATGTAAACAAAGCATAGTTTCCCTCGCAAGTCCCCAAGTACCTTCTCCATGAGTCGCTGAAATGAAGCAGCTGAATTCTTCAATCCGAAAGGTAACACTCTGAACTGATATAGCCCAAAAGGTGTGGCTACAGCAGTTTTGGCTTTGCTGTCTTCTTCCAGCATCACCTGCCAATACCCTGACTTCAGGTCCAGAGTGCTGAACACTGCCGCTCCATGAAGAGACTCTAAGATGTCATGTATTAAAGGCATGGGATATGCGTCCAGCTGGGTCTTCACATTCAATCTCCGGTAATCTATGCAAAACCTGAATGAACCATCAGGTTTCCCAACAAGAACTACCGGAGCAGACCAGGTAGAGTCAGAGGGCTCAATCACACCGTCTTCTAACATCTTATCCAGGTGCTCTTTAATTATGGCCTTTTTCATAGGTGACACTCGGTAGGCCCTGCATCTCACTGGCATTTCATCGGTGGTGTGGATAGAGTGTTTAATCACCTGTGTTCTTCCCACTGTATCCGTACAGACTGTTGACCACTTCTCCACCAGGGGGAGCAACACAGCTGGAAGAGCATCCTTCCATGACTCCTCAGGCGCTGCGGTAGCCAGAGGCTTATTTTGCGCCATGTAAAGTTTGACGTGGGACCAGGTCAAACAGTCAGGCGTGCGTCGGAGGAAAGGGTAAAAAGTCACCCCACTCGCTGTCTTCACCCCGTAGGTCTGGTCGCCCATGTTGATTTGCGTAGATGTTTTAGCCAGGAAATCAAGGCCGAGAATAAGAGGGAAAGCTAGGTCAGACTCTCGCATCACGTAAGTCTCTATGGACCAATGGGCTCCATGCCAGTCATACACCAGCAGAACTTTGCCAAGTGCATCATGGGACTTCCCATCCGCAAGCACAAATGTTTGCGCTTCACATGGAGAAAGCTTGTGAGCAGCGATGCCTAATGTCTTCCATAGACTCTCTCTTATTAAAGAAAAAGTGCATCCAGTGTCCACCACGGCATCCCCTCGTAACCGTCTGATTGCGATAGGTACCACCAACAGGGGAAGTGGTGATATGACCTCGTTCTTGCTCTGCACCACACCTAATTCAGATCTGGGGTTATCTCTTGAGCGTCGGGGTGTTTTCTCAGCATCACTTTTTGGTTGAGGACAGTTCTTTACTTTAAGCCAGTAGTCTTTCTTGGAGGCCCAGTCCTTTTCTACCATTGAGCCCACCCTCACCAGGTCGCTGACTGTCTGCACTGTTCCCCTAAGACAACCTGCAAGCGT
The DNA here is from genome assembly GCF_046254945.1 of Alosa pseudoharengus. Classification (NCBI taxonomy): domain Eukaryota; kingdom Metazoa; phylum Chordata; class Actinopteri; order Clupeiformes; family Clupeidae; genus Alosa; species Alosa pseudoharengus. The sequence continues at coordinate 792,381 of NW_027468704.1, read as the reverse complement.
GGGATTGCAACTGTTCAGGATGCGGCGCACTAATTCTGCCTCTGGAATGTCAGGCTTCCACTTTAGGCACATGGCTCTGTAGTCATAAGCAAAGTCACGCAAACATTGACCTGGAGTCTGCACCATTTCCTTTAGTCGCTCTTCCACCTCTGTGAGGTAATCTGATGGAAGAAATGCTAATTGGATTGCGTTCTTAAATTCCTCCCAGTTTTTTACTTTTGCTCTTTCTGCCATCCACCAACTATGGGCCGGGCCCTTTAGCACAGACGAAAGGGTGGCAATAATATCAGCATCAGGCAGAGGTCTCAATGATAAGAAATCTTCACATTGCTCTATAAACCTGATAACATCAGTCACTCCCCGTGACTCCCCAAAGGTTGGAAATTCTAGCCTTACTGGAGGTTTGTGATAGACAGGGGCTATACTTTTACTAGATGTGGAGGTGCTGGCCTCAACTGACCTTGGAGTGGAGGTTACTTTTGGCTGCACTGGCCTACCTAGCGCCATTCTTTGCATCTCTTTCCTCCATTGTTCATCCCTCCTCAAAAAGCAATCATAGACAGCTTGCTCCAATTTTCGGGTAGCCTCTGTAAAGGTAGTTTGCATATGGTTAAATCCAGTGTGTACGTACTCTCTAAGGCTCTCTTCCCTTCGAATGGAACTTTCTATTGATTTCTCAAATTCTGTCTCAAGTGCTTTAATTTTTTCACTCATGTCCTCCAGAGAAGTGCTCATTTCCTTTATCTCCTCTGTGGTGGCAAATGCATTGGGTGGGAGGTCGTTACTTTCCTCTTCATCCTCTTTGTCACTCCCGTCTTCCGACAATACATACAAATCATTCAGCATTGAAGACGAGACTTCCTCATCAGACTCTCGTCTTGGCTCTCTAAATGTTACGAACTGCGGAGAGCGATAATCTATAGGGTCTCGTCCTCCCTCAGTCTCATACTCGCTACCGCTCATTATGGTATAATTAGTAAAGTAAGTAAAATACAAATAACTACTATAACTGGGTCCCCGTACGGGCCACCATATGTAACAATTCAACCCTAAATTCTAAATATGAGATGAACGCTACTAAAATCAGAAAGAAATAATTCGAACACCAGTCATTTGAGTTTAAGTTTAGTGCGGCTTCACGGTCACGTTATGCTTTTTCTCTCTCGCAACCAATCCCATACAATTAACAAAATAACCCCTACCCCAAACAGAAATATATAATTCAGTCCAAGCATGTACAGATAAACTTGATCACTTTGTTCTACCCCCAGCCCCAACCCCAAAGTCATATAAAGCGCTACCGCAATTCCAGGTGCGCACAATGTCCAAACAGAGCAGAAAAAGGAGTCGCTCCTCGAAACGGAAAAAAAATGCAATAATCCAATAGTCCCGTAATCAAAAATCCACGAAAATAAACTGTAGGCCTACAGCATAGGAAAAATAAACACCGCGGGCTCACCACACCGAAGGCCTGAATGTTCGAAATGTCCCGCTGCTTCCTCGTTTCTCCCCAGACAGTAGCCACTCCAGCGGGAGGAGCGTTAATCCTTTTTTCGCACGAAATGTGCCGAGAATAACCTGTATGCAGCGTCTATTTCAATTTCTTATTTATGATCTCTGGTAAACGTTTACTCTCCACAAAAACACCTCTCGTCTGGCCTCCCAGCTACCTTTTTTAAAACCTCCCTCCCCTCAGGAATAGGCCAGGTGCACCTCTCACGTGACCTCATTACCTACAGGTACCAGGTAGCCAACCCAAAATAATAATAATAATAATAACTAGAGAATGTAATTCCAGGGAATTACGAGTGCATGAAAATGAAGCTAGGACACACATAGCATAGCTTAATAAAAGTTGACAGTTTAGAAGTAGACAGTTTAAAAGTTGAATGTAGATAGTTTAACAGTTGTTAATAGACAGATAGTTTAATAGACATATAGTTCAATGAATGTTGAAAGTTTAAAAGTTAAATGTAGATAGTTTAAAAGTAGTTGACAGACTGATAGTTTAATGTGTGTTGATAGACAAATAGTTAAAAGGCTCTATATAGGTAGATAGTTGACGATAACTGACAGTTGGAATGGCTCTAATGTTTGCTAGCAGTTATTCTAACTATGTTATCAAAGATAACAATGTTAACCAAGTTACTTAACTTAGTTAACTTAACTACTAAATATGAAAACCTTAGCTATGCTAACTAGCATGTTAACATGCTGACTATATTAACCATGTTACTTAGCTAATCATTGTTAGCAGTTTTGTTAAAAATGCTAACTAACATGCTAACATGCTAACTATGCTAACCATGTTACTTAGCTAATCATTTTAGCAGTTTTGCTAAAAATGTTAACTAGCATGCTAACATGCTAGCATGCTAACCATGTTACTTAACTAACTTAGCTAATCATTTTTATCAGTTTTGCAAAAAAATGCTAACTAGCATGCTAACATGCTAGCATGCTAACTATGCTAACCATGTGACTTAGCTAACTTAGCTAATCATTTTTATCAGTTTTGCAAAAAATGCTAATTAGCATGCTAACATGCTAGCATGCTAACATGCTAGCATGCTAACTATGCTAACCATGTGACTTAGCTAACTTAGCTAATCATTTTTAGCAGTTTTGCAAAAAATGCTAATTAGCATGTTAACATGCTAACATGCTAACTATGCTAACCAAGTTACTTAGCTAACTTAGCTAACTAGCTACAGTGGGTAGGAGTCATAGTTGATGACAAGTAACAGTTACAATGGCTGAACAGTTAAAAAGTTCAGTAGTTTAAAGGGTTAAATTGTTTAACAGTGAAATATTGTAGTGAGGACTTTTATTTTGAAACAGTTTTTGGCAGAGGAAGCAGTTGAACAGGATGTGTAGTCTTAATAGGGCCAGTTTGTATGCTTAAAGCCTGACACTGGCAGTTGATGCTGGTGGCCTGGCCACCTGGCCTAGGATTCTAATTGCTTAACGGCAGTCTTAATAGAGCCATATTTATTGTATGCTTAAAGCCTCAGACAGAGTATATAGTTTAAAAGTTAAATGTAGATAGTGTAATGGATGTTGATAGACAGAAAGTTGAATGGATGTTGATAGGCAGATTGTTTAATAGATGTTGATGGATAGTTTAATGGGTGGATGAGTGAATGGTTTGAAGAGGATGAATGGATAGAAAGTTGGATGAAATGTGTCTTATATCCTTGTAGAATGGAGAGACAGAGAGAGTTGGTCTAGTTCAGTAGAAAGCAGTTGATACAGGTGCAATCAGTTGAACTGATTCTTTGATGGGGCCTAGATGAGCAGCTGGAAGATGATACCAGGTGCAAATCAAGTTAATTAGTCCATTGTGATGTCATCAGCCCATGTTAAGTCTATGGGGAAATTTTGAGTAGTTTTTAATTAATAGTTTAAAAAGTATAAAAGTTACAAAGATGAAAAATACAAAGCCCACATGTCATAAGTAAGACCTACGCAACGCAGTTTGAATGAAGTTTCTACGTTAAACGGTTGAAGCTGCATTAATTGCGTTAGAAGAAGAAGAATAATAATAATAAGAAGAAGAAGCCTAGGAAGAACAGTAGAGTGCATTTTCATGCACTCTAATAAAATGCCTTGGAATAACAGTACAGTGCATTTTCATGCACTGTAACTAGAAAAGCATTTCCTGAAGGAAATACAGTGCATGAAAATGCAAAAAATATGATGTAAAATATCATACAGAGTAAAAACAAACTATATTGGTTGCTAGGTAGATGAGGTTTAATATAGTTGGAGTGACTGAACAGTTAAATAGGTGGATAGTTTATATGGTTAAATGATTTGCTTGGAAGATAAGGTTTAATATAGTTGGAATGATTGAACGGTTAAATAGGTGGACAATACTTAACTTAGTTAACTTAGCTAATGCATTTTTAGTAGTTAGCAATGCTAACATGCTAACTATGCTAACCATGTGACTTAGCTAACTTAGCTAATCATTTTTAACAGTTTTGTAAAAAAATGCTAACTAGCATGCTAACATGCTAGCATGCTAACTATGCTAACCATGTGACTTAGCTAACTTAGCTAATCATTTTTAGCAGTTTTGTAAAAAATGCTAACTAGCATGCTAACATGCTAGCATGCTAACTATTCTAACCATGTGACTTAGCTAACTTAGCTAATCATTTTTAGCAGTTTTGCTAAAAATCTGTATTAAACGCACAAAAAGCGTTAGAAGAAGAATAAGAACTAGAAAAGCATTTCCTGAAGGAAATACAGTGCATGAAAATGCAAAAAATATGATGTAAAATATCATACAGAGTAAAAACAAACTATATTGGTTGTTAGTTAGATTAGGTTTAATATAGTTGGAGTGACTGAACAGTTAAATAGGTGGATAGTTTATATGGTTAAATGATTTGCTTGGTAGATAAGGTTTAATATAGTTGGAATGATTGAATGGTTAAATAGGTGGATAATACTTAACTTTAGTAGTTATGCTAACTAGCATGTTAGCAATGCTAACATGCTAACTATGTTAACCATGTTCCTTAGCTAACTTAGCTAATCATTTTTAGCAGTTTTGCTAAAAATGCTAACTAGCATGCTAACATGCTAGCATGCTAACTATGCTAACCATGTGACTTAGTTAACTTAGCTAATCATTTTTAGCAGTTTTGCTAAAAATGCTAACTAGCATGTTAACATGCTAGCATGCTAACTATGCTAACCATGTGACAGCTAATTTAGCTGATCATTTTTAGCAGTTTTGCTAAAAATGCTAACTAGCATGCTAACATGTTAGCATGCTAACTATGCTAACCATGTGACTTAGCTAATCATTTTTAGCAGTTTTGAAAAAAATGCTAACTAGCATGCTAACATGTTAGCATGCTAACTATGCTAACCATGTGACTTAGCTAACTTAGCTAATCATTTTTAGCAGTTTTGCTAAAAATGCTAACTAGCATGCTAACTAGCATGCTAACATGCTAACTATGCTAACCAAGTTACTTAGCTAACTTAGCTAACTAGCTACAGTGGGTAGGAGTCATAGTTGATGACAAGTAACAGTTACAATGGCTGAACAGTTAAAAAGTTCAGTAGTTTAAAGGGTTAAATTGTTTAACAGTGAAATATTGTAGTGAGGACTTTTATTTTGAAACAGTTTTTGGCAGAGGAAGCAGTTGAACAGGATGTGTAGTCTTATAGAATGAGACTATGCTTAAAGCCTGAGAAACTGACAGTTGGCCACCTGGCCTGGCCACCTGGCCTGGCCATCTGGCAGAAGATTCTAATTGCTGTGATGTCATAAAGGCCCAATGTTAAGTCAATGGGGAAATTTTGATTAGTTTTTAATTAATAGTTTAAAAAGTATATAAGTTACAAAGATGAAAATTACAAAGCCCACATGTCCTAAGTAAGACCTACGTAACATAGTTTGAATGAAGTTTCTACGTTAAATGGTTGAAGCTGCATTAAGTGCGTTAGAAGAAGAATAATAACTAGAAAAGCATTTCCTGAAGGAAATACAGTGCATGAAAATGCAAAAAATATATACTATATAAACTATATTGGTTGCTAGGTAGATGAGGTTTAATATAGTTGGAATGACTGAACAGTTAAATAGGTGGATAGTTTATACAGTTAAATGATTTGCTTGGTAGATAAGGTTTAATATAGTTGGAATGATTGAACGGTTAAATAGGTGGATAATACTTAACTTAGTTAACTTAGCTAATGTTTTCATTTTTAGTAGTTATGCTAACTAGCATGTTAGCAATGCTAACATGCTAACTATGTTAACCATGTTACTTAGCTAACTTAGCTAATCATTTTTAGCAGTTTTGCTAAAAACGCTAACTAGCATGCTAACATGCTAGCATGCTAACTATGCTAACCATGTGACTTAGTTAACTTAGCTAATCATTTTTAGCAGTTTTGCTAAAAATGCTAACTAGCATGTTAACATGCTAGCATGCTAACTATGCTAACCATGTGACTTAGCTAATTTAGCTGATCATTTTTAGCAGTTTTGTAAAAAATGCTAACTAGCATGCTAACATGCTAGCATGCTAACTATGCTAACCATATTACTTAGCTAACATAGCTAATCATTTTTAGCAGTTTTGCTAAAAATGCTAACTAGCATGCTAACATGTTAGCATGCTAACTATGCTAACCATGTGACTTAGCTAACTTAGCTAATCATTTTTAGCAGTTTTGCTAAAAATGCTAACTAGCATGCTAACATGCTAACATGCTAACTATGTTAACCATGTGACTTAGCTAACTTAGCTAATCATTTTTAGCAGTTTTGCTAAAAATGCTAACTAGCATGCTAACATGCTAGCATGCTAACTATGCTAACCAAGTTACTTAGCTAACTTAGCTAACTAGCTACAGTGGGTAAGAGTCATAGTTGATGACAAGTAACAGTTACAATGGCTGAACAGTTAAAAAGTTCAGTAGTTTAAAGGGTTAAATTGTTTAACAGTGAAATATTGTAGTGAGGACTTTTATTTTGAAACAGTTTTTGGCAGAGGAAGCAGTTGAACAGGATGTGTAGTCTTAATAGGGCCAGTTTGTATGCTTAAAGCCTGAGAATGGCAGTTGGGCCAGCTGGCCTGAACACCTGCCATAAGATTCTAATTGCTGTGATGTCATAAAGGGCAATGTTAAGTCAATGGGAAAATTTTGATAGTTTTTAATTAATAGTTTAAAAAGTATAAAAGTTACAAAGTTGAAAAATACAAAGCCCACATGTCCTAATTAAGACCTACGCGTCAATGTTTGAATGAAGTTTCTACGTTAAACGGTTGAAGCTGCATTAACTGCGTTAGAAGAAGAGGAATAATAAGAACTAGAAAAGCATTTCCTGAAGGAAATACAGTGCATGAAAATGCAAAAAATATGATGTAAAATATCATACAGAGTAAAAACAAACTATATTGGTTGCTAGGTAGATGAGGTTTAATATAGTTGGAGTGACTGAACAGTTAAATAGGTGGATAGTTTATATGGTTAAATGATTTGCTTGGTAGATTTAATATAGTTGGAATGATTGAACGGTTAAATAGGTGGATAATACTTAACCTAGTTAACTTAGCTAATGTTTTCATTTTTAGTAGTTATGCTAACTAACATGTTAGCAATGCTAACATGCTAACTATGTTAACCATTATACTTAGCTAACTTAGCTAATTATTTTTTATAGTTTTGCTAAAAATGTTAACTAGCATACTAACGTGTTAGCATGCTAACTATGCTAACCATGTGACTTAGCTAACTTAGCTAATCATTTTTAACAGTTTTGCTAAAAATGCTAACTAGCATGTTAACATGTTAGCATGTTAACTATGCTAACCACGTTACTTAGCTAACTTAGCTAATCATTTTTAGTAGTTTTGCTAAAAATGCTAACCAGCATGCTAACTAGCATGCTAACATGCTAGCATGCTAACTATGCTAACCAAGTTACTTAGCTAACTTAGCTAACTAGCTACAGTGGGTAGGAGTCATAGTTGATGGCAAGTAACAGTTACAATGGCTGAACAGTTAAAAAGTTCAGTAGTTTAAAGGGTTAAATTGTTTAACAGTGAAATATTGTAGTGAGGACTTTTATTTTGAAACAGTTTTCGGCAGAGGAAGCAGTTGAACAGGATGTGTAGTCTTAATAGGGCCAGTTTGTATGCTTAAAGCCTGAGAATGGCAGTTGATGCAGGTGGCCCGAACACCTGCCATAGGATTCTAATTGCTTAACGGCCGTATTGTGATGTCATAATCTAATGTTAAGTCAATGGGGAAATTTTGATAGTTTTTAATTAATAGTTTAAAAAGTATAAAAGTTACAAAGATGAAAAATACAAAGCCTACATGTCCTAATTAAGACCTACGCGGCAATGTTTGAATGAAGTTTCTACGTTAAACGGTTGAAGCTGCATTAACTGCGTTAGAAGAAGAAGAATAATCAGAAGAATAAGAAGAACTAGAAAAGCATTTCCTGAAGGAAATACAGTGCATGAAAATGCAAAAATATGATGAGTTCATATGGTTAAATTATTTGCTTGGTAGATAAGGTTTACTATAGTTGGAATGACTGAACAGTTAAATAGGTTGATAATTGAAATGGTTAAATTATTTAGGCAGATAGTTGACGATAACTAACAGTTGGAATGGCTCCAATGTTTGCTAGTAGTTATGCTAACTATGTTAACAAAGATAATAATGTTAACCAAGTAACCATGCTAACTAGCATGCTAACAATGTTAAAATGTTAACTATGCTAACCATATGACTTAGCTAACCTAGCTAATCATTTTTATTAGTTATGATAACTATGCTAATTAAAATGCTAACATGCTAACTATGCTAACCATGTGACTTAGCTAACTTAGCTAATCATTTTTAGCAGTTTTGCAAAAAATGCTAACTAGCATGCTAACATGCTAGCATGCTAACTATGCTAACCATGTGACTTAGTTAACTTAGCTAATCATTTTTTGCAGTTTTGCAAAAAATGCTAACTAGCATGCTAACATGCTAGCATGCTAACTATGCTAACCATGTGACTTTGCTAACTTAGCTAATCATTTTTAGCAGTTTTGCAAAAAATGCTAACTAGCATGCTAACATGCTAGCATGCTAACTATGCTAACCATGTGACTTAGCTAACTTAGCTAATCATTTTTAGCAGTTTTGCTAAAAATGTTAACTAACATGCTAACATGCTAGCATGCTAACTATGCTAACCATGTGACTTAGCTAACTTAGCTAATCATTTTTAGCAGTTTTGCTAAAAATGCTAACTAGCATGCTAACATGCTAACTATGTTAACCATGTGACTTTGCTAACTTAGCTAATCATTTTTAGCAGTTTTGTAAAAAATGCTAACTAGCATGCTAACATGCTAGCATGCTAACTATGCTAACCATGTGACTTAGCTAACTTAGCTAATCATTTTTAGCAGTTTTGCTAAAAATGCTAACTAGCATGCTAACATGCTAACTATGCTAACCATGTGACTTAGCTAACTTAGCTAATCGTTTTTAGCAGTTTTGCTAAAAATGCTAACTAGCATGCTAACTAGCATGCTAACATGCTAGCATGCTAACTATGCTAACCAAGTTACTTAGCTAACTTAGCTAACTAGCTACAGTGGGTAGGAGTCATAGTTGATGACAAGTAACAGTTACAATGGCTGAACAGTTAAAAAGTTCAGTAGTTTAAAGGGTTAAATTGTTTAACAGTGAAATATTGTAGTGAGGACTTTTATTTTGAAACAGTTTTTGGCAGAGGAAGCAGTTGAACAGGATGTGTAGTCTTAATAGGGCCAGTTTGTATGCTTAAAGCCTGAGACTGGCAGTTGAAACAGGTGGCCCGAACACCTGCCATAGGATTCTAATTGCTTAACGGCCGTATTGTGATGTCATAATCATAATGTTAAGTCAATGGGGAAATTTTGATTAGTTTTTAATTAATAGTTTAAAAAGTATAAAAGTTACAAAGTTGAAAAATACAAAGCTCACATGTCCTAAGTAAGACCTACGTAACATAGTTTGAATGAAGTTTCTACGTTAAACGGTTGAAGCTGCATTAAGTGCGTTAGAAGAAGAATAATAATAAAATGCCTTGGAATAACAGTACAGTGCATTTTCATGCACTGTAATAAGAAGAAGCCTAGGAAGAACAGTACAGTGCATTTTCATGCACTGTAATAAGAAGCCTAGGAAGAACAGTACAGTGCATTTTCATGCACTGTAATAAAATGCCTAGGAAGAACAGTACAGTGCATTTTCATGCACTGTAATAATAAAATGCCTTGGAATAACAGTACAGTGCATTTTCATGCACTGTAATAAGAAATTTTGGAAGAACAGTATAGTGCATTTTCATGCACTATAAAAAGCCTTGGAATAACAGTACAGTGCATTTTCATGCACTGTAATAAGAAGCCTAGGAAGAACAGTACAGTGCATTTTCATGCACTGTAATAAAATGCCTTGGAATAACAGTACAGTGCATTTTCATGCACTGTAATAAAATGCCTTGGAATAACAGTACAGTGCATTTTCATGCACTGTAATAAGAAGCCTAGGAAGAACAGTATAGTGCATTTTCATGCACTATAATAAATCGGATAACAATAGAGTGCATTTTCATGCACTCTAATAAGAAGAACAGTGATAATAGTCCATTGCATTTTCATGCACTGTAATAAGAAGCCTAGGAAGAACAGTATAGTGCATTTTCATGCACTATAATAATAATAAGAAGAAGCCAGGAGATTTCAAGATAGTGGATTCCATCCACTATAATTATGAAATTCAAAACACTTTAAGTTTAAAACAGAACAGAAATGGCTTCCTAAAGCAAACTTGCCTAAATCCCATGGTTTTCCCTCACTTTGCATTTTGAAACTAAGGTGAATTCCCAAAATATGATTTTTGGACATGGAGGATATTGTATCTAGTTTATGAGCCATATAGATTTGTCACTGTTTCCTTTCATCAGTACCACAAATTATTTGGTAACACTCTACTTTACGGGTGAGTTCATAACACATTCATAGCAGCTGTCATAAACTGCACATAAAGCATTCATGACTGTTTCATGAGACATGACTCAACATTCATACCAAACCTTTTATGAATGTGGAAGACAGAACGACGAAAACTTGTCAAAATAAAAGTCCAACAATCTCAAAGGTAAACTAGCATACATTCAGCTGACCCGTATTTGTGTAACCTGGCTACCATTAATTTAATCGGTAACACTTTACTTGACGGGTGAGTTCATAACACATTCATAGCAGCTGTCATAAACAGCACATAAAGCATTCATGACTGTTTCATGAGACATGACTCATCATTCTTCCACATTCATGAAAGGTTTGGTATGAATGTTGAATTGGGTTCTATGGAACTATTTATTTGTTTCTGATTGGCCGAGAGACGTTCCATGAGTTGGAATATCCCTGGACATTTCAACTCAGACTTTGCACAGCTAATAATCAATCACTCCGCGATACAATGCGAAGATTTGACACAATGTTCTCATCCCAGCTCTCCACTATTTTAAGCAATGGGTTACTCCTTAGCAAACATAACAGTGCTTCACCACATCTGTGGATTAAGCCACACAGTCAATGTAAGTAAGATAAACGAGGATGCTAATTGTTCTCAGCATTGCCCGCATTTTGTAGGGCCTATAATATGATTGTCACTTGGAGGAGACTTGTAGATAACTAACGTGCTAGCATCGTGTCAGAAAAACATATGGGGCTGTGCACAGTAGTCAGTGGCGCAAAAAGTGGGTATGCGCTATATGCGGCGCATAGGGGCGCAGCGCCGTGGGGGCGGCAAAGCGATGGCAATAAAATAATAATATATTTGGTATATTCTATATGTAGCTACTGTTGTACTTACTGTACGTTTCTTAATCATTTCTGCATTTCCTCAATGTTAAATAACATTTTAGAGGACTAACAGGCTAGAGTAGGCGCCCTATCTCATAAGATTCCATTATAGAATTTTGACATAGAAAAGGGAGTGGGGGCGCTGTGAGCGCTGAGTGAGCAGGTACGAGTAGTGAGTTTTTGTCAATGGAAAAAGATGGATACAGCAAAAAAAGCTGTAGGGGGCTAAACATAGAAAAAGAAAGAGGGGAAATGAGATGGCATGTCAAGGGATGCGACAGTAGTTAAATAAGTGGATGGTGAAAAGCAACAGGTAGGATTTAAAGTGTAACGTCTGTGCTTGGAGGCTTGCAAATATTCATGTTAACAGACTAACTAGCGTTTGTTAAGCATATGCCGATTGAAACATATCCTATTCCATTAAGATAGCTAGGTGGCTACCATGCTCATACTGAACTTTTAATGGCAAACATGGCAAACTGGAAACAGAAATGCCACGCTAGCAACAACTCATTACATGTTTCCATTTCCTAACAATCCTAATATTAATAGCTTAATATTGTGCTGATAATGTGGCAAACAAAGGCTAAAGTTGGATCAGCCTCATCCTGTGAGAACCGTTTAGACTCTCTTAAAGTGACAATGCACCATTTAACAATACTTCAAGTTCAAATTGGCAGAATTTCTTAAAAAATAATAATTTACACAAATAGTGTAAATTATTGGCCTTTTGTTTTACTTTAGTTGTTTGTTTGTTTGTTTTTTGTTGGGGGGGGGGGGGGCACCAATTTGTTGTTGCATACCCCTCAAAAAATGGGTAGCTGCGCCCCTGACAGTAGTGTAAGCATTTATTCACCATAAATTAATAAAGTTGAGTGGTTCTGCAATGTAGGCTATGTTTCCGTTTTTTTGCAGTACCATGTCCCTTACATGACATGGCCCAGTGTCCTTGTAACATGCATGCAGCAAAGCTAGATATGAATGTGATTTCAGCCCGACTTTCAACATTTCTTTCAAGAAGACACGTAAACCACAAAGACCCGTAACGAGGGATCTGGAATGTTGTTTACCTAGCAACCAAGACGCTGTCTATTGAAAAGGGAACTATTTTTGATGCGTAAGAACGATATCGAAATTAACATGTTTAAACAATAATGGGGTGTTTTCAGATTATTTAGTTTGTGGTAGAATTGTTGTATAAAAGCAATATAACACTCGTGATCGTGGGATTGGTCATGGATATTTTCATGGCTGTTGTTGCCTGCGCCACTTGGCCTCTTGGCTACGGCCGAACAACACCCGTGGGAATATCCATGACCAACCCCACTCTCACTCGTGCTATATTGCTTAATTGTCTCATGAAACAGTCATGAATGAGTGCAGTGTATGACAGCTGCTATGAATGTGTTATGAACTCACCCGTCAAGTAAAGTGTTACCATTTAATCTCTCCAGCCTTTGTAAATATTTCATGAATATCTTATGAAGTCTACATCGAATGTCACTTTACTATACAAGTTGTGAAGTATTCGTAATCACTGGGAGGTCAACCAGCCTACATTCAGCTGACCCGTATTTATGTAACCTGGAACGGTTGGGCATTCCCAGTAGCAAAAGATGAGAAATCATTTGCAAAGGTTACATCACAAAACAAATACATTTTTATGAAACAAAAATTATTTGCTTGACCGTGTTTTGTCTTTTTGGCACTGGAGTAGCCCATTAACTCAGATGTGACGTGATCAGGTAAGAGGTTTGGAGAAAAAACGGCAATGCTGCTTTGCGATCGTTGGACTTTTATTTTGACAAGTTGTCGTCGCTCTATCTTCCATATTCATGAAAGGTTTGGTATGAATGTTGAGTCATGTCTCATGAAACCGCCATGAATGCTTTATGTGCAGTCTATGAATGTGTTATGAACTCAACTGTAAAGTAAAGTGTTACCAATTATTTAAAGTGTCAGGCAAAAGAGAGGAGATTCCTACATAGATACACGTTTATAAGAAACTGTCTGAAACAATTATTTATAGTTAGTGCCTTACCATCCTGTCCCAAAGTATTCCATTCAGTGTCTGTTGTCAAGTGTCTGAATACAGCTCCAATGCAATAATCAACTAAATATAAAACAAGAAGAAAAAAACTCTTATATGACCGCTATGCTAGTGGCGGTCATAATAATATTTCATGCATTCCTCTTAGACTGATATATACTAAGGGGATATGAGCAAAACAAATCTAAAGTTTAGTTTCATGTGCTCACACAAAACTTTAATGTTCTCACTCAAAACTTTCATGTGCTCAAATGAAACCTTCATGTGCGCGCATGAAAAGGTTTTGTGTGAGCACCTGAAAGTTTTGTGTGGAAAGTTGGCTAATGATGCAATACCTCCCCTTCCCCTAGATTTTGCCCTAACCCTCGTTTTTGCGCGTTCACGTGTAGGGGTAGGGTGTCCCATTACTTTAGGAAGCAAGGGGGAGTGCTATTTTCCCCTTAAAATCAACCCTCAAACTATAGTGAGGTTCGATGCAGGCTTAAAACGAAGTGGGAGATGACATTACTCAGGATACCTTGCGAGCTGGACAATTTTTTTTAACCAAGATGGCGGACACCACTGGAAAGGAACACTTACATTGTTCATAGAGTATTTTCTCAAATAAGCATGTTCAAATTTCTAAAAATGTTGGCATATATTAGTTTGATGCACATCCAAAGGACTGTCGAGTTTTGAACACTAATGTAAGAAAATATCTCACAAAGCTATCTGACAATGTTCATGATATCTGCTGAGTGCTTTGAGAGAGTCTGCCCATCAAATAACGTTATACTTCTGATCTGGGTATTTTTGTCAATATTTAGGATGTGTGTTCCGGCGTTCATATGAATATCGTACATATAGACATACATAAATCAACACAGCCCACACAACAGGCAACACAACCACTGGAACTGGCAATTTCCTGAATGAAAATAGTAGTGGACCACTACCAGTAGACACGTTGACGCTGCGTGTGACGTAGGTGAGCACGTTTGCACGATCTTCATCCCCACTTAATTCCCTCATCGAGGGGACCAAATGGAAGTTTAAAGGGGGAGAAATGGGACAGGCCCTTAGTCTACTGTATAAAGACTTTGTTTGTAGGTCAACATTATATTAGCCTACTATATGATGCTGTCTATATGATACAATCTAGTTTGAAACAATACAGCTGACATTCATAAAAAGCAATATACTAAAGGCATTACATTTGTTCTTCATTGTTGCAATTCATGAATGGATTTAAATAATCATGTCTAAACATCAGGAAGTTCTGGCAAAATATAAAAACATGTACAGTATACGTACTGGACTGGCGTAATTATGTGATTGTCTACAGTGCTCTGGGGTAGTGTATCCACATCTCAACACGTTCCGTGGCCAAAAGACGACATGTGAATACATCGTGCCAATCATGTGATGTGTTATGAATACACGGTACCAATCACGTGTTGTGATCTCGCCGCTGGAGCGAGGCCGGTGTTGTGAAGCCTTGCACACGCGCAGTTCTGCCTGAAATAGATGCCCGATAAGGGCCCAAAATGCGTTGCAATATGGCCGCAGAGTGGAGGGACTTGCCTAAAGGACTTTGGTGCATCATAAAGTGGTGTTTGGGAATCAAGAGTCCAACATGGGTATCTTGATGAGGTTCTTGGATCCTTTGATGATTTCTGGCTTCAGAAAAATTCCCCACTTCCATAAATTGAGAGGAAATATCTTCTCCAAACAGTAGCTGGAAGTCCTGCAGCACCTACAATCATCATCATGACAGACAAAACAAGAGTTAAGTCAAAACAAGGTCATTTGAAATAATAATACAGTGATCAAATGTTTTATACATCATTGATAGTTTCAAATATTCTAATACATGGCCCCAGCAGTGGCGCAACTGGCTGAGGCACCTGCACCGTACCCCGGCGACCCGGGTTCGATTCCCGCCCCGTGGTCCTTTCCGGATCCCACCCCGACTCTCAAATTTTAATTGTAGATATTCATATTCAGAACATATTCAGACATATAGGGATGCACTTAATGCTGCCCGCTCAAACTACTACTCATCACTCATAACCTCGTCCGTGTCCAGGCCAAAAACCCTAATCAGGACTGTGGACAAACTCCTAAAAACCCCTGTCACTGTCTGTCCTAAGACCCCTGAGCAGTGCCAGGCCTTCTTACACTTCTTTGACGATAAAATTAGCCAAATCTACCACTCCTTCAACCCCAATGCTATCTCTCTCTGTTCTTCTCCTCCTTCTCTGGGCCCTCAGCTCTCTCATTTCACCGCTACTGACCCCCTTACCATCACTGACATCATTACTAAGTCCAACTCCTCATCGTGTCAGCTTGACCCTGCCCCCACCCCTCTACTTAAAGCCTGCTCCACATCCCTGTCTGAACCCATTACATTGATTGTTAACACCTGCCTCAACTCTGGTGTGGTGCCTGCTGCCCTAAAGACTGCTGCAGTTACACCCATTCTCAAAAAACCTGACTCCGACCCTACATCACTAATAAACTACTGCCCTATCTCCAACCTCCCCTTCCTGGCCAAGGTACTGGAAAGAGTGGTGGCCTCACAACTACACACCTTTCTTAACCACCACGACCTGTATGAGCCCTTTCAATCTGGCTTCCGCTCATGTCACAGTACAGAGACTGCCCTTCTACGCATAGTTAAAGAGGCCCTATGCAAGTCGGTTATTCCTTCGCTGTTTCTGGGGTTTTTTCGCCGGATTTGGACTCACATTCACTACACAGCTCCCCCTGCAGCTTCGGAATATAACACTGTCGTAAATCTCATTGACAACGCCCCCCAGCCCACTTCGACCGTGAGCGCTTGTTTTCAAAGAAGTCTGCAAAGCGTCTGAAGCCATGTCTGAGGTAGGCCTACATGTGTTCTATCTATTCATGAAGAGTAGACAAAGTCCTTGATATTTAAATAGTGTATTCTTGTGTTGTGTTACAATAAATAAAACCCCATCGTTTTTTGTTTAGTTGACGGGGAGATGTTTTATCCTAGATTGGATTTGTTGTATGTTTTCAGAACGATCAGTGTAGGCTACTTCCAGTGTTGGTCAACATAATACATGACGATAGCATGAACAATTTGCACAACAACCGTAGTCTACATTTATGTATCTTCTCAAGTAGGTGTAGTAGCCTATGTTGTCATTTATTCTTTCAAAAATGGTAGGCTTATTATTTAGCCTACATCAGAACGATAAGTGCACTTCCAGTGTTGGTCAACATAATACATGACGATAACAATTTGCACAGCAACCGTAGTCTTTATTTATGTATCTTCTCTAAGTGTAGTAAGCTATGTTGTAATTTATTCTTTCAAAAATGGTAGGCTTATTATTTATGTCAGGTCATTGTATGCTTTTGCAGGAATCAACTTCTACCGCGTCGTCAGACTTTGCTCCTGTGCCGATGGGCACGAGAAGAAATCCTAGAACTCCACAGGGGCGGGACACACTTTTGTTTACAAAAATATTTATTTTTATTATTGAAAAAAGAGCAAGGAGTAAGTGGCATGGTTATTGGGTGGCATTCTCTTGTGGGTTTTCTGGAATCAGGTTTCCTTGTGCTACTTGCACCCTCACAAGCTCGGATGTGGGCGGTGGCTGAACCGGGGCAAGCAGGCCGAGCTGTCTTGGGTCATCAGCCCTCATTGTCACTGTTCGGGGCAGGCCAGTTCCACTTTTAATCCTACGGGACAGGATGGCTGTCTGTATCTCAGAGATGTAGGTGTACTGTTTTTTTCCTTCACTGTACTGACACTCCAGTTCTTGGACTTCTTGTTGTATGACCGTTTGTACCTGGTGACAGAGGATGAGATTCATTATTTAGCCCAATGCTTATAAACAAAAATAAAAGTTCTCTTTACAGTAGTTTAATAAAATTGTAACAACTTACATCTTGTGCCCTTCCCGATTGCGTGCTGCCTGACGTCTGTTGTGTTTGTTGTAGTCAATAGCTGCAAGAAGGGTTCGTGTCTTGTATATGAAGGGTGTGTATCCCATGCGCTTTGCCGCATACATCAGGATATGGTTTTGGAAACTTTCAAGGTCTGATGTGGTCCTGTGGGGTTTGGTGGAAAATAGATAAGAATAACACTGTTAGCAGACAAAACACAAAAGCTTTACAATACATACACTGACATTCACATAGTAAAGCAAAGAGAAATAGTGGGGGGTGGGGTTTGCAGTTGGCCAGGTCTGGGTTCAGCAACATAATGTGCTCTTTGGGGTGTGGTGGCTGATGGTCTGACTCTCCCATCATCATTATAAGTGTATTGATGGCGGAAGAGTCAGACCACTGGGTTACACATCACAAAGATTCTCAATATGGTTCTGATTTGTGAGCAAATTATGTTTTATGCCCAAAACAGACACAATCTCGGAATAGGCATGGTGATCATTGAATAAAATTCCAATAGCTGGAACAACCTCACTCAGTACATTCAGGTACTCACCTATTTCTTTGAGCACATGATGCTGAACCTAGACCTGACCAACTGCATCAAACTCCTAATTCTTTGCTTAGTGAAACCAGGTTGTGACATCAAAATCATGTGGTGCATCTAAAAATAAGGCTAATGAAAATGCTCACCTGAAGTTAAGAAACTTCTTCACCAGGTTTAAAAACCTATTTTCCATCACGACTGCAATCAGTGCCTTTTGACATGCAGAACCTGTAATCACAACGGATAACACATAGTAAGTAAAATGGCTGCATCCATACAGGGGCAGAATCTGTAATCACAACACATCAACCATAGAGAGTGAAATGGCTGCATCCATAGAGAGGAATCAATTCTACATTGTATTGTTGTTTTTTAATTACCTGGTATGATCCAGGGCTTATCTACACTGTCTTCGTCCAGGGGCTCATGATCACAATAGCCGGTGGCCCAAACATGTTCATTACGAACGTGGTGTAGCACACCAACCCACATCAGCTACACAAAAATGAAACATGAAAAACCAGAGGTTCAAATGATATTGGACACCATGACAAAAATATTGGAAAGAAATACTAAGCAAGTTTATGCCATTTTCACATATATGGAGAATAGCCTGCTCTTAGTCGGTGTTGTTCCAAAGGGTTGTAGATGTGAGGGAGATATCCTGACATTTACATATTGAAAATATACTAGCCCTTAGGTAGTATTTCAGCCTGCTTCTATGCAAATTTCTCTGATGTGCATTGCCATAGTACAGGGTTCCTACACATTTTCCATTTCAAAATTCCATACTTTTTCCATACTCAAATTTCCAAACTTCTCGGTAGATTTTTCTGACCATAATCTCGACATTGCGGCCACATCTGGTTTGGGATAACTCGGTGAAAACAAAGGTATGGACA
Organism: Alosa pseudoharengus; assembly: GCF_046254945.1. Taxonomy (NCBI): domain Eukaryota; kingdom Metazoa; phylum Chordata; class Actinopteri; order Clupeiformes; family Clupeidae; genus Alosa; species Alosa pseudoharengus. The sequence goes on along the minus strand of NW_027468704.1, from coordinate 773,580 downwards.
ACTGAAGTGAATTTAAAAATGACACTAATATTCGTCCATTTAGCTGGGTCATTTTTAGTTGTATCTTAGTTGTATCATGACGAAGGGGACTGACAGCTAAGCTACACAACAGTAGGAATGGTTCATTATGACCTGAGTGAAGTTATTAGTACTGCAAATGCAATAGTCTGGAAACACAAATATTTCTCCATACCCTTGTTTCTTTTTTCCATACTTATCCAGACCTGGAAATTACTCAAATAAAATTCCATACTTTTCCAGGTTTTCCATACTGCGTAGGAACCCTGCATAGTAGAATAGCCAGATCTCACACCTCTTGCCATAGCCCATCCATTGAAAGCCGACCCCACCCCCAAAAAACAGACGGTTCCACTGAGGTGTGAAATGACACCGATGTCTGAATACAAAGCAGCAGATGTGAATCACCCTCGGATCGATTAGCCTGATACAAATATTCTGCAAAGTTGCTGCAAATAGCCGAATGATAGATGTAAAAAGGGCTTTAGTCAACAAACCTTGAACTGCTCCTCAGTTTCTGCCTTCTTGCTGCAATACCAAAAATGGTTGACTATGTCCCTTGTCCACACCAGAATGCCACTGTGCTCTTTTTTGGACCCTGCCTCAAGGACAGAACATAAACGAAACATAAAAACTGTTTATGTACTTTCCAAAAATGTGTCGTCACATCACAGCTATGCCAGGATATTAGAACAAACCAACATGTAATAGCTTAATGCCAATAAACCCTCAAACATTCCAAGCCACTTGTACTATGGGCATGAAGTTTCCCCATCCAAAGAGCACCTCCAACTTGACCAAACTTTTGAGTTCAGCAAGCACTCCTGAGTTTTTATGTAATGGCTTTAGTTGAGTCATTGCTGAGAGTACAGTATGGAACAAATGTGGATACAAGCTTACCCGTACAAGTCTCTTGCTCAGACTTTTTGCAGCATGCCAGATATCAAGTGAATGCTGGATACCCCAGTTTTTGTACTTGCCACGCTCTGGATCTGTAATAAAAAAAAGAAACTGATTTAGACCACTGCTACAATTAACCTGGTAAACAAACTGGGGGCATCCATCTTGAATGGTGTTCAATCTGGGCTCTTTACTGAAAGAGAACAGGTTCAGACAAGACAGTCTCTCTGCACAGACATATAAATTATATGTTTACACTGAGAGGTCCTATGTAACATCAGGCAGAATCCTACAAACTTTCTATGGACTTTTGAAGCCAAGCCATCACATGGACATTAGCAAAATGAGGATTAAATCACCAGGTATATGCAAGCCAGTACTGCAAATATGGCTAGCAAGTTTTTGTCCTTACTTAGCAAGGCAGAGATCTGGGGGTGGGCATCAGTGACCACTTCTTTAACTGGAAGTTCCTGGAGCAACACATCCATGGTCCTCGTAAAGCACTCCCTCTCCATGATAACAGAATTTCGGCTAGTCTCACGTTTGTCCACCGAAATAACGTAAACTATATCTCTGGAGTCTTGCTCTAAAGTGGTGTAGGTGCAAAACTGGGCACAATGACCTGCAAAGTACGTACAGCTTTTCAGCACTCCAACAGTGGAAATACTCATAACCAAAATCAACATACTTTACATTACAGAACTTACCAGGAGAATCCATCATCTAGTGAATAGAGCAAACAGAAATAAAGAATATTAGAGCTGAAGTTCCCACTTGTTATAGTTTCACGACTATGTAAATACAGTCAAGAAAAAACTGACCTAAGACAACAACATGGTCCTTTTGATGTAAGCGCTCTATGACTTCTGCCCTGGTTTTCTCCCAGTATTCCTGCACGGGCTCTATGAGGGCCACTTTTCGGTAATTGTTGCCCGACAGCAGAATGTTCGCGGACAGCATAAAATCACCCCCCTGCATGCCAAATTTGAGTGTTGGCTGTGAATTCCACTGCCACACAGTGTGTCCAAAGGGACACAGCTGAAGAAAAGAAATTACAATGTTATTCACACAAGATATTTATGCAATAACAACCAAATTTTCACAGCTGACACATCTATGCACATCGTCACAGTTACATTTAAAATCAACAGCTAGACAATCAGTAAGCAAATGGCCACACCTGTTTGTACAAAAAGATTAGGCTATTTATATGCAGTTGTCAGATAGTGTTGCGGGTTGGGTTACAAACATAGAAAATCACATTGACAAACACAACAATCTTACCCATTCCAAAATTACGCCAGTCCCTCTTGGTTTGAGATTGACCCGAAACGGCCGATCACCAGGGCATGCACCAGACTGTTTGTCCTTGTGGCTGCACTTTTTCAATGGCAAACTCAAGTGCTTGGCAAGTGTAAGGAGGTTGTCGTTGAAGGTGATATTAGCTGTTTTACCAATCAGGTCCTCCTCAGACACAACTCTATGCTGCCCAGGAAGATTATGTGAGTCCTCATCAACAGGTTCGGGCATTTCGAAGTCAAGAACTGCTTCATCCACACTTTGTTCAAGCAGCTGATGTGGGTTGGCACAGACGTTCCTGTGTAAATAGTTTGAATAGGAACACATTGTAATAAAATACTTCATAATAAATGACAACATTGTTTCTTGCTAAAGCAAAATTCTTCTTTTACCATCAGGGTACTTGCATAATTGAATTTGAGGCAGTCCTAGTGGTAAAAAGGAACATAAACCTTAGATAAAGACAAGGGACACACCTTAGATAAAGAGAAGGGAAATATTCCTCATCATCCTCCAGGTCCAAATTACCAGGGTCTTGAATGAAATCATCCATCTCAATGCTGGGTGTGAGAAATACACACATCTTAGATTCAAGGAAAGGTTCAGTGTGAGTAAATTAAAGTGATGTACTATACAGAGATACTTACATGGAGTCCCGCAAGTCATTGGCCTGCCCCTCATCTGGAGAGTCACACTCGTCTTCACTAATGCCCAGGGACTTCATGCTACAATGAATGATATGTGGAAATTCAATTTTTAAAACATGAACATTCACTAGCCACTTGGTAGAATCAACCACCCACCCAATAGTAAACCATGTACAATCCTTTGATTGAAATCTACCAGTTACTCATATTATTTGCCGGCATTGCTAAAGACTGGTTCTAATTTACATCCTTGCAAAGAATGAATATCTAATGTCGATAAACATACACCATTATGACATGCAGGCTACCATGGCATGCACTTACCTTGAATCCAAAACACCAATTGCTCCCTCTTCCTCAAGTGGCTGCACCCCAAGATCAGGCTTGGCTAACTGTGTTTCGCTGTGTGAAAAAGACGGCCGTCCATAAATATGAATTTATTCAGTATAATGACGACAGGGTGTAGAAAATCGTATAGATATAAGAGAAACTTACAGGTCAGAGTCCTCTGTGACGCTTGACACTAGTGGTTGGTGTGGTCTTGGGCGCTTCTTGCTCGGGGTAGATCCTGTTTGCCAACGCTTGTAACTGAGACAAAAGGCAAAGCAGGTTTTTTACAAACATGTTTTACACACCCAAGATGGGTAGAGCTAGAAGCTACAAAGCTGGAAGTTCGCGTTTACAGTTATGTTCCCGACGAATATGTGCTAACTAGCATAGGTCAGGGCATTGCATTAGTGCCGTTATGTTCAGCCGGACATACAGTGGGTCTCATTTAGAAATGTCCACTTCATACAGCTGCGTGAAATGTATTACAACCTATAACGTACAACGTATTACAACTTATAATGTAATACAACTTATGTATCGCATGATACAGGTGACATTCGAAGGCCGATCTAGATATCTAAATACACAACGAGAACCTGGATTCAGAACGCAAACAAACATGTTTGGTAGCAAGTGACTGCTACGCTAAACCCCCACTAGCTAGCGAGCTAGCCATCAAGAAACCAAAACACATACAGGGCTCACAATAAAACGGTCGAGCAAACAAGAGACTACCAAAACACATTACAAAGACGAAGTTCACCCAAGGGTAGGATACTTACAATTTCAAAAGCAACAAAGCCAAGTCGGCGTCGGTTTTGCAATCTTCAGAGTCTCTCAGTTGACGCCATTCCTCAAAAGCTCTCCCATGTTCACTCGTGTCTGGTCTCTTTTTTTGTCCAACTCCTTTTTCTTCTTCCTCTGTTCCTCCGACAGTCACCTCTTGGGTCTCTTACTTGTTGATTGATCCATGATGAATGCAACAATTGCCTTGGAATTGGCTGTTTATCTAGCCGGTCCCTCGTTTGGGGTGTGTCTGCCGTAAAGCATTTTCGAAACTACAATCGAACTACATTTTCGAGGCGCGATTGGATACTTCCGCTGAGTCACATCCGGATGTGTTCCGACCGTGACCAGAAAGTTGCATATTCGTTTTTTCCGCGGAGAAGCACTAGGGGGAGACGAAGCACCCACCAAACGACCCAAAAAGTGTTGTAGAACCATCAGAACAACTCTCAACCTGCATAGTTAAAGTAATTTTTGCTAAAATTGTTGCATAGGGCCTCTTTAACAACCTCCTCCTGTCTGCTGACTCTGGTTCACTTAACATTCTCATTCTCCTTGACCTAAGTGCTGCTTTCGATACCATCAACCACAATGTTCTAATCTCCCGTCTGTCTGCTATTGGTGTTTCTGGAACAGCCCTCAATTGGTTTCAGTCATACCTCACCAACAGAAAGCAGTTGGTAACACTTGGTCCACATCAGTCCCCCAAGTCCCCTGTCACTCGTGGTGTCCCCCAGGGTTCTGTACTTGGGCCCCTCCTCTTTCTCATATACATCCTCCCTCTTGGCCAGATTATTCACAGCCACGGTCTCAACTTTCACTGCTATGCAGATGACATCCAACTCTATCTTACCACTCCCTCTCCCTCTGACCCCCCACCACGTTTCCTCACTGAATGCCTCTCTGACTTAAAATTATGGATGCAAAACAATTTTCTCAAGCTCAACACAGACAAAACCGAAATTCTGCTGATTGGCCCTAAAAGCATCCTCACCAAATCTCCCCATCTCACTCTCAACATTGATGGCTCACCTGTCCACTCCACCCCTGTTGTTAAAAACCTTGGCATTCAGCTTGACTCCACCCTTAGCTTTGATCCTCATATCAAATCACTCACTAAGATTGCTTTCTTTCACCTCCGTAACATTGCACGCCTCCGACCCTTCCTCTCTGCTAGTGATGCACAGACTTTGGTTCACTCCTTCATTATGTCCCGTTTAGATTACTGCAACTCACTTTTCCTTGGTCTCCCCACTAAAACCCTTCAAAGACTACAATATATTCAAAACTCTGCAGCTAGGCTCCTCACCCATACCAGACGATCAGCACACATCACCCCCATTCTCCATTAACTCCATTGGCTACCAGTTCCGTCCCGGATCAAATACAAAGTACTACTACTCCCCTTCAAAGCCCTCCACAACCTTGCTCCCCCCTACATCTGCGACCTCCTGACCCCTTACACTCCTTCCCGCTCACTCAGATCCTCTGACCAAAGCCTCTTGGCTATCCCCCGCTCCAGACTCTCCACCCTGGGTGGCAGGTCCTTCAGTGCCTTGGCCCCCAAACTCTGGAACTCCCTCCCCCAACCCCTTCGTGCCTGTCCTTCTCTTCCTTTCTTCAAAGCACATCTCAAGACCTTTCTGTTTAATGATCACTTCTCCACATCCAACACATAGTTCCTACAGATAACTTGTCTTTGTTGTATTGTTTGTTTGTTTGTTTGTTATTGTATTTCCCTGCCTTTGTCTCTGTTGTATTGTTTGTTTGTTTGTTATTGTGTTTCCCTGCCTTCCTACTTTGTAAAGCGACCTTGGGTTTGAGAAAGGCGCTATATAAAATAAACTTATTATTATTATTATTATTATTATTATTATTATATAAATTTAGGACGTTACCTTGCTCCAGAAATCCTGATTAGAAAAGTCCATCAACCAGCTTCATCCAGTCCACCACTTCTTTCTTGATATCCTTTAAAAAAAAAAATAGGAGACGTTAACACATTTAAAAAAGAAACCTTCGTGCAAACGGCAAATTAAAACTTGACCAGCGGTTATATTCACCTGTATTGACCACACAAACTTCAAATTAACTTAGTGATGGTGGGGGTGAATGCTAACTTTTAACTGAATAGTTCGTTGGCTTTGATATCATATAAGATTGACGGTGAACTAACTAATGTTATGCTAGCGTGCTACCTTAAAGGAATTATCTGGAGTAAAATGCACTTCAGATCAATTTACGGATGATTGGGAGTACATACGTTGAGTTGACATCAAAATCATGTCATTCGGATGTGTTTTGAGAAAGTTGGATTTTACCGTTTTTAGTCAAAACTCGTTAGCCTGGAAGTGACCAGGGCAAGTCATTTTGCCGCTACAAAACGCTATTTTTATACCTCTTCTACAGTTCCAAACAACATTACACTTACGTGGTAGTGAGTAGAGGGTCCCTAAAGCCAAACCGAAGTATCCCGAGGTCTTTATGTGGTCGGATAGAGAGTCCAGAATGAATTTCATCAAGCCAGTACCTTTCCGGAAATGTTGCTGCTACAGCTGGCGTCTTTAGGGGAAAATCCGTAGGAGTCGATTGCCAAGTGTGGAGTAACACGCTCTGGAAATTCACAATTTTGTCGCTGTTTTTTTTGTTTTGTTGTTGCTATTTTTCGAGATTCTGATTGGCTAATGTGGGCTTGAGCTTCTCGTTACACTGCCACCTACAGGTTTGGCATGCTCTTGATGGCATACACGTGTTAGAGTAAACAAAACCTTTTCTGAAAACTGACAGGTGTGCACAATGTTATTTTTGAAAACGTAGAGGGTGAAATGTCTGTTTATGAAAATAGCCGGCCACTTAGCCTTAGATACATGTTAATGAGCAATATGTTGATTTCTTCAGACTACACTCTCCAACATCCAGTGTGACGTCCACACAGAGTGATCGGACAGTGATACCTTCTCCTGGTCATCATCGCAGACCACCCTCTCCAATGTCCAGTGGGATATCCATCCAGAGTGATCAGTCAATGGGACAACGTCCTGATCTTGCAGGGGAATTTCCACAAAATACAAGGTATTTACTACCTCATCCTTTATGCTGTAACACCAGTTAAGTTTAACTTTCCACAGGACATTTTGCTCAGAGATTCCTCATGAGATTTAATTGAAGGTAATGTGGTTATGGTCATGAAATTTAGCAGACACTTTTGTCCAAAGCAACTTACAAAATATAACAGTATAATAATAATAATATAATAATAACATAATAAAATAAACAGTTTTAAAAAGAGATTAAGGAAAACATTAAGGAAAATAGCAATAATGCTATGTTAAACCATAACTCTGAACGAGGAACCACTGAGGAAAAGAGTCTTGAATTTGACCTCGCATATATGGCTGGCCACTATACGGAGCGGAGTTACATGTCCTCTTTGGTTAATTAAAGACAAAGCATGCTGGCGCAACTGGCTGGGGCACCTGCACCGTACGCCGGCGACCCGGGTTCCATTCCCGCCCCGTGGTCCTTTCCGGATCCCACCCCTGCTCTCTCTCCCATTCACTTCCTGTCACTCATACTGCAGCATTCTTAATCAATCACCGATCTCACTACACAAGTAGGCAGGCCAGCTAGAAGTACATTACAATCCAGTCCAGTCCAGTTTGAGGATAACTATTATGGAGAGATTAAGCTGAGATTATCCCACCCAAGTAGCTTTATCAGCAACTGTTTGAAGTTAGCAAATGTAGCTCTATAATTGGCCACTCAATCAGTCAAATAGCTCAGCATATATTACTTTAGCATGTATTGCTAACATATTTTCAGTTGAACCCTCCACATTTACATGACGTTTTTTTTTTGTTTTGTTTTTTTTGTCAGCATAGCTTTTGGTTCAGTGCCCATATTTAAGGGTAGTGCCAGGATTGCCTGACCGATTATAGTGGGCCGTTTGGGCCAAAAATATCCGGGCTGATTTTCTTTTTTTTTTTTATTCTGTATACAGGTGGCACTGAAACTGTCACTTTGAATATCACAAGATCCGCTTCACAAAGAAAAGAGAAATTTGCTGTGGCTATGCTTTGTCCCATTTCTTTAGTGACCTTCAACTTTTCCCACTTAAGGATAACCTTTATGGATATAGTTTAGTTTCACTTTTGAATGGCAGGGTGGAAATGGAAAAACAGTGGGTGTAGATTAAGTGGCGAAATTGGTGTTTGTGCAATATCCTGCAGTTCCTGAAAAATGAAACAAAATGTAAACATGTAGTAGTTTGAAGATGAAGTCAATGAACCAAATTTCACATTTTTATGCCAAGCGTTTTTTTTAAGTTACTGTATGTTAGGTTCTTTATTGTTTATTGATAATTTTCACACATCAGAGGTTTCAAGCAGCATAAGAGCTAAAACATGTGGAGACATCCTCTTACAGATAACGGATACCAATAACCCCATCAGTGATGCCAGTAACGCGTTACTCTATTCTTACCACTTTACTTTCGGTAACGAGTAATCTAACGCGCTACTATTTCCAAAACAGCAATCAGATTAAAGTTACTTATCCAAGTCACTGTGCATTACTATTTTTGTCATTTTCCTTCTTGTCTCTGGGATTAACGTCATGTATGCTCACGTTTCCTAGATAGCAAAAGGCTGGCGGACCACTGTCGGCCTACTTGAGGCAGATCTGGCGGTCCGCTAGCGTTTTGCTCATCGGTTCAGTGGCGGTCCGCTGGCGAGTTGCCAACAAATGCCCCAATATTTTGCCACTATTGGTCTAAAATGTTTTTCATATATTCAGTTATGCTTCATCCATCATTTTAATAACATTTCATGTGTTTTATTAATATTCATGACAAGTTACATTTAAGGAGATGGTGATGCCACCAGCGGTCCGTTATCTGACTGATTTTGCTGATATTTTGCAATCTGATTATCTGATCTGGGTTTCAGCATGAGGACAACTCATGTGTAATACCACGCAGCAAAACAAATGTAAACAACAATGGAGGGAGGAGAGAGATGCTAGATTTTCTAGCTATACAGTCATTATTTTGGTTTTTGTGTCAGATAAACATGACAATATTAAGATACATTGTACACTCTGTGCTGGCGACAAATTGCTGTCTAGCTAGACATCCCAAGTCTCCCGGAAGTTCTGGGAGGCTCCAGCATGATGATAGCTCGGCTCCCTGACGCCCGCAAATTAGATAAAATCTTCCGGAATCTAAAGCGAGCGAGCGAGCAAGAGCACACACGCGAGACCGAGACTTCAAATTGTGTGTGCATTTGAGCGCACATCCGAGAGGGAGAGAGGGGTGGTGCATGTATGCCTGAATAGCATCCAAGACAGAGAGCATCTTGGCCTGTTTCGCTAAATCAACCAATCGGTTTTCAGTGTAGGTGGGCTTTTATCTATTTTCTCCCGGACTATTATTATAATACTATAAATTAATCAGTTCAGTGTATCTAGGACCAGGAGTGTCATGGCAGTCAGTGCCCCCCAAAAAGGAATATTTAAGCCCCATTTCACATCAGACTACCTTATCTCATAAGAGTAAAATATAAATATAGCTGCAAGCAGCAATGAGGGGGCCAAGCAGAATAGGCTGGAGTAGCCGCGGTGACAAGATAGAACTCAGCAGACACCCGGGATCAACAGGGCTGAAACAGGGCTGCGTATTGCCACCGCCTCCGCCAGCCAGCACCCCCCACCTAATCACCCCAGCCCGTCCCACCCCTTCCTGCCCTGCCCTGCCCTTGCACGCACGCATTAGAATTAACTGGATGGAACATGTTGTCATCAGTTTCACATCAAAAAATAAAAGATTGATAAAACACATCAGCAACTACACATCAAAATATAATATTTCTAATTGCAGCACCCCCTACAGGTCAAAGGTCACCAAATTTTTTGAGCGTCCTCCTAATGGGGTCATGAATATATGTAGTAAGTTTGGTTATGATACATGACAGGGTTGCTGAGATATAAGCTCACTTCCTGTTTGGCGGCTTCGCCACCAATTTCGATTGACTGTTACGGGCAAATGCTTTTGTCAATTGTTCCAGAGAGCAATATATTGATAGGTTATGGTTTGAAGATGGTCTCTGCCAATGTTGGTGAAGATCTGATGACATTTGCGACCTGTGAAAACTTTTTGATGTTTTTGATTAAATCTAACTTGGCGGCCGAATCAATTACGATGACATCACAAGTTGGCTTGGGTTGGCCTAAGGACCTCCAACAGTATTAGCAGACACCACTAGTGAGTTTTAATTCTAAGCACAACAGCAGCTACAGGCCAAAAGGCATGTTTCTTAATTACAGCGCCCCCTAGAGGTCAAAGGTCACCAGATTTCTTGAGTGTCCCTGTGATTGGGTCCTGAGTCCATGCTCCAAGTTTGGCTTTCATACATGCAAGGGTTGCTGAGATATGAGCTCACTTCCTGTTTGGCGGCTTCGCCGCAAATTTCGATTGGCTGTTACAGCCTAATGCTTCTGTCAATTGTTCCAGAAAGCAATGCACTGATAAGGCATGGTCTGAAGATGGCCTCTGCCAATTTTGACGAGGATCCGCTGAAATTTGTGACCTGCAAAAACTTATACGTGTTTTTGATTAAATCCAATATGGCGGCCGGATCAATTACGATGACATCACAAGTTGGCTTGGGTCGGCCTAAGGACCTTCAACAGTAGTACCAGACACCACTAGTGCGTTTTAATTCTAAGCACAACAGCAGCTACAGGCCAAAAGGCATGTTTCTTAATTACAGCCCCTCTTAGAGGTCAAAGGTCACCAGAATACTTGAGCGTACCCCTGATTGGGTCCTGAGTCCATGGACTAAGTTTGGTTATAATAGATGAATGGGTTGCTGAGATATGAGCTCTCTTCCTGTTTGGCGGCTTCGCCGCAAAATTCAATTGGCTGTTACGCGCGAACGGTTTTAGTTCCGAAGACAAAAAGCAATGCATTAATGAGGCATGGTCTGTAGATGATATCTGTGAAGTTTGGTATCGATCGGACAAAATTTGTGAACTGTGAAGACTTTTTAGTGTTTTTTATGAAATCCAATATGGCGGAAAATCCATCATGGCGGAAATTGACGTCATAGTTTGGTGTACGCACATCCAACTTTGGCCTGTTGATGGCGCTAGAGCGCTTAAGTTGCCGACATGAAACTTGGTGACATTAATCATGGGACTCAGCCTAATTAGTGGGCCAAATTTCACAACTTTTCACCAGACGGTTCTATGGGCTGCCATAGACTTCAATGGCAGAGGAATAATAATAAGAAACAGTAGAAACACAATCGCTGCTTGGCCCCCAATAATAGTCTTGCACACTGCACTGTTTGTAATAGTAACTTTAGCATTGCATGGCGGCTTAAATGTTTGCAAAAGACATGTTGAGGTGAGTTTAACAAGTGTAATTTGATTTGCATATTATTCAGGCCTATACTAGATGGCTAGTTGCCAAGGCTACAGGAAAAGCCCAAACTACCAAAATCTACATATTTTATTATCACAATTTTTATCTATATGCCTTCCTTATTTGGTGTGAATAGACATTATTGAACAAACATATTCATCTGTACTTCAGTATCTAAGTAGGTTAAAGGGATACCTCCCTGAAATTACGTTTTTCAGGTTGGGATGTCTGCTATATATTGTTGACATTACTGTTGAAATGCACTTCCAATAAAGTGAGTATTGGCAAATCCGGTTGTCATTTTTATGTTGAGGCGGTGGGGGTGTTGCCAGCAGATGCTGAATGTAACTAATAAAGTAACTTGTAATCTAACTGAGTTACTTTTAAAATCAAGTTTCAAATTTATTCAAAGGAACCTCAAGAAAATCATACATTACAAACATACATACTGTACATACAGACGAACAAAACACAAAAGCTCTCCCTCACACCAAAACCACCCATACCCAATTCCAACCAATAGATCATCAACAGTTAAAGGGACACTTCACACATTTGCATTAATCTTTATATCGTTAGAAACCCAGTCATGTTTTTGAATGGTTGTGCATCATTCCCTCATTTCCCCCTGAGACAGAAGAAATACGGATTTCAATGTTGCAGTTCTTGCTTTCAGTGATGTAAAAATCATCATTTTGCGTCATTGAAAGCAGGAAGTCCCATATCTTTGTAGAGGGGGTGAGACTACAAACACTCCTTCATATTTCCATCACGCTACAGACCTATTACAGATCAATGGGTGGGACTTCACTTGTAGAAACTAAAAGATATGACCGCCATCTTTTTTTTAAGCTAAGCTAACAGGCCCTCGCTTTGTGGAGAAAGCTGATAAGTAACAACGATGGCGGATGGTAATTTTGAAACTAATATGGCAAATGGGGATTCTGAAGATCTGGTGTGCGAATCCGATGCCCGTGACTACCTGGCGCTGAACAGTTGAGGATGATTGAGGAAACAGGAGGCAAGACCTGCCTGGCAGTTAGTAGAGAGCCTGGACCGGCTTGAGCTGGGGCGGACTGGTGGTCCTTGCGAAATCGGCTGAGGAAATGGCAGTAGGCTACTATGCATTTGGATATGCAGTGGCCTTACCTAGGTAAAAACAGAATAGCATTTTGTACTACAAACATTATATAATTGGAAACGTATTATAATGGGAAATGTATTGTTCTAGCAATAGCCCATAAATGACATAGTAATGATAACTAGACTGCATTTCCGAGGAACTGCGAAAGTGTGCTTGCTCTGTTGCGGTCACTAAAGTGAGCAGACAGTGGAATATGCTACGTTGAACCTGGCATAATCAAAGAATTCTAACAGTGGCTAATTTTTCAAAATCGGGCGTACAGGTCAAAGGTTACGTGCATTAACATACATCCGAAATGCCAAAACACATTTTTGCTAGGTCAAAGGGCACCAAATTATATGTGTCCTCACAATGGAGTCCCGAGTCCCTGTACCAATTTTTGTTTTGAGAAATGAAAGTGTCGCTTAGATATGAGCCAAGTTCCTGTAACTTAAGCGCCCCCCTAGTGGTTGAATGTCACCAAATTCACTGTGTGTCTTCAGGATGGGGTCCCGAGTCCCTGTACCAAGTTTTGTTTTGAGAAATGAAAGTGTCGCTTAGATATGAGCTAAGTTCCTGTAACTCTAGCGCTCACCTAGTGGTCGAATGTCACCAAATTTACTGTGCGTACTCAGGATGGGGTCCCGAGTCAGTGTTTCCCACAGAATTGGATTCAATTTGTGGCGGTAGCTGACTTGGACAACGGGGTTGGGGGGGGGGGGGGGGGGGGGGTTCCTGTCACTTTAAGGCGTTTGTTAGGGAACCCTTGCAATTTTAACACAGTTAAATTAAAGGTTCATACTTCTCCTTGAGACAAACAGTTCCGAATCTTGGAAAAATGTTCCATTTACATCGGGATTTTGCAAACATGTCAGAGTCAATAAAATAGAGCATGCATGAGTAACCAAGTCGAATGAAAGTGATTGAATTATTTTTGAATTATTTAAATAGTACAACATAGAACATTATTGTGTGGCGGCCGGTTTTGATTTACCATAAAGTACAGAGGCCTTCAACCTTTTTCAGCTCAAGGGACCCTTGGCTGAGGCCATAGGGCCAAGGCAAAAATGTTATTAGCTTTCGTGAACATGAAACGGATTTGGATTAGCTTCAAAATGTAATGTCTTCACCCAAACTACACTTTACAACAAAAGTTCATGAATATCGGCCATGTATCTTTTCATGTTGCTGTATCCTACAATGAACAGACAAACCATAATGTAGAGTAGCCTATGTAATCTAGTCTAATCTTATTGACGCATAACATGTGGCATGGCTTCATTCATTACCACACGTAAATCATGGCAATAAGAATAGCAGGTTACACGTTCAATATGCTGTGGGCAGTGTAGCTCAATTTGAGGGGGCGTCATATCAATGACATTGCTTATGATTAAAAAGCAGAGGTGCAGAGTCAATAAATAAAACAAAAAAAATCAAAAAGAAAAGAAAGAAATACATTAGGCAGGCAAGTGCCAGTTATTGTTGTCTTTGAAAAGTATTTGTTTGGATGAAAGTAGCGCACAATCTAAGTTTTTCTTAAAGTTGTTTCGTGCGCAGGTTCACCATTGGTCATTGCTTATGGTTAAATAGCCTATCACTTATATTGGTTTAGCCAACTATGTATCAGTCATTTCCATTACAAATAGGCCTAATGCAATTTTAGATATTTAATCCCTAAAATGTATCACATGAGGCGGCTCTCCATCGATAAAAATCACTCGTATTACTCGCACATCCTTATGTTTTCGTGTCATTTTGACCACTGGACTAGCCTTCCTGCTTTCTGCAAAACACAATTGAAGGAATTGCAACAGTGGGCCATGAAGATGCTTGCTAGCTTCGGATACAATCTATTCTAGCCACGGGTAACGTGAAACGATGAGCTGCATAGTTTTCTAATGCATGGTGGAGTGCTACAGCATGACGGTCAATCTTATAACGAATTTTATGACAAAGAGGCCTAATTGGAGACATTTTCGTGATGCATGCACTTGTACTTCTCCCAAGTCCAATGCCCACTAACATCAGGAGATAGTTAACTCCTAATGACATGAATATGCATAGAAACATACTAAATCAACTATAACAATGATCAATATTCACCGCTATACTGACAATCATACTGGGTATCAAATACATAGTGGAAACTAAGGACAAAAGTTCGTTGTCAGACATAGCTTCCCGATCAGGCTAAAAACAAAGTAAACGGGTCATTCCACGTCAATTCAACCAGGGCCCACGCACTTAGGTCTCAAAAAATTCTGAAAAAATTACCAGGTGTACCTATGTTACCCAGGAGACACACTGTAAAATTACTTTTATGTAAGATCAATACTTTCCAAGATATAGCCAGTTTTACAGGGGGAGGGGGGTGTCGATTTTGTTCGGCCTTTTTTTTTTGTCAAAGTTCACAAGCCCAAAGCACAAGAACTAAACCATGTAGCTCAAATTTTGCATGCTGGTACATCAGTAGGAATAGTATGTAGCAAAATTGTCACGTTTGGTCCTGATGATCCTGCATGGTCATAGCTGTCCCTCAAAGTTGATCAAAATGTTATTGGAGATTTTGGCTGGGCTCTGTTTAGGCCTTCAGAAGACATATTTGTGCTCAACATAGGCTCTTGATTTATTTCCTTTACTGAGATAAGTAGAAACACTCTCACAAAAAGCAATGAACAGAAAAGAAATCCCTTCAGGGTCTGAACAGCAGACCTCACAAGTCTGAAAAATCATTTTGGTTCTCATTTTCAGAGCACCCAAACACCTTGTGGGAATATACAAAGATTTTTTAAATATTTTTTTCTTCATTATCCATGATCCCTTCTTTTTAAAAACACCAATTTGACTTGTCTTATGCAAATCTTTCTTTTTTATTTTCCACCCTGAACATGGGCAAAATGCACCATTGAGATCAATATGTTTTGTATAGTTACCACAGGTTACTCTATACAACCACAGGTGGCACTGTGACAACCCACGTTCGACTTCTGCTTCAATAATGTCACCCTTGTCTGTTTCATTTGTTACGTGAAACAACCCACATTCGCCTTCTGCTTCGTAATCCTGAACAGTTTTGTTCAGAGCTGAAAATGCGACTGTATTTGGCAGAGGGCAGATGTAGGGTACTAGTGACAAACTATTAGCAGCTGTCAGTGTTGTACGATGTCTGTTAAGTATAAGTTTAAGTACTGTATATATACTCTTTTGATCCCGTGAGGGAAATTTGGTCTCTGCATTTATCCCAATCCGTGAATTAGTGAAACACACTCAGCACACAGTGAATACACAGTGAGGTGAAGCACACACTAATCCCAGCGCAGTGAGCTGCCTGCAACAACAGCGGCGCTCGGGGAGCAGTGAGGGGTTAGGTGCCTTGCTCAAGGGCACTTCAGCCGTGCCTACTGGTCGGGGTTCAACCGGCAACCCTCCGGTTACAAGTTCGAAGCGCTAACCAGTAGGCCACGGCTGCCCCCTGAAAATTATGTTTAATTAAAAACGGTTTCATTCATGCCCTGGGCTGCACAAGTATTCGTAGGCCTACAGTAGCCTACCTTGCAGGTGGCTCACACACACAAACACACACACACACACAAACAGAAGGGCGAGGGGGAGGGGTGACGGGCACAAACAGCACATTAGTTAAATGTCGGATATGCTAGTCTGTGCTGTCAATTCGCGGGACATCTGGCATGAGAATGAGTAAAATGCGTGCAATCAAGTAGCCTTATGATGTGCTGGTAACGTTTGCAAAATAGCGATTTTTTAATTCACCCAATTCACCCATTTCACCCAATCAGCAAAACATTGTAGTTCTCTTGCAAAAGCTAACACACCTTGCTTAACTCTTCACACTTTCGTAAAAATTGTGTTTTCGTATCAAACAGTAAACACAAGCCATCACAATAGTAAGCACACAATGTGCCAACTACACACTGATGGTATGAATAAAAAACACATCTGGCTTTTGCTTTCTCTGTGCACAAGGTACACTATGTCAGTTTGAGGTCATACTTTTGTCATAGTTCTGTAAACATACAGGGATCCAAACTTCAAGTATTAGTGTTTATTTACACACATCAAAACAAACACAAGTGTGTTTTTCCAAGTCAAAACACAAAATAGCATTTCACTGAGACAAAACAAATCAGTCTACATCGGGTCGTCTCTCTCAAAATTCCGTCTACATCACATGCAATGTCCTAGTCCAAGGCACCGGGGAAAATATATTCTGGAATGCCGTATCCATGCCTGACATGACAATATCCCCACATGTAGACTGATTTTTTTGCCTGTAAAAGGGCTATTTCTTTCTCTTCTTACCCTTCCTCTTCCCCCTCCCCATCCTCCTCTTGCTCCTCTTCCTCTAACTTCACCTCCTTGTCCTTGTCATTCTCTCCCTCTCACTTCTTCACCTCCGCATCCTCTTCCCCCTCTTCTTCCTCCTACTTCTTCACCTCCACGTCATATTCTTCAGCCTCCTCTAATTCTTACTTTTCTCACTCTTCCTGCTCCCTCTATATGCTTATTTATAGTGCTTAGGCTGATTGCAAAGTGAACTAATTATCTAAAAGTTTTCACATGAGAAAGTGTGCCAGAGAGTTGGCAAAATAGTGAAAATAATAGCCATACATGTGTATAGATTTGCTAGGAGTGTGTTGATCATTTGGAAATTGAGTGTAAAGCATGAGTTGTGTTTACAGTTCCGCAAAAAGAGTGCTGTGCAGTTATTTGTGCCTACAGTTGTGCAAAGTGTGTGTTACAAAATTGCAAACTGTGTGGTTTGGCTATAAGTATTAATAGTTGTGTTTAAGCATTCAGAAAAAACTGTAATGCCAAAATTATTAAAGAGTCCCTCTGTGCTTGTAGTTCAGTTAGGCTTCCTGGGGGAGTGGCTTGGTAGAGCAGCGAAGAGCGGTGAAAGGCAGGGGATTGTGTATGGAATCAAAACAACGGCATACATATTGTGTATGTGTAATCGAGTTTTACAACTGTATAAAAAATTGTGCATGTCCACAGAAACTTTGTACTTGTAGAAATATTTTGTGCGAAATAAAAATTGTCTTCGAGGATACGATTTGCCCAAGTGTAGAACTGTTTTGTAGCTGTGGAATTAATTTGTCTGTGTACAAAAAAAATGCGTACCTGTACAAATATTTTGTGCACTTGTAAAAACATTTGTCCACAGGGGTTTAGTTTGAACATGTGTGGAACCACTGGATCTACAAAGCTACGCACATTTTTTACAGACACAAATTTTGGCAGTGTTTTGTCGTCGTTTCTGAAGAGCCAATCAGCGAATTTTGGCACGGTCTGGACAGCGTTTCTGCAGAGCCAATCAGCCCATTGCATCACCTATTGACTAGCCAATCAGGGGACGTCCTTTATCACATCTCTCTGCCAGGGTCGGCGCACAAAGGCAGGCAGGCTAGCGAACTAAATCTAACAAGTTATGCCTTTTAAAACAAGCTTTTTGATGGAAAAGTGGTGTTTAATTTCCATAATCTTCGTTTAGTGAATGCATAAAACCGTCAGTTTGTAAGCAAGAAGAATCAAGAATAAGAAATCAAGAACTAGAGAATGTAATTCCAGGGAATTAGCGGGGAGTCATAGTTGATGACAACTGACAATTGGAATGGCCGAACAGTTAAATAGTTGAGTAGTTTAAATAGTTAAATTATTTTATAGCGAATTATTGTATTGAGGACTTATTTTGAAGTTGAAGTTGAGGACAGAGGAAACAGTTGGCGGGAGTTGGAGTTGATGACGACTAACAGTTGGAATGGCTGAACAGTTAAATAGGTGGATAGTGAAAATGGTTAGGTTATTTAATAGGGAATTATTGTAGTGAGTACTTTTATTTTGAAACAGTTGTGGGCAGACGAAACAGTTGGCGGGAGTCATAGTTGATGACAACTGACAGTTTGAAAGGCTGAACAGTTAAATAGTTGGATAGTTAAAATGGTTACATTTTTTAATATAGAATTATTGTAGTGATGACTTATTTTGAAACAGTTGTGGGCAGAGGAAACAGTTGACAGGAGTCAAAGTTAATGACAACTGACTGTTGCTATTGTAGTTATGGTGGTTGCTATGCTGGTTGCTAGGTTAATGATGTTGGTTGCTAGGTTTTAAAGGAACACGCCACCCAACGTCTGGCTACATCTGAGCCCGCTAGCATAGCAACATGCTAACACAGTCGCGCCGCGCACCAGAGTGTTTGAGTGCACGTACCGACACGGGAGAGGTATGACTCATCTCGTGAAAGTTAAGGTAAGAACATATATTACTACTGACATTGGGTGGCGTGTTCCTTTAACTGTGAATGTGGTTGCTAGGCTGTTGCTAGGGTAGTTGAAGTCGTTGCTAGGTTGTTGCTAGGGTGTCCAGGGTGGCTACTATCAAAAATAAAGGAGTTACTACAGTGATTTGCTAGCATAATCATCTTGGTTGCTATGGAAACTGACATAGATGCTTAATTTCAATGGTTGCTAAATTGGTTGCTAGGTAGGTGGTGGTTTAATATAGTAGGCTAGAGGCATAGTTGATGACAACTGGCAGTTGGAATAGTTGAACAGTTAAAAACTTGGATAGTTTAAATGGTTAAATAATTTAATAGGGGATTATAGCAGTGAAGACTTTTATTTTGAAACAGTTGTGGGGAGAGGAAACAGTTGACTGGAGTCAAAGTTGACGACAACTGACTGTTGCTAGAGTAGTTATGGTGGTTGCTATGCTGGTTGCTAGGTTAATGATGTTGGTTACTAGGTTTTAACTGTTAATGTGGTTGCTAGGCTGTTGCTAGGGTACTTGAAGCCATTGCTAGGTTGTTGCTAGGGAATTATTGTAGTAGAGACTTTTATTTTGAAACAGTTGTGGGCAGAGGAAACAGTTGAACAGGATCTGTAGTCTTAAGAGAGCCATATTGTATGCTTAAAGCCTGAGACAGACAGTTGCTGGAGTTTGCCGGAACCATATGGCTCTGGCCGGAACACTTGGCATAGGATTCTAAGTGCCCTTGTGATGCCATAATCGCCAATGTTAAGTCTATGGGACAATTTTTAATAGTTTTTAATTAATAGTTTAAAAGTATAAAAGTAAAAGTATAAAAGTTACAAATATGAAAAATACATTCCACACCTGTCCTAAGTAAGACCTACGTAACACAGTTTGAATGAAGTTTCTACATTAAACGGTTGAAGCCGCATTAAACGCAGAAAAAGCGTTAGAAGAAGAATAAGAAGAAGAAATCGGATAACAGTAGATTGCATTTCATGCACTCTAATTACGATCTTTGAGTTTGTTTATCGTTACCTAGCAACCGAGGCTTTAAGTGTTAAAAAATATTGCAGTTTCTCTATGTACAAGATGTACCGTAGCACAGTGGTTAGAGGAGCGAGCTTTGATCTAAGGATCATTGGTTCAAATCCAGCATCAATCATTGTGCCAATGTTAGTTTTGGGTTAGTTTTCACGCACACGTGAAGCATTGCCTTCACGCACGCACAAGCAATTCTCTCAGCAATTCTAGAACAATTTAAAAAGGGTAGCGTACAATACGAAAAAGTGCATCAGTTTTTATGCAGTCAAGTGACAGTTCTAGTCAGGTGGTAAGTGTTAGAATTAGCAAGGCTAGTTGTAAGTAGTGCTATGAGAGGAGATAATCTCTGAAGAGCTGGGTCTTCAAGAGTTTTTTGAAGATGGAGAGGGATGTCCCTGCTCTAGTAGGAACTGGTAGTGCGTTCCACCAACAAGGAACAACGGATGAAAAAAGTTTGGATTGGTCTCGGCGTACTGGTGGCAAAGCCAGACGTCGTTCGTCTGAGGAGCGCAACGGTCGGGAGGTAACATATGCCTGTATGAGTGCATTCAAGTAGGTGGAAGCAGAACCAGAGACTACTTTGTAGACATGCGTTAGAGACTTGAATTTGATGCGGGCGGCCATAGGCAGTAGTTGGATGGGCAGCGGGGTAACATGTGCCCATTTGGGTTGGTTGTAGACCACGTGCGCCGCCTCGTCCACGTGCGCCTTTTTAGACATATTGATGCATTTGCGGTCATCTCTTTGTTTTCCCCATGGCTAACGCAGGCTCGTGGTCATTTTCGGCAGGTCGTGTGGTTGCGAATTGCTCACAGTGCTGAAATGTGCGCTCAGAAAACAAAATATTTGCTCAGTGCTGAAAATAATTAGAGGGAACATTGGTTGAGATGACTATGGCCTGTACCAGGAGTTGGGTAGCATCTTGAGTCAGGTAAGTCCTGATTTTCCGTATGAGAAGTGGGTTGGAGACAGGTTGGAGACGAGTTGGAGACGCTTTGACTATAAAGATGCCCCATACTCGGATACGTAGCCTACTCGCAGGTAGTTGGTTGGTTGTAGGCCTATATTTCACTGCTCTGTTCATCAAAAATACTACCCAGTTACCAAAGCACTTTCACTGCCCTCTGTTCTTCAAACACACTCAGTTACAAAAGCACTTTGCTCTCTGTGTCATTTTACCCAACGTTAGCCTACAATTTAATATAGATTTTTTTCTCTGAAAGAAGTCTAATTGTAGGATAGGACACTGGTTTAGGCGTTGGACTAGAAATCGTGCGACCTGGGTTCGATCTTTACCAAGAGATAATATATTTTCGCAGATCACCTTCTATTTCATTTTGTTACAAAGAGAGAAAAATATTTCACTGATAGGAAGTTGCTCTTTGGGACACTGGGCAAGGCGTTAGGTTAGGGATCTCGCAACCTGGGTTCGATCCTTATCTCATTTCTTGTATTTTCACAGATCGCCTAGCTACTAGGCCTACTTTGTTAGGCTACAAAGAGAGGAAATATTTCAATATGGGAATCGCTTCTATTCCCCAATGCCTGTACTTATGAATGTATCACGCATTTGCGGACCAAATGGAACTTTTTGTATTGCTTTTGTGCTAGGAATTTTTATGTGTTGTATTTTTATTGACCAGAAAAAAAAACACTTTTCAACACATTTGGCTGGAAAGCTTTAAGGTTTCAAGAAGCTTCATCTCGGCATCACTAGCTACAGTGCAGAGTGTAAACAATAGACAAAATAAAAGTCCCTACACACTTTAACATGTGAACTGTTGGCAGAGGCCAGAACAGGCCCTGATTCAGATAGAGGAAATATATTTATTGGTGGAAGAATGATTATCTATGAATAATTTCTCGTTACTGTGCCTTTATGTTATGAAATCTTGCCAGATAAATGTAGTAACCGTTTTAGAAAAGCATGAAGCCACTAAAGTCCGTTGGTTCCACTGTAGAACAGCTAAGGGGGTCTGCTGCATGCCTCTCCAGGCTTATTTCTTAAGTATACAATTTATTTGATGTTAGAGCCATAGATAAGATTTCATATTTGTTTATGAGTATTTTTGTAATTTATGTATCATTTCATGAAAGAAAGCATAATCTCAGTCTAAATTAATAGTAATTTAAAAATTGAGACTTTTATTTTGATAGCGTGTGTAAAGATGCATTTTGGGCTTGAAGACTGGTAGATGAGAGATGGATGGATTGGGGAGCACGGATGCACACAGTTTTTTGACCGTGCTTGTCGTGTTGAGAGCTTACTGAAGGAACTGTAATAGGAAGAAACCTTTTATTATTGTTTATGTAATTTGAAACAGACATTTTCTTAGATAAAGATTTTTTGTTTTTGCGCACGTCCATTACTTTCCAGAGTGCTTTCCTAATTCCTGAATGACACAGATACTGGATCTGCTGCCATAACATGTGATATGCAGTGGTGGACCGTCAAAGCCTGCAAGGACTTTTCTGCAGGCCTAACTATTTTCAAACTGATCAAAAATCATGGATGTGTCGCCTGAACGAATCAGAGAACAGCGTTGAACAGCATTGATTCTTTAATATCATATCAAGTTTATTATGTATTATTTGTTTCAGCCTCTTTTTTCTTGATTACTTGCCACTTCCATTTACCACTTTGATTCTGACTGTTTGATTGACTGCATGAGAACAAGGGGGGAGGGAGACTGTTACGGGCAGTCGGACACCACCCTTAACATAAAGGGGAGACGCATACGGATCAGCTCGTATCAAAAATAGGGATATGTTTATTTAACAGAATGGGCAACAAATAATAGGTAGGTTAACAATAACTACAAAAGTGGAACGTTTTCTACTGCCGAGTGGACAGCTAGACGGAAGTCAATCGAAAGACCGAGCACAGCTGTGCATCGACTCTGTTCTGAGTCTCTGTGTACGCCCCTTCAGGAGCGGTTCCAGAATCCTTTATAGTGCAGGTAGGCCTCGCTCCTGTGTGGCTCACCTGTAATTAAGAAAAGGGGAAGAGACACCGCACCCAACAGGGGTCACCAAACACATGTGTAGGAACAAACACCAGAGCTGGGGGACGTAACAGACACAATAGTTTTTATCCATTCAAATGTCGTTCGCTTTTAAGCCCCACATCAGGCCTTCAATGCGTTCTCAGCAGTTATATTTTGATTGATTGACTGTAGTGGTTTAATTAGCCTATCCTATTGATTCATTTTGGCGAGGTAGGTGAAATCTGGATTTTCATTTTGAAAAACATATCAAGACCATTTTGTCATCACACATTTTATTGCTCTCTGATTGACGTGATTTCACAAGCCCAAAGATCAGACAGCTTATTCCAAAACTGGGAGAGTTACTTGCCATTCTTCTTCTTCAGACTGCCCTGCATGGCATCACTAAACTAATCATAATTGAAAGCCTAGCCACAAAACCCACAGTCTGCTACTACAGTAGCTCTAATGTTCATGAAGCTTCAGTCTAACTTTTTTACAAGAAGCAAGCATAATGTTTACTGGAACAATGTGGAAAACAGACACTGTAAAATCTTTTTGTTGTCATAGTGCCTCCTCCGATGAACCCAGAGGTGAGCTCTGTTCAGTTTGCCCGCAGAGTGCATTAAAATCCTGTCTGACCTGCATGGCCTCCTACTGTGAGCTCCACGTGCGTCAGCACTACGGAGCCCCGGACCTGCAGAGACACAAGCTGGTGGACGCCATTGGAGATCTGGAGCAGAGACTGTGCCAGCAGCACCACAGAGAGCTGGAGTTCTACTGCAAAACTGACCAGACCCCAGTGTGTGCATTATGTGCTGTAAAACAACACGCTGGACATGACATAGCAGAACAGGTAGGAAATAAAGTATTTTGGGTACAAATTCAGCAGTTCAGAAATCTGGAGAGGAAGCAGTGGAAAACACACTTTACAGATGTACAAGCAAATTATAACATAAACTGTTTGTTTTGACACAGTACGACCATGTCACTGTCAAATAGAGGACACTAATAAAGTTATATTTAAGAGTGTGTCCATGAGAGGACCAGGCGGGGGTGATACATGCTACGTCACCGATTTTGATGAAACTTGGTCGGTTTGAGGGGTCCACCTAAAAAATCAAAAAGCCAAAATAGTACAAAATTTGAAACAACCCAGGGGGAGTTAGGACCCCCTCCTTGTTTCAGGCCAAAAAAACTCAAAAAAGGCCCAAAATTGCATAACATGTTGACATCCCTCCTGCTATCAGATTTAAACACAGCAAAGTAACAATCCATGCCATCAAAGGTTAGCCTGGGTGTTCCCATGCTGCCTTGCGCGCGATTTGATTCACGCTGCTAAGGCAGCCTGGAGACCATGGAGCAAATTTTCGCCTGAGATAGGGGACCAATCACAGAACAAGGGGGAAAGCAAGACCATGATGAGCTATGCACAGACGCATTTGACAGACATCCGTGGCACCCAATAAACGGATCTGGGCATTTTTTTCAAATACGAGAAAATTAACGCTTGGTTCCCAGACCACGTCTCATTGAGAAGTGGTGGCGCTAGCCAGGCTAATCAAAGGTGCATCTATGGTTAGTTCGAAACTAGAGTTACAAGGCGTAAGGTGTGACTGGTGTCAGTCCAGTACTGCATGTGTCCACTATGTCACATGCCTCATCAATGATTGTTTGAAAAATAATATTTAGGTCATTTATGGTGGACAAATGGAGATATATTATCATCAATCATGTCTACTGATGAAATCCATCAATGGGGGACATACACCAGTATACCCGTAGGTCCAATATTTGCAAATGTGATATCCCCATCACATCTCAAGGCTAGAAACAGTCACTTGGCCTGAAATGCCTTGTATGTGAAAAAAAAACTTCTTCCCGAAGCATTTCTGAATTTATTTCCTCAGCATTAGGTCATATCATAGATTATTATGGCCATTATTTGAACAGTGAAAATAATAATAAAAGAGTTTTTGAACTTTAATGTCACTAATGCTGATTATTCAATGTTTCATTTGAATTGAAATATTTATACAAAAATTACATATGTGATTCATTTAGATTAATTAATCACAGAGTATGTAATTAATTCGATTAAATGTTTTAATCGATTGACAGCCCTAATTACGATACCAACTACCAACCAATGCCTTCTTCAGTCATTCCTCTTTGTTGCTATGGCCATTTTTTTTTTTTTTTTTTTTTAAATTGGGGGGGGGGGGCTTTTTTTATGCCTTTTAATTCGATAGGACAGTGGAGAATGACAGGAAGCGAGTGGCTGAGAGGGGGGTGGGATCCGGAAAGGACCACGGGGCGGGAATCGAACCCGGGTCGCCGGTGTACGGTGCAGGTGCCCCAACCAGTTGCGCCACGACTGGGGCCGCTATGGCCATTTATGATCCGATCAGCAACATACCAACATACCAAGCAATATCATACATTCTCCAGTCATTCCTCTTCATTGCTGTGGACATGTAATCTGATCAACAACATACACAGCCTACACGCAAGCCCTTGATGCAGGCACCAACAACTACCACTCCAGAAACACAGCAGCAGCATCTCAGAATCAATTCAGGTTACAACATGACCCCAAATAGCATGTGAGTGCCATAGCCATTGGCTTGCCTTTTCAGCAGCCTCCGATAACTGTTACAGCTCCTTTCAGTAATCATCCTCAAAAACCAAAGTCTAACTTTTTCTGTCATTCCCCACCTTCCCACTGGGGAATTTTCAAACCCCATCAACCTGGCAAAATGTTAACGTTAAAATATTTCGACGTTCCATGTTCAATTTCCCGTCTCGGTCTGCTGGATCAGATGTTATTTTAATTCAAATGTCGGTCTGTTTATAACTCTGTTTGTGTGTGGCTATTTGTTTTGAATCAATGATCTTCCTTATCAAAAAGAAAGCCATTATTAAAGAAAGGCACAAAAAAACTAATTTCCTCTTGTTCATTGTGCCCCTCCTGACATGTCTCTATTCGCCCCACACTTTGAGAACCACTGGTTTAACACAAGTTTTGTGGCTGATTATATTTGGGTGGTAAAAGCAGACAGTCATATGGCATGCAATGGAAACAAATTCACAAGTAATGTACATTATCATCACTTTAACACTTATTTCACCTCAGTTGCCCATAAACTTGTGGAAAAGCTACCACCCAGCCCAAGTTTGTACGGGCCTGAACACATTCAGGATTTTTATGCTAAGATAGGTGTGACTCCCAATAGTTTTTCCTTCAATCCTGTGTCGGCAGAAAAAAATCTGCGACATGCTAAAGGGCCCCAACTCTGCCAAAGCCACAGGGCTAGATAATATCTCAGCCAGGTTCTTGAAAGATGCAGCTGATCTCATAGCCCCTTTTATTATTCATATTATTAATCTGTCCTTGGAGCAAGGCACTGTTCCTGATGACATGAAACATTCTAAAGTCATCCCACTTTTCAAGAAAGGTGATAGGTCTGATCGGGGAAATTATCGACCGGTTTCTATTTTGAGTGTCTCCAAGGTCCTGGAGAAAGTAGTCCATGAACAATTGTATCAATATGCTGTAGATACCAAACTCCTCTATGAATTACAATCAGGGTTCAGACAGTCACATTCAACTGACTCATGTCTACTGTACCTAACTGACTTCATAAGGAAATAGATGCTGGCAAGCTATGTGGCATGATCCTAATTGACTTACAGAAGGCCTTTGATACGGTCGATCATAGCCTACTGTACAATAAGTTGTCAGCCCTGGGCATGTGCCCTTCCGCCTTAAGATGGTTTGTTTCCTACTGTACCTCTCCAGTAGATCCCAAAAGACTTAATTCCAGGGTCATATATCCAAGGAACAACTGGTGACTTGTGGAGTTCCCCAAGGGAGTAGTGTTGCACGGTGTATCGATACTAAAAAGGTATCACGATGCCTTCACGCAAAAAACAATACGATTTCAGACGTTTTTAGAATCAATACTTTATTAAAATAATAAATTTCTGTGTCTGTGTGAACTGCTGCTCTCACTGCTCCTTGCACGCATCTAGGCAAGTGGGCATGTCAAGCAGGCAGCTCTGAGTGAGTGAGTGCGCAGCCAACGTCCACATAGTTCTTTGCCGGCAGTTCTAGGCCTTGTGGATAAAACAAAAGGTGCAGTGAAATCTGCAACTATTTCGGATACATCGTGAATAGTGAAGGCAAGCCATCAGGTACACAGAGGCCCGTTTGTAAAATATGTTTCAAAGTCATTTAAAAGCAGTAGGCTACGCATGGAACTTGGCTAAACACCTCGCCTAGAGTTCAAAGAACGACAGGTTAACGAATATGCTATAGAAAACACGACTACATGGTTAGTGCCCAGTTCTTCTCTGTTTTAGTCTAGCCTAAGTGAAACGAGTATGGTTCTCTGGGATAAAGCGAACCTTCCTTCATCAATGAATTTTACCGAGACATAACGAGCTGTAATCATTTTGACGAGACATAACGAGCTGTAATCATAGGGTGCTAACGTGATGAAAGCGCAATGTTCACGCCAGAATAACATTACCATAACTTGTAAACGATCTATTTCATGTTCGGTCAGTGCTACTGGTAATATTTGTCATGCCATGTAGATCGCTAATTAAAGCCCACAGCATACCACCAAAGCGTGTTGAGTCCTAATAATAATAGCGGCTTATTGTTACAGTATGTGGTAGCAAATCATGTTATCAAAGAAATAGACGTAGGCTAATGTAGGAATGCACACAGATATATTGCAACAGGTAATGGTGTAGGCCTATCTGACGAAGACCTGAGTGGTTGGAACGTCGTACTTGTACACTGGGCACAAAGAAGACTATCCTCACATTTTCCCCTTTGCAACTGTCAAAGAAATCCCATGAACACGGGAAGGCCTAGGGTAGCCTATACTGTACATCAGATGGCCTAAAGATTAGGCCTCTCTGCATAGCATTCAGTGATTTGCATGCAGTCATTTTAACACTGACCTTGATCTAGCCTAGTTTGACTATTTAAAGCTACTTTATTGCCAAAACAACACAATGTAAATGAACTATAACAAACAATAAAGGACTTAATCACACAAAACAGGCCTACTATTTTACTGACTATAAAAAAATAATAATTATGTAGGACGTTTAGAACCCAGAATTGACCTGCACACTACAAAAGTGCTCCGAATTCAACACAAATGACTCCATACACTTGGTGGAGGTATGAGTCCTTTCTTCTCCAGATATCTTAGGATTTCGCCGTAGTATCGTTTTAGTATCGAGCATCGTGATATTTATGGCAGGTATCGTATCGAAGTCATAATTTTGGTATCGTGACAACACTACAAGGGAGCGTTTTAGGACCATTACTGTTTTTAATCTACATCAATGACATGAAGTCTGCCTGCAATTAGAACTTGTTTTTATATGCTGACGATTCAGCTATTATAGCCTCCAACAAAAGTGAGCTTGAGCTGCATACCATTTTGCAAGAGGAATTCAGTAAGATCAGGGTCTGGCTATTAGACAATAAGGGTCTGGCTTTTTAGACAGCAACCTAGATGGGGGGAGCATGGGTTCAAAGGTCACGAGCAAGGTTAATGGCCGATCCAGATTCCTAGCTAGGAAAGCTCCATTCCTTGATGCAGTGAGCCTAAGACTCCTAGCTAATTCACTGGCTTTATGCTGCTTTGATTACAGCCATGGCTCATGGTATGGTGGTCTTACTAAGGCCTAAAAGAGAAACTGCAGGTTTCTCAGAATAGGTTAGTCAGGGTAGTGCTGGGGCTCACATCAAAGGATCATGTGGGCAAGCTCCAGTTCCAACAGCTGGGCTGTCTCCCCCTGGCGGCTAGGGCAGTTCAGCTCTGGCTCAGGGTGGTCCATAGTGTTTGCAATCACAACTCACCGGCATACCTTAAAAACTATTTCACAAGGAGTAGGTATGCCCATGCTTACCACACCAGAGCTAGTAATGCAGACTTGTACTTGCCTAAGTTCAAAACAAACATTGGTAAGTGTACTCTCAAATATATTGGTGTGGTGATCTGGAATAAATTACCTTTGGAAATTAAGAGTATAGACAACTATCATTGTTTCAGGAAAAAGGTAAAATCCTGGCTCATGGAGAATTTAAATCCCTAGTGACACTAACATGTCTTCCTCCATGTGAGTTGTTGTTTGTTGGTGTTGTCTATGTATGCACATTTCACTTTAATATAGAAAGGAAGAATTAGGGAAGATTATTTTATATGTCTAGCCTCTCATAGTCTATTTTTATGATGTTTAATTGTTTTGTTTTATGTGAATATATGTCCTGTCTTGTAACATCAGGGACCGTGATGGAAATATATGCTTGCACTTTGTCATGATTTTTTTTCTATCCCTTGGATATGTCTTTATTCCAAATAAATCAAATCAAAAATCAAATCAAATCATGTTTTCAATGTTTCAGACACATTTCCCTGTGGGACCCTAACATGAAACTAGGTGGTTATACCATGTCAGAGTCTCTGCTTTAAAATAACTTGTACTAATAAGCAGGGTCTACAGACATGTTTTGTTTTTACAATGGACGGACATCAAGGTACAGTAGGCTACAAAACAAGAAAAGGCCAACAGAGTACTGACTGACTTGCTATATATACGAACACTCAATACCCGAAAGACCCAAACACAAAATATCTGGGTACGTGTGTAGGGCCTAGTTGTGCTAAATTTGAAATGACTCCCTCAAGGTGTTTCCTGGATATTGTGTTCGAGGTGTAAACATACAGTAGGCCTATGTTGTTTTTGTGAGGTCACAGTAACATTGACCATTCAAATCTACTCAGTTCATCTTTGAGTGCAAGTGACTGTGTGTGCCAAATTTAAAAAAAAAAAAAAAATGTATCTGTAAGTGGAAGGCCCTTTCCGAAACTAGCTACTCTCTCTCCCTAGCCACTTGCACTCCTAACCAAGTGTTAAAGGAACACGCAAACATTTTGGGAAATTAGCTTATTCACTGTGTCAGCCAGAGTTAGATAAGATGATACATACCCTTCTCGTCTCTGTGCGTGCAGTACCTATGTCTGAAGCACCCACCGTTAACATAGCTTAGCATAGTTCATTGAGGTGGGCAGTTCCAACTAGCCTGTAGCACACAAAAGTGATAAAAGACATTTTCCCATTTACATGTTGTGACATATACATTTTGTCACTTTTGGGGGATAGGCTAGTTGGAACTGCCAACCTCAATGAGCTATGCTAAGCTGTGCTAACGGTGGGTGCTTCAGACTGAGTTACTTCACACACAGAGATGGGAAAGGGTATCATCTTATCTAACTCTAGGGGTGATGTATGGTGTATGTCACCCGATGATGTCACTTTGAGCTACCTTGGGCCCTATTATGACAGCCTAAAGCGCATGGTCACTAGTCAAAAGCTTATTCAAATTTAGTAGGATGTCCAGTCCACATTGGGAGTGTTTTCGTTATCAAACGTCGGGCGGATGGCGCAACAAGGTGTTCCTAGGTTTCTGTGTTTGAGGAGTAACATCATTTAAACCAATGAGAATGATATCTGTCATTCCCTTTAACAGCACGAAGCACAACGTCAAAGAATGCATGGGTATTTTGACAGTCAGCGGCGCATTTGAAGGAGTCTGCTTGCGAGACCGTATGGAAGTCATTCCACTAAACCATGCTTTACTAAAACTTAGCATAGTATAGCCATCACACATTTGCACTCACGTTTGAACTCATTGGCAAAGTGAAACTAACTTCACTGTGGTGTCAGTCAAAGACAACACAGTTATACAAAACTGTTATATAACTTACTGTTATATAACTTACACAGTAAGTTACTTTCACTATTGACTGACAATGGGTTACCATCAAAACCATAGGCTGGAAAAAGCAACACTTACCCTAATATTGTTCAAATGACTGAATAAAACAACATTTATCCTGCAGAGGAGTTGCTTATATCTCGTGACAGTGCGTCATCAGCTGTGCTCCATACTGAATGTGTCTCTCGCCTCTCCCCTAATCACTTTTAACCGTCATTACCAATTTGTAAATGATGGTGAATAACTACTCATCATGAGATGTATTTCATAATATCTTTATTCTAATTATGTTTCCCATTTGTAATCGTGTAATTTGTAATGTTTTGCATGGACGTGCGCTGGTGTGCGTTCATGGATGATAGAATGATGGTGCATTGTGCACCCGCCAATATGACTGTTGACAATGCATAATAACATATAAACAACTCGCCATAGACTTCTGACCAGGTTGGTTTCTCTTGGTCAGTGGCGTAATGCGTTTAAGGTAGTGTACATAATTTTTAGACAATGCGCTAGGACACTCCCTAGGTTGTTAATCACCACACCCCTAGGCGCATTGTTTACAAAATAGACGTGCAAAATAAGAAAATAAACTTTGCGCCGGGTGGAAAACAAGTTTTACGCCATACACCAGGGTGCAAATAGGGGCCCTTAAGGAATATATTGCACTCAGAAAATGAAATCTAGCTTGCATTTGATGAGTAGACATGGTTGATGATAATATATCTCAATTTGTCCACCATAAATGACCTAAAACATTATTTTTCATGTAGTAGATATGTATTTCACTGGCTGGATCACATGATTTATGTGGTTACAGCAACAAAAATAATAAAAAGGCTGAGCATTTTTCTTTTGATTCATAACGACTACAGTACAGATGACTCTTTCATGTGCAGAAAGAATTTTGAAAAAAGGAGGTTGCTCATTGGAGATATTCAGGTCTGAATATTTCTATTTTGGGGGTATTCGCCAAAAGGCGTGTGATGTAGTGGACACGTGTAGTCCTGGACTGACACCCGTCACACCTTACGCCTTCTAACTCCAGTTTTAAACTAACCTTGGATGGACCTTTGATGGCATGGATAGATGTCAACATTTTATGCAATGTTGCATAAAAAGAGTAGCCGGCCTGCAAGCGATCGGCAACCTGGACGGGCATCGCGTCGCTGATGGTTGCCAGCCTCCGACATCACACTTCACACCTCAACGCCTTGCCCATTGGCACCAGTGTACTCATTTGCCTTGGGTGCTCAGCACCCTGGAGTCGGGGTACAGGCTGCAGTTCAAAACTAGACCCCCATGTTTTCACAAGGTTGTCCCTACTGTCTTGAAGGGCAATGCCGAGCATGATTCCCTGTCAAAGGAAGTTTCTGTTCTTTTGTGAAAGGGGCAGTTACACTCCTGCCTTCAGACGAGATAAGGCAGGGGGATTACTCCACTTATTTCCTCATTCCAAAGAAGGATGGGGCTTGCAACCCATTCTCAATCTGAGATCTCGTCTGTCAACAGTCCTCACTTTTGTTCAGCACGGAGATTGGTTCACAACAGTGGACCTACGGGATGCTTACTTCCATATCCTAATCCACAGAGACCACAGAAAGTACCTCCGTTTTTTCTTTCAAGGGGCAGCATACCAGTACAATGTTCTCCCTTTTGGTCTGTCTCTGGCCCCTCGCACCTTCACCAAATGCATGGATGTGGCTCTCATCCCACTCCGGCATCAGGGATTTTGCGTCGACTATCCTTATGACTGGTTAATTTGTGCCCCAACCAGGGAGTGGGCAGAGAGCGACACAGGGGTGGTGTTGGCACACCTCTTCCAAGTTGGGCTTGGCGCTGAACAGGGAGAAGAGAGTGCTGGTTCCCTGCACCACAGTAGAGTACCTGGGTCTGGTGCTAGATTCCACCACAATGAGAGCCTGGCTGTCTCCTCGGAGGCAGCTTGTGTTGAGGAAGAGCTTGTCCCAGCTTCTCCCAAAAGCACTTTGGGTTGCCATTGGTATGAAATGTACTATATAAATAAAATTGCCTTGCCTTGCCTTGCCTTCTAGGGGCAAAGCAAATATCTGTGAAGTCCGGTCGGAGGCTGCTTGGCCTAAGGCAGCAGCAGCCCAGGTTGTGGCACTAGGCTCATATGTGAGATTGCTGTTTATAGACTTCAGTTCTGCATTCAACACCATAATACCACAACAACTCATCTGCAAACTTGACAAACTGGGACTCAGTACCTACCTCTGCAACTGGCTACTGGACTTCCTCTGTCAGAGGCCTCAAGTAGTACGTGTTGGCAACAATACCTCAAGCAGCATCACACTGAGCACAGGGGCCCCCCAAGGCTGCGTGCTCAGTCCGCTGCTCTTCACCCTGCTGACGCATGACTGCACTGCAACATACAGCAACAATCACATAGTGAAATTTGCTGACGACACAACTCTGGTGGGTCTCATCACCAAGGGCGACGAGACTCAATACAGGTTGGAGGTCGACCATCTGACCACGTGGTGCAGGGACAACAACCTCCTGCTGAACGTCAGCAAGACCAAAGAGATTGTTGTTGACTTCCGGAGGGGTCACACCCAACACCTGCCACTGACCATCGACGGTGCTGTGGTGGAGAGAGCGAGCAGTACCAAATTCCTGGGGGTGCACATCAGTGAAGACCTCTCCTGGACCACCAACACTGCATCACTGGCGAAGAGAGCTCAGCGCCGCCTGTACTTCCTGCGGAAACTCAGGTGAGCAAGTGCTCCACCAGCCATCATGACCACGTTCTACCGAGGGACCATTGAGAGCATCCTCTCCAGCTGTATCGCTGTGTGGGGCGGAAGTTGCACTGAATACAACAGGAAAGCCCTGCAGCGCATAGTGAACACAGCTGGAAGGATTATTGGTGCTTCACTCCCCTCCCTAAAGGACATTTACACCACCCACCTCACCCGCAAGGCGACCAAAATTGTGAGTGATGCAAGTCACCCCGCTCACAATCTGTTTGATCTACTGCCCTCTGGGAAGAGGTACAGAAGCCTGCGCTCCCGCACCACCAGACTCACCAACAGCTTCATACACCAGGCTGTTAGGATGCTGAACTCTCTCCCCCCTCTCCCCCCTCCACCCTCAGCTACATAACATCCTGGACATTGGACCCACAATGGCCGCCTTGCACTACTCCACTTGCACACTTGTACACTTTGCACACTTGGCAACTTGTTGTTGTTGTCCTGAAAACACAACACTTCTGCTGCTCTTACATAACTTGCACCACTATGCCACTTACTTTCTCACTGAGGTCAAACAGAACTACCTCAGCCTTTTATTGGCCTGACTTTTGCACTACTATTTTATTTTATTGACTGTCTATGCACAATTTTACGGAGCCCTCCGGGTGACATGGGGAAAAAAAAACATGGGTTAGAAAAAAAAAAAAAAGTAGTGGGGAAAAAAAAACATGAAGAAGAAAAAAAAAAACGATGCACTTTTGCGGGATCTCATTGCGGGATCTCGCAATGTTTTGCGAGATCGCAAAACTTTTGCGAGATCCCGCAAAAGTTTTGCGAAATCCCGCAAAACTTTTGCGAGATCTCGCAAAACGTTTTTTCTACTTTTGGAACTTGCTGGGCTTCCTACTTGACCCCAATAGGCCCACAAACCACTACCGCCAGATCAAAGTCAAAGTCAAAGTCAAAGTCAGCTTTATTGTCAATTTCTTCACATGTTCCAGACATACAAAGAGATCGAAATTACGTTTCTCACTATCCCACGGTGGAGACAAGACATATTTTACCAATTTTAAGTCCACAGACAAACATAACATTCAAGTAAACAAAAAAGTAAGTAAATAAGTAAATAAGAGGGCACATATAATGAAAAAATAAGAGCAGCAAAATTTGGTTGAAATTGTGCATAGACAGTCAATAAAATAAAATACTAGTGCAAAGTCAGGCCAATAAGAGGCTGAGGTAGTTCTGTTTGACCTAAGTAAGAAATAAAGTGGCATAGTGGTGCAAGTTATGTAAGAGCAGCAGAAGTGTTGTGTTTTCAGGACAACAGCAACAAGTTGCAAAGTGTACAAGTGTGCAAGTGGAGTGGTGCAGGCGGCCATTGTGGGTCCAATGTCCAGGATGTTATGTAGCTGAGGGTGGAGGGGGGAGAGGAGGGAGAGAGTTCAGCATCCTAACAGCTTGGTGTATGAAGCTGTTGGTGAGTCTGGTAGTGCGGGAGCGCAGGCTTCTGTACCTCTTCCCAGAGGGCAGTAGATCAAACAGATTGTGAGCGGGGTGACTTGCATCACTCACAATTTTGGTCGCCTTGCGGGTGAGTTGGGTGGTGTAAATGTCCTTCAGGGAGGGGAGTGAAGCACCAATAATCCTTCCAGCTGTGTTCACTATGCGCTGCAGGGCTTTCCTGTTGTATTCAGTGCAGCTTCCGCCCCACACAGCGATACAGCTGGAGAGGATGCTCTCAATGGTGCCTCGGTAGAATGTGGTCATGATGGCTGGTGGAGCACTTGCTCGCCTGAGTTTCCGCAGGAAGTACAGGCGGCGCTGAGCGCAGATGGCAGATGGCAATCGTATCATGATACTCTGATTGCTCTATCACTGTTGCGTGTTGTGGGTTTTCTGGACACATTACATAGGCCTATGACAAGGGAGGGAGAGGGAGACACCTGCGTGCAGACACGCACACACAGCAGGCTACAATAAATTGCCTAACAGACAGCAGCCTAATTTCGAGGTATCACCAGGGTGCGATTTGTAGGGGGGGATGGTGAGGATTTCCCCAACTCTGGTTTTCCTATCCCTACCTCTGCTAAATTATTTTTATCTCCGGTGGGGACAAGGATTAAACCCCTTGATAGCGATGAATGCAACTTAACTGCTAGCCTACTTAAACTCTTGAAATCTAGCGATCTTCAGTGTCAATGCATCAGAGTAGGCTATTCAGTAGCCTTCTGGCAGACGGCGCATATTTCTGAACATCATCGAACACAAAAACATTGTAACATTTTCAGTCCCTCTCAACATTTTAGTGCGGGAACTTCCGCAGGGAAAACAGCGCTGAACCAAACATGAAACGCGCTCAGAGCAGCATATCGTCCTACTTTAAACACCTAGTAGTTTGCGGAGGACGAACGAGAAAGCACTCGTTTGATAAATCAGCCAGTAGGCTAGGCCTAGTAGACAAATAACTTACAGAAATAATCTGTACAGCAAAAACAAATGTTGGTGGGTATTTAAACTATCTAGCGGGTGTTTTAACAGCTACAAGAAATAGAAGCTTATGGCCCATATGTTCTGGTTCGTAAATTATTTTCATAAAACTTCAAGTTGCCCTATAACTTCTCTCCAAACTCTTCACTGCACTGTAGCCAATTAACTGACAGTATGATAGTAAGCTATTTATTTTCTGTAGGCTTCAATAAACACATTTATTTTTTCAACTTTTACAATATTACGCACTTGGCTACTGAACGCAAATCTGCAGGAGAGAGAATGCACGCAGCCTACGCAGCGTGTAGCGCAATGTGTAGGGTATTTGTATACCAACTAACACTGTTAGCCAATTCACTAACTCAAGACTTCAGTGTCATCATATACAACATTTTACATAACAAATACAGAAAGGATGGAGGCAGCAAAGGTAGAGGAGTCATTTCAGATGGGTCAAGAACAAGGTGAATTTGTATGTTTCTCAAAACGTAGTCCAACCCTGCATTAGAGGAGCTGAGCACACTCGCTGTTTAAAGTCATACACAACGGTAAACTAAAACTAAGCTAAAGGTATTCAAGGTAACATATTCAAAACCCCCCCCTCTGTTTTTTACACAAATCGCACCCTGGGTATCACTAATACCTATTAAAATAAATGTAAAGGACACAGAACTGTAAGCTCAAATTCAAAAACGTTTGAAGTCTACCCAAACATATGCAAAGGGAATATATATAAATTGTGCTGCATATAGCCAGCTTAATTAATGTCAATTTAAAGATTATGATTAGCAGTTTCTATGCATTTTTCCATTGATAGTTACAGGAAGCCACGTTTTGTTTAAACTATTGTTGCTTCTAGCCCACGTTACCTCCAGTTTCACTTGCTGCAGGGACGCACACATTGCATGATCGATCATAAGCGTTCTATCTCCGATGTAGAACTCAAATGTGTCTTGACGCCGCCGTTTGTAAGATCAGATCAAATAAAACGTTCTAAATGGAACGCGATGTAATTAAGCTGTTCCTTTCCTGGAGACGTACTGTATGTGTGATGACTGGGCTATGTCTATATAGTTGATGACACCAAATGAATAAGTATTGTAATTATGTTATTGGTAGTCGGAGGAGGAGTTACACACACACACACACACAACTCGGGATTTACTTTTCACAGTTTATTCACAAGAATTAATTAATACACCACTACCTCCCACACACAACCACCCCGCATTCATACAACCCGCTTAAACTAGCCCTCTCTATGGCCGAGTTAAACTAGGGGAAGGGACTGGCCATTAACCCCGGCCGGGGGCTAAACTCAAAGCGCGCACACACACACACACACACACACACACACAGTAGGCCACACTAGACTGCAATAACAA
This sequence comes from Alosa pseudoharengus, assembly GCF_046254945.1. NCBI lineage: Eukaryota > Metazoa > Chordata > Actinopteri > Clupeiformes > Clupeidae > Alosa > Alosa pseudoharengus. Next base: position 736,342 of record NW_027468704.1, on the reverse strand, counting down.
GGCAATCAATAGACTGAGCTAGATCACAGGGTCCTATGACCGGCTTTGAGAAAGTACTGGTTTAGTCCGTACAGCAGCTCCAGCCTGGAGCGTTATGAGACTGACCGTAAGTGTCCAGAGATAATTCAGAGTCCGCAAGTAGCCTAATCCACAGAGTTCGCAAGTATCCACAGTGTTCGCAAGTAATCCACAATGTTCTCAAGTAATCCACAACGTTCGCAAGTAGCCATTCACTGCTGCAAATGAGCAGATGTGTGAAGCACCGGGCATAACTTAATTTCGCGGCTACGTGGAGCAGTAGTAGGTTCATTGTTGAGGAGGCCCATAGTTTGAGAAAAGCTGCAGATCATAGGCAGAGAAAGCATAATGCTCTGAGAACAGTAGCCAAAGGTTTTCCTGCAGAAACAGGTGCCTTGGTGCACGCACCCCGCTTTCACTTTGACTCCCTGCATTGTGGCAAAAACTGTCAGTCAGACAGTGAATTTTGGTTTACTAAATTAGCATAATGCGGTAACAATTATCATTTCAATTCTATCTGAAATCTGCTCACTGCAGACGTTACAATGCAGACCCAAGCAGCAGCCTTAAAAGACGTACACTTTGAATTTGATCAGAGCGGCTCTGGTTCTTCACCTAACTTGGTGTGATTGCCTGGATGACCGTTCAATCAAATCAACAGACCTATTTGTGTCTCTGTGTGTTCGTTATAGATACGGTTCCAACTCTTTACGGGAGCGTTTATTTCCATATTTTACTTTCAATTTAATCTGACAAAAAGTGTGGGGGATATAATCGTGTTCCAGCAAAACTGTGTACATTATAACACCCACATCCCCCACGCTTGCTACGCGCCTGCGTGTGTGCGTGTCTGCACACAGGTGTCTCCCTCTCCCTCCCGTGTCATAGGCCTATGTAATGTGTCCAGAAAACCCACAACACGCAACAGTGATAGAGCAATCATAGTATCATGATACGATTGCCATCTGGCGGTAGTGGTTTGTGGGCATATTGGGGTCAAGTAGGAAGCCCAGCAAGTTCCAAAAGTTTTGCGGGATCTCGCAAAACTTTGCGAGATCCCGCAATGAGATCCCGCAAAAGTGCATCGTTTTTTTTTTTTCCTCATGTTTTTTTTTCCCCATGTCACCCGGGGGGCTCCGTACAATTTCAACCAAATTTTGCTGCTCTTATTTCTTCATTGTATGTGCCCTCTTATTTACTTATTTTTTGTTTACTTGAATGTTATGTTTGTCTGTGTACTTAAATTGGTAAAATATGTCTTGTCTTCACCGTGGGATAGTGAGAAACGTAATTTCGATCTCTTTGTATGTCTGGAGCATGTGAAGAAATTGACAATAAAGCTGACTTTGAGAGAATCAAGTCCAGTTGGAGTGCTACCAGGAACTTTGTCCAAATTTTGTAAAGGTGGTGCTCTTTGGTAACAGGCTTAGTTCATTTTAGAAAAGTTGTAGAATACCAAGGCACTCATCTTCTTTGTAGTTAAAATGCCTTTATTTTAATGGGCATAACATAACTAAAACACTTCGACGCGTTTCGGCATGAAGCCTTCATCAGGAAGTGAACAGTCTCTTGTGTGAAATAAAAGACATCAATTCCATGAGTGTTCTCAGGTGTGTGGGTGGGACCAATTAGCTTATGGCAAACCCCTCATTTACAAAGGTAAACCCACAGAAAAGCAAAAAAACAAACAGGTATTGATGGTGGTCAGCTGGGGGCGTCATTCCACAGTCTCTACAGACATAAAAGAGTATTTAGAGAACAAAGAAGAACATGCATGTAATACATTTATACAACAATAGAGCATTTGTGTTTACAGGAAATGGAAATATTCCAACTCATCATTTAAACCTGGATATAAAGTAGCTTTTAATTTAAAAATCCAGTAGCTCTCTCGTTGGTTTAATTGTTTCAATCTATCACCCCCTCATATTGTTTGTGGTATATGATCTATACCTATAGCTCTTAAAATAGCAGGGTCACTATTGTGCTTGTCTTTGAAATGACGAGCCATTTGATAGTTCTCATTTTTTATTCTTATCGCATATTTGTGCTCTGAGACTCTATCTTGTAGCCTTTGTTTGGTTCTGCCGATGTAAAAAACATTACAGAGGGGACATTCCAGTTTATATATCACAAATGTTGTTTTACAATTAATAAAATGCTGTATTTCATGTGTTCTTTGACTATGTATATCTTCAAATGTTTTACATTGAACTACAGTAGGGCAGTGATTACAATGACCACATTTGAAGCTACCTTGTGGTTTCTTTGACAGCCAAGTGTTTTTAGAGGGTGGTGGTAGATAGCTGTGGACAAGTTTGTCATTTAAGGTAGGAGCTCTTTTAAAACTGAAAACAGGAGGCTAAACATTTCTCAGAGAAGCATCACACTGTAATAAATTCCAGTTTTTTCTGATTATGTTTTTAATGTGATTTGCTTCAGTGCTAAACCTTGTGGAAAAGAAAATTATCCCAGAACTTTGTCTGGACTTCCCACTTCTTAACAGGGATTGTCGGTCTAGGTTCTCAGCTCTGTGCTTAGCACTCTGGATGGTTTTCTTTTTGTAACCTCTTTGAATAAATCTATTTTCCATTTCATTTGCCTTTACCTCAAAAGAATCAGTTTCATCGCAAATTCTTTTCAGTCTCTGGAATTGACCGTAGGGTATGTTATCCTTTAGATGTCTAGGGTGGAAGCTTTTTGCATGCAAAATAGTGTTGCGAGAGGTAGGTTTTCTATAGATGGTGGAATGTAAGAAACCTTCCTTATCTTTGTATATTTCCAAATCCAGAAAGCAAATGCTTTGTTTGTCGAACTCCAGAGACAGTTTGATGTTTTCATTGATGCCATTGAGGTAAGTATGGAAAGACAATAGTTCAGTTTCAGATCCATCCCACAGTAAAAATACATCATCAATATATCTCCCATAATAGATTATTTTGTTCAAATAAGCATTTTTAGTAGAATTAAGCACAAAATCATGTTCCCATTTACCCATGTATAGTCCTGCATAGGAGGGACTGTAGCAAGCTCCCATTGCACATCCTTTAGCTTGCCTGAAAAGGCGGTCTTGAAAAATAAAGACATTATTATTTAGTGTCCATTTTGTTAATTTTAAACGAAAATGGGCAGGGGGAGTTTCTGTTTGTAGCTGGTCTTGTAGAAAAAACTCCAGTGCTGCTAGCCCTTCTTCATGTACAATTGAGGTGTAAAGTGACTCCACATCCATAGTTACTAGTAAAGTATCTTGCCCAATATTGCCTAGTTCCTGGATCTTATTAAGGACAGCTGTCGTGTCTTGTATATATGCTGGAATCAGAGGTAAAATGGGCTTAATGAAGTAATCTATGTATTTTGAAACAGGTTCAGTAAGACTGTCCATCCCAGAAATTACTGGTCTCCCTGGGGGATTTTCTAGGTTTTTGTGTATCTTAGGGAGGAGGTAAAAAGATGCCAGTTTAGGATGCTCATTGAAAAGAAACTTACATTCACCATCAGAAATCCAATCATTTTCTTTAGCTTCAGTCAGCATGTTTTTTAACTCCCTTTTCAAGACCTCTGTAGGGTTGTGTTTCAAAACCTCATAGTATACAGGATCATTCAGTTGTCTGTTTGCCTCTTTTATGTATTTATCTCTACCCCAAACAACCACAGCTCCTCCCTTATCGGCTCTTTTAATAATCAAATCATCATCATTCATCATCTGTTCAAGTGCACAACGCTCCTGCTTTGTTAAGTTATAATACTTAGGTCTATTTTGTCTTTGTTGATACATTTTATCTACGTCAAAGTCCACTTTCTTGGTAAAAGTACTCAGGGAAGCATTTACAGTGACAGGACAAAAGGTAGATTTAGGTTTAAACGGAGTTCCTTGTGGAGTTGTGCTAACAGAGTCAATGTGAGTCTTTGAAGTTTGACTGTTCATACTGTACCAGGTTTTAAGGTGCAAGTTTCTGTAGAACCTGTAGAGGTCAATCTTGGTGTCGAATTCTCTGGATGAGTAGGTTGGAGCGAAAGACAAGCCCTTTGATAGCACATTAATGCAGTTTTCTGAAAGAGGTTTTCCTGATATGTTGATTACAGTGTCCCTTTGTAACTCCTTGTCGGTCGTCTGGTGGTGTTTCTTTTTTCTTCCTCTTCTTGTTTTCTTTTTGCAGGTTGGGGTTTTCAACTGACTTTGACTTTGACTTTGACTAGGCTTGCCTCATATGATGCCGCTACAACAGTGGTTCTCGAGGAACAAGGTGAGCCCCTACGAGGACGGGCAACATATTCTGCAGCTGGATGCAGGCTGTGTTCCAGGCATCCACTGGTGGCTTGCTGCCCTAGACCTGCAGGAGGGTGTACCTCTGGGCCAGCGGAGTTCAAGGGAAACTGTGACCACGGATGCCTCCAGCCTGGGCTGGGGAGCCATGTGGCAGGGTTGTCTAGTACAAGGGGGCTCACATGAATCTGCTGGAGCTTGAGGCTGTGCATTGAGCCTTGGTGTATTTCCTACCACGTCTGCAGGCAGGGGATGTCCTGGTTTTGACAGACAGCTCGACGGTGGTGAAAATCAACCACCAGGGGTGGGGGGGGGGGGTATGTTCTGTGTCCCTCCATCAGAGGCTTAAAGTCTATCTGCCAGGAGAGGACAATATGGCAGCAGACCTTCTGTGTCCAGAGGGGGACCAAGGCCAGGAGAATGGCGGCTGCACCCAGACATTGTGCAGGAAATCTGGGCGAGGTATGGACAGGCGTCAGTAGACCTGTATGCGTCCTAGGAAATGTCGCACTGCCCTCTCTGGTACTCCATGACAGGTCCCAAGGGGACGTTGGGGGTAGATGCCCTCGCGAGCGAGTGGCCTCGGGTCCTCCTCTATGCCTTCCCTCCGCAGTGCTGGCCAAGATACGGAGGTTGCGAGCCAGGGTGTTGCTTGTGGCATCAGACTGGTCAAATCGGTCATGGATGCCAGATCTGGTGGCTCTGCTTGCAGGGTCTCAGTGGTGTCTCCCCCTCAGGTGGGATATGTTAACATAGACTGCATGTTTGGCCACTACACGGCGCCAACCAGGCAGTCTGTCTTGACAACCAGGGCCCTTTATGCTGGTAGGTGGGAGAGGTTTGTTCACTGGTGTCATCCCAGGGGTGTTGACCCAGTCTTGTGTGGCATGACTGTCATCTTGTCTTTCCTTCAGTCTCTTTTAGAAGATGGTCTGAAGGAATCTACCTTGAGATATCAGATGGCCACGATGCTTTGAATGGGTTGTCAGTGGGCTCGCAGCCTCTTGTTAGCCAGTTCCTCAAAGGAGTGTTCCGTACAGGTAGAGTTGGAAGTGGTGTCACAGGCTCCCTTTGAACCATTGTCTGAGGTGGATTTGGAGTTCCTTACGCCTAAGACGGTGTTCCTCCAGGCCATCACATTGGCTAGATGGGTCAGTGAACTGCATGCTTTGTCTGTCCATCCTGCATGTCTGCGGCTTGGGGAGAGAGGCTCTTCCATCTCCCTGTTGCCAAACCCGGCTTTTTTGCCCAAGGTTCTCCCGCGATCCTTTGTTTCAAGGTCTTTGATTCTGGATCCCATTCACCCTCCTCCCCATGACTCTCCTGACACTGCTAGGTTGCACCTTGTCTGTCCAGTCCGGGCACTACGGGTCTATGTCGATCGCACTGCGGCTGTCAGACAAACAGATCAGCTGTTTTTGTGTTATGGGGAATGGGCTGACCCTACCTACAGGAGTTGTGACTCACTCCACCCGGGGCCTTTGTTTAAGGGGGCTTCCTTGGAAGACATCTGTGCTGCAGCTGGCTGGATGTCTTCGTTGACATTTTGACATTTGCATGGTTTTACCACCTCAATGTGGCCTCTGCTGTAGCTGCCTCTGTCCTACAAGCTGGGAGCCAACTGTGATTTTGTCTGTGGGCCTTTTTCAGTTTCTACAGGGTGTTCGACACCTGGTGATTTGATTGATCTGGTTTTCAATAAAGACCTGTGTGGAGTGGAATATATGTCTTTGTTATCATTTTTCTTCTGATTGGTGTCCCGCTACTTGCCCCTTGGGACATTATTTGGTACACTCTTGACCCATCCTGTGGCTTGTTGACCGATATGAAATATAGCGGAGGGTTACACAGGTGAATGAAGGTCAACACGCCACACTGCGTGGTCACTCGGGGACTGGCATGGTGCCAGGTGGCAAAAAGAGAAAGTGCCAGCGTACATGCACCAATAGAATAGAATTAGAATAGAATTCTTTAATGTCATTGCACGAAATTGGATGGCAGTCCCCTTGGTGCTTAGTTCTAAAATAATTTGAGATAATACAAAACATACATGTCCAGCTGTTCACAGACAGCCCCCCTCTCTACCCTCCCATTATCCCCACATACATTCTCCAGTGCATGTTTTAAAGTGACAGTGAGGTAAATTGGGAAAAAGTGCATACAGTCCAGTGTTTCCTCTAGGATTATTTTAAGCAAGGGGTGCAGGCCTGTCCGAACCCCCCCCCCCACCGTCCCCCTGTCCCACGGAACTGACAACTGACACTTCGCTGCAACACAAACAATTATATGTATTCACCTCTATTCACACACAATGAGGCATTATTTTCAGTTGTGATTGAGCTGTATATTTGGAGAATCTACAACAGGTCTGCACAATGAATTTTGAAAGGCAACTGCGACTATTGTACGTCTGCCCCATTTCTGATACCGTGGGGGAAGAAAATTAAACCGTGGGGGGCCGCCACTACCAAATCAACATAGAGGAAACACTGCAGTCCGACACACAGAGGGGCTCAGTCACTAAGACCGTGTGTGAGGGTGACTGGAAGTGTTCAGTGTCCGTATTGCGGTGGGGTAAAAAATGTTTTTGAATCTGTTTGTGTGTGTTTTGATGGACATGAAACGTTTGCCGGAGGGCAGCAGTGCAAACATATGATGACCGTGGTGTGAAGGGTCTTTCAAAATGTTTGCAAATCTTTTTACACTGTTTCTCTATTAAGGCCAATAAAGTAAATTGTATTGTACCTGACAAGTTTCGGCCTCTGTAGCCTTCATCAGAGGTGTCACGTCATGTTGGTGTGACGTCGTCTGAGATGTGTTATATGGTGTTTTCCATCCCCTGGGGTGCTCTGCTGTCTGGTGGTGCCCAGCTTGGCGAAGCTTGATGTGTGGCTTCACTGGTGTGATGATGTGGTGTTTCCTCATCGCTCGCTGTACGCGTTCTGTGACCCCCCTGACGTATGGGAGGGTGACCATGCCTAGGTTCTCAGGCCTAGAACCATTTTTCTTTTTTTCCTCCTTGTTGTTATTCCTTGTTGATGGCCCAGTTTGGATAGTTGCAGGCTTTGAGTGCCTGTTTTATATGGTTCTCCTCTTCCTCTCTGTATTGGTTGTCAGTGATGACCTTGGTACGGTCATATAGGGTGTGGACCACTGATAGCTTGTGTGCTGTGGGGTGCTCTGATGTATGTACTATGATACTCTAGTAAATACTGGTCTGTGTGTGGGGGTTTTCTGTATATTTTTATCTTGATGCTACCATCCTCAATGTGATGTATTTTCATGTCCAGGAAAGCGATGGATCTGTGTTTTTCCTCCTCATGGGTGAATTTTATTTTATTGACGTCACACCAACATCACGTGACACCTCTGATGAAGGCTACAGAGGCAAGGTAGCCGAAACTTGTCAGGTACAATACAATTTACTTTATTGGCCTTAATAGAGAAACAGTGTAAATAGTATATCAGTAGGAAGATGTCCTGCAGGGAAGGCAGGGCACAGCCCGTGATTGTTTGGGCAGTATTGATAATCCTTTGTAAGGCCGCCTTGTCCGCTGCTGAGCAGCTGGTATACCAGGTGGAAATGCAGTAGGCCAGCACGCTTTCAATGGAGCAGCGGTAGAAGGACACCAGCAGTTTCTCCTCCAGGTGGTGTTTCCTGAGTATTCTCAGGAAGTGGAGTCGCTGCTGGGCCTTCTTGACCATGTGGTGGGTGTTGGAAGTCCAAGAGAGGTTCTCTGTGATGTGTGTGTGCCCAGGAACTTGAAGACAGGAATCCTCTCCACACATTCTCCGCTAATGCGGAGCTGTATACATGTATGTAGACTGAGGCTGATTGCACGCGCGTAGCAGGGAGTGGTTAATTTGCTATTCTGTCTCCTAACAGCTCACCCTCTCGGAGAGGATGACCCATACTGTGGCATGTTGACCTTCATTCACAGAACCTGCGTAACCCTCCGTTCTATTTTAGCTTTTTGAGTCTTTAGGTGGACCCTTCAAACCGACCAAGTTTCATCAAAATCGGTGACGTAGCATCTATCACCCCCCGCCTGGTCCTCTCATGGACAGACTCTTAAATGTTCTGATCATCATTTTAGTTAAGTGCAAGGAGTTGGTGTTTGATTTAAGACAACACTATTCTGTTGAAATTTATGCACTCCACGAGTACACACACAGTGCACCCTGGGTACACCATCTGAGTGTTTGAAAACATATAACAAATACCTATTATATGATTTAATGTACTTTTATGAACAGAGTCATCAGATGAACAAATCTGGGCTGGCTGAGGGAAGTAAGTTTTGTATAATTAACCATATGTTTATCAGAATCCAAAATGCTCTTTGTAACTCGAATAACCATAATATTTATAAAACATTGATGCTAGTTCATGAAGTTATTGATTAGAAAATATGTACAAAATTATTCATGTATCCCAGAAATAGAATAGTATTGGAATGGTCAGCTGGTTTTCAATATTTTGTGTAGGGCCAAAGCTCAAGAAAATATACTATTTACAAAATAATGTGCTTTGGGCTTAATAGTGATGAAACAAATTTGCTGCACTTGTCCCCAGATCTCCCGCCCCCAAAACCAATTCAGTTCATTTCAGTGAAGACAGACTCTGTGTGTCTGACCTGGAAAGCCCCTGAAGGACTAACTGAACGTCCCAAATTTAAAGTGACATGGAGAAGTGAAATAGACAACGGAATTATCACAGTGGAGGGCCAGAAAGTTCATATTGAAGAGCTCACCCCAGGAGAGATGTACACGTTTACTGTGGTCACACTTTATGAAGATGGCCGCCACAGTCCAGCTATCTCTGCAACTGTATGCACAGGTACGGTTTCAAATGTCTTACATCAGACAAAAGCCTGGCTCACACCAAACCAATTCTCACGGACACACAATCAGTTCACTTTCATTTCCATAGGGCATCCTAACTTGCAAATCTTTAATTTAAGAGTCTAATGAAAGAAAGAAGTGTATCTGTTCAAACAAAACAAAAATCAAAGAAATAGTTACCATTTTGATATAACAGATATGTAATATTATTTATATTTCAGATATTCCTGCCCCTGTGAATTTAACAGCGAAGTCCAATTTAACGTCAGTGTCAGTGAGTTGGAGCAAACCAGCAGGATTTGACAAGGTGTCCCACTACCTGCTGACCCTCAGTAGTGGTGGGGAATGTTTGGAGAATATTTCCACTAAATCTCTTCATGGCACCTTTTCTGACATAAAGATGGGAGAAGAATATTCTATCAGTGCTTCTACTGTCAATAAACATGGGTGTCAGAGCAAGCCCATATCTACAACTATCATAATAGGTAAGGAAGACTATACTTTAAGGTTTTATGTAGTCAGTATAAAACCAAGTGTAAGAAAATAATGATGGTTGATGCAGCATTCAGTCTTTATTCCAGTAAAAAGCAGTTACGATGGCTTCCAATGCAAACAGGTCTGGCAACCTTTAGTTGCTCTGTAAGGTAATTATGTTCATTTTACCTGGGATGGTTCTACCTGAACTAAAAGGCCTGCCCCCATGCCCATTTTACAATTAACGCTTTATTGGCCCTCTGATTGGTCTGCTGGTCTGCTTGTCTGCTCATCCACCAACCAGAGGGCTCCATGGTTATTGTTGCCAATGTTCTCCAAGAGGGTCTGGCTACAGACCATACGCTGTAAAAAAGGAAAAGTCAGGATTGTTCAATTTATCAAACCAAGTTTTTTGGCTGCACTGAAAAAAACAATGTTGAATTTACTTTATTATATTGTGTAACATGAATGACATGTCAATAATTAGTCCAGCATTTGTCTTTCGGATTACAAAACTTATTCATGCCGTGATCACCCAATATGAACAAGTAATAGGCATTCAGATGTAGTATTGCAACATCAATGTTAAACAAGCGCGCAGGAGGCACGGGGGACGTGGGGGATGTGTACCACGCAGTGCTGAAGAGACGGCCGTTGTCCCCCTCACTTTTGATAAGGAAAAAAACCCTTATAGGTACGCTAAATAAATAATAACCTATAGGGTTTGCGCTAACTATGTAAAACTCCCCATTAACAGCATCACATCACTAACCACAGCCATCTACAGTGTAAGACTGCACAATCTCATGTTCACTCTGTTGGATATCTGAAGCCAGTTTGTCTACTAACAACCATCATAAAATAATCCAGGCTACTTGCTTAGCGTAAATCCTCAAATTATGGCTGGGATCTTTTGCAAAGCACAGCATCTTTATTTGAGGCAAGCTGGTAGGCTATTCGAGGCAGGCTTTTTTAATTTCTAACCTGCATTTAGACATGCGTTTAGTTTTGAGCGGCATCCCAGCTAACACATGACGTTGCAGCAACGTCGCCATAAAGTTGTCATTTGGTCACAGCGACATTACCTTCTGGCTACGTTGTTGCAACGTCACAGCTACTTTGCAAGACAATGTTGTCACTTGGTACCATTAGTGACATTGCAGCGACGTTTTGACCTGGTCAGCTGATGATGTTGCAATTTGGTACCGTTAAGAACGGTGCCACAACATTGTGATTAGGTCAGCTGGTGACATTGCCATTTGGTGCCGTGGGAAACGTTTCCGCGACGTCTGCCAATGACGTTGCCATGTAGTATTGTGAGTGATGTTGCCACAACATCATGGTCAGGTCAGCTGATGACGTTGCCATTTAGTATCAGGAAATGTCCCCACGACGTCAGCCAATGACGTTGACATGTAGTATTTGGAGTGATGTTGCCCCAACGTTGTAAACGGGTCAGCTGATGACGTTGCAATTTGGTGCTGTGGGAAATGTACCGGCGACGTCAGCCGATGATGTTGCCATGTAGTATTTGGAGTGATGTTACCACAACATCGTGATTAGGTCAGCCGATGACGTTGCCATTTGGTGCTGTGGGAAATGTACCGGCGACGTCAGCCGATGATGTTGCCATGTAGTATTTGGAGTGATGTTGCCACAACGTTGTAAACGGGTCAGCTGATGACGTTGCCATTTGGTGCCATTGGAACCGTCCCCGCGACGTCAGCCGATGACATTGCCATGTAGTATTGTGAGTGATGTTGCCACAACATTGTGAACTAGTCAGCTGATGATGTTGCCATTTGCTACCATGAAGAATGGTGCCACAACATCATGATCAGGTCAGCATTTTACCTATTGGTCGGGGATCGAACCAGCAACCCTTCGGTTTCAAGTCCTGACCAGTAGGCCATGACTGCCCAAATTAGTTAGAAATATCCATCATAATGTATTCAGATGTATATGGGGAAATGTATTGGTAATATTTGTAAAGATATATGTATATGCACAATATATGTACATATATGATAGCATGCACATACAATGTATGCACAATACATATGTGGTGATACAGTATATGTACAGTACATGTAACATCTAAAATATATGAGTACTTACAGTTTTTCTCAGTTGCTAAAACACTAAAACCCATTGGCTGAAGAAAGTTCTCAGTTGCTTGAACTCATTAAGCTAATTATTCAGTCTGTTGTCAATACCTTAAACCATTTCACATGGTAAAACACAATTTTTAGAAAAACTTTAAACACTCATTCTCAAAACACATTCTGCACTAATGCTTATGTACTGTATCCATACTGGTAAACACAAGTGGCAAAAATAAAATACAAATAGACATACACATGTCATCGATTAAACACAACCACTCAAAATTGATTTCACTTGTTTCAAATGATGTGACAAAACCAATATACGCCAGTTCAGAGAGCAAACAGGTTGTTGAAGGTGGGAATGAAAATGGATAGAAGAAACTATGTAAGAAGACGAGTGCATATGCAAAGTGGGGGATGAGGAGGAAGGGGAGGATGGCAAGAAAGAGGATTTTTATTGGACACTGTACTACAGTGCATTGTAGGCTGTATACTGTACAATACTGTAAACAAATCGTATGGCCCTGAACATTGTGCTTTCCATTTGTTTGCAGTACTGACTGCTCAATAGATTTTGACTGGTGCAAGTTCATACCAACAAAGAACAAGAATCAAAGGACAAGTTTGTGAGATGCAGGATACTGTAAAATAGAGGTACAAGGAGGAGGAAGAACAAAAAAATGCAGAGCAAAGCATCATCATCTGTACTGTACTGTAAAAATAGAGGTACAAGGAGGAGGAAGAACAAAAAAATGCAAAGAGCAAAGCAAAGTAGTAATTTCCACTTGATGTTTCCTGTTTTGAGGCGAAAGATTGATTTTGCAAGAGGAGTCATAGGTTTTGTAAATAGTGCTTGTAAATAGGGTTTTGTGTTTAATGCTTTAAGAAAATGGAGCAAAGTTTCAGAAATTGTGTTTTAGCGATTGAAAAAAACTGTAATTGTTGTCACTTGTGTTTACCAGTATGGATGACATGTACATTAGAGTTCAGAATGTGTTTTGAGAATGTGAATGTGTTTAGAGTTTTGCTGAAAAGTGTAAGTGGGATCTGAAAATTGTGTTTTACCATGTGAAATGGTTTAAGGTATTGACAACAGACTGAACAATTAGCTAAATGAGTCCAGGCAACTGATAACCTTCTTCAGCCAATGGGTTTTAGTGTTTTAGCAACTGATTAAAACAGTGAAAAACTGTAAAAAGTAGGCTATTTCATAATGAGGGGGGAACTAATGTAGCCTAAGGTGTCTCTTATTTCATGTTGAGGTTTGCTTCCCAGCATGCATTGCAAGTCAGTTGCCTCGTTTATAGGCTATTATTGTTATTGAAACAATATGGTTGAAACAGTTTAGCTTAGGCTCAACTCTTACTGATGTTTTGAACAATAAATTGAATAGTTTATATTTAAAAAAAAAGAAACCGTGGACGTGAAACTACTAGTTCTAACCCAGTATAAAAGTCCAGCTGACAATTCCATGGTGTATCTTGTTGGAGGACATAAGCCTGAATGGTTGAAAATCAGTTACACACATAAGGTAAGTTCATACATAGACTGTATGTAATTAATAGCAAAATGGATAACCATGATGATGTGATCTGATGTTACATAAGTTGTCTCTCTCCCACAGTAACAGTAATATCACCCAGATCAAAGCATTCGCTGTGCCTACAGGTATTAATTGGCCTATGTACAAGTGCTGTAAGAAGGGTAGTTGTCATGTAAGGCACATACTATAATTTTATTATTGTTGCGGTTACGGATTGGCAAGTTACGTTGCGGTTACGTAATGAAACCTTCCACTTGCGACGTTGCCGCAATGTTGCCTGAAGTTGTTGTTAAGGACTGGCGACGTCGGTAACTTACGTTACGGTTACGAAACGGCACCTTTCAATTCCATGTTGCTACAACGTAACCTGATGTTGCAGATACGGATTGGCGACGTTGGGGAGTTACGTTGCAGTTACGAATTGTCACCTTTCACTTTGCATGTTGTGGCAACGTTGCTAAACAGGACTGGTGGCGTCGGTAACTTACGTTACGGTTACGGAACGGCAACTTTCAACTCCACGTTGCTGCAATGTCACCTGATGTTGCGGTTACGTTGCGGTTACGAATTGTCACCTTTCACTTTGCATGTTGTGGCAACGTTGCTGAACAGGACTGGTGGCGTCGGTAACTTACGTTACGGTTACGAAACGGCACCTTTCAATTCCACGTTACTGCAACGTAACTTAATGTTGCAGTTACGGATTGGCAACGTTGGGGAGTGACGTTGCGGTTACGAATTCTCACCTTTCACTTTGCATGTTGTAGCAACGTTCGATACAACATTGTGGCAACGTATTTTGGGGCATTCAGTGACATTGCAGCAACGTACTGGCAACGTAACTGTGCTAGCTGGGATACCGGTAGGCTATCAAAACATTTTCGGTTTGGTTTGGGATTTAATTTACTTTTGGACTGTTTGATTATATTGCTAAATGTTGAGACTGATGGGCACTGAAATCTGGGAGATATTTGATGGTTCACTGTTATGTTTCATGCAGTTGAAAAAGTGTCGGGATTGTGACATTGAAGTGAAACAAGTGCCGCTGTTTATTGCGAGATAAGGCAGCCGTTCATTGAATGGGGTTGTGCTGTAGCCTAATAACCTTTTTGCGAAACCAAGTAGCCTAAATTGAGTTATTGTTTAATTATGCATAATTTAGTACTTTTTATTAAATTCGTAGGCTGGAATGCCTTGAGTCGTGCAACAATTGTGTTTAAATGTAGTAGCCTAGGCTTCAGCCGGCAATTAGCTCGAAAGGGGCGGCAAGAGAATGAGCTTGAGAACGTGTGTTGGAGACCCATGGTAGGAAAACAACTTTTCTTTGCCAACTGTAGGCTATTAATCCAAACAACAATATAATAAAATATTAAGAAGAGGTGTTATTTCATTTACTTAAATCGAAACAATGTCTTCTAGTGCTGGTGGACTGATGGCAATTTTGGTAGGCTATAGGCAATTGTTACCCCGTCTTGTATATGGGAACCTGCCTTTATTTGTCCGGCTAAATAGAATAAATCCCGGGCATAATTTGAGTATTTATGGTAGCCTAGTCTCCTGCTCAACATGACATTAGCTGTTATGTTTATTGATAACAAACTAGCCTACTGATCAACTCGTTTTCACTACTAGCCTAACTATACAATACAAGTCTATACCCAACGTTTTTGTTCTAAGACATTTATTTCAAACATAATTTCAAGACAAATTGGATACGTCAGTTACCTTGGTGCATACATCCCAGAGAGCAGGCTACCACACCCCAGAGTGATGGGCTTTTAGCGTTCTTACGCGATCAGTGTGGGGTATAAACAAGCTGAGAATTTAGCGGTGTCACGTCTGCCTGTCACAGACGTGGGGAGCTCTTTGAAGCTTGGGATAATGTGGTACAGTTACTACAGTAACAGTATTTTTATTACTTATTTGTATTATTTATATATTTTTTCAATTTTATAAATGCTTTGTTTAAATGCTGTTGGAATAAATAGTAGTTGATTATAAAGTCAACTTTCTGTTGCAATTTTCTGTGTGTTCTGGACTGGTAACTTGTTAAGCCAACATGTTCTAACGTTGCATAAATATTAACTGCAAACACATAGTGGAGAGTTGATTTGGTTTATACCAGACAATTTAAGTATAGGCCTAACTAGGCTATTTGATCATGTAGTCTACGTTTGGATCATAGGCATGATGATTCATTCATGGTTTCATAAAATATGTTGCTTTTAGAGTATTCTACCATTGGCCCAAATAGTGTGAAATCAATCTAAAATAAATAAATAAAAGTAGAATTGCACATAGCAAGAAGCTGGTCTGAGGGCAGATCTGGCGTTGTGCTCATCTCACAGTTTTGACCATTTTTATCAAAAAATATTTTGAAAACAATCAATGGTATTATCTTAATATTCTGGCAAGTTTAAAATATGATTGTCGAAAGTGGGCCAGAGGTGGCGATCCGATATCTAGAAATCTGATCTCACTATGGGTTTGTGTTCACAATTTGGTCCCCCTCACTTTCAAAATATCTCCTGCACCCCTGATGTTAAAGGAAGCGAATTTTGATATTAAAGACTTAAAGTCTTAAAATGAAACATGCTGAATGTGTTGTGCTACAGTATTCAGAAGCATTCATTGAGGTTGGAAATGTGGGCCATGGAACCACTGATACATTGAAAGAAAAACATGAGTTTGATTAATTTCATGTTTTGTGGTTTAGTAACTGTGACAAACCCTCTTTTCTTTTGCCGCAGTATGCTTACCTTACGTGATTTAATTACAAAAGGGATTGCTCAATTTAAATGACTATTTGAACACAATAAGGTTGTGTTTCATTTAAAACAAGAGTGTTTTCTGTAACATAATATGGTTTGATAAGTTGGACAGTCCTGACTTCTCCTTTTTTACAGTGTGGAAGGTGATATTCGAAAACAAAAGTTATTATACAAAACATTTATGTTTCTGCTATTATAGGAAAAGGACAGGTGCCACCGACACATGATAATAAGTCTCCTTTACAAACGTAAGTATCGCAATGTGCAGAATGCTAATGCTAATGCTAATAATAATAATAATAAGCTTTATTTGTATAGCACCTTTCATACTGTACACAGAATGCGGCTCAAAGTGCTTTAGATTTGGAACATGTAACACCATAAAGAAGTAGAATCAGTCATTTATGATCCAATCAGCAACATATCAGAAATATAGAAAAAACATGTAACACAGTAAATAGAAAAAAATCAGTCATTCTTCTACGTTGCTGTGGCCATATACACAAATAAAGTCTTGAATATGATCCTAAAATGTTGTTATGTTTCCTGCAGATTTGTTCATGGAAAACCCCTTTATCCAGCACCCAGTGTGGTATCAAGAACACAACCTCCTAAACTGACTGAGAAATATACTCCAAGTACAAGGTATGCTACTTTATTGTTCATTTTTAAGAGATGTCAATTACTGATGATGCGGAAAAGCATCACCTCTTACCCCACAGTCACACTAGCTACAAGAGACAGCAACAAAGCGGCAGGCTGACATTCATCTTCAATGGTAGAAGCTGTTTGCCAGCGACAAGTGGTCGCTATGCCGTGAGCAAGGCAGAGCCAAAATAGACAAGGTGTTTATTTCATGCAAATGCTGAGGGATGCGACAAGGTGACTTCCCACTGTCAAGTCAACATGACGTTTGTTGCTTGAAAGTAAACTCGAAAAATGTATCCAAGATGGCGCAGCTAACTCATAGACTGTATTATTTCCATATTAACGAGTAAATTCAGGGTTTGTGGCCTTATAGTTTGTAAAAATTAGCAAGAAATATGTACTATTGAATACATGTATGTAATGTACCCCACTCCCCCATGGTAAAAAATGAAAAAGCAATGTTATACTGCTTTAAAGGGATATTCCACTATTTGGGGAATTACACTCATTTTCCACCTCACCTTTGACTTTTACCTTTCTCCAGTTCATCCAGCCGTTCTCGGAGTCTGGCGATACCACTTTTAGCTCCAGCCTAGCATAGATCATTAAATCGGATTAGACCATTAGCATCTTGCCTGCTAGCATCACGTTTAAAAGTGACTAAGATTTCCAGTAATTTTCCTATTTAAAACTTGCCTCCTCTCAAGTTAGTCAACTTGCTTATTCTACAACTGTTCTCCCACTATTCAGGATTTATTCAGACAGTATACTAGTGGGTTATACATATTCTCTTTTGGTACTTACTACTAATTAGTAAGTAGAGATCAAGGCTTACTAGGTCATTATCAAGATTATATCAAGAATAAAGGCCTAATTTGTCATGAACAAGAAATTTGTGAATACACGCCTAACAAAGGATTAATGTTGCCTAACACATGCCTTACAAGTCACTAATACAGGCATTAATTAGGTATGTATTAGTGGCTAACATGTGAACCTTAAAATAAAGTGTTACCACATATTTTTGTTGTCATAGCATCTGCACTGATGGACCCAGAGGTGTGCCCTGTGCAGTTTGTCCAAAGATGGCTTTCAAATACTGTCTGACCTGCATGGCCTCCTACTGTGACCTTCATTTACATCAGCACTACACAGCTCCAGCTCTGCAGAGACACAAGCTGGTGGAGGTCACTGAAGACCTGGAGCAGAGAGTGTGCCAGCTGCACCACAGAGAGCTGGAGTTCTACTGCAACACTGACCAGACTCCAGTGTGTGCAGTATGTATCGCAAAACAGCGCAGCGGACATGACATAGCTGATCAGGTAGAGAATAACATTTATATGTTGGATACATTAAAACAAAAAACACTATTTTATGTGACATTGAAAATATGTAACACATATTATGTTATTTAATGTACTTTTATGAACAGAGTCATCACATGACGGAATTTGAATTGGGTGAGGAAAGTAAGTTTTTGGCTTACATTTGGTTTTACATTGTGTACAATTAAGCATGTGTATGTTGGAATCTGAAATGCTCTTTGTGAGTCCAATAGCCATTATCTTTATGAAACATGAATACATGTTCTTGAAGTAATGAATGAAAAAATATGTACAAAACAAAATATACACTTCTGTGTACAAAGCAAAATATACACTTATGCATGTTCTGCCACTAATTATAGAGGGCTGTATTGAGTCAAGCTTAACACCATATTGCATTTGAAGCTGGCAGAAGGTCTAGTTCTAGCAACATACATGTACAAGTAATGTTACAAAATAACAATATTTCAGTGTAAAATTTGGTGCTTGAAGTGCTGACAGCATGATGTTTTGTTCCCCATGTCACAAGGAAAGGCTGCATTGTTGAACAGTTTGCAATCAAGTTCAATAGGGCCTAAATAACTTAATTCTAAAAGTGTGCATCTGGCCCATATAGTCTTTTTGTTAGTCAGCCTCAAGCATTTGTTACGTCTTAGTTATGAGGTGATATTTGATTTGACTAAAGTCTAAATGTAGTTTTTTACTCACGCAAATATAATTTTTAATTACTCAAGCATCATGATAACCCACACATCACTGTTGTCTGTCTGATAGGCTATTGTTATTGAGGATAGTATCAGAACTCCTATCCAATAACAAAAGTTATTATACAAAACATTTGTTTCTGTTATTTTAGAGACAGGACGGGTGTCACCAACGTATGATTGTAATAGGTCTCCTTTACAAACGTAAGTATCACAAAGTACAGTATTGTATACACACACACACAAACATGCAGTAATGTTACTGTCAACTTTGACATACCCAGTAACCATTTTTCATTTATATAAAGCAAACTGGTCTAACGTATCAGGTATTTTACACAGAGAAATAGTTATTCACCACCAAAGCACAATATAACATCAGTGGGAATGGGTCTGGTAAAGAGCCAGATTCTTTACCAACTGTACAATGTCATATTGCTTTTATACAACAGTCACTACTGATTAATTTAATTGGAAGATTCCAGATAGTGTTTTCTTAGTTTATTCTGGTTTTGTTGAATGCTCCACTTCTGCACTCTCAGTTTGAGTGAAAGTTGATCAAATCAGAGTTTAAAGAGTGAGTCGTGACGGGATATTTCCCTTCATGGAATCAGAAATTAATAAATCATTCTGTTGGACCTAACTGTTGTATAATTATTATTCTTAAAGGGGATTTACATTCAGTAATTCCCCCTTTGTTTTCCAATAAAATGCTTAAATGAAATAAAAATCAAATCAGGGTTGTATATCACATATATTTTCCAGAGAGCCTTTCCCAATAGAAAAACTGACTGCAGAATGTCATCTGATAAAAAAAGGCCCTCCAGACTGCTACCTGCTCCCAACAGAGAAGAGTGACATTGGTGGAACAGTCAGAAGATGGACTTTTGGAAAAAGAGACGAGAGTAAAGCTGTTAAAAACATCCTTGTAGTTGGAGAAACAGGAGCAGGGAAAACAACTTTAATCAACACCATGGTCAACCACATATTAAGAGTAAAATGGGGGCACGGAGTCTGGTTTCAGATCACAGAGGAGGAAAAAAGAAAGTCTCAGGCTGAATCTCATACTGCTGCTATCACAGTCTATGAGGTATTTGTGGAAACAAGCTCTTTATCTCTGAGAATCATTGACACCCCAGGTTATGGATCTACAGATGATATTGAATATGAAAATGTACACACATTGTTCAGATCTGAAGGTGGCATTCATGAAATCAGTGCTGTCTGTCTAGTGGTGAAAGACTGTTATCGCCCAACAAAATTTCAGCGTTATATCTTTGATGCCATTCTCTCCCTATTCGGTGAAGACATAAAAGAGAACATAGTGGTGATGATCACACATTCAGATGGAATGTCTCAAGATGATGTGTTCGCTGCCCTCAATGAAGCCAAAGTTCCCTGTGCCAAAGATGCCAGTGGAGATCCACTTCATTTTATGTTCAACAACCGACAATTAAAGGGCTACAAGGAAAAAGATAAACAGAAGTTGACGATGGCATGCGAGTTAAGTGATGACAGTATGGGGAAGTTTTTAGTTTTTTTGCATAAGGTAGAAGTGAGAGAGCTGAAGATGACAGAGGGAGTGTTGCGAGAGCGCAAAAGTGTCCAGAGCCAATGAGGGAAAGGGAAATGATCAAAGAAAATTGTGAAGCTCTCTGCATGCTTTTCAGAATATAACAACTGATTGTACAGCCCCTGTTAACCTTATCAATCTGACTCCGCTTAATATGAGAAAGTTTCACTTCAATGTAATATTACTATCTATAGTAGGCTGATATATACCCATAATACATCTTATGAAAATGCCCCCGTCACCGTCTTACTAGACTCATGACTCTAGAAATAATGTAACTGTGGCAGGGAACAGATAACTTTGAGAATTTATTGCATCGACTACGCCACCTGGGGGACGGGAGGCCGGCCCCTAGGACAAGGAACTAAACTAGATTAACCCCTGAGGGTAATTGGAGCACACAGGTTCGTCAAACCCAAGGAGCCGGAGACATGCGTTGCATCAAAAATATTTATTCAAACATGACACATTAATTATTACAGTTGCACAGTAAAACACAACCACACAATTGACACAGTGACCAGGGGGCTACTATATAAGGCACTGTAGTTATGTGGTTGACTAGCACCTTGCTATTAGGCAAGTGACCTGGTCTCAGGGGAGGGGTAACTAGAGCAGGGCAGATGCTTACCACAGCGAGCCGGACTACTGCAGGACAGAGGGGAGGGGATCCAGAAAATACACACCATGCATGAGAGAAACACTGCAATCCAAGCAAAAGACACCTCAATGTGCACACAGCAAGGGAAAGTGAAGGCCTCCACCACGAACTCAGTCCTCCGCTCACGTGGGCCACACTGCTCCTGTCTGACAGAGGGGAAGAGGAGACACAAGCACTAAATAACAGGGTGATTGATCTTACAAGCCAGGGATGCTAGCAGTACTACAAATGCTACTTATCTTCGGCAGCAGGTTTGATGCTCCAGCTCATCAATGGTCAAATGGGACAGCAACCCTGGTCACAGCATTGGGATTATAGACAGGCATGCATACACACCTACGCACACACACAAACATGCACATGCACAGCAAGCAGGGTAGCAACCCAGACAGACTGGGGGTTATCCCGAGCGGGGGAAGAACAGCAACCCTGGTCACAGCATTGGGATTGTAAACCAACATGCACACACCCACACACACACATGCACATGCACAGCAAGCAGAGTAGCAACACAGGTAGAACAGGGTTTCTCCCACAACCAACAAATAAAAGTAAAAAGAAGTGCATGCAGGTTAGGCCCGAGAAACGGCGACACAGCACTGCATAGCCCAAGCATGCATTGTAACAAACAAAACAAAAGTCCTAACACCAGCCAGAGCCAGTAGCTAGCAAGATCACAGATTAACAAATATCCTAATAATTGGACATGACATTACTAAGTAATAATGACAAGACAAACACTAAAAGGAGACAAAGCAGCAGTCTCTTAGGACGTGGGAACAGCCGATGAGTATAGCCAGCATATAGGCCAATCTGTAAAGCACAACAAAAGCTAAAATTACGATTAGCAGCTTGTTCTAAAAATAGACTGCACAGCGTTGCTTTAACGTACATACCTCAAAGGATCGCCAGCTATGATCCAATTACAGGTACGAGGAGGAGAGACAACGCACTCACCACTCTACTGCTGATAGCAAACTAAAGCAGACAACAACGTTTAGATATGTGACAAAGCAGAGAGGCCGTAATAGTATGTTGAGCATGATAGCCTACCTGACACCAACGAGTTGCCCGCGTTGCGGTCCACTGGACGTAATGCATGCGAGTTTCCAAAGCAAATACCAACCGCACTAAAACACACGACCGAACAAACAGCTAAGATTCCACCTCAAAGAGAGTCATTTAAAACAATGGGAAAGCAAGCAGTGCTTACCTGTTGAGCCAGCGGTTTCACCTACACGCACACAAAGCTACCGGTATCCCACGTCACTAACCAGGAAGTCCTTTCACTGACTGAACGACGTACATGTCAGTCGAGAGCCACTTCCTTAAATACTAATCCAGGGTACGCCCCCTAATCAATAACCTGTCAGTCAAGATGACTCAAGGTGGAAACCCATTTCACCACAATCTGCCCTCCAATTTGTTTTCGTCGTCCCGACGATAGAACCAACTGGCATCCCCATCTTAGCAGCTGACATTACTGGTTGGGGCCCACCGGCCAGGGCAGGTGATGTGGGTTAGAATGTTGGCCAGCTGTATGTCGTGTCGTTCGGCGCACAGCGAGGGAACTTGAACCAGGCTGGTCAACTAAAGAAGGAGTGGCTACCGGTGACGAGGGGTGATACTGCTGTGGGCTGTTGGGGACAGTAGTATTCATGGGGGTACCGGCCTCCAAGAGTGTCTCAAGTGGAGGTTCAGTAGCCACTGGTGAATGCGGCCCTCCAGCCACAGGGGGAAAGGGAGCTAGGGGAGTCCTTGAGATTATTAGACATAACTCCTCCTCACCAATGGGGTCGGTGCAATTGGTCTGGCCCAGGGAGGTCGGGGGTGTAACTAGTTGGCGAGGGGGCTCTGCTCCCACTAGAGGTTTCAAGAGGTCTCGGTGCACCTGTTTAACCTTGTGCACTGCGTCTACGGGGGCAATGGTATAGACTACTCCCCCACTGTTTGGGACTTTGAGGACCTGGTAGCTCACCGAGCTCCAAATGTCCTGAATCTTGTGGCGGCCTCTAATGCCACAGTCCCGTAAAAGAACCAATTGGCCCACTTGCAGTGGTGCATCCCGCACCCGCAAGTCATGCCTTTCCTTTCGTCGACTAGCTGCTACCAGGGACCGGTCGCGGGCACCCTCGAAAGCCACTCTGAGCCTGGCCTGGTGCTCCACCACCCAGTCTTGCACGTTACCTGGCTGGGGATCTTGAACACGGCCCAGGAGAAAGTCAACCGGGAGCCTTGGTTCTTGGCCAAACATTAAAAAGAAGGGGGATTCACCAGTGCCCTGATGGGGGGTAGAGTTGTAAAAAAATAGTACTTGTGGGAGACAAGATGCCCAGTCCCTTTTTCGGGAGGGTGGCAATGTGCGGAGAAGGTTGTGAAGTGTCCGGTTGAACCTCTCACACTGCCCATTACCCGCAGGGTGGTAAGGGGTGGTGCGGGACTTCGCAACTCCATACAGGTCACAAAGCTGATGGATGAGGGAACTCTCAAAGCTTTTTCCCTGGTCTGAATGGATTCGGCTCGGGACACCAAACTTATAGAACCACTCATTCAGCAAGACACGTGCCACCGTAGGCGCACGCTGATCCCGGGTAGGAACGGCCTGAGTGAATTTGCTGAACACATCAGTCATGACGAGGACATTCTCTATACCACCGTTAGATGGTTCCATCACTGTGAAATCTATGGCCAAGATTTCATTTGGCCTAGAAGCCAACAAGTGGCCCATGAAACTGTGTGATCCAGTCCCAGAATGCTTTGCCACTTGGCACCGTCCACACTCTTGGCACCACTGTTTGATGTCTGTAGACATCCCTGGCCAATAGCATCGGGACCTCACCAATTCGGTAGTTCTCTCAATGCCCTGGTGGCCATGTTCCTGGTGCAATTGCGTCAGGATGTCTGGCTTCAAGACAGCTGGCAAAAGGAGTTGGAGGCACTCTTCCTTCCCGTCAGGGCGGAAGATCCGACGGTGTAACAGCCCCTCCCTCTCTACCAGGCGATCCCACTGACGGAACAGCATTGCCACACTCTTAGGGGCCCGTCGTTTCTCTTCTGGAGTTGGTGGGACTTGCCTCTTCCAGAATATCAGAACCTCCTGCAGGAGGGGGTCAGCCTCCTGCAAGGAGCGAATGTCAGAGGGGGAGTGAGATGGAAGGACGGTGACCATAAATTGGGTAGCACAAACTTGGGGTTGTATCGCTGAAGCTTGCTGCAAAGGTTCGGGGACGGCAGTACCAGGGAGGGTATGTTCCCCCAAGTCATGACCAGACATGTACTGGCGCGACAATGCGTCTGCATTCTTATTACTGCGTCCTGACCGGTATTTAATCTCAAAGTCAAATGCAGCAAGCTGAGCTGCCCACCGTTGTTCTGTAGCCCCAAGTTTGGCCGACTTGAGGTAACTCAACGGATTGTTGTCCGTAAAGACAACGCATTTCTGACCAAGGAGGTATTCCCTAAATTTTTCGGTCATGGCCCACTTGAGCGCAAGGAATTCCAGTTTCATTGAACTGTAATTGTTCATATTGCGCTCAGTGGGCCGAAGACCTCTGCTGGCATAGGCTATGGGTTTAACCCCGGTTTCCTGCTCCTGTGACAGAACTGCTCCCAGGCCGTTAAAACTAGCATCGACCTCCAAGATAAAGGGACGCGAGAAATCAGCATAGCCAAGAACTGGGGCGGAAACCAACTTGGCCTTCAATGTCTCGAAGCTGTGCTCACAGTCCGGTGTCCATGCGGTGGTGATAGACTGTCCTAACCCTCGCCTAGACTTGGTGCTTCCAAGTTCAGCCACCAGTTTGTGTAAAGGGCTAGCCAGCTTTGCAAACCCTTCTACAAACCGCCTATAGTAACTGGCAAATCCCAAGAACGAGCGTAGTTCTGACACATGACTCGGACGTTGCCAGCTGGCTACTGCATCAATCTTAGTTGGATCGGTGGAGACTCCTTGACTGGAGATAATATGTCCTAAGTACCCAACTTCCTTACGGAAGAACGCACACTTCTCTAATTTGGCCTTCAACCCTTCTTTGTGAAGTCGACTGAGGACGACTTCTAAGCGTTGGAGGTGTTGAGAGACAGAGGCAGAAAACGCTATGATGTCATCGAGGTACAGGAGCAGTGATTGGCTTTGCTGATCCCCAAACAGTCTCTGCATTAGCCGCTGAAACGTGCTTGGGGCGTTGCATAAGCCAAATGGCATCCTGTTCCACTCGAAGAGGCCAAAAGGTGTACAAAAGGCCGTTTTGACCTTGTCTGGCTCGGAGACCGGGACCTGATTATAACCGCTGGCCAGGTCTAACGTTGAAAACCAACAGGCCCCTGACAGGGTATCAAGACTCTCCTCAATCCGTGGAAGGGGAAACGCATCCTTTCGTGTTCTACTATTAAGTAAGCGGTAGTCCACACACATGCGCAAGGTGCCATCTTTTTTCTTGGCCAAGACAATAGGCGAGGCGTACGGACTGCAGCTCTCACGGATGACATGGGCGTCCAGAAGTTGGTTAATGTGGGCCTTCACTGTCTCATATTCAGATGGGGGAATACGCCTATACCGCTGCCGTACTGGGGTATCATCCAGCAGGGGAATGTCGTGTGCAATGAGGTTCGTACAGCCTAGGTCACCCTCATGGGCAGAGAAGACAGAGCTGTACCGCAGAAGTAAGTCTCTAACCTCAGACTGTTCTGGTTCAGACAAGGCACCCAAGTCCGCCGCCAGAATCCGATCCTGCACAGCACTCGTGACTATTTGGGAGGAAACTGTTGCAGTGGTAGACCTCACCTCAGTTACACCTGTGGGCAGGCTAATGACATGGGCAGCTGTTACTGACCCTACACTAGCACGTGGGTAGAGAAGAACGTCAGTTACCCCGACATTAACCACTGGGACGAACACAGTGCCCCTAACGATTTGGACGAGGCAAGGCGACGCCAGCAGACCAGCAGGTAACCCAGATTCTGGAGGCTCGAAAAGTGCAGCCAAACCCGCAAGCTGTTCAGAACAAGTACAAGCCACAAACTTCATTACCCCACCAGGTATGCGTACCGCCTGTGTGCCACGAACCCGTACCATCCCTCTGGAAGCATTCTGACTTTTAATGGCTGATTGATGGCACTGCTGGAGTGCCTTAAAGATGGGCCCCGGAGCTTGAGTCACAGGAGGGGAATCAAACAGAGAGGGGCCATGGGCCCCAAAAAGCTCTTGATAACAGCGGCTAATAACGTTCATGCCTAACACCCCAGGAATGGCAGGGGGAGCACCAGGGGGGTCCCGTACCACTAAGATGCCACAACGCGGGATGGTCTTACCACATAGGACAACATCAAGTTCTAAATACCCGATATAGGGGATTGCCAGGCCATTGGCAGCTTGAAGCCGAAGCCAATGACAGGACTGAAGGCGATCATTGCCCCAGGGTTCAAACTGCTGACAGAAAAAGCTCTCCATTACTGTAGATACCATGGATCCGGTATCTAGTAAGCATTGGACCATAACACCCCCCACTAAAACATCAATATTCGGACAAGAGGACATCAATCTAGACACCACACCCACTTGTGAGCCAGTGGAGACCCCATCTGAGCTGTGGCTCAACAACTCAGTGGGAATCAGTTTTCCGACTGGCGAGACCCGTGGGAAGACCTGGACCGATCTGAAGAAGGAGCGGAAGAGGAATTGGGACGAGGTTGGGAGGGAACTCGTTCCCCGTCACAGTCCTTTGCAAAGTGACCTGGCTGTTGACAACGACGGCAAATGAAGGGGGCATTACGATAAGGACGATTGGGCATGGTGGAGGTTTGCAATGCGGCTACAGTCTGAGTGAGCTGATTCAGCTGCTCTTGTTGGTGCTTCAACATGGCCTTTAACTCACCCAACTCTGAGCATGGAGGGGTAACTGGAGTGGTGGGCTGAGAGGAGCCTCGCACAGCATACTGCAGGCCATAAGCTGAGGGTAGGGAAAAGCTACGGGCTCTAGCACCTGCCGGAAGTCCCTCCCTTTCCCATCTCAGGGCTTCCCTACGGATTTCTAGCAGGGTGGTGGTGGGCTGACCACGGATATATTGTTTCAACTCTCTACGAAGGGAACTATCCAAAACATGTTCTACAAACTGATCGCGAAGTAAAACCTCTGCATTAAGCACACCACCTGGAGCACACTGCCTGACTTTGTCCATTAAAGCCATTAGGGCCAAGGAAAATTCCTGCAAAGTCTCTCCTTCTTCTTGCTGTCTAGAAAAAAATGCCTGCTGCAAGGTTACGTAAGACTGGGAGGGACCATAAAGTTCCTTCAGAATGTCTAAGACCCTGACTGGATCAACCCGCTCTACACTGGGTCGATACTTAATTTCTTCCTTGGCCTCTCCCTCCAAATGATCAAAGATGAAAAATGCCTTATCAGCAGTAGACAAGTGGCGGGCCCGCATACATGCCTGCACCTCCTCAGTCCACTCAAGTATGCCTATCCCTGTCTTCCCATTAAACATGGGACACTTGCGCTCTCGTGGTAAAACGACCAGGCGCTCAGTTACTGGCGCGGCTGGTGTAGGACCAGATGGTCCAGGAGCTAGTGGATCACTATTAGGAATGGGTTGGGGAGTTGACCGTTCCTGTAGTAAGCGCTCTTTCTCAGCTCTGAGCTGCAGCACTAGGTCACGAAGCTGCTCTGGACTTAAATCCTCATCCCCCATACTTGAAAGGGGAAAGCTACACTAACTACACACAACAACCCTACCTTTGGGTAGATATTCCAGGACTCCTAGGCAAGAAGCTGCTGCTTTGTCCCACTGTCAAACACATACAATCCACTAACACCGTTACACAGTCAACACAGTCAAGGAAAGAAACAACAAATGAACGCACGTCTCTGGCTTACACAAGAGTAATCCTGCCGACTACGCCAAAATGTGGCAGGGAACAGATAACTTTGAGAATTTATTGCATCGACTACGCCACCTGGGGGACGGGAGGCCGGCCCCTAGGACAAGGAACTAAACTAGATTAACCCCTGAGGGTAATTGGAGCACACAGGTTCGTCAAACCCAAGGAGCCGGAGACATGCGTTGCATCAAAAATATTTATTCAAACATGACACATTAATTATTACAGTTGCACAGTAAAACACAACCACACAATTGACACAGTGACCAGGGGGCTACTATATAAGGCACTGTAGTTATGTGGTTGACTAGCACCTTGCTATTAGGCAAGTGACCTGGTCTCAGGGGAGGGGTAACTAGAGCAGGGCAGATGCTTACCACAGCGAGCCGGACTACTGCAGGACAGAGGGGAGGGGATCCAGAAAATACACACCATGCATGAGAGAAACACTGCAATCCAAGCAAAAGACACCTCAATGTGCACACAGCAAGGGAAAGTGAAGGCCTCCACCACGAACTCAGTCCTCCGCTCACGTGGGCCACACTGCTCCTGTCTGACAGAGGGGAAGAGGAGACACAAGCACTAAATAACAGGGTGATTGATCTTACAAGCCAGGGATGCTAGCAGTACTACAAATGCTACTTATCTTCGGCAGCAGGTTTGATGCTCCAGCTCATCAATGGTCAAATGGGACAGCAACCCTGGTCACAGCATTGGGATTATAGACAGGCATGCATACACACCTACGCACACACACAAACATGCACATGCACAGCAAGCAGGGTAGCAACCCAGACAGACTGGGGGTTATCCCGAGCGGGGGAAGAACAGCAACCCTGGTCACAGCATTGGGATTGTAAACCAACATGCACACACCCACACACACACATGCACATGCACAGCAAGCAGAGTAGCAACACAGGTAGAACAGGGTTTCTCCCACAACCAACAAATAAAAGTAAAAAGAAGTGCATGCAGGTTAGGCCCGAGAAACGGCGACACAGCACTGCATAGCCCAAGCATGCATTGTAACAAACAAAACAAAAGTCCTAACACCAGCCAGAGCCAGTAGCTAGCAAGATCACAGATTAACAAATATCCTAATAATTGGACATGACATTACTAAGTAATAATGACAAGACAAACACTAAAAGGAGACAAAGCAGCAGTCTCTTAGGACGTGGGAACAGCCGATGAGTATAGCCAGCATATAGGCCAATCTGTAAAGCACAACAAAAGCTAAAATTACGATTAGCAGCTTGTTCTAAAAATAGACTGCACAGCGTTGCTTTAACGTACATACCTCAAAGGATCGCCAGCTATGATCCAATTACAGGTACGAGGAGGAGAGACAACGCACTCACCACTCTACTGCTGATAGCAAACTAAAGCAGACAACAACGTTTAGATATGTGACAAAGCAGAGAGGCCGTAATAGTATGTTGAGCATGATAGCCTACCTGACACCAACGAGTTGCCCGCGTTGCGGTCCACTGGACGTAATGCATGCGAGTTTCCAAAGCAAATACCAACCGCACTAAAACACACGACCGAACAAACAGCTAAGATTCCACCTCAAAGAGAGTCATTTAAAACAATGGGAAAGCAAGCAGTGCTTACCTGTTGAGCCAGCGGTTTCACCTACACGCACACAAAGCTACCGGTATCCCACGTCACTAACCAGGAAGTCCTTTCACTGACTGAACGACGTACATGTCAGTCGAGAGCCACTTCCTTAAATACTAATCCAGGGTACGCCCCCTAATCAATAACCTGTCAGTCAAGATGACTCAAGGTGGAAACCCATTTCACCACATAACGTTGATTTCCTCCATATTGCCGGTTACTGACCTGAACTGCTAAACTTGCCAGCATGCTAAGCAGTTTCTCCAAATCCCGAGCTCCAGAGGGTTCCGACTGTACTAAGAGTTTGGGGCTGGTTAGTATAGATCACAATTGGCAAACTGCCCATCTCTATATGATACAATAGTCAGTACTGCTGTAACAGACAACAATTCAGTTGAATAGCTTCTACAGCTGCGATAACTAATCCTAGCCATTTATTGTGGTACACTGTTACCTAGAGTACAAAACTGTCCATAAACACAGAAAGGCTGTGCGGGTCAGAGCATGACTATTTGTTGTTATAGGTATAAGTTACTCATCCAATACATTATAGAAATCCATATAAAATGAATAATGTGAAGTTACAAAATAGTCAGTAACGCTTTAGAATAACGTGCTTATTAATATTCCTGCTTGCTGCAGCAATTTTGAAGGTGCATTTCTCACAGCTAAATCAAGCTAGATAGATAGATGCAGTAGATATATAGAGATAGAAGGTTGGGCTTGTGGAGCTATAGGTTACATGGTCCTCACTTCAGACTGGGGGGCTGCAAAATTTACTACAAATAGGTAAGAAAGGTCTTATAAGCGTATTAGTTATCCACCTCTCTGTCTCATACACCATTAACAAACTTTAACAAGCTGCTTGTTAACACTTACAACTGTTAACAAATATGCTTGTAAGTAACTTAAAAGGCTGCTTATTAACACTTACAATCTGTATGTTAACAGTTACAGTAGTTAATGTTATTAAAGGATAACAACAGTTAACTAACTGTTAGTAATGAATTGTTAACTGCTTATTATGCACTGTTAATACCTAATAAGCACATGTTATTCTAAAGCGTTACCAAATACTCTACAGGAATACTTGAGAATCCATATAAAATAATTAGAGAATGAACATACCCGGCTCAAAGATGATGGCTATACACCTCCTAAAGTGTGGGAGTTCTGGCTACAGAATGTCTCCAAGAACATTGTGTGAACTATTCCCTTAAATAGGCCCCCCAGTTTGTGATTGGTTACATTGATAGGATCACATGGTGAGTTGTTGATGACACTCAGACCATTGTTGTAATGAGACCATTAGAGTTAATCAATCAAGAGATGACAATATATACATTTGCTTTTATTGTGGACATGTGACAAGCATGTGACAGTAAGCCCACTATAGGTCCACAGTAGGCCCACTATAGGTCCACACTTCCCATGAAATATAGCAGCTGATCAAAAGTCCATATATGATTGAAATTATCATCAGCCCGATTATTAGGACCCTTACAGAAGCCATTGTCTCCAACCCACAAGATACCATCAAGATGGAAGAACTGAAAAAGAATGAGCAGACTAAATGAGTGCTAAAAGAAAATAACTCCACCTATGAAGTTGAAATGCTGTACAAACCACAGGACCCAACCAAGTCATCATAGTGACTACATAGATTTTACCACTAAAGCAACATGCTACACCATCTGTGAAGAGAACTTGCCACTACACTTGCTGCTTGTGGACAAAAAACCCTCTGAGTGTACATACAGTGGGCATCGCTTTCAAATGACCACTTCATTCGCGCATTACGAGGCCGTGAAGCTGCGTGAAGCTTTAGTACCACTTTCAGCCACTGTGCGTCGCTCTGCCACTGTACATCGCTCTGCCTGCCGCCCCTAATGAAAAAGCAGGAGACTTGCCGAGAGTAATCCCAGCCTACGAATTCAATAACAAAATAAATCATGCATAATTAAACATTACCTCGATTTAGGCTACTTGGGTATGTCTTAAGGCTTGACTACACGGTGGTAACGAAAATCGAAATCGAAATTTGCTGGTTTCGTAAATTAATTTGCCCTACTTTTTGACTGCAATGTAGTCAATTGACTGCTTGACATGTCATTTGTATTTTTCTGTACAATAGTTTGCCGTAACCTGACCGACCCTGTCAATTTAGAACCGACCCAAATATTTATTTTTTTCCCCTTTTAGTCCGACCGACTTGTCGGTTGTAAACTTGCGTTAAGACCGACCGATTTTTTTTTACTCTAAACAACCAATAGCCTACAAATAAAATACTATTTATTTATTTAAAATATTCCATAAGAAGTAAAATAAAATAGGCTACTGTTACTGTAGTAACTGTATCCCAAGCTTCAGCTCCCCACGTCTGTGACAGGCAGACGTGACACCGCTAAATTCTCAGCTTGTTTATACCCCACACTGAACGCGTACTGTAAGACCGCTAGGCCCATCACTGTGGGGTGCGGAGCCTACTCTCTGGGATTTAAGTCAAGCAATATAACCATACAAATGTTTCAAAATTAGTAATTTCGGCTTTGTCTGAACTGGTCATTGTAGGCTACGTAAAAAATAAACAAGTAGGCTAGGCTAGCCTACTGTTAGCGCAGGCTTTATATAAAATTCTTCAACAGAAGGCCTGCCTCGAATCCTCGAATGCTTGCCCAAAATAAAGGCCTGTGGTTTGCGCAGCCTACAGTAAATAACACACCCGCCACAATGTGCTGTATGATGATTTTTTTATGAGCAAGATGTTTTTGGTGCCCTACGCGCACTGCATGTTCTTAAATAACAATGATCACCAGTAGCCTAATATTCGACCATTATTTTGTGTAAATGGGCTATGCATTGGGTTAGACACCAGGGGCCATATTCACAAAGCCTTTTATCTTACCACTAGGAGTAGGCTACTCCTAAATAGCAATACAAGATTTTAGCTAGGTTTCTCTTATTAAGTTATTCACAAAGCCTTTCAGACCTACTCTTAGTAAGGAAAAATGACAACCCCTGAACAGATTCTGGAGCTGAGCGCTGTAGAATCTTTGACTAAGAGTGAGTGAGTCTTCGTTGCTATGGATGACGTTATTACTCATGCACGAGCTTGACTGAAGTGACCACCTTGATTGGCTGATGATTGTAACGCGGGAATGATTCCAAACACCTCCCTTACGATGAGTGGCAGGTGACAGGTCTGAGAATGCGTGCGCTACACAAGGACGGAAGATGATGAATAACTGAATAAAAAGGCCTAGCCTAAATGAATCAAGAGTAAGGCAAAACAAATAGCCTAGTAGCCTAATGAAACATACGGATTGATGTAGTATCTTTGTAACATTATTAAATAAATCTGTTAGCCTTCTATGCCTACGTTTGCAAAAGAGAACATTTTAATTTGATTCACAATAATGTTACATTTAATTTACATGTTGACAATGAGTGGCCTGGTTTTGGTTGTTGTTGGTGGCGTTATTGCATGTTAGTTATGCCTACAATACAATGCAAAATTGCTTCCTCACGATTGGAAGCTCCTGTAGCCGCGTAGGATTACAAATGGCGAAAAGCCACAAAACCGGTTTGTGAATAGGTCTGATGGCCCCCCCTGCCCCCCAGCCAACGTGAATCGGGCGGTCAGTTAATAGGCATACCGTGAACATTTTTCTTGCCATCTAGGCACGAGCGCATCTGTGAGGCCAAGCTTCACCAAGTAGCCCGTTTGTTTACAACTAACATTGCATTTAATTAAACTGCTTATAGGCTATGCCGAAATAGTTTTCAACATTTTGAATATTAGTGTCGGGTGAATTAGGAAATGTTCTCAAAGTAGCCGTATGGCTGAAAGCTGCTTGGGATCCCCCGCATTCAAGCAATATAACCATACAAACGCGCAGCCGGCCTGCACTCATTGTTTCAAAATTAGGCTTTGTCGGCTTTGTCGAAACTGAAGAGCTGTGGACGGCACGCCAATGGAAATAAATTAACGTAACGCAACACAACACAGACCCCTCTCTCGCGCCAGTCACTGAAATGAACGCAACACAGAACCCGCTTCTCTCGCGGCAGTCACTGACAGTAGGCTAGCCTAGAATAAATGCATGGGGAACAACACTTCCCCATGACAAAGACATCGTAAAACACTGAAAGTTAATATTTTGTCACTAGCAACATACTGTAACAATCTTGCAAAGTTGTCTCAGAAAGGTTTTATTGGTTATGCACCAAAACACATGAACGTCATTAAACAAGCAACACAAGGGAGGTCAATTAAACAAGCACGATACACAAACAGGGTAGTCACATACAATACACGGGGTAAACACATGAGGTACAACATAAAGAAAGACTATACCAGTTAACACATACATGACAAAGTAAACGCCATTACTCACACCAGAACCAACATCAACATTACACACACACACACGCAAAGCATTATGGGAGTACAGTCATAACAGCTAGGCTCAGATCATTACAATACATCTGTCCTTTGTCGAAGGCAGTTGCATGTATAGCTCTGAACAAAACCGTTCGAGTTATTTAAGGGGGACGAATGAAACATTCTTAATTCGTGTAAATTCGTGTAAACTTCCCACGACTTCAATATTTGACAACATATCATGAATGGTACTTCAAGTATTTGTTATTTTATATAGATTGCTGCTGGGCTATGTCTTGGTTCATGTCTGTTAACAACTCATTGCCGTCCTCGCGGTTGCATCCATCCGCCCTTCTATGAAATGAAAAAGACGTAGGCTATCTGCAAGCTGGCCTATGATTTCATTGCTGAGTTTGCGGCAAAAAGCAAGATGTTTTTTTCTGAGTCAGGATATGGCGAGTCAATGTCATTTATTTGTCCAATGGTAGGCTAGCCTACAGACCAGTGTCCATAGTGCACAATGTATCAATAGTTTGAATGTCATGTGTGTTTCAACTCATTGACAAATAGCGTTCAGCATGATTCATTAATTCCCCCTGTTAAAGTGTTCGCCTTTGTAGTTTGGTTTCGTGATAGCCTATGATAAACGATGGCTTATGGCCAAATATGTGACTCAGCTAATGTTATAGGCTATAAAATATAAATATAAACCCGGAAAAAGTTGACAGGTAGGCTTTGTTTCGGTCCCGGTGATTATTTATGAAATGTTGCAAACGACAGAAGGTGACAGAACACCGGTTGAGAGACTCGTTTTAGTGTCTGAGCATAGGGAATTGTTTGACATGACTTCACAACTTTACCATAACATACCAAAAGCAATAGCTAACCTGAGTTTTCTCTTCCGCAACATTTTGTACCCACACGTAACCTTAGTCACTTTGTCTATCGCAAAAAGACGCTTCCGGCTTCTTTTTGGAACAAGAACGCTGGCAGATTTTTTTTTTCAAAAAGCGGTCTGCACAACTTCTTTTGTCAGAAAAAGACGCTAAGTCTGAACGTAGTCCTACCCTATGGCATCAATAAATTGAAGGGGAGGGTCATGCGTTTTTTCATAATCACTTTGGAGGGTCATAGAAAAATGTCTTGCTGGCGAGGGAGGGTCACGTCTTTTTGGACTAATGCTCCCAAAACTCCTCCGGTAGCCCCTTAAATAAATAACGAACAGTCCCTAATGAAGTAAACTTGTGACCATCAAAACTTGTTTATCGCCTGTAACTCCGTGATAACAGGACGTAACAGGAAGGCATTTGGCTGAGCAACGGAGGTTAATATGCTCTATATTTTGTCCAAATGATGTCTGTCTATCATCGTTGCACTCGGAGAAAACCAGAATGTTTAATTTGTCCTGCGTTTCTTCTACGGCTGCAAACGGGATTCACTCGCAGTTAACCAAATATTTCTTTATTAGGGCAGGGCAGGCATATTTCTGGCTATTAAATTATTTCTAAACCAGTCTGCTAAAGTCTGTAGTGAAGTCTGTGTAGGGTTTTCCAGGCTCCATTTCTTTTTACGAGACACCCTGCTCACTTGAGCCATCTACCGGTTGTTTGGGTTGTTGCAGCGTCTCACTGGAAAAATACAAATTAAAGTCGCGTGATACCGCGTGATACCGCGTGATCCCACGCGCGGACCGCGAGTGAAGCTGGCCAAGTCGAAGCACTGCCCACTGTACAAGTGCCCTGTCTTTGTTCATGTCAAGCAGAAATTTGAAGAAGATTTTATAAAAACCAGAAAGTTGATGAAACATGTCCGTGATTTGAAGCTGCAATATGATCATCATGTGGATGCTATGAAAGCACTTAAAGAAGTTAGAAATGAATCTAAAGTTAAAAAGACTTGCTGGAGGAGGCCTATGAGTGTATTGTATGCAAAATTGTATGCGTTTGGTGTAAATTCAAAGTTAGTTTTCTTGCAAATCACTTATCACAGCAATGAGTTTCAGCATGCATGAGTTATACCATGTATTTATGGATTTCATAATGTATCTGAAGTTTTTATGCACCATCTTCTTTCAGTCTTCTTATACACTCTTTGGAGTTTAACCACTGGATTTTGTTTTAATGGTGCCTTCCGTTTGTCAGTGACTGTAATTTTAATGGATGTCATCCATAATATTTGCCATTTTGTTAATAAAAATGATCCAGTAAATCTTCTACTGAGTCTGTCAGTTGACTTGTGGTCTATGAGAGTGCATACTCACTTGTGTGATTTATGATTCTCCTTTTTTACCATCATGGATACGAACCAAAATTATCCAATTAGGCCAGGTCTTTAACAGTTACTGAGACACTGAGACCCTTTGTGATAACAAGGTTGTTGGGATGGCCAAGAGAGTATGTTGGCCCCTTTACATGTTGTGTTAGATAGAAGGTATCAAGTCATTAAATTAGCTCTTTGGAATAATGGGTCTGTATTATCAAAATGGTAATTAGATCCCCAGATATAATGAGACAGTAAAACATTATGCAAATGGCTGACAACAGTTTACCTGACTCTTCAAGAAAGGCTTAAGCAGAATGTTTTTGAGGCCTTTATTGTCAGTAGTAACATCTGGGGAGAAGACGAGTGCACATAGGTATTCAAATGTTCTAGGGCCCCAATTGAGGAGAAGGCCCTTTAAAAGGAATATATTTTATTTTACCTGAATATTTTCATTTCCAAATTCAATGTCAAAATAAATGTCAGACCAAATGTAAAGTCTGACTGACTGAATTTTGTATACAAAAAATAGTGAAGACTGTCTAAGGTGACTCTCACTCTCTCTTGCTAAAGTGCAGAATGATTTAGTCCGCCTGCACAACGATTCATAATGTATCTCATTTTGTTTATGTAGTTGAGCATCGCTAGTAGTGGGCCGCTAATTGTTGTGCTGCTGGTGCAATGTCTTTTTCCAAGAAAACCAAGTTGGGTTACAAAAAAAACAAAGGCAAAAACAGGAAAAAGAAAGAGATCAAAATGAGGGTAAACAACAATAAACTTCTTTCTAAAGGTAAGCACAAATGTTAAAACACAAAATCCCATGGTGTTAAATCGTTAATCGTTAATGCTAAAAACAAACTGAGACAACCCATTGAAAGAGCGAAAAATACACTTTCCTATGTCACACATGTAATCTGAGGTAGCCTATCTCATGATCCGCCTCCATCTCTTTCAGAAAGACTTGGCGCCAGCTTGATTCATGTCCCATAGTAGGCTACATGCTAATTATTGTCACTGTAGTGGTTCCGGGCTCAAATCTTTCCATTCCTTTTTGGTTTTCGTTAGTCTTAACTTTTTTTTTTTTTACTCGGTAACGGATGGGATTTGTGATGTAGCGAAGTACAATACTTCACTCAAAACGTAATCAAGTAAAAATAAAATTACTGATTTTAAAAACTACAAAATACACAAAAAACTACTCAATACAGTAACGTGAGTTATGCAATTCGTTACTTTCCACCTTTGAATATCACTACATAGGCCTATATTATTATCAACCTTTTGTTATTTTCAGGATTAAATATATTTTCCTGATGACATTAGACATATTTATTCAGAGTAAATCATGTTTTTTGGTAAATATTTAATGTTTTTTTGTGTGTTCCTTGTTTTTACTTTGTTATTAATTAACTTGGTTTGTCTGTAAATAGCATACTGTTACTTGAAATGAAATCACAGACACATTTGTAAAATTGTAAAATTCTGACATTCTTTTACTCTGTTTATTTGTTATTTTTTCAGTACTATGAGGGTGTCCATCAAGTTTAATCCAAGTTTAAACTCACTTGAGTACAGTAGAGCATGTCAAATTGGAGAAGTTAGCTGGAGCTCAAGTGTACTATTCTTCTCATACAACAGCCAAAAGGGGGGTAGCAATACTCATTAAAAATAATCTTATGTTCCAAAAAGAAAAATGTATTAGAGATAAGGAAGGGAGATATGTGGTAGTAATTGGTGAAGTAGAAGACCAAGTTCTAACTTTGATCAATGTTTATAATCCACCAGGAAAAGAAGTAGCTCTGATAAATAGATTATTGTCACTGATAATGATGGAGGCAAAGGGTATAATGATAATGGCGGGAGATTTCAATTTGGTAATGAATCAGAGAGAAGATACTCAAAGTAGAATAAAACACAAATCAGAGCAAGCGGCAACTCTATTGAGGAAGGCTCATATCGAGATTGGACTATTAGATGTTTGGCATTGTTTACACCCACAAGAGAGAGCTTTTACTTTCTACTCAGATGCACATAAGGTTTTCTCTAGACTGGATTATGTTTTTATGTTTAAAAATGATATAGCAAAAGTCTCCAAATGCGAATTATTACCCATATCAGATATATCAGATCATGCACCAGTGGTAATTGATATAAATACGTACAGAGACAGAGGAGATCAAATTTGGAGAATGAATAACTCACTACTTGGAGACTCGGTTTTCAATGAGAAGATGAGGAGAAATAGTCTTTTTTTTTATATTAATGATAATGGGGAGATAAGACACATAGTATTATGGGAAGCTGCAAAAGCAACCATACGGGGGCAAATAATAGCATACTCATATAATAGCATACTCATATAATAGCATACTCATATAATAGCATACTCATATAATATTCATCCTGGAAAAAGAAGCAAAAGGAAAGTGAAAGGAAGGGGTTGGAAAACAAGACTAGGGAGTTTTGCAAAAAGAGTATGAAATTAGGAGTTGCAAAAAGAGTATGAAATTAGGAGGACTAAAGAGGTGCAGATACAACTAAATGCGGCTAAAAAACAATAGAAACAACTGAAATTGAGAAAATGCTTATACTACTTAGACAAAGCTATTATGATAACAGTCCTAAAGCATTGAAGAAATTGGCATTTAAGCTAAAGAAACAGCAAGAAAAATCCACAATAGTTACCATTAAGGACAAAAATCTTATATATAGTAGAGGCAAATCAAAAATAGCTGCATGTTCCAAAGATTACTACCAAAATGTGTACACACCAGAAGCGGAAGTAAATGTACGGGAAATTAAAAGCTTTTTGGAACCCTTAAATCTCCCCCTAGTAACTGATGAACAAAACAAAGGCCTAATACACCCGATAGCTGAGACGGAAATCTTAGATGTCATTGGTAAAAGTAAATCTGGAAAAAGCCTGGGAAGTGATGGTTTTAGCAATGATTTTTACAAAGAATTTAGGAATCTACTGTCACCCATCTTATGCAGAGTCTTTAATGAGGTAGTAGAAACAGGAACCTGGCCGAGTACATGGAACTCAGCAATTGTCGCCGTTATACACAAAGAAGGGAAGGACCCGGAAATCTGCTCATCATATAGACCAATATCACTTTTAAACGTGGATCAGAAGATTTTTACAACAATCATAGCTAACAGACTCACATATACTACCAAAGATAATTAATTTAGACCAGACAGGTTTTGTCAAGGATCGCTTACTGGGTGATAATGTTCGGCGTACTTTGGATATTATAGATTATGCATTAAGAACAGAGAAGCAAATGCTGACATTATTATTAGACGCAGAAAAAGCTTTCGATCGAGTCGCATGGCCTTTCCTTATAGAAACAGCTAAGAAATTTGGACTTCCCCAAACCTTTATTAACTTAATAGAAGGAATGTATAAAAAACCAAATGCAAGAGTGAGAGTGAATGGGACACTATCGGAAATAATTAAACTGAGAAGAGGGACAAAACAAGGAGACCCCATTATCACCCCAATTATTTGCTTTATATATCGAACCATTAGCAGAGAGTATTAGAATGCTTATAACTCCCTTCCGGCACTATTGGATGAAATTGCTAATTTTAGTGTGCTATCAGGTTATAAGTTAAACACAGATAAAACAGAAGTTATGGAAATAGGAGGTCAACTTGAAAAACTTCAAAAAACAGTTTCATTTTAAATGGGATCAAAACAAAGTGAGATACTTGGGTGTGATGATACCAAATAATCTAGACCACCTATATCATTGTAACTACGAAAAATTGGAGAACTCAATAAAACAAGACATTAGTAGGTGGAAAATTTTACCTCTTACTCTACTTGAAAAAATAAGTATAATTAAAAGGAACATTCTGCAACGTTTCCTATTCTTTTTCCAGAATCTTCCACTTTACATCCCTCCTATATGTTTTAAAGCTTGGGACAATCTACTGCGAAAGTTTATATGGGATGAAAAGAAACCGAGAGTTAAACTCAAAACCCTGCAACGAAAGAAAAGCAAAGGGGGACTTGCCTTACCCAATCTATGTAACTATTATTATGCAGCACAAGTAAAACCAATTTTAATCATGTTGAACAAAGAGCAAGGTCCGAAATGGAAGATGATGGAGACGAAGTTGGTGGATCCACTTAATACATTGATCTTTACGAGTCAGACAAAAACTAACAATTATATAGCGAACAACATGGCTAAGATATGGAGAAGACTATGCAAAATAACTAAAATTAAAGACAATGGCCTGATTTGTTTAAGAGAAATACAAAAGGACCCATATTTCACCCCAAACAAATTAGACAGTGCTTTTAGGATCTGGGGAAATAAAGGACTCTGGAGATTTCACCAAATGTTTGGAGTGAATGGAATGGAGTCTTTTGACAATATAGCAGATGTATATAAACTACCAAGAAACCACTTCTACCGATACTTACAAGTCAGAAGCTATTTAAGTGAAGAAGTCCAGTTAACAACGCTCAACGACCTCCATCCTTTGCTAGAATACATGATAAAGACTTACCAAAGTGGAAAAATTAAAAATGTAACTGGTCAAATTTACCAATTACTGCAAGAGAATGAAACCAAAGACCTAAACTGCTTGAAAGAGAAATGGGAAAAGGATTTGAAAACAACTACACTTGACAAGAAGCTGGAAAAAGGTTGAACCACCCAATGTAAATAAATGGTTAGCGACGGTAGAGGATGTGTACAGGATGGAAAAGGTAACCCATAACATTGCCAAAAATGAAAAGTTATTTGAGAAAAAATGGGCTCTCTTCCATTTAAGTAAGTTGGATGGAACCCTGACTTTTTTTTTGAATAAT
Organism: Alosa pseudoharengus; assembly: GCF_046254945.1. Classification (NCBI taxonomy): domain Eukaryota; kingdom Metazoa; phylum Chordata; class Actinopteri; order Clupeiformes; family Clupeidae; genus Alosa; species Alosa pseudoharengus. Next base: position 695,428 of record NW_027468704.1, on the reverse strand, counting down.
GGAAAGATTACCTCTGATAAGCCAACACCATGATAACTGTATGAAAGCCATTTTTTTTCTTCTCTTTCTTATATCTCTTTCTTTTTGGTTTATGTGTATGCACTTGTGTGTATGAGTGAATGTATGCGTGTGGGTATATGTGTACGTATCTATGCATGTATGTAGGAACATGTGTAGGCTATGTTTGGGTATGAGTGTATTTGTGTATGTATGAATGTGGGTATAGGTATGTGGGTGTATGGGTATGTATGTATGCATGTATGTATGTGTGTGAGTGTGCATGTGCATATGTTCATAGATGTTATTTCAGATTTACTTATTTATTTATTTATTTATTTGGGGGCTGTACATGTGTATAAAAAAGTGTTTCAAATGTCATGGAAATGATTGCTCTAATTACGTTCAAATTATGAAATGAAATGAACACAATAAAGTATATAAAAAAAAAAAGTTTAATCCAACCACCCCATCACACAAATTAGACAGGATTAAATGTTTTTCATTACCATTTTAGCACTATCATTGCTAAGCAAATTGCATTTCTAATTGAAGTTAAATCAATAACTTGACCATGTCAATGACTAGAGCCATATTATCATGAAATGTACCACCCCGTCACATTTCCCCATTATATCTCAATGTGAAAAAAACTAAATGTATGCCTGAGGTGGGCAAATATGATTTTTGTAGGGTGATCATGTCTTTAATGCTGTGGATAAATTGATAAGAAGTTTACTTTTGATGATAATTTGGAAAACTGTATAGTGGAAAAGCCCCCTGTTTTATAGAATGACCCAACAGTAATGGGCAGTTCCAGCGTTATGGATGTGACAATTGGACTCATATTGGTAAACAAAATGCCTTAGAGTGGGGGCAAATTAGTATCAGTTAATTAATTTGCATAACTTTTAATGTAACCTCTGTCCTCTGAATACTGAGAAATCCTCAAATTTCATATAATCAATTTCGTTCTAAGAATACAAGGCATTTTATCAGCGTTATGGGTGTGACATGAAATGGACACACTTTTGTGAGAGATTACAGGTTTTCTACAAACTCTGTGAATTTTGAAGGAAACTGCCGAAACTATGATATATGTAGCATGAAGGAGACTTGGATGAACACAAAAAGTGTTTTTGAAACTATGCGTCATTTTCGTAATGCATTATGTAGGAAAAACTGACGTTATGGATGTGACGGTTTCACGTTATGGATGTGACGTGTCTGAACCAGTCCTCGACAAACTACATAAAACACATAATTAAGTAGTAATCACACTTTACATTGATATAAATGTAAAGCACTTTACATTGATATAAATCAGCTTTGCACAGACACTATGGACATTGTCGCATCAACACTGTATGTGTAGCATAAACTTTTCCTATAAAACGTTATGGATGTGATATGGCCATGGAACTTGCTGACTTAAAAACAAAAAGCCTTACAAATGTAAGGAGTTGTGCTCTTAAAGGCAAGCTGAGCATAGACATTGCTCTACCATTCCCTTGTCAATCTGGAATTTGTCAAATGACACAATTTGTTTGAACCTTGGGTCCATTTATCCACTTTTTAAATATTTATAATATTACCATGTGAAAAATGTTGTTTCTGTATGGTTGCATAGTTCTATTTGCGTATGCACAACTTTTTTTTTCCATGGTAAGGATGACCTTTGCATGGAATTGCCCTAATAATAACAACAATATCAATAATAATATCAAATATCAACTATGAAATATATATATATATATATAACATAACTCTGTAAGTCAAGTCAAGTCAAGTCAAGTTTATTTATATAGCGCATTTCATACACAGAGGTCATTCAATGTGCTTTACATAAACAAAACCAAACAATAATAACAAATAAAAGCATAGAAGGGCAATATAGTCAAAGAATAGTTAAAAGGTAAAATAATAAAAACAAAAACATAAGACACATGGTAAAATAATTTAGTCTTAAATAAAGACTAATTAGTAAGCAAAAACAAAGGCAAAGTAGTAAAAAAAAAGTAATAAAAGACAAAGTAGAATAATTATCAAGGCAGATTCAGAATTTGTAACTCGGCACAGTTAGCAGAAAGCATCTGAGAACAGTTTGGTCTTAAGTCTAGATTTAAAATTGGCTACAGTTGGGGCCTTTTTGATGTCATCCGAAAGTTGGTTCCACAGCTGAGCCGCATAGCAGCTAAAAGCTGCTTCACCATGTTTAGTTCTAACAGTAGGTTTTACTAGCAGGTTTTTCACCTGGGACCTGAGAGGACGAGAAGGTGTGTACTGCTGAAGCTTGTCTGACAAGTATTTAGGTCCTGCTCCATTTACTGATTTATAAACAAGCAATAGTGCTTTAAAGTCAATTCTGTGACTTACTGGAAGCCAGTGCAAGGACTTAAGAATTGGAGTAATGTGGTCAGTTCTTTTAGTTTTTGTTAAAATCCTAGCTGCTGCATTTTGTATCACCTGAAGCTGTTTAATAGTCTTTTTAGGAAGGCCTGTGAACAGTCCATTGCAGTAATCAACCCTGCTGAAGATAAATGCATGAATGAGTTTTTCTAAGTCATGTTTTGACATCAGCCCTCTGAGTTTGGCAATATTTTTGAGGTGGTAAAAAGCTGATTTAGTTATCGCTTTCATGTGGCTGTTGAAATTTAGATCACTGTCAATTAATACACCAAGATTTTTAACAGTATCCTTTGCCTTCAACCCTTTTGTGTCAAGGAGAGTGGCAACCCTAAGTCTTTCCTCATTTTTACCAAATATAATTACTTCAGTTTTTTCTTTGTTCAGCTGAAGAAAATTTTGAGACATCCAGGTGTTGATTTGTTCTATACACTGACACATAGATTCAAGAGGACCATAGTCGTTTGGTGATAGAGCTAAGTAAATTTGTGTGTCATCTGCATAGCTATGATATGAAATCAAATTATTTTGAATGATTTGTCCAAGTGGGAGCATATAGAGGTTGAATAATAGTGGCCCCAAGATCGACCCCTGGGGAACACCACAGGTCAAGGACGTTGGTGTTGAGGTACAGTTTCCGATGGCAACAAAGAAGCTCCTTTCTTGTAGATATGATTTTAGCCAGCTGATAACTATGCCTGTAAATCCAACCCAGTGTTCTAGTCTGTGTAGTAAAATATTGTGATCAACAGTGTCAAATGCTGCAGTAGCACGATCCAGTAGCACTAGGACTGATGTTTTACCTGAATCTGTGTTGAGGCGTATGTCATTGGAAACTTTAATGAGAGCTGTTTCAGTGCTGTGATTTGCCCGAAAACCAGACTGAATGTAATCAAAATACCCATTTGATGTTAGGAAGGTGGTTAATTGATTAAAGACTACTTTTTCAATAATTTTGCCAATAAAAGGTAGATTGGATATGGGCCTGTAATTGTTTAGCATGGAGGCATCCAGGTTATTCTTCTTGAGAAGTGGCTTTCCAACAGCTGTTTTCAGTGACTTAGGAAAAGTGCCAGACAGCAGTGATACATTTACAATTTGAAGGACATCCGCCGCTATGAGGTGAAAAACAGTTTTGAAGAAATTGGTAGGCAGAGTGTCTAAGACACATGTGGAAGAGCTGAGATTCTGTACCGTTTTTTCAAGTGTTTCGTACTCTATCAAGCTGAACTCTGACATCAAGTTTAGTTTCCCTCTGTTTGTTGCTGGAAGTTCAGGTTGTTGAATTTGTAATTGAGCAGATATGTTGAGTCTGATTTTGTCAATTTTACCTTTAAAAAAAGATGAAAACTCATTGCATTTATTAGTTGAGAGAAGTTCAGGCGCTAATTGTGAGGGGGGATTTGTTAACTTATCAACAGTTGAAAATAGAATACGAGTGTTATTTGAACTTCTATTGATAATGTTAGAAAAGAAAGACTGTCTTGCTTTGCATATTTCAGAGTTATATGTGCGGAGCATCTCTTTATGGATTTCATAGTGGATCTGAAGTTTGTATTTACGCCATTTTCTTTCAGTCTTCCTACACTCTCTTTTTAGAAGTTTAACTGCTGGATTTTGCCTCCATGGTGCTTTCTTTTTGTCCTTAACTTTCTTGAATTGTAATGGAGCAATGTCATCCATAATGTTTGCCATTTTTGCATTAAAGTGATCAAATAAGTCTTCAGAGTCTGACAGTTGACTTGACTTTAGTGAAAGTGCTTGCTCAAAGAGAGCACTTGTCTGATCATTTATGATTCTCCTTTTTACCATCATAGCTGTGTTTTGAGTGTGTGGGGACATAGACACATCAAAGAACACGCAAAAATGATCAGATAAGGCCAGGTCTTTAACAGCTGTAGAGACATCGAGACCCTTTGTGATAACAAGGTCGAGGGTATGGCCGAGAGAGCGTGTTGGCCCCTGTACATGCTGTGTTAGGGAGAAAGTATCGATTAGTGCAATGAATTCCTTGGCATAGTTGTTTTCAGGATTATCCACATGCAAGTTTAGATCCCCCGATATAATAAGACAGTCAAACTCTATGCAAACAACTGATAGCAGTTCACCTAGCTCTTCAAGAAAAACTTTAGCTGAATGTTTTGGAGGCCTGTAAATTGTCAGTAATAAAATCTGAGGAGAAGACTTAATGCATGCACACAGATATTCAAATGAAGTAAAGTCACCGAATGACGACTGATTGCACTGAAAAGACGTCTTGAAAATTGAAATTTGAAATTTGGGGGAGCTGATTCGATGAGAGTAGCAGCACTGTTTGCTTGATCTAACCATGTCTCAGTTAAAAGTAAAAAATCAAGGTTGTGTGTGCAAATTAGATCATAAATTAAGAATGATTTGTTTGAAAGATATCTGATATTTAGGAGTGCTAGTTTTGCTGTAAGTGTTGGGGAAATATGATCCATGGGAGAAATCTGAGGTTGATGTGGTACGGGTAGGAGATTGGACTGGTTTACCCTATAAGCTCGATGCATTTGTGTTCTATTTCTTGTCAATACAGGAATAGAGAATGTCATGGGCTTACTGGGTCCCGGCATGTTCTCAAAACTACTGTCAGTACCATTTATATTGCAGGGACCTTGAGAATATCATACAATACAGTCATCATCATCATCATCATCAAATAATTGTCCATTGCAGCTGCTATATGCCAGCTGACCAACAAGGTGGGATGTTGATGGGTATACAGTTGAAGGTCTTGGTTTACCAACAAGGTGGGATGTTGATGGGTATACAGTTGAAGGTCTTGGTTTACCAACAAGGTAGGATGTTGATGGGTATACAGTTGAAGGTCTTGGTTTACCAACAAGGTGGGATGTTGATGGGTATACAGTTGAAGGTCTTGGTCTACCAACAAGGTGGGATGTTGATGGGTATACAGTTGAAGGTCTTGGGCTACTAACAAGTTGCAGGGCTACTGGCAGCAGTCCTTCCATTCTTGCAGGGTGGGGATGGTGATGGGTATACAGGGGATCCTGGGGAGTTTGAGCGGGTGGATCCTGGGGAGTTTAAGCGGGTGGGGGAGTGTTGGGATGAGGATAGATATACAGGGGGGTTTGGGTGGCCTGGGGAGTTTGATCGGGTGGGGACGTGATTGGGTGTAGGTGGTGATGGGAAATCAAGGAGGATGGGGTTGAATCAGTGCCGGCCCAAGCCTTTTGGGGGCCCTAAGCAGAATTTGATTTGGGGGCCCCCTCCCACAACGCAGTCACCTGTGCTTGGCGATAATTGACAACTTCACACTATAATGTCATATTATAAATTAATACAGTGAGATTATGTATTAATACAGCGACTGATTATGAACTACTGTCCCCCTGGACACAGATGCATAAGGACCCTCTCCCCCTACCCTGTTTGTGCAAATGTGGGTACAAACGGGTGGGTGTGTGTGTGTGTGGGGGGGGGGTTAGATGTGATTTCCTGTATTCTGGTGCATTTTTGGGATAGTCAGCTGGAGAAGGGCAGTACCTAAATTTGTTCAGATTCATAGCCTTTTGCTTTTTGACTTATTAGTAGTGAATTCACACAACTACTTGGGGTTCAGGGTCCCTTGACCTCTTGGGCTCGGTAGGCTCATTCAGTAATCCATCCTTGCTCACATGCCAAAAATGTTTTGGGGCTCCAATCTAGACTTCTGGCCCCATGTGCTTGGTAAACCAATGTATTAATATAGTTGTTATTTACACCAACCCTGTCACCTTTTAATCTTAGAGGGTACTAAAATCACAGATTTATTTGAAACATTCATATTCAAAGTGAAGCACTAAGGGTGGTTTACTGAAGTTGAATTGACAAATAACAAAATACAACAGCATTTGTATTTGTTGTAAACAAGTACATCAGTTTAATGACTTGTTTTTCAACAGATTTGCTGAACAAATCCGCAAATGTGCATTAAATGAGCAATTTTCAACTACAAAATAAAAACAAAATAGACAAACATTAATAATCAAAAATAAAATGTCCCAAAAAATAGATAATTATTCCTACTTCGTTCCTGGTTTTTAGGCATCTGCAACTCTGCAGTGGACGATCCTGCAATGATTAAATAAATACATAAATAAATAAAAAAAAAACGATGTTAAATGTGTCGTGTCATATTAACAGGCTATGTAACCATTTGCCATCAAGAAAACCTCACCTTCTGGTAGGTAGAGTTAGGTAGAGGTAGCGATGTGCTCCAAAGGACTTCAACAGTGTCTCTGAAAAAAAAAAATATTGCATAAGTGCATAGTTGATCGAGCAGAATGAGTTTATTTTGCTATCATTACTTACACTCAAATAACAAGCAATTCCACATGTAACAATTCATATTCTATTGGCAAATGAGGCATAATCAAAAGAGTATACTTAATTGCAGTATGGTGAATGCTTAACATGGTGATCTACTGCAGCCTAAATATTAGGGTAGCACCGCTACATCACTTGCCACTATCTTAATCAAATGTAAGTTTATTTTCATCACAGAAGTCTCCCCACCCAACATGGTATATTTTCTCAAACACTACCATCTCTCTCCAAAGATCTTAGAGCAGAGCACACGTACTGTTCCATCTTTGCCTATGAAGCTGGAACGTTACCGATGCCCAGAGTCGCGCTAGTTAGTGGGTTGGGTTGGGACTGGGAGCCTGGGCTTAGTCTGTTGTTGCTATCAGACTTACCACTATGTCACATATTATAGAGCAGTAATAAACTATCAACACTTTCAGGTGCGAAATCAGAAACAATCCCTCTGTGGTAAATTTGCCTTCAGCTACGTTTTCATGTAGCTACTGTAGTGCTAATGTCCACTTCAGTCAGCTAGCTAACTTTAATTTACGACATAATAAGCCCACCTAGAGCTAGGGTACATGCTTGATTGAACATCCAAAACAATCCCAATATCCTTGACATCTGAAATACATCTAGATAAATATATATTAATGGGAGACATTTCTTTGTTGATGGCGGAGATTTAGCTCTGGTGATGGCTTATATTAGATCATGACAGCTAGCTAGCTACCTCAAGCACAAAACATACTGTAAATAATCATGCAAAACATACCTGTATCTTGCTCGTTTTTCTCCTCCTCTGTCATTTTCTTCGTTCTGTTTTCGGCACCAGAGGGATACGTCCTTTTTTGTGACTTGTCTTAACATTACCGTCTCTTCTGATTGTTGAACTTGATGAGGTGTCTGCACGAATTGTATATGCACCCGAGGTGTCTACTTTATGCGCGTGACTCAAAGGCTGGCGGACACAGTAGCAGTAGGCAGGCATATTGATCATGAAATCAGAATTTTCTTGATTTGAATGATAATTGTTTCATTTATTCATTCATTGATGTCACTTGTTTACGTTATTTATTATGTAAAAAAAAAAAAAAGAAACTCGATTGGGGGCCAGGAGGCCCCAAGCAGCCGCTTAGTTCGCTTATGCCTCGGGCCGGCCCTGGGTTGAATATTGGTTCAGAGTCTCCATCTGCCTGCTGAGGCCCTGGGGAGTTTGTTGCAGACGCTCCGCTTTCATCATGTATTCCAGTAGTGTGTTCCAAGTTGTTGTGTCTTTGTGGTGACAAGGAGTCGACGGAGATGGGTACTGGTGTTACATGACCCTTCCTTTCTGATAGCCCCTCAGCAGCTTTGATAGGTGTTATCTCCTCATGCTCATCGCATCCATTTGTTTGCTGAGATTCCAGGGAGTTTGACGCCAGTGATTGACTTTGAGTCATTTTAGCAGCACCCATCTTATCTTGTCCAGTGGACATGGCTGGGCATTGAGCTGGTTGTTTATGTTTCTCCAAGGTCTGCATTTCAGTGGAGGCTAGCGGGTTGTTACCAGAGGGCCCCACAGCAGGGGAGGTTGGGCATCTCTGTTTCAGCCTGTGCAGAGTGTTTTGGTTTAGCTGAGTTGTTGATGTCATCCGCTTGTTCCGTCTGTATGGCCACTGAGCGCTTATCAGAGGCTCGGCTCAAGGTTGGCAGAAAAAATGTTGGGTGCAGGAGAGAGAGGTGATAGTATTCGGTTAAGATCTTGGCCCCAGTCCAACTCAGCTCTGTACTATTTGGTCTGAAGTATTCCCTGCGATTCCAAAAAAGGTTAAAATTGTCAATAAAATTCATTCCAACTGAAAAGCATGTTTTTGCGAGCCAGTTGTTTAAACTAAATAGTCTGGAAAATACAAAGCTTCCCTTTGCTGGGAGTGGGCCACTGATGAAAATTTGTATTCCAAGCTCATATAGGGCTGAGAAAAGTTCCTTGAAGTCTTCTTTGACATACAGCTGTTCTCTGTAGATGTCATTTGCTCCAACATGCACAATGATGCGCTTGATAGTTGCATATTTCAACACCAGTTCTGCAAGCTTGTTTTTTGTGTCAGACACGGAAGCATTTGGAAAACAACATACAATCATCCTTTCCCCATTTATATGTCTCACAGCAGAGTCACCTAGAACGAGGGTTGTGGGATGAATAGGTGTCGAGTGCTGCTTCTTGTCTGTGCCCATCTTTCTATTGTTGTGGTTTGATTGCTGCCTGCTTTGGGTCTGTTCCCTGTCACGTCCCGGAGGCATTCAAATCTGTTCCCTAGTGTTAGGGGCTGTGGGCTTCCCTTAGAGCCACAAGCCCTGTAGTAGTTTGCTGATCGATCTGTCTGTATTTCTGATACGAGGCCTGAAGTTAACATCTGAATTTACTGGTGTTGAGGTAATTACAGTTCTTGTTTTACGTTTTTTGTTTTTTGGTCTGGCACCTTGCCTGTGCCAAGGCTCTGTACTCATATTTCCCTTTGTGAGGTCGATGCATTCATCTGCTCTATTAGCAGTGACATTAGACTGCTGGGTTACATTCTCTGCATTTCCAGTAGTTGCTGTACTCACTTCATGAGATGCCTCTCGTAGTTCATATGTCGTTGATGGAAGGGCATCAATCTTTGATTCCAAAGTAGAAATCCTCTGTTCTAGCTCAGTACATTTTCGGCATGATCTCCTGGGTCTCTGGCCGGAGGAGCGCATTTTGTTTTAATCCAACTTCAAGGTGAATTGCCGTTCAGTTTTTGCTCGTTGACTTGGCTGGCTTATTTAAAGTAAAAAACTAACCACTAAAGTTTCAGATCTAAATGTACTGGTTTCACTGTCTTTGCTAAACTAGCTTGTAAATGAAATAAATGAATGAAAAAGAGTGGAAATTGCTAAAAGGATAGTTGAAGCAGGAGCAGTGTGAAATGAGTCCTACTCGCTTGAGCAGGAGCAGGAAAAGCCTGTAAGAGAATTGATTTTTCCCCATGAGTGTTTTAGCCCCGCCCACAGCAGATTCTCTACCATGTCCGACATAAAAAATAAGGGGATCCATGTAAAATAATTCAACTAGCCTAACATCAATGAGGACACATGTTATTGAACAGCGAAGAGCGCACAGGTCCCAGTCAGAGAGTGCAAAACCCCATTAATGCATCATAAAAATGGGGTAGCGTAGTGGCTAAGGAGCTGGGCTTGCATGCAGTAGCCTGAAAATGTGTGGGTTCAATTCCCGGCTTCCACCTTTGATGCACTTGGGGAGAATGGCCCTTGTAATACGACCTCTCCCACGACAGAGCCAGCTAGTCGCCCAGCATCCTTCTTCTTTGTGCTTCCTCCCCAGCATACCACTGCATAGAAGAGGACACTAGCAACAACAGACTGGTAGAACATCCTGAGGAGCTTGCTGCAGACATTGAAGGACCGCAGCCTCCACAGGAAGTACAGCCTGCTCTGCCCTTTCTTGTAGAGTGCTTCAGTATTTGCTGACCAGTCCAGTTTATTGTCCAGGTGTAAGCCCAGATACTTGTAGGTGTTTACCACCTCCACATTGACCCCATCAATGAAGACTGGTAGCAGAGTGGGCTTAGACCTGCGGAAATCCACCACCATCTCCTTGGTCTTTGAAGTGTTGAGTTGAAGGTGGTTGAGTTTGCACCATTGCACAAAGTCCCCCACCAGGCTCCTGTACTCCTCCTCTTGCTCGTCCCTGATACACCCCACAATTGTTGATCTGCTGCTCAGTCTTTCCTGGCCTCTTTCTTCCATCGTTTCGTCCATCATTCCTGACGCTTGTGTCTACTGTAGGGCCGGCTCGGCTATCCTTATCTGAGAAAACTTTTTGGAAAAGACGGGCTATATGGACCCAACCAACTCTTTTTGGGAGGGGAGAACTCCCTCACGTAGGCTACAACCCATGCAGAGGCATTACATTGGTGTCATGCACAGAATGCGGAGCGTGTCCTACTGAAAAGATAGACTAACGTGACAAATGTCAATATTTTTTTCCTTGACCGGCCCAAAAGTGAAGCGGCCACCGGGAATTCTCCCGATTACCCACCCCGGGCCTGATTCAGTCTTACTCTTCTTGGACTGAAGACAAGTCCTGCAATGCTAAATAGCCTTTCACAGGCCGTAGGCCTACAGAAACATTTCTTGCAAATACGGCCACGGGTGTATGACGTTATCTTCACCACTACCCTGTTCACCGAGTTCACCACTATCGTCGGGGTGGTCGTCTATGATAACGGGAGATCCTCCAGTAGGTGCTCGTGCTTCCATGGCGGTTTCAGTTGTGCGTCCTCCTCCTTTAGCAACAAACAAGCGCTGAAATAGAGCGCGCAGCGTGCGGAGCGTGCGTAATACAATCTAGGAGCAGTGATTCGCCAAACCTCCCTTATTGCAGTCGCACACATTTCTTCTAATTTTATGTTTTAGTAACGAGTAACAAAGATGCTTAGTGGAAATATAACAGAGTAAAAGTATACATTTTATCTAGGAAATGTAGTGAGTAAAAGTGAAAGTTGACATAAATTTAAATAGCGAAGTAAAGATACGTGAAATTTCTACTTAAGTACAGTAACGAAGTATTTGTACTCTGTTACATTACATTACACTGGTTGGAAATAACACATTGATGTGTTTAGGTAAGGACAACACAGTTTGTGTTGTTTCCAACACAAGTTGTGTTATTTTCAACACATTGTGTAACAAATAACAACAGCAATGTGTTGGAACACAAACTGTTGTCCTTACCTAAACACATCAATGTGTTATTTCCAACACATCCTTTTTGAGAGAAAATGCTGACAGTGATAGTGCTTAGTTGTACATTACGAAATGAGGCTACGGTGTATATTAACTGGTTGTTTCTCGAAGTCAATGATCCTTGAGGATTCTTGCTTGGTAGAACTGAGCCCTGCCGAGTCAGATCCTTCAAAGACGATGCAAGGCTTCTTCTTAGCATTCAGAAAACACACAGTGGAACAGACTAGTGAGTGTGAAGGAAGATATTTGAATTCTGTTTGTGAGCTTTTCTAGCCTGGTAAACCAGACCCTGGAATCTTTCAGATTAAGGGTCTGGCCACGAATAATGAAAATGGCCCAATTCGAGGGGCGGCACCAAGCATGCATTTGAAACTCTCACTGCACGCAGTTGGATAACGCTACGACCAATCACAACAATTCACGGTGTGACGTATCCAGTTCTTGCAAAGGAACGATTTGAGGTTGATTTTCTGCTCCTCTTTTAGTTGAAAAGCCAAATCTAAATCCTTTATTGTAGCGGCCAAAGCCGTTTCAAACAACTGGTGTTCATCGGTAGCCATCTTGCAATCTTTTCTAGATGATTCCGGACGTGACAACACTGTCGTCATCAGTGTAGCTCGCCTTTGTCCCGCCTACACCGATTTGATTGGTTCCTCTCGCTCGAGAGGTAGAAGAAATTTGGATCATTGCTCGTGGCCAGAGTATCTTGCGGGCACAATTCAAATTGTGCTCTTGCGAGAACACTGGATTTCCAGGGTAGAGCTTTTCCAGATTACATGCAGCTTCTGAAAGGAGCCACAGTAACCAAATCATCCTGGGAGATTTTCATGATTGGAGACAGGGAGTCCCCTGCTGCTACACTTACCCTTGGTTATGGTTAACTGCATATAATTCATGACGTGTTTCTTTGTGACAGAGAGTTGTGGTTATGTTGGTATTTAAATGTTCAAGCTGAAATTCTGGTAAAAGATTCTACATTGTTAATATGTATAAAATTTAAATGGCCAAACTCAGTTTGACAGAAGCTGGTAACTGGCTAATATAGGCTTTCTGCCAAAAGAAAGTGAAGGAGAAATTTTGGATTACTAACATTTTATGAAATAGAAGTGATAAACATTTCATTTTCTTATATTCTGTGTATGCTTTCTATACATTCAATAGTGTGCATCAACTTTGCTTTGTCTGTCATTTGCTCTCTCCATGTCACAACTTTCTAATAAAGGTCATGCCACCCCCTTTGTCACGAGTTAAAGGTATTCTGCCTGAGGCAGTATATTAGGAATATCCCGACAGGAACTAGACTATGGCAAGAGAATGCTGAAGGATGTATATGTATTGTATTGACCAATTATCTGACTTACTTGGAGTAGCCACATGACTTGCGTATGGCGCATGGGTCACATGCTATGTCCAAGAAGTGTCAATGTATTGTTGTATTTCTGCATGTATGAGGATTTTTGGAAAAGACCATTATATTCATGTGATTTGTATTACCAATGTAGCTAACATGTATAAGATGGGGCTTCGCCCTAGAGAACTTTGAGTAGTGTTACTGGAACGTGATGTTGCCAGTGACGTTGCTCCCGGTATCGTGAATAAACCTGCAGTGGTTCCTCACACCAGTGTTGCCTGGATATTTTTGACCACAAAAGCAAAATATCTTTGAGGTTCATCCCAAAGCTGGTTAGAATAGCACAGTTCAGAGAGAGTAAGGCATCTTTTTTGTAGAATACATATATCATCCTCACTCTAAGGAAACTAAGGAAATCAACTTTACATCAACTTTAGTTGTTACATCAACTTTAGTTGTACGACATACTTTCTTGTATGTCCGATAAAGTACACCAGAGGGCAGCAGATCACTGTTAAAATGAGTAAATGTAATTTCTACTGATTCAGTACTACACATTGTAATACATTACAATTTTTTACTTTTTAAAAAACTTCGAAATATCAAATCTTTCAAATGATGAGTGAAATTGTTGATTATGGAAATTAAACACCACTTTTCCATCAAAAAGCTTGTTGTAAAAGGCATAACTTGTTAGATTTAAGAACGTAAGTTATGTCCATAACTATGGATCTATGAGACCGACCGATGACCGTCACCACGGTCTACACCTTGAATGATGCCATCCTTCTACCTTTTCTCGAGACCATTATATCAACAATGTCATGTGACTGACCTGGAGGCTGTCCCGCAGTAATATAATGCATTCAGGGACATGCCTCTTCCTCTTGCCTGGAACGCCTCAGCTCGTTCCGAGCGACAAGAGATGGTGACGGTCATCGGTCGGTCTCATAGATCCATAGTTATGGACATAACTTACGATCTATTTCGACCTCCCTCAGACCGTCACCACGGTCTACACCTTGGATGACTAGTCCCAACAGTGTCGCGAGGACAGAAGACTACTAATCACCAGTCAGGTCGGCCACCAACATAACAGTGGAGCCGATAGTGGCGGATGTCACATTGACTCGTTAAAGTCTGGCAGGGATCCATGGAGTACTCCAGGATGCCGCTGCACATGCCACCAAGAGCAACCCCTTTCAATGGTACCCATGAGACGGCCGTACTCCGTGTGGAATGAGCCGCCAGGCTTTAAGGAATTAGGAAACACTGCCCAGAGAAGGCCTGAAAAACTGTCTCCACCAATTGGTGGGTCAAACGGTGTGTAGACACTGGGTGAACCAGCAACTTACCCCCATAGCACCGAAAGCTGTGTGTGCGCCTGTCACCACAGCCACGTGTGATCAACCCAAGCTCCCAATGCCTTGACTGGGCATAGAGCATTAAGAGCCCCCTCAGCTTGGCAAGCTGGCTCAGGGCAAAATAGCTCCAGTTCAATGACATGGTTAACTGACTGAGGGTTCATCCCTTAAGGGAAGAATAATGGTTTCCACCTCAAGCATGTAGTACTCATGGAGGGTGCACATAGCTCACTTGCCATTTTGGCAGAGCATGTGGCCAAAGATGCAGTTTTATTTTTGCAGGTGGCCAAACATGCTGTTTTATGCAACACAAACATTGATGCCCCAGGGGTCCACCTGGGGTTGCACTCAAAGGCCTCACCACCCAGGGGAGGTTGCAGGATTGAGCTCTCAAAAATCTGCCTGGATGCAGGTAGTCAGCTATTTCAGGAACTCTAACAGACAAACCTTCTACAGTGCCATGGGACCCCAAGGCATAGACTTAAAGGATACTGGATCAGCTGCCCTTCCCACATCCCAAAGGGAGTGAAGAAAGTGTAGCACCAAGCATTGGATGTCACTGGATCTAACTCCAGGCCCTGCCACCATGAGGAGAACAATTCCCATCTCTGCTGGAAATGCTTGGCAATACTCATGGGCTCAGTTACAGTCAGTTTTAACCCTGAGAAGGGCTGAGGATAGCGGGACCAGATGACAGCTTGACAGGAATTCGAGATTCCGAGCTTCTGGCACTGCTTTGAGTGAGGCCAGGCATGGAAATGTCCACAGCCGAGGTTTCTGAGTAACTTAGCAGCCACGCTGAGCCCTTAAGCCCGCTTTGTGGTCGATATGGTACATGGCAGCAGAGCTGTCTGTCTGCACAAAGACATGCTTGCCCTGTATACAAGAGAAGAGAGCCCTCAGGGTGAAATGCACTGCCCCCAGCTCCAGAAGACTGATGTGCCCCATGTTCCATGGGGGCTCGCAGAGACCACTCACGGTTCTGCCCTCCCAAACTGCTCCCCAGCCTGTCTGGGAGGTATCTATTGACACAAATGTACTAGACTGCCCAAGTTCTTGTACACACATCCTGCTGCCCAGTCATGGGGGCAGAGCTTGCAGACATGACCATCCCATGTGGAATCTTAACATGCCTGTTTTTCCCATGAACGCCGGTTTGAGGCAGTCAGCCAGTGCTGCAGAGATCTGGCTCTGAAGAGACTGTGTGGGAACACCATCACTGCTGCAGAGATCGATCATCCCCTGGATTCTCTAAAAGCCAATTGAATCTAATGTTTGCTGAGGCAAATGTCATGTAGGACTGCCAGAACTCTTGCTATCCTTTAAGGGGTAAGAGTGGCCCTCATTGTGAGTGGGTTCAGGTGGAGCCCTAAAAGACTGCCTCCTGAATTGGTTGGTTGGAATTGGAAGGTTTCTTTCCTTCAGTTGAGTTTTAGCTGAGGGACTGAACATGGTACAGCACAGTGTCTGTGTACTACATGACCTGTACCCAAAAAGTGTATCAAGTTGGTAGTGGTGAACCACTTCCTTAGTATTTTGACGGGTAAGATTTGCTGTACGTGTTGAAGCGCCGACTAAGAAGGGGCTGAGCCCGCCCCTCACGTTTTGGAAACAAGGAAATATGCTTAGACTTTACTGTGACAATGGCCCCTCTGAAATGGCGTTGCTATTTCCTCTGCCAAAGCATTTGCCTGGACTGAGGCCCCTTACTGTTATAGGGACCCTAAAACAAGGTGGAGGCCGAAATTGGAAACTCCAATGGGTGGGGGAGTGGCAACGTAGTGGCCAAAGCAGCCCCCAGCCCGACAAGCCTCCTAGTCAATATGAGGACATGGCCATTCCAATATCATGGGTGAGTTAGGAATGGGTAGACAGCAGCATCCAACAAGTTCTTGGTGTCTGGACCACTAGCGCTACCAGACTTTCTGATAGCTGCTAACAAAACAGCCAAAGCAGTCTCAGCACAGGCTTCACTATATACATTGTCACTAGCAGACCCAGAGCTCTGAAGCTGGAAGGAACCAAAGTTAAGCAAAAACCCAGCTACATCCGGCCTCTCTTCTCAATAGGAGAGCCAGTGTACAGAGGAAGATGGACTCTGTATCAGCCATATGTGGTTCCTGGAAAGGTGGCAGGTGGACAGGGAAAGTTCCTGCTGCCTAACCTGCCATGGATGGAGCTGGCCCTTGGGAGTGAGCGTCCCCTGGCCACTCAGTCAGTCAGGCCCCAAATAGAGGCCGGAATCTTTAACTGCATGTCCTCTTCCCCTACTAATTGCCTAGAGGGGGGGGGAATTAAGGTACGACCCTCTATGGCTCTTTTCCTCCTATAGCTATAGGAGTGCACACAATGCTGTCTGCGTGAGTGACGATTAGGGCTGCACAATTAATCGAATTTTAATCACGATCACGATTTTGGCTTCCCACGATCAAATTTGCGTGATCGAGCGATATTTCAAATGCGTGCTCTACCCATAGAACCAACCTGGCAATCCATAGAACGCTCCGCTACAAAACAAATCAAGCGCTCCTTAAACATGTCTGACCATGTGCCTGCATGCAGCCTACCAATGACAGCTGTTCCCTGCACTGCTCAGCCTGATGCACTGTGGACTAGTGACATTATGTTAACTATTAGTAGGCTAGTTAGACTATACAATAAACGACGATCAAAAATCAAATGTGTGGCACAGCAGAAGGCCAAGAGCTTGTCCCTCGAAGCGGATCATCCATTGTTCGAAAATATTTCGGATTTCAGGCAAGTTAAGTTAACCAAAAATATAAGCAAAGCAGGGCTCTCAACTCATACCGTGAAACACATCACATGACGTAAACCACACATGCCTTTTTTATCACGTTAACTTTTAGTCCTTGTTTGCTTCCTCTGATAGCCTATACTGTAATAAGAGTTGAGCTAACGACGGGATCCGTGAATTTTATTAATGTATTTTATAAGCTACATGTGCAACCTACAATGCATATGCGTTTCAAGACACAGCCTACTCAAAACGAGTGAACAATAATGAAAATGTAGCCTACACGTCAGTGTTTTACATATCAACGAATGACTAAACCAGGGGTGTCCAAACTGCGGCCAGCCATGCACTTTAATCCGGCCCACAACGAAGTTGTGGTTAACTTTAGGCTACTGCAAACTGCTTTACACTCTTCTTAGAGAACGTTTACAATGTCAATGTCAAAACAGCTTGTCACATCGAGATACATAGAACCTCCATTGCAGCAGATCTAACTACGTCATGCTAGTCCATTTAATTGGGGACGCATTTGAGCGTGGGAGAGAGGGCGATGGCAACAGTAGTTTCCATTACTGACCATTTATAAACTGTGAGAGGGCACAGCCATAGGCACAGCACTAGCCATAGGCTATATTTGAGTGGAGCTGGCAGAGTCTTAAAGTGACAGTGCACCATTTATAAATGAATTAAACAGCATCAAATTAACAGTATTTCTTAAGAAATTAATTTTCTACAACAAAATTATTTTGTCATTTAAATAATACAAAACATTATTATTATTATTTGTGTGTGGCCCGCTGGCCAATTTTCAAAACCCAATGTGGCCCTTCAGTCAAAAAGTTTGGACACCCCTGGACTAACAATTACAGTAAACTCATGAACACGAAGCAGAGCTTAAGTGGCTAATGGGAAGCGTTGGGAGGATTCCCGGTGGGCGTTTTCCAAAATATTAACAAAGTAGCACGCACAAAACATTTGTTTGGAAGTTGTTTGGAAGTTTGGAAGTCACAGTCAAATTTATATTTGCAGTAATTTAGGGGAGTAAATGTGAGGGGAAGAATTTGGGTGAGCCAGATAGCAAGTCCAATATGTTTAGGGAAAAAATATTTTTGTTACTAAAATTAATTAATAATCGTGATAAATAATCGTGATCTCAATATTGATCAAAATAATCGTGATTATCATTTTGGTCATAATCGTGCAGCCCTAGTGACGATCATGGATACTGTCCTGCTCTCCATCACAGGTGGGAGGAGGAACAGTCACTGCATGGGGATGTTCAACCAGGCCAGACCACACTCCTCAAATGGTCGATACCAGCCGGACATGGGCCTTCCACATCTTCTGTGTGATGCACTTTGCCCAAACATGATTAACACTTCCTGTCTGTCCATGACTGTGCCACAAATGGGGCAAGTATTTGGTGCCATAGTATTGCCAGATGGTAACAGAACCCTTTTACCACTGCACCATTGCTGTGAATGGTTTCAAACATAATAGTCCTTGGGCCAAAGACCCAAAATATAGCATACCGGTACCATCTGGGTGGGCAAATTCTAGTTGTGATTTTTTTATACCTACACATCCCTAGTTTATGTTTTGATATGATAGACCTCTGAGATTGGTAGCTTTTTAGTGGTTATCACCTAATGAAGTAAACCACCCTCTAATATAAATCGCATTTTAGATGCCTGGTGCATATCCTGGTTGAAGCCATGGTTAAGACACTTGTCAGTGTTGTATAATATTGTGTTTGGTATCATCTTAAAGAGTACATCCTAAGCTTTCATTTAAGCACATTGGTGAAGCCCTCTGACAAACACAGAGGTCACTGGAGCTCTTTGAACCATCAAAAACAACATTTTCCACAATTTCCGCCTAAACTATACACTTTCTTTATGTCCTGTGGCATCAGAGAATATAACAGATACAAAAGACAGAAACTGAAATACTCTCTGGACTCCAAGGATTCTGGAAATGTATGCTTTACCCATACTACTTCATTGTTGGATGTGATTTCAGGACTAAACTAAGAAGGATGACTTTGGCCAAAATTCCGCTCATGGAACTTCATTGGTTTGTTAGGTAGATGTGTAATTGTGTTTCTATTGCCATGCCAAGTGTAAATACATGAGTGTAAATGTAACATTTTGGCTACAGCTACATCAGGCACCCATATGTAATCTAGCTAAGTGTATGAGTTTAAATGGTAAGTAAGGTCATACGTTTATAACCATGTTAGGGAGTATACTCCAGCAGCATCTTGCACAAAATAAAGTCCTGTGAGAATTTTGGTATGAAAGCAAGCCACTATGCTAGATGCCTCAAGGGGACCCTGATGGTTCATAAAAAGCATGGTGGCACTCTGGGAAAAGGTGCGGTCAAATAGTTTTGACATATTTAGTGCTTTCGTTCAAACTGACATTTTCACGACACTTTAAAATCTATGTTGTCATTCTGTAGGCCTATACACTAAATTATGCTCCAACAGGGTTATGTTTGGTATCAAACTGACTGGTAAAAGACCTCCTGCATCACTAGCATGTTTATTTGGCAATATATCAACTACTTCTTGAGCGAATAGCCAACAAGTGATTTCTTTAACCAAGTTTGATATGCGTTTTCGCTATGCGCAAAACACTAAAGTTTTTTTTTATTACAATTCTGACAACATAGTGATAATATCACAACTTTTCTGTGCTATTGCTGGTTAATTTGATATCAAAAGCTTATGATTTGCTTGATA
Source organism: Alosa pseudoharengus (assembly GCF_046254945.1). Taxonomy (NCBI): domain Eukaryota; kingdom Metazoa; phylum Chordata; class Actinopteri; order Clupeiformes; family Clupeidae; genus Alosa; species Alosa pseudoharengus. The sequence continues at coordinate 675,707 of NW_027468704.1, read as the reverse complement.
CACTCTATTATATTCTACAAAATGTAACCCTACCCCCTAATTTCTAAAATATGTCAACATTTTTATCTATCCTTTGTCAATGTTCATGTAAAATTTACCTAAACGTTTCAATGGACACTTGAAGCATGGACATGCGATGATCAAGTGAGGTGTTCCATGTACTTTAATGAAAGCAGCATATGTGATTTGGACCTTGGACCTTTGGATCAATGACAACCACAGAAAGTTCTTCAGGTTTGCCTTTCGAGGTGTGGGCTACGAGCCCTCCCATTTGGCCTTGCGCTCAGCCCTCACGTCTTTGTCACCGAAGAGGCTATCGCCCCGCTCCTGAAAAAGGGTTTACGTCTGGCTACTTTTATCGACGACTGGCTGGTGGCCGCGGACTCGTGTCAGGAAGCACAGCAACATACGGCTCTCCTAACAAAGCACCTGATGTTACTGGGTTTCAGAATAAATTGGGAGAAAAGCGTTCTGCTCCCATGTCAAATCACCACCTTTATAGGGCTGTCTCTAAACTCTGTCTCATTCAGAGTGCGCCTGAGGAGCCACTGTGAAATTCAGGGTCTGCCTCAGACTCCAGGGTCTCATGGCGTCAGCCTTGGTAGTCATACCACTTGGCCGCTTATACATGTACATGCACCCCTCGCGTCATGGCCGCGTTGCAATCTCAGCAGCCTGCTGCGCTGTGGACCTAGAAACGCCCACTCTTCCTCACAGAGGGAACCCCGATGGACGCTGTCCTACACAGAATAGTGGTGACAACGGATGCCTTGTTAAGCGGCTGGGGAACTACTCCCAAGGACAGGTCGATAAATGGGCTGTGGGATGCACACATGCAATCTTTGCACATATACTGTTTAGAACTTATGGCAGTGTGGCTCACACTCAGACGTTTTCTGCCTGTGAGAGGGCATCATGTCCTGGTCAGAACAGACAACACCATCATGTCCTGGTCAGAACAGACAACACCACGATGGTGGCTTATTTCAACAAACAAGGGGGACCGAGGTCTCTTCATATGTACACGTTGGCACACAAACTGATTTTATGGAGCAGCACACGGCTCCTGACGCTGAAAGCCACACACGTCCCTGGTGTATTGAATTTGGGTGCGGATTTATTATCCAGGGGAAATCCATGCTTTAGAGACTGGAAACTCCACAGCGATGTGGTGGCTCAAATCTGGCTGCGAACCGGTCGGGCGAAAGTGGACTTATTCGCCTCTGGGGAGAATGTGCAATATCCAATGTTTTTCTCCCGTTAGGTATAAATGTGTTGGCACACCAGTGGGCACGCGTCCTGCTCTATGCCTTCCCACCATTGGAACTGATCACTCCAACACCTATCAAGGTACGGTAACGGGGCCTCTTACTCATCCTCATAGCCCTGTGCTGGCCAGGGAAACCCCGTTACTCCACTCCCCAACGTGGCCACTGTCTCTCCGCAGGGAGCTGCTGTCCCAAGCGAACGGGGAGATATTTCACCCATATCCAGAGCACCTGGCCCCCTGGATTTGGCTCGTGAAAGGCTGAATCTAACAGCTGCAGGTCTGCCCTGCAATGTCATAGGGGTTTCTAAACCACTGGCCCCTTCATGGGATCTACCTATGGTTTTGGATGTTCTGTCTCACCCTACCTTCGAGTCATTACAGCAGTTGGGTCTTAAAGTGCTCTCAATTAAGACAGTATTGTTGGTGGCCTTATCTACGGCTAAACGCATAAGCGATATTCACGCCTTATCCGTGAATCCAGTCTGTATGCAATTTTTCGATATAGCGAATAAGCGATCAGGGAAGATGGATGGTATAAAGAGGCCAGGAGGGACTGAAAAGGCCAGGTGAAAAAAAGAAAGGAAGGCATTGGAGGAGGATGTTGCCAAATGTGCCAAGCTTACAGATTTTTTTAAAGCAACACCAAAGAGTATTTTGTACCCTAAAATGTTTCCAAAATCGTTTCAATGGTTCATCAACTAACAGGGTGAACGGCACGTCTGCAGTTGCTTTGCGACCTTGTATCGGCTATAACCGCACTATGCAAGTTTGCCAGATCGGGTAGCGGACCTGTAGTTCGATGGAATGAGACATAAGAAACCACAAATTTGACTTGCATCTGATGCACAGTACATATACTTTCATCATGCAACATATTCTACCTTGTCTGTGGACATCATTATTTCCAAAGCCGGTGCTTGATAAACAAATAGTTTGCATGCGACAGAGGAAAATTGCAGACAGACACTGGCAACTGGTAAAACAGATAGCAATGATTAGCAATGTAATTATTGGGTAATATTGGACGTTAGCGTTGTCAACCTATTCGCAAGCAACTTATTAAATTAATTAAAATATTAGACTTTTTGTATCATCCAACATTACGATTCATAAACTTTGCGAATATTATGCAAATATTGATAACAAAACCCAAGCTTGATCTGTGTGGCTATGCAGTAAAAATTCTGGCCTCTGAGCAGTAGATTAGCCAGTCCCTGATGATGATGATGAGCCTGAAACTATGCGTCATTTTCGTAAGGCATTATGTAGGAAAAAGTGTCGTTATGGATTTGACGGTTTCATGTTATGGATGTGACATGTCTGAACCAGTCCTCCACAAACTACATAAAACACAGACACACACACATATGCACAAACACCCACCCACACGAATGCACACACATAAACACACACACACAGGCATGCATACGTATGTACGTAAGGAGCTGTGCTCTTAAAGGGATACCAGGCAAGCCTGATGCTTTTTCTCTACAAAACTCCCCCTAGCATCTGTACGTGTCGATACGTGCACGAGCCCTCGCTCGGTCTGAAGCTCTTTTCCTTTTCTTTGCATCTTCCGTCAAGGGTTTTCGCTGCTTGTTCGCCGGCTCTGCCATTATACACGTTTGCAACAATCGCTAGCATTTCGTTAGCCTGCCTCTGTGCTGTGGATGCAGGATGTAAACTGATCCTGCTTCTCGCAATGTCTGAGACTTTGTGAGACTGCAGGTCGGCGGGTACGATACACTGAACTTGCAAGTGGGATATTCTTCCTACAGGCAGTAGGGACGGGCGAGAGAGTCTTCATTTGCCCTGTAATGAGTCATTTAAACATATACCGACTTACGAAGATGATTAATTAACACGAAAACGTTGCCTGGTGTCCCTTTAAAGGCAAGCTGAGCATACACATTGCTCTACCATTCCCTTGTCAATCTGGAATTTGTCAAATGATAACAATTTGTTGGAACCTTGAGTCCATTTATCCCCTTTTAATGGCCCTATCATGACAGTCTAAAACACATGGTCACTTGCGAAAAGCTTATTTAAATTTAGTGGGATGTCCAGTCCACATTGGGAGTGTTTTCGTTATTAAACGTCGGGCGGATGGCGCAACAAGACGTTCCTAGGTTTCTTAATCAGTCATGGGTGTGTTTTGGCACACATCTGTCATTCCCTTTAACAGATAGCGGTGCAACTTTAAACAGCGCATCAGTATTTTCATAGTCAGTGTCGCATTTGAAGGAATCTGCTTGCACGCCAGACTGTATGGAACAGTTATTCCACTAAATCATGCTTTACTAAAACCTAGCAGCGTATAGCCTACACGCATTTGTGCTCGCCTATTATTTGAACTGATTGGCAAAGTAAAACTAACGTCACCGTGGTGTCAGTCAGCAACAAAACAGTTATACACAGTTAATTACTTTCACTATTGACTGACAATGGGTTACCATCGAAAACATAGCCTGGAAAAAGCAACACTTACCCCAATAATGTTCGAATGACGTTTATCCTGCAGAGGAGTGGCCTACATTTCATGACATCTTTAGCTGTTCAGCTCATATTTGCCTCTCCGTCATTACCAATTTGCAAATGATGGTAAATAACTACTCATTGTGAGATGTATTTCGTAATATCTTTATTCTAATTATGTTTCCCATGGTTATCGTGTAATTTGTAATGTTTTGCATGGATGAGAGAAGCATGGTGCGCTGTGCACCCGCCCATATCACTGTTGATAATGTGCCCTTAAAATAACATATAAACAACTCACCATGGACTTCTGACCAGGTTTCTCTTGGTCAGTGGCATAATGCGTTTTAGGTAGTGTACGATAGCGATTTTTACGCACCAGAACCCTTTCTTAGGTCGTTAATTGCCACACCCCTGGGCATGTTGCTCAAAAAAAGAGACGCGCAAAATACGAATAAACTTTGCGCAGGGATAATAACCTGTTACCCGCCATGCACCAGGTTGGAAAATAGGGCCCTAAAAATGGTTCTGTGTGGTTGCACACCATATTTATGATGTGAAGAGTAATTATCCATCAAATTCAATCAGATCAGTTACAAACAATAAAATATAGACCTAAATGAACATTTTAATAACAATAGTTCTATTTGTGTGTGCACAACTTTTTTTCCATGCTAAGGATGACCCAGCTACTTTACATAGGCTACCTGATGTAGCTGTAGCCAAAATGTTAGATTTACACTCATGTACACTTGGCATGACAATAGAAACACAATTACACATCTACCTAACAAACCAATGAAGTTCCATGAGCGGAATTTTGGCCAAAGTCATCCTTCTTAATTTAGTCCTGACATCACATCCAACAATGAAGTAGTATGGGTAAAGCATACATTTCCAGAATCCTTGGAGTCCAGAGAGTATTTCAGTTTCTGTCTTTTGTATCTGTAATATTCTCTGATGCCACAGGGCATAAAGAAAGTGTATAGTTTAGGCAGAAATTGTGGAAAATGTTGTGTTTTTGATGGTTCAAAGAGCTCCAGTGACCTCTGTGTTTGTCAGAGGGCTTCACCAATGTGCTTAAATGAAAGCTTAGGATGTACTCTTTAAGATGATACCAAACACAATATTATACAACACTGACAAGTGTCTTAACCATGGCTTCAACCAGGATATGCACCAGGCATCTAAAATGCGATTTATAGTAGAGGGTGGTTTACTTCATTAGGTGATAACCACTAAAAAACTACCAATCTCAGAGGTCTATCATATCAAAACATAAACTAGGGATGTGTAGGTATAAAAAAATCACAACTAGAATTTGCCCACCCAGATGGTACCAGTATCTGGTCTGGCCCATGGACTATAACCTAGCCCAGCTGCACACAGTAATTTGACACTGAGTCACTGGCCCACAAGAACAGAGGTTACGGGAGATGTTAGAGACGGGAGATGTTAGAGTATTAATGTTAGAATATTAAGTGTAACATTAAAATATTGTAAACTTAATCCCACACGGATTACATCCCAGCAGCCACCTGACTGTCATTGTGTGACTTCTTTCCGGCAGACATGTGACTTTGTCATTGTGCGACTTCTTTTCAGCGGTCATGTGACTGCCATCGTGTGACTGTCACGCAGTCATGCGACTTCATGTCATCATGAGACCACACATCTTGTGTGTTTAAATGAGTTATTTCCTGTTGCATTGATTACAGCTAACAATGGCGTTTGGATGAACACCCGAACTTTTTGCACCTCGTCATCCCGGCTAACCCCATGTTAAAATTAACTATTTTAAAAGATTGTAAACTCAAAGTTAAATAAACTCACCACTCATGTATGTGTACATACACGGGAGAAATACAACCTCCACTCACAAAAACGTATGAGGGGAACATAGCAACCAATTTAACAGCTGCGCACAGTGTAAAGGGGGGGGGGGGGTATAGACCCTGACGGAAAAATATGAACAGTTACAATTACAATTATAATTACAATTACATCACACACACCTTCACTCTTGTATGTGACCATACAAAGGGGCAATAGACGTCCACTCCTGCACACGGATGTGCGAGGGGAATATAGCAACAATCTCACCAGTTGAGCACAACAGTTAAGGGAGATAGTAATTTAACCAAACAAAAGGGCTTTGCACCTCCGGTGCTTGGGCCCTAACGCTGGAAAACGAAGTAAAGTGAATCTTCTCCCACCACATGTGAACACACCGTCTAGGATGGGAGAACAGAAAGACTCTCAGTACGCGGACGTACTGCTAGACAGGAGAACAAAGACTTCCCACTACATGTGAACACTTGGCCTGCGCGCCATTTAGGCTGAGAAAACAGAAACACTCACCATGCGTGAACACACTGCCTAGGCAGACAAACATCCCCACTGCGTCTAAACGCCCTGTTTAGGCTAGTACACAGAGAGACTTACTATGCGAGAACACACAGCTCTAGCTACTCCTGCTGCATTTGAAAAGGCTGTTTAGGCCGCAGGACCAAAAAGGCTTATCGTGCGCGAACGCACTGCTTACACTGAGAAATAGCAGACTAGAACCGAAGGCAAGCTGCAACCCAGCGCGCGCTACCACATCGTATAGGCCAGTAAACTGAGAGACTTACTGTGCGCGAACACACTGCTTTCTTTACTCCTGCTGTATTTGAGCCGACGGTTCAGGCCGCCGGACCAAAAAGGCTTATCGTGCGCGAACGCACTGCTTAAATAGGGAAATGTTAAGGTTAGCCGACTAGAATGAAAGACAAGCCGCAACCAACCGCGCATGAACACGCCGTATAGGCCAGTAAACTGAGAGACTTACTGTGCGCGAACACACTGCTCAGACAGTGATACATACTGCCCAGTAAACAAAAAAGACTTGCTGTGCGCGAACACACTGCTTTCTTTACTCCTGCTATATTTGAGCCGACGGTTCAGGCCGCCGGACCAAAAAGGCTTATCGTGCGCGAACGCACTGCTTAAATAGGGAAATGTTAAGGTTAGCCGACTAGAATGAAAGACAAGCCGCAACCAACCGCGCATGAACACGCCGTATAGGCCAGTAAACTGAGAGACTTACTGTGTGCGAACACACTGCTCAGACAGTGATACATACTGCCCAGTAAACAAAAAAGACTTGCTGTGCGCGAACACACTGCTTTCTTTACTCCTGCTATATTTGAGCCGACGGTTCAGGCCGCCGGACCAAAAAGGCTTACCGTGCGCGAACGCACTGCTTAAACTGGGAAATGTTAAGGTTAGCAGACTAGAAACGAAAGACAAGCTGCAACCCACTGCGTGCGAACACGCCGTATAGGCCAGTAAACTGAGAGACTTACTGTGTGCGAACACACTGCTTCCTTTTTATTACTGCTGTATGTCATGTATCCTGAGTTATTTTAGGCTGGAGGACCGAAAAGGGTTACTGTGCGCGAACGCACTGCTTAGGCAGGGGGACAGCTCTCCTCCTACTGCCTGTGAACACCGCCGTTTAGGCTGGATGAGCAGAAAGCCTCACTGTGCACAATGCACCGCTTAGGCTAGTTTTTTTTTTTTTTTTTTTTTTTTTTTTTTAAATTTAAGGCCATTTCAGCAACTAAGGCTATTTAATGGCCAGATCATTGTGTGTTATAGAAGCTTAAATATTTTTAAAACTATGCTAGTCAGAAATTCTTAAACCTTCAAAGGTGGGACAATGCACCGCTTAGATTGGATAACAAACTTTTCTCCCACTGGATCCTTACTATGCGCGAACACATTACTCAGACAGAAAAACAAGCTGTATACCCACTGCGCACAAATGCGCTGTTTAGGCCAGCAAACCGAAAGACTCACTGTGCACGAATGCACTGCTTAGACAAAGCAACTTTTCTCATACTGCATGTGAACACGCCGTTTAGGCTGGAGGAACAAAAAGACTAACTGTGCGCGAATGCACTGCTTAGACAGGAGAACATCTTTTCCCATATACTGTTGATTTAGGTCGGAAGACCAGAAGTGCATGCACGACCATTGATTGTGCGCGAACGCACCGCTTGGAGAACAAGCCCTTTTCTCCTAACCTACTGCATGAACACACGGTAAGCTAGTAAATTAAAAGACTCACTGTGCGCGAACACACTGCTTTAGCTATACAACTCCAAAAGCCCTTACGTTTCGTAATGAATTTAGGCTGATTACCATCCCTGCACACCTGTGTGTAAATCCTTAACAGGGCAAAAGTTAGTCTTGACCACCCTGCCAATTATCAGCCTTTGTTTTCTAAACAAAGCATCATTCACGCGGCTTGTAAGATCAAAAAGCGCGGAGAGAAACACAACAGGTGTCAACAATTAAACCGGCTACACTAGCTTGCATTCACCAAGCCGCCGGTAACGTTCTACCGTGAAGGCGAAAGTAAACGCCTCACTAGAACGAATATCAAAGGGAAAACCAGTTTGAATCCTCAGGGACCAAAGGCACCTGCACGATAACGTGGCGGATTACTGGCTTCTAATGAAATCATACTCACCGGTCTCAGAATTGAGGCGAGAAAGGCAAAGAGGAAGAGGCATGTCCCTGAATGCATTATATTACTGTGGGACAGCCTCCAGGTCAGTCACATGACATTGTTGATATAATGGTCTCGAGAAAAGGTAGAAGGATGGCATCATTCAAGGTGTAGACCGTGGTGACGGTCTGAGGGAGGTCGAAATAGATCTAGGTTCGCTAGCTCTGTGTGTTATGAGTCCCATAGAACAACACTGCCATCTACTGGATTAGAAAGTGTCAGCAGGCTACTTGTGGATCTGGGTGGCTTTGCCGCAAAGTTTGTCTCAAAAATATGTGTGCTGATCCACAAATGCGAAAACGAAAACTGTGTGTGCTGATGATCCACAAATGCAAAATTAGATTTCACAAACGCAATTTTCAGTTTTACAAATGCCATTTCATTTACAAATACACATCTACAATTGTGAAAACCAATTTAAAAGTTACAAATATGATTTTTTTTACGTGTGGATTTGTGCGACTTTCATGCGAAGAACGTCTCAAAAACACGTAACTTTGGAAAGGGAAGAATGTGTGTGCTGGTGATCCACAAATGCAGAATCACATTTCACAAATTAAATTTTAGGTTTTACAAATGACATTTTATTTACAAATGCACATCTATATTTGTAAAAACAAATATACGAGTTACAAATATGATTTTTTTATTTGTAGATATCAAAACACACATGCAAATCAAGAAATATTTGTGGATCCCCCTCTGCGCATATACAAATATTATTGAGACAAATTTAACTCCATAGGAGGCAGCAAGACACCAGAAGCCTCTCGCAGGAACAGGATCCTCGAGCCTTTAGCTCCTGATCAATCAGCTGGCCAGGTATTCATATGCCATGCACCTGAGCAGAGGTAGAGAACGCGAGAGGAACAGGGACAAACAGCATTCAAAATTTACTTTGTCATTTTCATGTGCACTTGAAACAATTCGCACATACAATTTTTTTACATTGTTCCCCCAGCTTGTGTCAGCATCAAACAGGGAAATAAATAGAATATAAAAACAGCATATAGACATATAGGAGGAGCCTGGGCACAGAGTATTAATTAGTGGAGAGTAGCAGCTCGTGCAAAATAGCAGTGTAAAGTGCAAGTGCAATACAGTCATGTGTGCAGTCCAAACAAAGTGCAGTTCAGGCAGGTAGCTGCAAAGTTGAAAAGCATGACAGTGGGAGGGGGCACATCCATTTAAAATCCTAAAAGTCTGTGGAAGGTAGCTGTTCAGCATCCTTCTGGAGTGGAGGCTCCTGTACCTTTTCCCGGGCGGAAGGAGGGAGAAAATATATATTAGGCCTATTACTGATATTATATCGATATTTTGACAGTCAGCGCATTTGAAGGAATCTGCTTCTTCGCGAGATTGTGTATGCAACTCAGAGATTCCACTAAACTAAAACCTGTGTATGATTAGCAGAGTATAGCCTATTTTTTTATTTGAACTCATAGGCAAAGTGAAACTTACTTCGCCGTGGTCTCAGGCAACAACAAAACAGTTCTACACAATTATTTACTTTCACTATTGACTAATGAGGGATTACAATCGAAAACATAACCTGAAAAAAAGCAACATTTTCCCCAATAATTTTCGAATGACTGAATAAAAATTCTAAGGATATTTATCCTGCAGAGGAATTGTTTGGGACTTGTTGCTACAGTACATCTGCTTACATCTGGTGACAGTGCCGCTTCAGCTGTGCTTTATACACACCTTTCGCTTTGGACCAGGTTTTTCTTGGTCAGTGGCGTAATAATTTTTAGAGGGTGTAAGATAGCAATTATTGGATCATGCACCAGACCACATCTTAATTGACACACCCCTGGGAACAATGTTTAATTAAAGTGGAGAACATACTAACCCTTGTGTGTAAGATAAGAACAAGCCTTGCGCCGTACTTTGCACCTGGAGTACGATAGGGCTCAACATCTTTAACCTCTCAAAATGACTACATGAAGTTATAAACACATTAGGTTCCATTTGGCCTCTTACTCTGTGCCATTCCACACACTTATCCTACTTCCTGTCAGAAGACCACCTGCTTTCTCTCAGTACCGAATCATGAATCCTGTCACACCTACCATACAGCTAACAATGTTAATTAAATCATTCTCCAGCCTTACTATGTCCATTTGGAAGATGTGGCTGCCATTGTGCATCATGAAGTTCTACAAAAACAAGTCTAGGAATCCATGGATTTTAGCGGTGCTGCAGGTTAACGTCTATCTCTAGACCCAATAGACAGGGCAAAACCCAGAACGATCTGATTAAGGTCACTACCAAACATTTCTCAATTGATTCTGTACTTTTTCGCGTAGAATCCATTTCTGCTTGGGACATTTTTATATCACGCATAGTTAATGAGATAATTTGCATATTTGAATACATTAGCAAATATAAATGCATAATAAAGAAATGTATTGATAATATGGCTGTAAGTAGATAGGTTAATGGCTTTAGGAAATAATATTCAAATTGTATCAAATATAACAAATGATCATACAAAAGTATGTTTTTAGATAGGATATTGCAGTTACATTATGCAAATGCATGGTCATTTTTTACCTTTTTCGTTTATGTGCGACTTCACCTTTACAAGAACATCATGGCAAAGCAATTATGGATGTTTTTACTCAATAAGTGTAAATATACACTCTGTACAATGATTTTGTGAGAGCTAATTTGCATATGGGTAGCATTTTATCAACTAATTTGCATGCGAGGATGGGTCTGTGAAGAAATAGATTCTAGTTTCGAGGCTGTATTGTAACTAATCTTCCCTTGCAGTTGTCCACTGATTTTAGTAATAATAAATAAATAGTATATATAAATAGTTTACAGTAATATTAAAGGGACACCAGGCAACGTTTTCATGTTAATTAATCATCTTCGTAAGTCGGTATATGGTTAAATGACTCATTAAAGGGCGAATGAAGACTCTCTCGCCCGCCCCTACTGCCTGTAGGAAGAATATCCAACTTGCAAGTTCGGTGTATCCTACCCTACCCACCGACCTTCAGTCTCACAAAGTCTCAGACATCGCGAGAAGCAGGATCAGTTTACATCCTGCATCCCCAGCTCAGAGGCAGGCTAACGAAACGCTAGCGATTGTTGCAAACGTGTGTATAATGGCAGAGCCGGCGAAGCAGCGAAAACCCTTGACGGAAGATGCAAAGAAAAGGAAAAGAGCTTCAGACCGAGCGAGGGCTTGCGCACGTATCGACATGTACAGACACAAGGGGGAGCTTCGTAGGGAAAAAGCATCAGGCTTACCTGGTGTCCCTTTAAAATAAAAAATTTGGTAATGTACATTTCTACGAAATGTACCTAAACATTCCCTGGTGCTATTTTGCAGTTTCAGAAAACAATTCCGCCACAGACCAGGAAAAACCTAGTCTAAAGTCAGTGGCGCGTTTTTCAGATGCTATTTTAAGGGCTCATGCTTGGCAATAATGTAGCGTGTGCACTATTTGGTTAATATGTGCTTGCTCATAATTTTTCTATTGCACAGTGAGATGGAGTACGTCTTGGGACAGAGAATTAGACGCGGGAGGGAGACAGACCTATCTCCTACCGGCCCAGACAGACCTATCTCTCCCTCAGTGAGGAGGAATGTAGGCGTAAGCTACACCTGACCCGTCAGGCTGTGACAGATGTCTGCCATCTCCTGGCAATGCTATTTAATCGAAAACACACACAAACACAGAGTGTAATTGAATGAACATTCGGCATACTGAAGATGCACTTCAGGTGTTTGGATAGGTCAGGAGGCACTTTATTAACCTGGGAAATCCAGACCCTGGTAATCTAGAAAGATTAAGGGTCTGGCCACAAATAATGAAAATGGCCCAACTCAAGGAGTGGCACCAAGCATGCATTTGAAAATCTCACTGTACGCAATTGGATAACACTACGACCAATGTTTACTGAGTGATTCCTGACTTCAACGCAATTGGATAACACTACGACCAATGTTTACTGACTGATTCATTGCGGCACTGTCGTCATCAACACTAACGTGATTGGTTCCTCACGATGCAAGGGGTAAAAGTAACGTGCATCATTACTCATTGCCAGAGTGTCTCACAGAGACGATTCAGATTGTGCTTTCGCGAGAACTCTGGATTTCTAGGGTAGCACTTTACAGTACAGTCCGCAAAAAGTCGTAGCGTTTTACACAACATTTCCATTAATCATGGATGTGCTGATGACAAAAATGAGGAAATATTAGAGGACTTGATGGACTTGATTAGAGATGTGATGTTGAACTGCATGTGCCGATGCCATTTAACCCAAATGCCCCGGCAGGAAGAAAAGAGGTTATCTGACAGAAGAGCTGCATCGTCTATAGTGAGGTATAGTGAAGCAAAGTAATCTCGGTCTAATGTTAGACTACATTGCAAAAATATCACCATGCATTCATAACCTTGTGATTCAGTGAGAGTGAGCTCAAAACATCGGAAAGTATGTCTTTGTGACATTCTTTATTTACATGTTGTCAAAAAGAAAAATGCCAGCCATGGAAACAATTGTGGCAATTTCCCCCCATGCCTATTTAACCAAAGCTAATTTGGGTGGGTTTCTCCCATCCCTATATAATGCCACTTCTCTGTCTTTTACTGCCCTAACGTCGGTCTCATCGCTCTAATTGGTTTATTGCATGTGACAACCAAACCACACCTATGAGTAATGTAGCTACTTCAGATCAACCCATTTTAGATTTGTGTTGGGCACAAGAGTCTATTATCCCGGCGGTATAATAGCAACAGCCCCCGAGATCCGCCCACAAAGCTACTTGCGTTTTGCATTTGATAGTGATTCCAATCGTTAAGATAGGGACCTAAGTCTTTTTTTGAGTGGACAATCATTTGATGTGTTTGCTGTGGATGTATACTACCATGGAAGCTGCTACCTGTCATTTGCCTTCCCTTACAGCCACTCAGAGACTACACTGGACAGAGAAGAAATGGAAATATTGAAATATTGGGCTATATTTTGGCGATCTAAAACGCATGGTCACTGGCAAATAGCTTAAACAAATTTCAGGGTTTGTCCAGTCCACATTGGGGGTGGTTTTGTTATCAAACGTAAGGTTGGTCTTATGTTTCTTAATCAGTCATGGGTGTGGTTTGGGTGTAACACCCTTTAAACCAATGAAAATGACATCTGTCATTCCCTTCAAACAGCGCATCGGTATTTTGATAGCCAGCAGCGCAGTTGAAGGAATCTGCTTGCACGCGAGACCGTATGGAACAGGTATTTCACTAAATCATGCTCTACTAAAACCTATCAGAGTATAGCCTGCACGCATCTGCAAAGTGCATTGGCAAAGTGAAACTAACTTCACCGTGGTGAAACTAACTTCATTGTACTCAAAGACAAAACAGTTATACACAGTTAATTACTTTCACTATTGACTGACAATGGGTTATATCGAAAACATAGCCTGAAAAAAGCAACACTTACCCCAATAATGTTCCAATGACTGAACAAAAAACTAAAAGGACATTTAAAGGACATTTATCCTGCAGAGGAGTTGCTGCTTACATCTCGTGACAGTGCGTCTTCAGCTGTGCTCCATATGCGCCTCGCTAAAGACCAGTTTTCTCTTGGTCAGTGGTGCAATGCTTTTTAGATAGTGTACGATAGCGATTTTTAGATCTTGCGCCAGGCCACACCTTAGGTCGTTAATTGCCACACCCCTGAGCGCATTGTTCAATAAAAGAGACGGGCATGGCGAAAAACTCGAGTGTACAATTAGAATAAGCTTTGCGTTGCGTCGTGATAAAAACACACTTTGTCCTCGACTTCTTCTATGCTGCTTCTAGACTGCTGGCCACTCTGAAGGACCATGACGTTGGCCACTCCATCATGAGCCCAGCCCTCACTCTCAGCAGCACTCCGGGCCTCTGAGGTTCTGGTCACCACACGAGTACGAATGAACAGGTATGATAAGGGATCAGATTCCAAAAATAATTCTGTGAAAATGCATGGATTCCAGTTGCTGCTACTGGAAGCAACTGGAGTCCATGCATTTCCAAGTGTGGAGCTACTTTGAGCCTTGTAAATGGTGTAAAACAGTGATTTATTTGCATGGCTAGCTCGATGCCCGAGGCACCCCCATTGAAAACCTGTTGGTAGCATCGGATAACTAGCGCCAGATTTCGTGCAGAGTGCAGGGGACAAGCTGAGATGAGCTATGAGACAAAAGTTCACACTCGGTATCATGTTTCAACACACTTTAGGTCAATATCACACCGAACTTCTCCTTTAAGCACAATTTATCCAATCGACTTTTATGCCAACAATTGCAGGATTGTTAATGTTTTCTTTAAACTTGCATGTAGGGACATGCCTTTGTTGAGACACAAGGAAAGGCTGTGCAAAGGTGCACATAGGTCTACAATAAACTAATTCCATCCAATTTAAATAGTATAACATGGAAAATCATTGTGTTTTGGTCAGTGTTGATATTGTAGTGGGCCACCACAAATAAGTCAATATATGGGAAACACCAAGTCGTTCTCTCACTCTCTCCAGATCTTTTTGTAAATTTTGTAAAATAAGGTTTCAAATGAGTAATTGATATGTATACCAACTTATCTGTTCTTTGTGAGGAATAATGTATGTATATTTAACGATATATTGGCTCATTTGCATATTTTATTTTATTGTTTGGGCAAAGTGTAATACAAAAAGTATTTATCTTAATATGAAGATTAATTTGGTAGAAATGTATGACCTGTTCACCTGTTCACCTTGAATTTCCCCTGGGGATCGATAAAGTATCTATCTATATCTAGATAATAGTGTCACCTATTGTGGTCATTTTCATGACTTTCGTCCCGGGTAGAGATTTTGGCACACATCCTACGTTGTTCAATGGGCTCATATTAGTCTATAACAGTTGAGATATTCTCCGCTTAATGAAGTGCATACAAATCTTACCCAGGACCAAACAACAGGATTATTTCATAGAATTTAGTGATGTCGAATTCAGACTTACACTCCTATTCAGAAGGTGGCGGTAATGCACTCAAAAGCTGTTTGCCAATCGTCAAAATAGGAGAAGAAGAAAAAAAACTCTTGCCCCGGAAGTTAAAGAGTTAGAAAAAAGTGTTATAGAAATACTTCCTTGTCGTTTCTCATTATTGTACGTGGGAAGTGCGTTACTCAATCAAGCCTTGTGTTGTGTGTTTACATCGCGCGCACTTGTATCATATCATAAGGAGATAATTAGCTATTTTTCCTTAAGATACCTCAGCTTTTTTTTCTCAAACAGCTTGTAACCGTGCATCTGAAAGAACACAGTTAGCAAAGTAAGCTGCCACAAGGCTAGCCATCTAGCTGGTTAGCTGACAGTTTTCTAGACCATGGGTTCCTCAAAGAAACACAAGGAAAAGGACCGCGACAGAGATGCCGAGGAGCGACACCGTGAGCACAAAAAACACCGTCACAAGGACCGTGAGAGGGATAAGGAACGAGACAGTAACCGAGATAAAGAGAAGAGAAAGCGGTCACGGTCCCGAGAACGAAGTAGTCGGGGAGCGGAGAAGGAAAGTCGCAGCAAAGGCGATAAAAGCAGTGGAGAGCCGCGAGTTAAAAAGGAGAAAGTTGACCCTGGATATGAAGAGACTACAGGTAAGAGCTTAATGTGTAACGTTAGCTAACTGTTCGGCAGGTAATATTACAGTCTAATCCCGAGTCAAGTTACTAGTGTGTAGACGTCCATCTTTGTTTATATCTTGTTAAGCTCATTATCTGCTAAATAGTCCTGTAATGATGCAGTCAGAATGTACATTTCTGCGAATCTCTTAAGATCAGAAGAGCTAGACATCATTTCAATTAAAATTCTCTTTGGTTTTCAGAAATTGGACCACAGTCAGCAAGTGGGGATGCCTCCCTTAGCATTGAGGATACGAAGTAAGTGGCACATATGGCAAACATCAGCAGAATGAGATGCTTTACTGGGCACATTGTCCAAATATACATTTTAGTGCAATAGTTATGTTAATGATTTGTAACTGTGTTTCTTCAACAGCAAGTTGAGGGCCAAACTTGGTCTAAAGCCCCTGGACCTGAATGAAAACAAGAAAGGTAATTTAAAGTCATCTTGTCAGCACCACATCTAGGAGGGTTGTGTGTGTGTGTGTGTGTTAGGGGTGTAACGGTACACAGAAGTCACGGTTCGGTTCATACCTCGGTTCGGACATCACGGTTCGGTACGAGTTCGGTACAATGGAGGGAAAAGCAAACAAAAATGCAGAAAGCATTTTTTTTGTACATGTCTCAGCCTGTACCACCTAGTGTCATACAGTCTCTTCCCTGAGCTATCTGCAACAGCCAAGTGTGTAAGATGTAGACTAAACAGTACAATAAGTACCCAGACTCCATCTGTAACTTGTAAACAAAATAAGACAATCAGCTATAAAAATGAAAATAGGCCTACAGCATCTCTTATTTCTGAAAGTGCAAATTACATAGAAAAATGATTTTTAAAAATCCATTTAAGCAAGACCTTCAACATCTGTGTTTAGTTGTATATGGAAGAGTCTACAATTTGCCTCAATATTTTTAATTGTGTGTAAAGTAATAATCTAGCCTACTAACTGTGAAAATATCACAGTATTTTACCTTTTTTTAAAAAACGAAATTGCTCCTTTCATTTCATAAACAGACTAGCCTACAACTAGAAGTCACGTGACTTTGCCCTTTGACGTTAACTCACCGTAGCATGGTCTGTTTATTAGCCTGGTTAGCGTTGTCACTTTATTTTACTGTCTATGCACTTAACACTACCAGCTCCTCATGTGAGAAGTTGCAAGTTACCCCAACATAAAGGTAATTACCACGCGATTTACATAGCTTTCTGTCATTACGAAATTATTTGATTTAAGCCATAGGTTTTGGCCCTATTTGTATGTGTATCCAAAGGCTGCTGAAGCGCAGGGGAAGTTTTTTCCCCCCTCGTTTCAGTGATTGGTAGCCTACATCATCTGGGTGATGGCTTCGAATATGTGTAGCATTTTTTCCACTCACATACCCAACAACTGCTGAACAACGCCGACACACAGTTTCATCTTATCCACCACTCTTTCGCCTGTACTAACGTTACTGTAACTGAAGTTTAACTTCTCAAACTTGCGATCTTAAAGAGACCAGCGGATCCTCTAACTCTTGTGGGTCTAACCTCAGTGCTGCTAATGACTGACGGACTCGACCGACGACCTGACAAAAAAACACATAGGCGCCAATCAGAGCTTCAGAGCTAAGGCGAGGCTACAGATTAGCGTTAGGTGTCGCTAAAGAACTCCCGTAACTCTCGCTACTTAACAGTAATTGCGCATGGCATTAATTAATCCGCACACGAGTTTTATGTATTTTTATACCGTGTATTCTGCGTGTAAATTCATGCACCGAACCGTGACGCCCGTACCGTTTCGGTTCAATACGAATACATGAACCGTTACACCCCTAGTGTGTGTGTGTGTGTCTATAACCCTTTAGGTGTATTTTTTCTTAATTTTCATGTCAAAACCGTAAAAAGGGGGAAATATGTATTAGATGAAACAACAATAGAATTAAGTGATTGGTAATCATACCAGATGTGTTTTGGAGAGATGTATAAAGTTTTATGTTTTACCCTAGATGTTAACATGCACATTGTCTTCCCCAGGAACTGGTTGTATCCCTGTGAATGTAGTTTGGCAGGGCTTAAAGCAACATTACACTGCAAAAACTGCTTGTCTAACTAAGTGTTATTAATCTTATGTTAACATTGTTGACTATATCATCCTAAAGATACCAGTTAACTTGTTAGCAAGCTAACATACTGGTTGGTGTTAGTAAAGTAGCTAATTTTACACAAAACTTTCATAGCGCTCAAATACTATTCCTAATTCAAGCGTAAGCCTGGCCGATTAAGATTTGAAAATATGCAATAGTTTAAAAAGTTTCTGAAAAGTGAAGGCACATAACTTTGCCATGCTTTAAGGCCTGTTCCTGGCTTACATGCAGAAGTGTTGCCCAGACAAACAATATTGTATAATATAAAATATAGGTATTTTCAAACACAAACTGGTTGTTTTGCACCTCAGTGCTGTAGTTGATGACCCGTCTGTGTCCATCAGAGCTGAACCTCTGAACCTTACCCCTGTGTGTGTGTGTGTGTGTCTCTTTAATCAGAGCTGGGCACTAAAGAGGAGCCGATGGTGGCGGAGACCATTAACCCCATCACCATCAGGCAGCAGAAGGACATGAGGGAGAAGCTGGCCGCCATGAAGGAGAAACGCCTGCTCAATCAGAAACTGGGGTAGGGGTTACACACACACACACATACTGGGGTAAGGGACATTTCCGCACACACACGCTAGGGATACACACGTCCACACACATTTCCCCACACACAGTTTTTACATGGAAAAGAGAGATGGCGTCTCAATGTGAACACCCTAACTTGGTTAAATACATTGAAATGAACACATCAACAATTTAGTAAATTAGCTTATTCACCATCTCCTCTAGAGTTGGATAAGATGATGCATACCCCTCTCATCTCTGTGGCTGTGCATGCAGTAACTCCGTCTGAAGCGTCCACCTTTAGCATAGCTCAGCTCATTGAAGTGGCATTGAAGCGTCCACCTTTAGCGTAGCATAGCTCAGCTCATTGAAGAGGCATTGAAGCGTCTACCTTTAGTGTAGCATAGCTCATTGAGGTGGGCATTGAAGCGTCCACCTTTAGCGTAGCATAGCTCAGCTCATTGAGGTGGGCATTGAGTGGTCTGACAGACTGGTATAGAGGAGTCCTTGAGAAAGTATTCATTTCAGATCAGGATAATTACTGACCAACATGTATCAGTGAAATCTCTAAATTTGTCACTTTGCAACTTTCATTCTCATTTCTACCCGTCTTTTCTGTTTCTCACTCCTCCTTTCTTTGCTTTTTCCCCATCTCTCTTTCTCTCTCTCTCCCTCTCTCTCTCTTTTCCTCTCTCCTCTCCTGTGTGTAAACCTGTGTGTGCTCTCAGTAAGGTGAAGACTCTGGGGGGAGAGGAGGAGCCGTGGCTGGACGACACCTCCGCCTGGGTGGAGAGGAGTCGCAAGATGGCCAAGGAGAAGGAGCTGGCCGAGAAGAGGGTGAGCCCAAGCAGTTCCTCTCCTCTGTAGCCCTGAATGGTCCAATCAGCTTGCAGTTCTTCTCTATAGCCCTGAATGGTCCAATCAGCTCACCGTTGCTCTCCTCTTTAACCCTGAATGGACCAATCAGCTTGCAGTTCTTCTCTGTAGCCCTGAATGGTCCAGAGCATCATAACAGCTCCCTGTATCTCTCTCCTCTCTGGACCTTTTACCCTTAATAGATGTCATAGTAGCAAACTATTGCTTTGAATCTGCAGTATGTACATTGAAAGGATGTTGCGTGTTTAAAGGCTGTACCACATGTCGCAGTTAAACAACAAGGGTGTGCAGCATCATAGTATATTTAAATGAAATGTTGTTAATTAGATCTATCATGGGCCTACTGCCTTTTCTCTTCATTGTCTCTTTTGTTGGTGGCATCTGTAATTAATGTGTGCGTGTGTGTGTGTGTGTTGCCTTCCAGGCTAAGCTGCTTGAGGAGATGGATGAGGAGTTTGGCGTGAGCAGTCTCGTGGAGCAGGAGTTCGCCCAGGATAAAATGGTGGGTCCTCTCCGCCATCCTTAAAAGAGAAATCCGGCATGTTCTCACAAAGATCGATTAATAGTAGGATATTCATTAGAATTTAGTAGCCTGTAAAAGTGTTCCTGTTACAGTTTACAGTGCTGTGTTTGATAACGTTGAGTTATAGTCTGCATACACGTCCCTTGATCTCTGTGTGTGTGTGTGTGTGATGTTCTCCTCTGCAGGCTGCATACACTTCACGTGATCTCAGAGGCCTCACTGTGCAGCACAAGCTAGAGTCTTTCAAAGAGGGAGAGATGGTCATCCTCACTCTGGAAGACAAAGGTGTGTGTTTCTCATTCCTTCCGTCTATCTCTCTCTCTATCTCTCTCTCTCTCACACTCACTCACACACACACACACACACAGTGTTACATCCGTACTGCATGTTGATACACATCCATGCAGATACATTAATAAAGGTATGAAACTAACGTGTGTGTGCGTGTGTGTGTAGGAGTGCTGGAGGAGAAAGAGGACGTCCTCGTGAACGTGGGCATGGTGGACAAGGAGAAGGCCGATAAGAACGTGGAGCTGAAGAAGAAGAAGCCGGACTACAAGCCCTACGATGAAGAGGAGACCGTGGACGACATGGTGGCGGTACGTCCTCACTAAAGGAGCCTAAGGATATAGTACTTCACATTGCTCTACCTCATATAAATATATCCTATTGCAGTAAATGCAATACTGAACCAGCGTGATGTTTTTAACATACTCAAACATGAATGTTGTGTGATTATCTATGCACTCTGCAGTCAGTCAGACTAAACCGCTTTTATTAAGTGTGCTTGCAAAGCAGCACACTTATTGTTCTTCTTAAGTTTTCTTATTATTATTATTATTATTCCCGTCTCCCTTAAATTTTTTCTCCCTGTGCCTAGGCCCTTTGAGACAGAGACACCGTTCCAACTTTAAAACGTCCGGGCAGTACCGGTGTAACTTGCTCGAGAAGATGACGTCAAGTGGGCGTGTCGTTCGTCCGCCATATTGGATTGAATAGAAAGCGAAACTAAATTTTCACAGGTCACAAATTTGGTCCGAACGCCACGAAACTTGACGTACATTATCATTGGACCAAGCCTCACAAAAGTTACTAGAAGGATTTTTGATTTTCGAAAGCGTTTGCCCGTCACAGCCAAACGAAATCGGCGGCGAAGCTCCGAAACAGGAAGTCGTCCATATCTCAGGAACACGGTCACATATCGATACCAAATTTTGTATATGAACTGGGGACTCCAGTGTGAGGGTGCATAAGCTAAAAAAAAAAAAGAAATATTCCAAAAGTTTCCATCATTTGGCAAACCACCCACAGGTATTTGGTAACTCTCCCCATTCACCTTTACACCATTCACCTTCTATCACAACACCTTCCGAGTATGCTCAATCAATGCCTCTGGGTATCCACAATGTCTCCGGGCAACCTTGCCCAATCATGAAATCCTTGCTCTGCCATGGGATAGTATGGACTTACGAACTGAAATAGCAAGGAGAACAGTAGCTATATATAGCTTACATAATAGAGTTGTTTTCACATTGACGGTATTCAAATTAAATTTTTCATTATTGCTAAATATCATGATGGGAGAGTATTATTAAACATGTAACAAGTATGCAAATGCATATGTTTACGGGCATTTAGGTTTTACTGTGTTGTTTTGTTGTAAAGACATGCAAGGCATTCTGGGCCGTAATGAACAATGGTCGGCAGCACTCCATAGGCTACGTATTAATATGAATAGGTGTTTCTGTAAACCTAGGGACAATAAACAGCTATCTCTGTTACAAAAACGAGCTGGTAATCGCTCATTGAAGAGGGAACTATGTTAAAAAGATTGTTTTCCTAAAAGCATGGAGTTGACGAAAGAATAAGCAAGCAATGTCACGTTGTTAAATAGCCTAACGCTAGGTGGCAACATTTCACTGAATACGTGTGAGCTTCACAAGTAAGGAAGGTGCTATTATGAGCAGAACAAAGATTCTAGAACAGAGCTTCAGAGAGACACGTTTTGAGTTCGTGGCCAAGTACCTAAAATATCGGTTTCCATGTGTATGTGCTGGATGGCGTGCTTCCTTTATGAAAGTAAGTGTTTTATAGAGTTACAGACATAATGAGTCATGTTGTAGTGGTCAACATAAATGTGCCCCTTCTGTTATTAGAATGCTAAGCGGAGATTTAAAATCATTCATTTCTTGTGTGGCTAGAAGCTAGCTAGCTATGTCAGGGAGGAGATGTTGCTGTAACGTTAACGTTATGAGATTTATGTTGCTTGATATGCTTGTACTCGTAACTTCGTCACTCGTAACTTTAGGACTCCTATTTTTTTTTACTAAGAGTAATTCAGGAAGCATTTTAGCCCTAAGTAGCGCCTGAGTCTGTGACAGCTTAAGCGAGGACTAATAAGACCGATTCACAAACAATGTTTTGTGGTGGCATTTCACGTCGCGATGTTTTGAAATGCGTCTAACAATCACGAGGGAACAATTTTGCATTGTAGGCATTATAACTAAGGGATGCAGTAACACCACCAACAACAACCAAAACTAGCCTACTCATTGTTTACATGTACATTAAATGTAACGTTTCATTGTGAATCAAATTAAAAGATTCTCCTCTTTGCAAACGTTGGCATAGGCATAATATGGTGACAGATTAATTTAATAATGCTGCTGTATGAATCACGGTAAGCATGAATGAAGTGGCCACTTCTTAATGGGACTCACTGTATGGAAGTAGGCTAAGTAAAATAGAGATGTTTAAAATAAGATAAAGTTAGGATATGCCCGCTTGACAACGGCAGAGATAACTGTGGCCTTTGGCCATAGCAACCATCCATTTAGAACGACTGGCCTTCATAGCAACCACGGATCTTAGCTGTGATTCATGTAGCTACAGTATGCATGCAATGTGATGCAAAGTATAGAAAGGTGATGAAATATACAGAGACAGGTCAAGAAATATAGTGCAATGTAGACAGTAGTATACAGTTGATTTACAGAAGGTGGTTTAGAGTAATATGAATTAAATATAATTATGTGCAGTGTATTAGCAGTTATCTCATACAATAAGTAGAATAATGCATGTAGATGTAGCAGTAACAGTATAATAGTAGAAATAATAATATAGATATAGGCAGTGTATTAACAGAATATAATAAAACAGAATAATTATGGATATTCAATTTGACAAATATATAACAGAAATGTACATAACATTTGTGCAGTGTGGAAACAGTGTCATTGTAGTGCAGAAACAACAACTTAAGAGTAGTAAGAATAAGTCTATGTGCAGGATGAATAGTATGAAGATCAGTAGAATAACTATGTATAAATGTAATTACAGTAGGCCTATGTACATTTGTAAATAAATAGAAAACTATGGGTGAGAGGGATAAATTAATTTTATTTCATCGTAAAAGTAAATTGCATTCAATTAAATTGCAATTAAAAATCTTTCCAGTAGGCTTTAATGTCACGCAAAAAGTACAACCAAAGCTGAGCTTGATCAACTAAAACCGTCTAAAGAACCAGAACTTCAGTGTAGTTTTTTGCTGGGTCCCAGGCCATGTTGGTCTGAGGGGAAATGAGAAAGCGGACAGTGCTGCTAAGCAAATCCTCAATGAAGAAGTCACAGATGTCAAATCCGTGCCCCAGACCTTAAACCTATACTGAACTCTTACATCACAGATAAGTGGCAATCTGAATGGGATGAAGCAAGGAATGGGAATTTTGGCACGTTTTCATGATCCACTGGGTCGTTATGGGCCACACAAAATACGGTGTTGCTAAAATTACTCCTATTGTGGCTATTAGAGACATGCGTTCATGAGTATTCAGCTACATTTAATGAGTTAAGTAAAATACATTCACACACAAAAAAAAAACATCACTAATGTTGTGGACATTACTTTATTCTGAGATACATCAATAGGCTCAGAAAAACAATCCTAAACAGACATAAGGTCTTTATAGAGCAAATCCATATAGATTATTTGTCAAATAAACCAGTAAAACAGAATTAGGGGATGGAATATATAACATTCACACTCATAGCTCATATTTTTAAAATAAATCAGTGAAAAAGTATCCTGACAAACAAGCAGCATTTGAATTCCTTAGTCATATTTCATCATTTCAATTCTTCTAGGTTACCTGATAGCCCAGTTTGAGAGGTGCAAGACACGTGACATTATTTATTTTTGCAGCCAATCACTGCTGTTGTTTTATTTTATTGATTTGATCTTAGTCATAGAAGCTAAATTCAAAGGCAGGCCACAGGTAAAATCCAACGAGCCGCATTCACCCCGCAAGTCAATAGTTGAATAGCCCTCTCCTAGAGCTTTTGCGGTATTGCCACTGCTCCAAAGCCTACAACAGTCGGGTTGCATAAGCTACACATAGTTACAAATAGCTTCAAAATTGAAATTTGAATATAAAATTTTGACCGAGATGCCGAATACTTGTATAGGCCCTAACAGTTGGTTTTACAATAAGATGCAAAAAGGCAATGAACAACCTTTTACCCATCCTCATGGTTGTGGAGGATGATCGTTAGCAGCTGTGAAGTGTTTTATTCTCAAGATGGCCTTCTAGAATCTTTGATATAAACAAAGCTATAGAACTTAGAATACATCACATGAAAAATGTTAATTGTAGGATTTAGCTCATGGACTGTATAAAATAGATTTAGTTCAGACCTTTCCCCAAAATCTCTGGCTTATAGTTTCCAGGGGTGTGATTTTCCGTTTTTTTTTTTTTTTTGACCTGAAAATGAGACCCACGCAATTCATATAGATCCGCTGAGGGTTTTTTTTTTTGGGGGGGGGGGGGTTGTTGTCGGTCAGCTATATTTCTGTGTAACACAGACCATTGCTATGTATAACACAGACCATTGCTATGTATAACACAGACCATTGCTATGTATAACACAGACCATTGCTATGTATAACACAGGCCAGTGCTATGTATAACACGCCGCTGACAATGACGACGGGTTTTGTGCTTCACATCTTTCCGAATATCACGCCACAAGTAGCCTAGTCCGTTCACTAGTGGATTGTATTGAAAGTGAAAGTAGACGGGTTGATCAGCTGCGTTCTGAAGAATGCTTAATTCAAGTTCAGTGTGTGTGGCGAACTAGTTTCTCGGCAGAAGCCATGAAACAGTAAAGGTCAACCAATTGATTTAAACGGACATCATTTATGAAGTTGTTTTTTCTCGTTTTGGCTTTGTGTCGGGTTCGCGTCCAGTTTGACCTGTCAGGATTTTCCGATAATGAATCTTGTGATGCTGATATTGAATTTTAATTTCTGCGCGTGTAAGCTGAAGTGAGCTGTGACAGACTAGCCTAACATTACAGGTTTTCATAGTTTTAACACACAAAGCCTGTCTACCGTAGGCCTACTACATTGTTTAGTTAACACATTGTCATTTCGCATTTGTCCAGCCGTTCACCTCCGTGCACCTTGCGCCCCATGTAACATATTTCGGGATGCCATCTCACCATGAGAAAACGTAATGATATGGTGACAGTGCTAAGAGATCAAAGCTTTGGCATACTTAGTAAACATTAGTCTTGCACATAATATTGAGCTGAATATTTAGTGGAAATAGCCTACTGTAGCATTGTGCTGATAGATAAAAGTCACCAATTTAAAGGCGCAGTCTGCATTTTAACCCTAGCTCTCCATTTAGTGTGTGCGCTTGTAAAACTAGTGTTGCAGCCGCTTAGCCTACACAATCCTGGCGCAGTAGCATATAATAGTTAGAGCCTACCATTTATTTTAGGAGGAGAGGTGTAGGACCTACAGTGTTACTCTGGGAGGAGAGGGGTCGTTGTAATTTGATTCTCTTTGAAACTGAAATATCAACAACCTTCAAGTTGCAACCTCTTCAATCAATATCAGTAGGCCTATCACATGGTTCACTCTGTGCTATGTATATTTTCCTTTTTTTTATCTTTGCCAATCACACCCCTGAGTTTCTGTGACAAAACTCAGTGAGGTCATGGCATTATCATGTCATTTTCCTCACCTCTCACACTCTCTTCATCCTGTGTGTGTCTGCAGTTCAAGCCGAAGAACATGCTGGCGAAGTACGATGAAGAGATCGACGGGGAGAAGAAGACGGGCTTCAGGCTGAACGCGGCCGGCTGTGCCGAGGGAGAGCGGGAGCGCGAGCTGCAGGCCATCAGAGAGGCGCTCCGCAACGGCGCCCAGAGCCTGCAGATGCCCACGCTGACCATCGCCTCAGAGTACTACACAGAGCAGGAGATGGTGAGCACACACACACACATACACACACACACACACACATACACACACATGCGCGCACGCACACACTCCGCAATGGCGCCCAGAGCCTGCAGATGCCCACACTGACCATCGCCTCAGAGTACTACACAGAGCAGGAGATGGTGAGGACGTGCACACGCACACACGCATTCACGCAGGCACACACTCATGCACGCAGGCACACACTCATGCACGCAGGCACACACTCATGCACGCAGGCACACACTCATCCACGCAGGCACACACTCATGCACGCACACACACTGCAACGGCGCCCACAATCTGCAGATGCCCGCACTCACAATCACACAGAGCAGGAGATGGTGAGGACTCATAACACACACACACACACACTGCAGGTGGGCTTCAGTAAGACCAAGAAGAGGGTGAGGAAGATGAGGAAGGTTAGCGTATTTAAATGGCTGTGCTCTGTGTGTGTGTGTGTTTCTGTGGCTGCAGGTGGGCTTCAATAAGACCAAGAAGAGGGTGAGGAAGATTAGTGTATTTAAATGGCTGTGCTCTATGTGTGTGTGTGTGTGTGTGTCTGTGTGTGACCGCAGGTGGGCTTCAATAAGACCAAGAAGAGGGTGAGGAAGATCAGGAAGAAGGAGAAGGTGGTGCCGGCCGACGAGCTCCTGGACGACACGCGCAGCACAGACTTCGGCTCCAGGTAATGCATGCGCACACACACACACACTTAAACACACCCACATTTGAGTGTTCCTACACCCACAGATACACACTCACACCTGCACACACACACTCTCAAATACCTACTCTTCCATGCATGTACACTACTGGTCAAAAGATTGGGGTCCTTTAGAAATGTCCATTCCACTCCATTATAGACAGAATACCAGCTGAGATCAGTTGCATTGTTTTTTAAATCAGGGCAGCATTACATTACATTATGTGCTTATTATTGCAAAAGGGTTCTCCAACGTTTTCTCATTTAGCCTTTTGAAATTATATCAGATTAGGAAACAGAATGTGCCTTTGGAACATTGGATGAATGGTTGTTGATAATGGGCAATGTAGATATTGCATTAAAGATATCGCTCCCTTTCTCTCCCTCTCTCTCTCCATCTGTCCATCCCTCTCTCTCCCTCTCATCTCTTGCTCTCCATCCCTCTCTCTCTCCATCCCTCTCTCTCTCTCCATCTGTCCATCCCTCTCTCTGCTGATGTCATCTCTCAGGTCTCGTGGGCGTGGCCAGCGGCAGATAGTTGAGGAGAGGGAGGGGGAGGAGCCTGCTGAAGGGGCGGAGCCCCCGGAGGATAAAAGCAGCAGCAGCAGCCGATTGGCTGTGGACGTTCCAAGGCAGTCAGATGACATCAGAGTTGCAGACATGGACATGAGTGATGACGGTGTGTGTGTGAAGCCTTTTCTCTAAAGTTCCTATACAAACTAAAACCTTGTGATTTTAGGATATTGGTTTGAAGTAATGCATCTTAAAAGTTTTATTAAACTAGAACAGAAGGCTGCATCATCTCTGTCAGACACATTTGTGTGGTGCATCTTTTAGTGATGATGGAAAGTGTATTTAGCAAAATATCACTCCATAGCCCTTACATGTGCTAAGCTATTAAACACTGTATTTAGCAAAATATCACCCCATAGCCCTTACATGTGCTAAGCTATTAAACACTGTGTTTAGCAATATATCACCCCATAGCCCTTACATGTGCTAAGCTATTAAACACTGTGTTTAGCAATATATCACCCCATAGCCCTTACATGTGCTAAGCTATTAAACACTGTATTTAGCAATATATCACTCCATAGCCCTTACATGTGCTAAGCTATTAAACACTGTATTTAGCAATATATCACCCCATAGCCCTTACATGTGCTAAGCTATTAAACACTGTGTTTAGCAATATATCACCCCATAGCCCTTACATGTGCTAAGCTATTAAACACTGTGTTTAGCAATATATCACCCCATAGCCCTTACATGTGCTAAGCTATTAAACACTGTATTTAGCAATATATCACTCCATAGCCCTTACATGTGCTAAGCTATTAAACACTGTATTTAGCAATATATCACCCCATAGCCCTTACATGTGCTAAGCTATTAAACACTGTATTTAGCAATATATCACCCCATAGCCGCTCAGTACATGTGCTAAGCTATTAAACACTGTGTTTAGCAATACTGTTTCCCATGATGCCTCCTGATCTCCCTCTCTCTTCGTTTCACTCTGTCTCCTCCTCATCCTTTGACTTTTCTCCCCTCTGTGTGTGTGTGTGTGTGTGTGTGTGTGTGTGTGTGTGTGTGTGTGTGTGTGTGTGTGTGTGTGTGTGTGTGTGTGTGTGTGCGTGTGTGCGTGTGTTCCTCTGTGTGTGTGTGTGTGTGTGTGTGTGTGTGTGTGTGTGCGTGTGTTCCTCTGTGTGTGTGTGTGTGTGTGTGTGTGTGTGTGTGTGTGCGTGTGTTCCTCTGTGTGTGTGTGTGTGTGTGTGTGTGTGTGTGTGCATGTGTTCCTCTGTGTGTGTGTGTGTGTGTGCGTGTGTTCCTCTGTGTGTGTGTGTGTGTGCGTGTGTTCCTCTGTGTGTGTGTGTGTGTGTGTGTGTGTGTGTATTCCTCTGTGTGTGTGTGTGTGTGTGTGCGTGTGTTCCTCTGTGTGTGTGTGTGTGTGTGTGTGTGTGTGTGTGCGTGTGTTCCTCTGTGTGTGTGTGTGTGTGTGTGTGTGTATGTGTGTGTGTTCCTCTGTGTGTGTCCCTGTGTGTGTGTGCAGAGGGTGTAGCCCTGTCTGAGCCGGTGGTGTTGGAGGAGGACGAGGCTGAGCAGGAGCTGCAGAAGCAGCTGGAGAAGCAGAGAAAACTCAAACAGAAGCAGCAACAGCAGCAGCTCCGCGACTCCGCAGAGAAGGTCAGCAGACACACACACACACACACATGCGCGCACACACACACACACACACACACAGCTGGAGAAGCAGAGGAAACTCAAACAGCAGCAGCAGCAGCAGCTCAGCGACTCTGCAGAGAAGGTCAATACACACACACACACTATAGTTGGGATAATGTGCAGCCTTACAAATGACAGAAAGACATTGGCATCTGAAAGAAACTGAGAGCATGTGCAAGTGAAATTCTTCAAAAGCAATCAGTAATTTGCATTAGTCAGCAGGTAATAATTGAACATTGAATCAATTAAATGACAACAGCAGGTGTCCATAAGCCTCTATCTACTGTAGCCTATATGCAGGTGTCCAGATGTCCATAAGCCTCTATCTACTGTAGCCTATATGCAGGTGTCCAGATGTCCATAAGCCTCCATCTACTGTAGCCTATATGCAGGTGTCCAGATGTCCATAAGCCTCTATCTACTGTAGCCTATATGCAGGTGTCCAGATGTCCATAAGCCTCTATCTACTGTAGCCTATATGATGTCCATAAGCCTTTATCTACTGTAGCCTATATGCAGGTGTCCAGATGTCCTTAAGCCTCTATCTACTGTAGCCTATATGATGTCCATAAGCCTCTATCTACTGTAGCCTATATGATGTCCATAAGCCTCTATCTACTGTAGCCTACAGTATATGCAGGTGTCCAGATGTCCATAAGCCTCTATCTACTGTAGCCTATATGCAGGTGTCCAGATGTCCATAAGCCTCTATCTACTGTAGCCTATATGCAGGTGTCCAGATGTCCATAAGCCTCTATCTACTGTAGCCTATATGCAGGTGTCCAGATGTCCTTAAGCCTCTATCTACTGTAGCCTATATGCAGGTGTCCAGATGTCCATAAGCCTCTATCTACTGTAGCCTATATTCAGGTGTCCAGATGTTCATAAGCCTCTATCTACTGTAGCCTACAGTATATGCAGGTGTCCAGATGTTCATAAGCCTCTATCTACTGTAGCCTGTATTCAGGTGAATTAAATATGTTGGCATAACATGAGGGATAGCTGTATTTCTTTAATTTTTTAATTTTTTATAAAAGAACAATACAGAGTTCAGACCCATCTCTTCTTCGTCCTATATTCTGACCGATATACCATCCAGTATAGTGCCACTACTCTACACCCGACACAGTGCAACCTTTCACCTCCCCGAAATACAAAATGCTCTGCGTTTGGATGTCTCTTAGTATCGTTATGAATATTCGCTGTCCTGTCCACTGTTGGTCATGGATGTGTCTTCGTAACGTTATGAATATTTGCTGTCCTGTCCACTGTAGGTCATGGATGTGTCTTCGTAACATTATGAATATTCGCTGTCCTGTCCACTGTAGGTCATGGATGTGTCTTCGTAACATTATGAATATTTGCTGTCCTGTCCACTGTAGGTCATGGATGTGTCTTCGTAACATTATGAATATTCGCTGTCCTGTCCACTGTAGGTGATGGATGTGTCTTAGTAACATTATGAATATTTGCTGTCCTGTCCACTAGGTGATGGATGTGTCTTAGTAACATTATGAATATTCGCTGTCCTGTCCACTGTAGGTCATGGATGTGTCTTCGTAACGTTATGAATATTCACTGTCCTGTCATTAGGTCATGGATGTGTCTTCGTAACGTTATGAATATTTGCTGTCCTGTCCACTGTAGGTGATGGATGTGTCTTCGTAACGTTATGAATATTTGCTGTCCTGTCCACTGTAGGTGATGGATGTGTCTTCGTAACGTTATGAATATTTGCTGTCCTGTCCACTGTAGGTGATGGATGTGTCTTCGTAACGTTATGAATATTTGCTGTCCTGTCCACCGTAGGTGATGGAGCAGCTGAGGGGTCGTGGAGGTGCTGGTATGGAGGACGACGACCCCGACCACAGGAACAACATCGTGTTCAACGCCACCTCTGAGTTCTGCCGCACGCTGGGAGACATCCCCACCTACGGGCTCTCTGGCAACCGCGAGGACCAGGAGGACATCATGGTGAGGACCGCACATCGGGGCAGGGAGATGCTCTTATTGGGGAGGGAGATGCAGGGAGATGCTTGGTCTTATTTTAGTCTAAATGTGTAAAGTGTATTAAGGACATCGGAGCAGGGAGGTGCTTGGTCTTATTTTAGTCTAAATGTGGGTCATTCCGTGTGAAATCACCCAATTTCAGCACAATTTGGCAGGTGACCCTCTCCGAAAAAATCTGAAAAAAATCACAGGTGTTTGTAGACCAAATCCATGCATAGATCTTAAATAGTATATCTGGATAACTTATCGTTGCAAAACTACAGCCCTTTGAAACTTCAAGTCATTTTAAGCATTGTGGTGAACAATCCTTTTTGTTCAACTTCCAGCATTATTGGCTCTTTTGGTATTTCACACACATTAGTGAAACTATGTGAATAGAAGTACATTTTCCTGTTGAATTAAAAAATCCAATCGGATCAGACGTATCTTGTGTACTTTCCCCTCTGCAAAGCTCTGAAAATGGCTATAAATTCAGAATGTGAAAAGACATCATCACTTCTCATTCAGAAAGTATGTGACACAAATTCATCAGATTTTTTTCCTACACATATATGTAATTTAAGGTCCTGTCCATGCATTAACTTTGGTTGTTATCATTTTCATATTTTCAGAGCATTTCTTTTAAATTGGGCCTTATTTTCAAAAAGCCTGTTTTCATCTTCTCATTTCACCACGTGGACAGTTAACAGGATTTTTTTTAAATTTACCATATATCATTCTTTATGTGAGGATCATCTGCCCAAAATTTGGGCTTGTTGCTGAGTTTCTTCATTGAGATAAGATTTTTTTAAAATATTGTCTATAAATCCACTGAATTTGTACTGGATCTGCAGTACCACTTTGCACCACATGTGGTGCTCTTTTAATACAATGGAAGTCAATAGAAGAGTAAGAGTCACTTGTTTGCTGCACATATCCAATCTAAACACACAGTTTATGGTTCATAGTTGAATTGGTCCAAATAATTATTGCAACATGAACAACATACTACTCATACATAAATCTTATTTAAAGAAAATAAACTGATCAAGTAAATTATACACACATAAGACTGACTGGTCATCATACATGCAGCAAGAGGATTTAGCATAATTACCATCTTTGTAATGAGTTTTCTACACCAGCTTTAACCTATCAGTGCCTATGTGAGTACTTTAATAATTACTAGCCAACTGGTTAGGCAAAGTCTATATCCATCGTCATATGCATGGGATGCAGTCCAATGTGATACATAGACAAAGAGCATCAAGATGGAGATCAGTGCTTTGTCTCCATGTGATCTGGGAAAGAAGTTGGAAAATGAATGTCATAAAGGAACATATTCAAGAAACAATGGGTTTCTAAAATTCAGTTCATCAAGGTATTTCACTTGATGAAGATGACCATGTGTGTTTTCATCACAAGGTTTGAGGACTCGTGAATCCAAGAGGCATTTGTAAAAAGATGATAAATCGTTAGTATTGATTTTTATGCATCTGACAATGCACTGAATTTTAGAAACCCCTTTTTACTTGAACCATATGAACCATAAACTGTGTGTTTAGATTGGATATGTGCAGCAAACAAGTGACTCTCTTACTCTTCCATTGACTTCCATTGTATTAAAAGAGCACCACATGTGGTGCAAAGTGGTACTGCAGATAAAGTACAAATTCAGTGGATTTATAGACAATATTTGTAAAAAATCTTATCTCAATGAAGAAACTCAGCAACAAGCCCACATTTTGGGCAGATGATCCTCACATACAGAATGACATATGGTAAAATTAAAAAAAATCCTGTTAACTGTCCACGTGGTGAAATGAGAAGATGAAAACGGGCTTTTTGAAAATCAAGCCCAATTTAATAAAAATGCTCTGACAATGTGATAATGTTAACAACCAAAGTTAATGCATGGACATGACCTTATAATCCATACATTAGTGAGAAAAAAATCTGATGAATTTGTGTCACATACTTTTTGAATGAGAAGCCCTCAAAGGTGGTGATATTTTTTCACATAATGAATTTATAGCCATTTTCAGAGCTTTGCAGGGGGGGAATTACACAAGATACACCTGATTTGATTGGATTGTTAAATTCAACAGGAAAATGTACTTCTATTCACATAGTTTCACTAATGTGTGTGAAATACCAAAAGAGCCAATAATGTTGGAAGTTGAACAAAAAGGATTGTTCACCACGATGCTTAAAATGACTTGAAACTTCAAATGGCTGTAGTTTTGGAACCATTAGTGATACAGATATACTATTTAAGATTTATGCATAGGTTTGGTCTACAAACACCTGTGAGTTTTTTTTAGATTTTTTGGGAGAGGGTGACCTGCCAGCCACTGGGTGATTTGACACGGAATGACCCATGTGTAAAGTGTATTAAGGACATCGGAGCAGGGAGGTGCTTGGTCTTATTTTAGTCTAAATGTGTAAAGTGTATTAAGGACATCATGGTGAGGACCGGACATCGGAGCAGCGAGATGCTTGGTCTTATTTAGGACCGGACATCGGAGCAGGGAGATGCTTGGTCTTATTATGACCGCCGCGCAGCGAAGCATGTCCAAATTTCCGTCAAGGATTTCCGGGACACTGAAAGACCGGGGTAGACGAAACTTGGTGGGCATGTAACCCCATATGGATAGCATGGAACCATCGTTTTTCGTTTTGATCTGTAGCCCCCCCGCTGGACTGCACCCCCCGAAAGGAGGGTAGGGCAGACACAGTTTTCTGTGAATCTCGAGAACCGTAAGGTTTAGGAGGACCATTTTTTTTGTATGTTGATCTCAAGGGGCCATGTCAACCCATTCCATAACCACTCATTTCATGTATAGCGCCACCTAGTTAAACACAAAAAAGTAAAAATGAGGTGTTGTAATCGCAGGTATCTGTGACCTAACATAGTCAAAACTGCACGAAATTGGAAGTGTAGGATCATTATGACACCCTCTGAATGCACGCCAAGTTTCATGGAATTCCGTTCATGGGGGGCCACACAATAAATTAATTTATGTTACTATACACCAACTGGCCTGTAGGTGGCCGGAGACAGTTTTCTGTGAATATCTCAAGAACCTTAGGGCCTTTTTTTTGTATGTTGGTCTTAAGGGGGCATGTCAACCCATCCCATTACCACTTATTTCATGTATAGCGCCACCTAGTTAAAAATTAAAAAGCAAAATATTAGCTGTTTTCATCACAATATCTCTGGCTGACATGGTCAAAACTGCACGAAATTGAAAGTGTAGGATCATTATGACACCCTCCGAATGCATGCCAAGTTTTGTGAACTTTCGTTCATGGGGGGTCTTACAATAAAATAATTTATGTGTATATTTAGTGACCGTACACCAACAAGGATTCCTGGGACACTGAAAGACCCGGGTACACGAAACTTGGTGGGCATGTAACCCCACATGGATAGGATGGAACCATCGTTTTTTGTTTTGATCTGTAGCCCCCCCGCTGTACTGGACCCCCTGAAAGGAGGGTAGGGCAGATACAGTTTTCTGTGAATATCTTGAGAACCGTAGGGCCTAGGATGACCAATTTTTTCCGTATGTTTGCCTCCAGGGGTCATGTTAACCCATTCCATGTGCACACATGTGCATAAACAGATACACACGCACACACATACATTCACAGTAATCATACGTATGACACATACTCACACAGTAGACATATGTACGCATGCATGCACATGCACAAACACACATACGCAGGCAAACACACAAGCACGCACATACACACACACACACACACACACCCACACACATAAACATAAACGTGTACACGCACACATGCACACAATTCAAGAATTTCTCAGAATTATGAACAGGCAAGATGGGGGTGGGGTTGTATAAAATGAATTTTACATGTGAAATCTATGAACTAATCATGTTTTGGTACTTGTTGTCTAGCAGATACCAGTGAGAATTGAGTGTGGATAATGCAATTTAGTGAGACAGTTAGAATCATATAGGCCTTCAGCGTGATTTATTTTTGTGGAAAAAATGTGCTGGACTGGGCGGCGGTCATATTTTGTACCGCTCTGCAGTACATCTAGTTTTAGTCTACATTTGTGAAGTGTATTAAGACCATGATGCATGGTGATGCTGCACTCTAATCATTCATTAATGAATTGATTGATGCACAGCGAAGCACAGTAGCACTCATAGGCATGCACTTGCACACACACACACACACGTATGCCTGAATCAGTAAAGCCGTGTGTGTGTGTGTGTGTACTGAACCAGACTAGTGGGAAAGGAAAGGGGAATGCCTCCATCACAAAAGTCTTCATTGGTGTAAAAGTGCAGGATGCTCATCAGACAGGCCTCCAGTAACCTAGGAGAAATAAACAAGAGTGTTGAGGTGTGTGTGTGTGTGTGTGTTTCAGGACTTTGCTCATCAGACAGGCCTCCAGTAACCTAGGAGAAATAAACAAGAGTGTTGAGGTGCGCGCGTGTGTGTGTTTCAGGACTTTGAGCAGGAGGATGAGCGAGAGGGTGGAGGCGGCTCTGAGTCGGAGACGGACGAGAACGCCGGCTGGAGCACCGTCAACCTGGACGAGGAGCAGAAGCAGGCCGACGTGAGTCTCACCTGTCACACCGCCCACCTGTTACACCACCCACCTGTGACACCGCCCACCTGTTACACCACCCACCTGTTACACCTGTTACACCCCTCACCTGTCACACCACCCACCTGTCACACCACCCACCTGTTACACCTGTCACACCACTCACCTCTCACACCCCTCACCTCTCACACCCCTCACCTCTCACACCCCTCACCTCTCACACCCCTCACCTCTCACACCACTCACCTCTCACACCCCTCACCTCTCACACCCCTCACCTCTCACACCCCTCACCTCTCACACCCCTCACCTCTCACACCCCCCACCTGTTACACCCCTCACCTGTTACACCCCTCACCTGTCACACCCCTCACCTGTCTCACCACTCACCTCTCACACCCCTCACCTGTCTCACCCCTCACCTGTCTCACCCCTCACCTGTCTCACCCCTCACCTGTCTCACCCCTCACCTGTCTCACCCCTCACCTCTCACACCACTCACCTCTCACACCCCTCACCTGTCACACCACCCACCTGTCTCACCACTGACCTGTTACACCACCCACCTGGGTTTCGTACCAGTTAGATTGCTTTCTGTCACCACTCTGTTAGATCTCTGATACATTTTGAGTCCCACACGACATGGTAACTCTCAGTACACATTTCAGCTGGACGTAATTTCTGTGCTGATTCTTCCTTCAGTAGATCACAGAAATGATTGTATTACTTGGCAGATCCCGCTTGTACCAAATGATATGACTGCTTTTGTCAGATTCCTCCTCTGTCAGATGAGATGTCTGTTGCTAGATTCTTTTGCCATCACATCTCAGTCATCAGAGATCTGACTGGGTAGATCCATCTGTCCATGACCCACCTAACTCCTGTAGTGTAGTGGGACCCCCCAGACATCAGTTACATTCAGCAGTGCAGTGCAGTCAGACATCAGTTACATTCAGCAGTGCAGTGCAGTCAGACATCAGTTACATTCAGCAGTGCAGTGCAGTCACAGATCAGTCTGCTGTCTCCTCTACAGTCCTGCTCCTCTCCTCTCCTAACTCACAGATCAGTATCACGTCCTCTCTACTCCCTTGTTCTCACGTTCTCTCTTAGTCCCTTGTTCTCCTTCCTTTCGCTTGTTCCTTTCGCTTGTTCTTCCTGCTGCTCCCTGTACGGTCTCATCACCTCTTTGTGTCCCCCTCTCTGTAGTTTGGTACGGTCTCATCACCTCTTTGTGTCCCCCTCCCTGTAGTTTGGTACAGTCTCATCACCTCTTTGTCCCCCCTCTCTGTAGTTTGGTACAGTCTCATCACCTCTTTGTCCCCCCTCTCTGTAGTTTGGTACGGCCTCCACCACTATCCTGGATGAGGAGCCCATTGTGAGCTCCGGCCTGTCAGCTGCCCTGCTGCTCTGCAAGAACAAAGGTGAGCTGAGGGGGGGGGGTGGTGAGAGACGCGTTTGGGTTTATGTGACGTTATGTAGGGATGTATGCCGTCACAACGCACAACACAAGCAGACCTAGAGCAGCCAGGCTGCTGAGACACGCGTCTGGGTTTATGTGACGTTATGTAGGGATGTATTATTATGTCATACTGCACAACACAAGCAGACCCAGAGCTGCCAGGCTGCTGAGAGACGTGTTTGGGTTTATGTGACGTTATGTAGGGATGTATGCTGTCACACTGCACAACACAAGCAGACCCAGAGCTGCCAGGCTGCTGAGAGACGTGTTTGGGTTTATGTGACGTTATGTAGGGATGTATGCTGTCACACTGCACAACACAAGCAGACCCAGAGCTGCCAGGCTGCTGAGAGACGTGTTTGGGTTTATGTGACGTTATGTAGGGATGTATGCTGTCACACTGCACAACACAAACAGACCCAGAGCTGCCAGGCTGCTGACTCCATAACTAGAGCCTCACACAAGGTGTGATGGTGTGTGTGTGAGTGAAGATATCTACTGGTGTGATAGACTGTGTTTGAGTGAAGATATCTACTGGTGTGATAGTCTGAGTTTGAGTGAAGATATCTATTGGTGTGTGACAGTTTGTGTTTGAGTGAAGATATCTACTGGTGTGTGTGAGTCTGTGTTTGAGTGAAGATATCTACTGGTGTGTGATGGTGTGTGTTTGAGTGAAGATATCTACTGGTGTGATGGTCTGTGTTTGAGTGAAGATATCTATTGGTGTGTGACAGTTTGTGTTTGAGTGAAGATATCTATTGGTGTGTGTGATAGTCTGTGTGTGAGTGAAGATATCTACTGTTGTGTGATAGTCTGTGTTTGAGTGAGTGAAGATATCTACTGGTGTGATGGTCTGTGTTTGAGTGAAGATATCTATTGGTGTGTGACAGTTTGTGTTTGAGTGAAGATATCTATTGGTGTGTGACAGTTTGTGTTTGAGTGAAGATATCTACTGGTGTGTGTGAGTCTGTGTTTGAGTGAAGATACAGTATCTACTGGTGTGATGGTCTGTGTGTGAGTGAAGATGGTGTGTGATTGTCTGTGTTTGAGTTAGGGTTCGACCGATATGGATTTTTTAGTGCCGATAATATTTTTTTCCATCAGCCTTAGCCGATGACCGATACAGGCTGCCGATTTTCTTGAGCCGATATTTGGAGCCGATACTGCTTTTATTTTGCTCCCTCAATTTACATCATACAAATGACACATAATTACACAAATGATGATAACAAATGTTATAAGTCTCAATTTAAAAATGGAACATTTATTGAACTTATGGATGGGTGCACTGGATATGGTTAACTGTGCAAAATGCTTTCATCAACATCTTACAACACAGCCTTGATGATGCATTGCTTGCTGACTATAAGACATAATTCAGGTCATCACAAAATGTCCTTTTTCAACACATTTAAATAATTTAAGAAAACAATAAGCCTGAAAAGTAGCTATTGAAATAAAGTGCTTGATTTGTAATTTAAGACTGCATGGTTTCAATTTTTCTATGTCTATATTTTTCTAAAAAAAGCTGCAAGATTTGTCAATCACAGAACATAAATCAGCAGAAGAAAATAACGTGGTGTCAGATGTTTCTGTTCTAAACGGCATCAACGTCAAAAGGTATAAAACATATCTCTCAAAGTTTTAAAATCTCTCCTTCAGGTAGCACAGCACTCTCATATCGCTGTGATGCGTGTGTCCCACTGAGTGAGACAGACCAGACACACACACAAACTTCTGTTTGGTAGCTGACGAACCACCATTGAACTGGATTGACAATGATAACGTTAGCAAACGGCTCTAAACAAGTAAGGCATACACGGTATGTCTGGTACATGGTAAACGTTAACAAGAATTAATAGTCAACTACATATAACACGTCTCTCATTATTAAAGCTCTTATATCACTGCGATGGCAACTCCGCCCAGCTCGAAGGGAGAAGGGGAGGGAGACGCACACACCACACGCGTCCAAAACTCAGCCAGGTGGTCGCTGAATAAAACTCCCACAAATATCACGGAACAACGTCGGCATTACTTAATCATATGATTGACCAGTGTTCGTAACAACTACCGCAAGCATACGGATAGCCTACAACTTAGCTATTTGCAGCTCCCTAAATACAATGGCAAGCAGTTTTATACAAGAGGCATTCAGGGAGGGAGACACACACACACGCGTCCAACACTCAGCCAGGTGGTCGCTGAATAAAACTCCCACAAATACCACGGAACAACGTTGGCATTACTTAATGACCAGTGTTTGTAACAGCTACCGCTAGCCTAGCCTACAACTTAGCTATTTGCAGCTCCCTAAATACAATGGCAAGCAGTTCTATAAACGAGGCATTAAGCATTAAATAAAGTAGCCTACCTATCTATCTATCATTCGCGTTTTCCATTTGGACCCACAAACTTGCTTCCACCTTCAAAGTGTATGGCAATATTTCAGCTAAGTCAAACAGTTAAAAGATGCTTTGAAAGTTTAAATTTTACTGTTGTCTTGAAGAGCAGGCTTTCAGCACTCTGCTTGTGGGGGAGGGGCAGTCTGCACGTGAATTGCAGCGTCTCCAGCAACACAGAGCTGCCTTTGGACGCCTGTATGTAAATAGTGCGGGGGAAAAAACTATCGGCGAACGCAGCCGCTTATCGGCCAATGCCGATACACGTAAAAAACGTAAATATCGGCCCGATATATCGGCCGGCCGATATATCGGTCGATCCCTAGTTTGAGTGAAGATATCTACTGGTGTGATAGTCTGTGTTTGAGTGAAGATATCTACTGGTGTGATAGTCTGTGTTTGAGTGAAGATATTAACTGGTGTGAGTGCCTATTGTGGTTTCTGTGAGTGACGTATGTGTTGCATGTATTAAATGAATGAATTTGTTGCTGATGGTGTCTTAACTGGAGTATGTGTTATGTGTGGGTCTGGCAGACACCATATCCCGTGACGTAACAGTGTTGTGTTTGTGGCTACTGATGTCATATCCCGTGACGTAACAGTGTTTTGTTTGTGGCTACTGATGTCATATCCTGTGATGTAATGTTGTTGTGTCTGTGGCAGGGTTGCTGGACACTCAGATGCAGAAGGTGGCGAGGGTGAAGGCTCCCAAAGTAGTGGTCCACGATGACAACTACTGCATCGAGGACAAGATGTGAGTGGGTCTCAGGTGGTGTGTGTGTTTGTGTGTGTGTGTGGGTGAGGTGGTTCAGTCATTCTCATGTAAATGTCTGATTCTGGATGACAACCTGCTGACTGTGTAGTTTTGCATGTAAACCAAAGTCTTGGATAGAAAAGAAGAGACAGGGAAAGCAATCAATCTAATCCACAGGGGCCCTCTAGTGGACAGACTATAAACTGCACCAGATTTCCCCTTTATTCTC
The DNA here is from genome assembly GCF_046254945.1 of Alosa pseudoharengus. NCBI lineage: Eukaryota > Metazoa > Chordata > Actinopteri > Clupeiformes > Clupeidae > Alosa > Alosa pseudoharengus. The sequence goes on along the minus strand of NW_027468704.1, from coordinate 635,082 downwards.
TATAAAGGGGAAATCTGGTGCAGTTTATAGTCTGTCCACTAGAGGGCCCCTCTGGATTGGATTGATCACTTGGGCCAGTGCAGTAGTGGTATCCCACCTCACACCATCCAGTCAGCATTTGTCTGATTGCACTGAGAGAGATCTTCCCTCCATGTTTGTTAAATCTGGTTGATCAATGTCATGTGTGTTTGCATTGGTGGCGGACATGTAAGATTAAACACATGTGCAGTCTTCAGTGTTTGGGAGGGAGTGTGGTGGACTTATCATGTGACACCAGTGTGTTCACCCTCTTGATACTAAATCCCTGTCTCTCCACCCCTCCATTCTGTTCATCCCTCTCTCTCTCCACCCCTCTATTCTGTTCATCCCTCTCTCTCTCCACCCCTCTATTCTTCATCTCTCTCCACCTCCATTTTCATCCCTCTCTTCTCTTCATCTCTCTTCATCCCTCTCTTCTCTCCTCCATCCTCACCCCTCTCTTCTCTTCATCCCTCTCTCTCTCCACCCCTTTTTGTTATTATGTTCATCCCTCTCTTCTTCTCTCCTCCATCCTCATCCCTCTCTCCTGGTCCTCTCAGGATGATCGATGACAAGTACAGTCGTAGGGAGGAGTACCGCGGCTTCACGCAGGAGTTCAAGGAGAAGGACAGCTACAAGCCTGACGTCAAGATCGAGTACGTCGACGAGTCCGGCCGCAGGCTCACCCCCAAAGAGGTGAGTCAGCATTTTTATCTCACTCCCAAAGAGGTGAGTCAGCATTCTTATCTCACTCCCAAAGAGGTGAGTCAGCATTCTTATCTCACTCCCAAAGAGGTGAGTCAGCATTCTTATCTCACTCCCAAAGAGGTGAGTCAGCATTCTTATCTCACTCCCAAAGAGGTGAGTCAGCATTCTTATCTCACTCCCAAAGAGGTGAGTCAGCATTCTTATCTCACTCCCAAAGAGGTGAGTCAGCATTCTTATCTCACCCCCAAAGAGGTGAGTCAGCATTCTTATCTCACTCCCAAAGAGGTGAGTCAGCATTTTTATCTCACTCCCAAAGAGGTGAGTCAGCTTTCTTATCTCACTCCCAAAGAGGTGAGTCAGCCTTTTTTATTTTATTATATTATTTCTTTTCTGACAAATCTGGTGTCAAGGTGCAGCTGTGGCATATCTAATGCCATGTCTGTGTTTGTTTGTTTGTTTGTTTGTTTTTTGGTCACAATTTTTAGTTGAATTTCTCAATGTTGTCTGGAACTGAAGTTGATGGAACGATCCTTGTTGTGATTAACAAAGCTGTCGTGGTACCATAGCGATAAAAGTTTGTGTGTGTATGTTTGTGTGTGTATGTGCGTATAACAGAGGCAGAATTGCTTGCAGATGTGTAATTGTTAAACCGCATGTCCTTTCTCGTTGTGTCAGGCTTTCCGGCAGCTGTCGCACCGTTTCCATGGCAAAGGCTCAGGGAAGATGAAGACCGAGAAGAGGATGAAGAAGCTGGAGGAGGAAGCTGTAAGTGTGTGTGTGTGTGTGTGTGCGCGCGTGTGTGTGTCGGTATGAGCAGGTGCTCTCTTACTTGCTTATTAGGTGTTTCTACTCTACTAGCCTGTGTGTGGATCGTGCATCCTTATGACAACATGGAGAACGACACACACACAAGTGTTGAGGTGCAAGAGCTTGTGTGTGGTACTCTTTACTCTCTCTGCTGCAGCTGTTGAAGAAGATGAGCAGCAGTGACACTCTTTATGTTGTGTGTGTGTGTGTGTGTGTGTGTGTGTGTGTGCAGCTGTTGAAGATGAGCAGTAGTGACACTCTTTATGTTGTGTGTGTGTGTGTGTGTGTGTGCAGCTGTTGAAGAAGATGAGCAGCAGTGATACTCCTCTGGGTACGGTGGCTCTGCTGCAGGAGAAGCAGAAGTCTCAGAAGACGCCCTACATCGTCCTGAGTGGCAGCGGCAAGAGCATGAACGCGTGAGTCTCACACACACACACACACACACACACACACACACACACACACAATAGGATATAATATAACCAGGGCTTTGAACCATATTTTTTTCCCAATTGGTTCGTTCCGAACAGAAACAGTATTTTAACGTTTCCGGTTTTCGGTTCAACCCTAAAATGGATGTTCCTGAACCGGTTAGAACAAAAAAATAAAGTTCTCGAACCGGTTAATAACGGCCCATGTCAGCTGCGGGACAAATAAGTAGGCTCATCATTAGGACTTTAAAATTATATTGCTAGTCTACATATGTCCCTATCTCGTCATCAAACATTAAAAAGCACTATAGATAGATAGATAGATAGATAGATAGATAGATAGATAGATAGATAGATATAGATAGATAGATAGATACTTTATTGATCCCCAGGGGAAATTCAAGAATTATAGGCTACATTATGTAAGAGGCATGACTGTAATTCTGACATGCCTACATTTTATTCATGTATGAATTAAGGAAAATGTCTGCCAAGTTGTTTATTGTCAAACAACTGAACACATATCCATTATACTTCTTACATAGCTCAATTGGTGCAAATGACACAGGGCAGGCTACATAGCTGTCATTGAGAACTTCAATTGACCAAACCTGGTCAGGTATCAATCAGTGCATTACATTCTGTTATGTCATCAAACAATACAAAACCACAAAGCATTACAGAAGCATCCATCCAAAAGCCTATGCAACTCACATAACTAAATCTGTGCAAATAACTGAAATATGGGAGGCTACATAGCTGCCATTGTGAACATCAATTGGCCAAACCTGGTCAGGGCCCAATCAGTGCATTTTTGTCTCTCTTATGTCATCAGACAATACAAAACCACAATGGTGTGTGCATAGCTGCCATTGTGAATATTAAACTTATAAACAAATGGCCAAAACCTTGTCAGGGCCCAGAGGGAAATGACAAAAGATTCTGCCTGTAGCCTACAGCTGGCGGCAAGCTTCTCCATTACATTTCTCCCGATGAGTGAACGACCGGAAGTGAACCTCACCAAGTCAAGTCATAGGCTATTGCACAGAAATCTTGTCAAAAAACAAAAAAAAAAAACGGTATTAACTGGTTACTATTATTTTAGATAAACGATTCTGTTCCAGAACATAAAAAAATGTAAAGTTTCTGGTTTTGTTTCTGTTCCTAGCAAAACATCAAAAGTTTCTGGTTTTCGTTTTCGTTCCGTGAACCGGTTCAAAGCCTTGAATATAACAAATAGCCACATTTATAATGGGCCCTAACAGTCGCTAACAACAAATTTGTGTCACCTTCACTTTTAGTCTGACCTTTGCTCTGTTTTTTTCTCTCCACAGAAACACCATCACCAAGTAACGGAAGCAGACTTTACATGTTCCCAATTTAACACACACACACACACACACACACACACACACACACACACACACACACACACACACACACACACACACACACACACCTAGATCTGTTGCATAATTTATGTGAACCTTACTCTAGATTTTATGTACAGAATGTAAAGACATGCAAATGCCCAAACATACAGTAACACATTTTAAATTGTTAGTTTGTTGTATAGAGCATTTGATTCACATCATTCAAATCATTGGGATTACTGAAAGGAGACATGTGCTCATGTGCTATGATTGATTTATTGATATATCTTTTCAACGCTGTATCTGTATTTGTGATGGCTTTTCAGTTCAGTAATTACGACCTTTACCAAATAAAGTGCACACCATACCTTTCCAAATGCTCATTTATTTTTTGCTAATAATGTAACCTACATGAGTGAAGTCTGTTGAAGGTAAGGTGGTTTCATCAGATTTTTCTTGCATCTTGAGATGCTGTCGATATAACTTTCAACATTGTTAGCAGTGTCATGTAGTAAAAGCTGAGGTAAAAATGTTCCACACGCCACCGTTTTATGAAAGTGGGTTATTCACCGTCTCACCTAGAGTTAGATAAGTTATAGTCTGAAGTCTGCACCCATGTAGCAGTGCTTCACCCCAATATAGTCCCAAGTCAATATCTGGCTAGGAAATCAGCGGTAGACGTTGGCCAGTATTTCACGGTCCATACAACTGCCGAAGATAGAAGAGCTGCTATCTTGCTGCCTTTGTGACCACACCTACAGTATATGATGTGACCAGCTCAGATGTTCCGAGGAATCTTAAGCAGCTGACTGTCTGCGGCTTCCTTGCCAGCCTTTCCCAGTCAGAGTACTTCGCAAAGTTGTAAAAATAATCGTATATTCTGTTTTTTGAATGCGGGTGACATACATTTTTGGAAAAATAACCACATGTTTAAATGCATTCATAATAACATGCAGCTCGGGATGAAACTAGCAGTTTTTCACCAGAAAAATGTGAGGACCCATCTAAACTAATCAGTGATTTCACTCTTCCCATACATTGTTAAAAGAAGTAAATGGTTTTACAATATTTGTCAAGCTTCAGTTGGTTTAGACCGCCTACAAATGAACGTATGCCAAATGGAAAGTAGCCTAATGTATTAACTTTGATTTCCTGTGCTGCATACTGGACAATGGATGTAAATTAGGCCTACATTAAGTATAAAAACGATTGTTTAAAATAGTTTATGTTGGAAAAAAATATTGAAGGGAATCAGGGGGAGCCAGCTCACTAGCCTGTCTGAAGAACAGTCAGCCTCAGCCAGTAGGCTACTAGCACAACCAGACCCTTACAAAAAAATAACTGCCTGCCTTCAAGTGACAAACTGCAGATTAATGATTATCAAAACCACAGATCTTATGCAGTAAAAAAAGTATTTTGGACACAAAAAAAACTGCCTAAATGGGGTGGTATGATTGTTTTGGGAGGTGTCAGAAACGACTGTAAGAAATGGTTATATTTTGGCCCTCAGAGTTCAGGTAGGAGGGCCCCATAGCAGGATTTTGCTTAAGTCCCCATGGAGGTCTGAACCAGCACTGATAGTAGGGGAGATTATGTGAAAAATCGTTACGCGGTGGATAGAAGCATGACATTTTGTAGATATGTTCCTTGGGTGATCCTAAGACATCCTAGAAGGGGTGCCCAAAAATATCTCAAACAGGAAGTGAGATTTTGAAGAAATTCAAAATGGCCGCCTATACAAATGACAGCTGATTCAAAAGCCACCTTCACAAACTCCTAAAAGCTTGAAATTTGGTATACTGTACATGTTCCTTGGATGATCCTAAGACATCCTAGAAGGGGTGCCCAAAAATATCTCAAACAGGAAGTGAGTTTTTAAAGAAATTGAAAAATGCCATGCTCCCCGCCACAAAATTGGTAGCTGATTCAAACACCACCTAAACAGCCTCTTAAAAGCTTGAAATTTGGTATGTTTGTTCCTTGGGTGATCCTAAGACATCCTAGAAGGGATGCCCAAAAATACCTCAAACAGGAAGTGAGATTTTGAAGAAATTCAAAATGGCCACCCATATAATTGACAGCTGATTCAGAGGCCACCTAAACAACCTCCTAAAAGCTTGAAAATTGATATATGTGTAACCCCTTTTTAACGAGTGCTAATCACTCAGCACAGTAAAGCTTAACTTAGTTACACTAAATAATGGCGCGACAGGATCCTGAATTCTCAGCGGTGGAATAGTGAATTGGCTGAGATTCCTGATACCATAAATATAAATGTATAGCTGTGTAGTAGGATTATAAATGGTAAATATGAATAATTATAAATACAAATTTAGTAGCGCGGTGCCTCCACTGCAAAAATACTACACTTACCTTAGGCTAGTGTATTATGCACTTCTACAGAATGTAAATAACAATGTGAAAATAATAATCAGACTAGTGAATGTAGTTAAATGAATTGCCAATACACCCTGGATATGAAGAAATATAATAATTAAATATTTATTTGATAATAGCCACGTCGTGGACGTGACAACCCAAAAGCTGACAAATGTCAGGGAGCGAACAATTCACTCAAGGGTAAAGTTACGATAAAACCGAACGTTAAGGAATGGTAATGTTAAAGATTAACATATAATGCTATGTTTAGCTTGAGCTAAACAGACACCAGTGTGGAAAGAAACAAACAGTCAGCGATACATTACAAACAACATACCATATAATCACATATATACACAATATAGTATTGACCCCATACTTATTAAAATAAAGATAGCCCCAACCCCCCTTTTCGCTGGCCGTTGGAGCTCGGTGGTGAACAAGTGGCAGCTCTATGAGCTGCAGGCAGGACAGCAACCGCTGAACGGCCCTCCAACTTGCCGGTGATCCAAACGAGAACGAGGGAACGTGTGTGTGTGTGTCAGTGTAAGTGTGGGTTCAAGTTACTCACGATCCACCGTCCCGACCTGGCGAATCAGCTCGCAGCTGACCCTGGGGTGGATTACTGCTCAGTCGTCCTCAAAGCTAGCTGTTAGCAGTCGCAGCCAGTGGTGGCTCTCTGGTGGGCCCAGCACCAGAGAACAGAATGCGCCCTTGCAGCGTTGGCTAGCGGCAGTGAGATGCGACCTCAAACAAGGATCCTCGACGTCAGCAGTGTAGCGGCAGGAGATGTCCGTGAAGGTTGTCGACCTCCGGTGGGCCCAGCACCGGAGGAAGAAAACGAGTCCCGACAAGTATCAGGCCAGTCCCTGAGGTGAATTAGCTAAGGCGGCAGCAGCTATCTGCCCCCTAGCTAGCCGTCTGCCTTAGCTTGCCAACAGCCCAAAAAACGCGAGCTTCTAAATGTCAACACTGCCTCAACACAGCAGTGGACAGAATAACAGTGATCGATCCTGAGACCTCCGACAAAACGTGATATACCGATACAGATCGCAGTGGGCATAGCACTACACACCAGAATGGCATTGATGGAGTAGCCTATCAAAAGCGGGACTTCGCTCCTCTCAACTCTGACTGGGACTCAACTCTCCGCTCCTCTCCTGAGGCGTTTCGAATGTTCAGAGCTCCCCATTTCGCGGGCATTAAACATTTATAAATTATCATTGGACGATATAAAATTCAAATAAAAACACAGAGAACAAACAAATCTGATTGGTTCACACACAGAATGTAGTAAATCACAGTAGTAAGTAAGTGACAAAGCATTCTGGTACATGGAGTAAATACAGTACAGGTTATTAAATTGTCAGCTTTTACAGGTGCTTACACTCTCCCCCCACCAAACAAACAGCATGCCCCCATGCTGGGACACATACAGTATAAGGTGAAAAGGAAAACAAAGGTAACAAACAAACAAACAAATTAATAAACAAAGTCAAGGAACAAATAAACTAGTTTAAAAACCAGCTATGGGTGCGATGGCATTCTTGTACGGCATAAGAAATGGCCTGTGTGCACCTGTGCTACAAAGAGCCTGTGGAGAACACCACCAGGCATGAGAAGACTGTTCTGTTGCTAGACGTGATGCTACTAGCGTGTGCTTGCTCTGCACTCCCAGTTTGCCATAAGTCAAATGATCAGTAAGCCTCCTTTCCCTATGCGACCTACGCACTACAAGGGGCACTGACTCTGAGGGAGCTGCAGAGGTAGTTACAGGATCATCAGGACCGCTACCATCCTGGCCTGCAGCTGCTACGTCTTCTATTACTTCAAGGGACCTGTATGGAGAGATGGGGAGTGCAGTGTTGAGGGGAGATGCGACTAAATCATTAGGTGTGTGCACTAACCTAGGGCCTCTAAGTGGGGTGGAGACACACGGCGCAGTGGACTCTGGTATAGGCTGACGGACCTGTGTGCTAGCACTCAGAGGAGCGTTTTCCACTGCATCCTCAGTAAAACAGCCATATTCCGAATCTGAATCAGAAGAGCTAAGTTGTCTAAGATCTTCGGTAGGCAACACTTCAGAGACACCAACCCTACGATTCTCCTTAACCCTTTTATGCCTCACAGCTCTTGGGCACGGAGCTGGAGAAGTATCAGCCACGGGGCCCAATCTCACCTCCTGTCCCAAAGGCAAAATGTGGTTGCGGTGCATCACCTTGATGGTTTCTTTACCATCCACGGGCCTCAACCTGTACACAGGGAGGTCAGAAAGCTGACTGTCCACTACATGGACAAGAACTCCACCTATCTGCCAACTTCTGCTTCCCTTTCAAACCAAGGTTCCGAATCAACACCCGATCCCCAGGAACGAGGCGGTGATACCGGACCTTCTGATCATAGTGCACCTTGTTACTATGATTCAGCTTGTCAGCAGATGCCTGAGCTAACTGATAAGCAGCTTGTAGCTCCTGCTTCATCTTTGCCACATATTGCAAATGTGAGGAGGACGACCGGTTATCCATTGACACACCAAAACAAACATCAACAGGGAGCCGTGCTTCCCGACCAAACATCAGAAAATAGGGCGAATACCCAGTAGTCTCATTTGGAGTGCAATTATAAGCATGAACTAGATGCGCTATGTGCTGGCTCCATTTTGACTTCTGGTGGGACTCCAAAGTGCCTAACATATCTAACAAGGTTCTATTGAACCTCTCAGGCTGGGGATCCCCCTGAGGATGGTACGGGGACGTACGTGACTTCTTCACCCCCAACATGGTCAGCATCTCTTTAACCAACCGACTTTCAAAATCCCTACCCTGGTCGGAGTGAATACGGGCAGGCAGCCCATAATGAATGAAGTATTTTTCCCACAGAGTCTTTGCAACAGTGGCAGCTGTCTGGTCCCTGGTAGGAAAAGCTTGAGCATATCTCGTAAAGTGGTCTGTAATGACCAATACATTACCAACATTCCGAGAGTCAGGCTCAATCGAAAGGAAGTCGATACACACCAGATCCATGAGCCCTGAACTCTGGATGTGAGAAAGAGGAGCAGCCCGCTGAGGCAACGTTTTCCGCTTGATGCAGCGCTCACACGTCTTACAGTATTTCTCTGCATCAGTCTTCATACGAGGCCAGTAAAACCGATCACGAATCAAGCTATATGACTTATCGAACCCCAAATGGCCAATATCATCATGCAGAGACTCAAAAACAAGCCTATGAAACTGCTTAGGCAATACCAACTGCCTCACACGCTGGTCGGTCTGCTTTACTGTCCTATAAAGTAGCCCTTCATCAATGGACAACTTTGGCCACTCCCTTTTCCAGATTTTCAAATCGGGGTGCCTCATCTGAATGCTACTGACAGGTGTCTTTTGTCTTACAGCATGCCAAACCTCTCCTATAACAGGATCACCTTTCTGGGCTTCTTGAAGCTCACCAGAACTGAATGTGGGCAGCTGATCAGATGCTACGGCGGATACATGACAGTACGCCTTGGGAACAGCTGACTCATGACTGCAAATCTGATCAGCCACACGGGGGAAAGAAGGGCAACCAGCTCTCTGCGTGGCCACAACCTGACAAATAGCTCGCACCCCAGGGGCCGGAATCTCTTGCCACTCATCATCAGGGGACAGACTGATGTGAGGGCGTCGCGACAGTGCATCAGCATCCGTATTCCTCCGCCCAGGCCTGTACTTCAAGCTGAAGTCGTAAGTGGATAATGCCGACAACCAGCGATGACCAGTGGCATCCAATTTGGCAGACTTAGTTATGTAAGTCAGAGGGTTGTTGTCCGTCCTGACTTCAAAGGCGGCCCCATAAAGGTAGTCATGCAGCCGATCCACTATAGCCCACTTCAAAGCTAAAAACTCCAGCTTGTGAGCTGGGTAATTCTTCTCTGAAGGGGAAAGACTGCGACTGATGAACGCCACAGGACGCAACCCGTCAACATGCTCCTGGTACAGAACACCCCCCAGACCGTCCAAGCTTGCATCCACATGCAAAACATACGGCTTTTGGGAGTCTGCAAACGCTAACACTGGTGCCTGAGTTAACCTTGACTTAAGCTCCTGAAACGCAGACTCACACTGGTCACCCCATCTGGGACCAAAGGGCTCAGAGGGCCGGAACGACGGTTTTGGATCGGCCGCCTGTGAACTAAAATTTTTCCTCTTGCCAGACGGACAGCCCTGCAACAGATCTGTTAGTGGACGGCACAAAGTTGAAAAACCCTTTACAAACCTGCGGTAATAGCCGCAGAAACCCAAAAATGACCGGAGTTCAGTGATGGTCTGTGGTCGAGGCCAAGACACAACAGCTTCTATCTTGGAGGGGTCAGTGGCCGCCTGTGAAACTATGTGCCCAACATAGTTCACAGACGTCCTCCCAAACTGACACTTATCCAAAGAAAGTTTAAGACCTTCTTCCCTCAACCTGTCCAGAACCTTAAGGAGCCGTTCCTCATGTTCCTCTACAGTGCGACCAAACACGATCAGATCGTCCAAATACACAAGAACTTCCAGAAAGTTCATGTCCCCAACAGTCCGCTCCATAACTCTCTGGAACGTGGCAGGGGCACCACAGATTCCCTGAGGCATGCGCTCAAATTGATAGAAGCCTAAAGGACAAATAAAGGCGGTCTTCTCTTTATCAGCCTCGCTCATGGGAATCTGATAGTAGCCACTTCTCAAGTCCAACACCGAGAACCACTTACTACCAGAGAGACAATGGAGGGCGTCCTCGATTCTAGGAACAGTGTACTGGTCAGGGATGGTCCGCTGGTTAAGCGTTCTGTAGTCAACACACATCCTGACCTTGCCGGACTTCTTACGCACCACTACAATGGGCGAGGCATATGGACTCCGAGACTCTGAAATGATGCCATGGTTCTGGAGCTCCAACAAATGCTGACGCACATCTTCCAGATCAGCTGGAGCTAAACGCCGAGATCGCTCCCGAAAAGACCGTGAATCATTCAAGCGGATCTCATGCTGGGTGCTTCTCGAGCAGCCTACATCCCACTCACTACAAGAAAACACTTCCTTCCTCTGAAGCATTTCCTCACAGAGGCGCTGCTTTGCCGTCTCTGGCATGGAAGAAGAGCCAAAGTCAAAAGAAGCAGAAGAGAGTTCAGTGATATTCTCAGAAGTGTTGGCTGGAATCTGTGGCACCATGTCAACAGGAAAAATGTGAGCCAGAGGACTACCTCTCTTCACAAGAACATCCTTTGAAGAAACATTCCTCACATTTACCGTGATACGACGGCACAACACCGCAGAGGACGGATGGACTTCAGGCCTAACCTCGAGCTCAGGGGCTGATGCGCCATCAGCACTAACAGGCTGGTCTACAAGGACCAAAGAGTCATGGATCTCACCAGGAAACTTGGGCAGTCCTGAGAGCTGCAGCTCCTGCCCAGGCCTTAAAACAACAGGCTTAGTTCTTGTGAACCACACTGTGCCATGCTTATCCACATCCTCCTGCGAAACACCTGTGTGCTTAATGGACTCAAAAACCTCTTTCATCACAGGGTGTATAGTCAGCGTGTTAAGAAACCCATCTCTGGCCTGTTCGCGACAAGAATGGAACAGCTTCCTCACCAAGTAAGTATTCGTGCCCACCAAAATGGCTATCCCCCCTTTCGTCTGAGGGTCAGGACACACAAGAGCCAGTGTGTCCACTACTTGAGGCACACCAGTAACCGCTTCAGTGAACTCGAGCCTAAGAGGTAAACATCCATCATATGGGTATCGATGAGAGCTCAAACCCCATATTTCAAGATTTTCCACTGACTGCAGTGCTTCAAATAGGTATTGTAAAAGCTACGATACAAGATGGTGACCTGAGAACCACTATCGAGCAGAGCTTTGGCATAAACACCCTCTATCTGCACGGGCACCTCAGCCGAGGGCCCCACTAACCCAGATGGCAGTTGTGATTGGCTGATTTTGATTGGAGGTGAACAATGAGCGGAACGTGTTTTGTGTGATGGAGCTCTGTGCCGTTCCTTCACTGAGCTCCGGGGGAGTTTTCCTGCTGCCGTGTCCTTTTAAGTAGTTTCTGATTAACCAACCTAAGGTTCTCAGAACTTGTGCACTCTCGCTTGGTGTGGCCATCAACCCCACACTTATAGCAAAAGATGCCAGGCAGGGGAGAAAATGCAGCAGACTTTGGCTGGCTCGAGGAAACAACCCTCGGGGAAACAGCCGTGAAAGTACTCTGGCTCAAAGCATGTTGCGTGACTGGCGTAGTGCTAGGAGTGACTGGGGAAGCGGTTAAAAGTCGAGTCACTAGAGACGTCAACTCCTTAACCTCTTTCCTCAAGCTATCCACCTCAGACGTCACCGGAGTCAAAGACACTTGAGGGACAGCGACAGCAGCAGTCACAGGGACCCGGGGGAACAACAGTAGTGGCAGTCACAGGAACCTTTACACTCTCTCTCGCTCCTACCCAGTGCTCCTCCTCTCTCACTGCTCGCATCAGCTGAGAAAAGGAAGGGGGATCTCTCAAGTTGTACGTCACCCGCATTCGCAGAGCCACTACATCATTGGTGAGCGCACCTTTGAATAGCTGTTCAATGTGAGCATGATTCAAGTCCGCAGCATCAATGCCTCCCCTCGAGAGAGCACGATGGAGAAGCTTGTCCAGGCGGTACAAGTAAGCTGAAAGTTTCTCTCCATCTTCCTGGAAAGCATGGCGAAATGAGGTCATAAGATCGACGCCACTCTCAGGGGACCCATAAGCAGTGTCAAGAGCAGCTAAGTAATCAGTAGCAGTAGCAGACGGACTACTGACTTTCAAGAACCTGACTATGTCTGTAGCAGGCCCATGCAAACTCTCAACGATACGCTGCCGCTTGGCAGCATCACTGCACTGCCACTCAATGATCATCTGATTAGCCTGCTCCATCCAGACCTCATAGTCTTCCTCACCTGAGGGAACAGGTCGTAAACCAGAGAAAACTCTCAATTTCCTATAGCTAGGCACTTCAACAGATGCCTGGCTACAGCGGTCAACCAGCTTGCCTATAGCAGTGACTAAGTCAACACTAATGTCAGGTTTAGGAGGCTGAGGACCCAGAACAGCCGCCTGTACATCACCCATTGACTTACCCTCCTTCTGTAACAATGCCAACAACTTGGCTTCAAAATCATCCTCTTTAGGAACAGGACTAGCAGACAGCAAGCTACTCACCACATTAATGGCCCACGGACCTGCCTCACCTACAATTCCCACTTCAGGAGGGACAGAGCTCTGATCCAACTCAGCAGACGTCTCCACTAAAATGTACAGGTGCCTACCGGTCTTATCGCCACGGCGACTAAGTATGCGAGTCCGACCTAGAACCTTGACTGTACCAAGCACACGGTTAACCACGTCATCAGTAGCCTCCATTGGCACTCGGCTAAGAATAACAGCATGAGACAAATCAACATTCTGCTCATGGCTCCACTCAACAGCCTGACTAAGGTCCATGTTAAGAGCTGCACAACAAACAGTAATAACTAAAACAAGACAAACACAGCTACCTACTCACTTTGGTAAACAGGAAAATCCCAGCGGTGCCTCCAAAATGTAACCCCTTTTTAACGAGTGCTAATCACTCAGCACAGTAAAGCTTAACTTAGTTACACTAAATAATGGCGCGACAGGATCCTGAATTCTCAGCGGTGGAATAGTGAATTGGCTGAGATTCCTGATACCATAAATATAAATGTATAGCTGTGTAGTAGGATTATAAATGGTAAATATGAATAATTATAAATACAAATTTAGTAGCGCGGTGCCTCCACTGTAAAAATACTACACTTACCTTAGGCTAGTGTATTATGCACTTCTACAGAATGTAAATAACAATGTGAAAATAATAATCAGACTAGTGAATGTAGTTAAATGAATTGCCAATACACCCTGGATATGAAGAAATATAATAATTAAATATTTATTTGATAATAGCCACGTCGTGGACGTGACAACCCAAAAGCTGACAAATGTCAGGGAGCGAACAATTCACTCAAGGGTAAAGTTACGATAAAACCGAACGTTAACGAATGGTAATGTTAAAGATTAACATATAATGCTATGTTTAGCTTGAGCTAAACAGACACCAGTGTGGAAAGAAACAAACAGTCAGCGATACATTACAAACAACATACCATATAATCACATATATGGGTGTTTCTTCAACTACGGGCACTTTTGGCCTTGTGAACTTGAGAGGGAAAAAAGTGTTCAAATCAAAATTGTCACAGTCTAGCAGGTTAATATAAATAGTCTAGTTTGATGATCCATAAGAAAACCAACTAACATTACAAGACAAATTGGTGTTTTTTGACATATTTTCCGACCGGCATTGAGCAAATGTCATTTCCATCACATTGAAATATTTGATTATTATTTTAAAATAGTATGATATACATCATTTTTGAACAGTCTAAGACCACTTTCACACATAGTTTTAACAGTTTATACCTATATTGCAATTACCATAGATTTGTGGATTAAGTAAATTAATTGTGATGAGGACCAAACACAAATCTTACATCCACCACAACCTGAAATATAATATTGGATTGGTTAGATACATTTTAGAAAATAACTACTAGTGTAATTACATTAAGTGAAACATTATCCCATAAACTATGCAGAAGTTTTTAATGAGTGATTAGAATTTTGTAAGTATTTTTAAAAAAAGGTATGAGGTGGTGGAAATGACTGGGTGCTGTGGAAATGACAATGAATGAACGTTCATATAGAAAAACAGAAGACATTTATTTTAACCCTTCTGAAACACACAATTACATTTAACAAATCCATTTAGTTTCGGAATACTTAAAAAAACACCTTAACCTTTGTCATGTCAATGCCTTGTAACATAAACTGTAAAGCATATTGAGAGCCTGTAAAGCATCTTGTGTGTGCGTGTGTGTTCGTGTGTTGTCCAGAGGGCATTTAGGGTTACCAGACAGTATGTGTGTGTGTGTGTGTGTGTGTGAGAGAGTTTATGAGTGTGTGTTTGTGTGTGTGCACGCACGCTGGAGTGTGTTTGCACATTTGTGTGTGTGCTTTTCTTTGCAAATGTGTGTGTAATACAATAATCTATTCTAATTCAAAAATTCTAATCGGTCTCTTGATGAACAATGTTTTAAAGAGAACGTTTAAAAGACACCGTAAACTATATCATATCAATTATCATATAACATGAACTGTTAAGCATCTTGAACACAAGGCCTGTGCATGCATGAGAGAACGAGAGAGAGAGCACGCGCACAGTAAGCATGGAGGTTTGTATGTTTGTTTGTGTGTTTGTGAGAGAGAGACAGTTTATGAGAGGGAGTGTGTGTGTGTGTGAGTGAGTGAGTGAGTGAGTGAGTGAGTGTGTGTGTGTGAGAGAGAGAGAAATGGTGACAATGTGATTTAAGGCCAAATCTTGCAAATTTCTTTCCAAACTGCCATCTTAATCTCCTTGTGCCGTTTTGTCACTGGTACGGGCTCAGGGATCAGACCTATTATATCCATAGGTTGGTACCAGATGACGTCATCTCTCGGTGGCCAATAAAAGCGATTGACCCCGATAGCGGTCATTGTTTTGACTTGAGCCCCACTGTACAACTCAACATCCTGAATAATACCGGGGTACACATCACCATCATAAACCACTGCACACCACTGACCGATAAGACCCTCATGCAAGTCCAAAATTGGTTGCAGACCTCCATCTTGGGAGATGGTGACAGGATGTGTACTGGTTGAGGGGGTAGCTTCATCCCATGACTGAAACCTGACTGTTTCTGGTGTGAAACAGTTGCAATCATTGGGTGCAGAGCAAAAACAACTAAGAATCCTCCATGACATTTGGCTTGGAAAATGAGAGATAATCTGCAAGGAGATTAAAAAAACAGTCTGTCAGAACTTTTAATTAGTCATAACTTGTGTTAACAAACAACAGCAAAACCATAAAATGTATAAAGAAACAACAGCAAGACCATACCTGATGAATTTTCATCGTGCCACGAATTGTCTGCAATTCAGATGGAACGTGAACATCCATTGCCTCAACGGCATCTGGCTCAATATAGAACAGCTCGGTGGCAGACTTTTGCTGCTTAAGCTCTTCAAACAGCACTTGTGCGTTTGGAATGTCCCTCCCTCTTGCAATAATATCATCTGCTCTTCTCTTCACCGCTGCTCCAATCCCATCAGCTGGGCCTTTGCCGTGGCCAGCCTCTAAGAAATTCCACGTCACCCTTTTCCAACCCATTTGATAAGGAACATTGGTGAGGAGGAAGAAATTTTTTTTGGAGCGGTATTGCGCCGTTGGTCCATCACTAACCACATGAAGTGAGGTGGCAGTGGGATGTTGCTCTCTCAAGTAAGTTAGCACTTGGGTTAGATGTGCCCATATCGCTGAGGGGTCGTGCCGAAAAGAAGAGCTGATTGAGCATAATGATTTTACATCCTTCCAGGTGTAGGCGACACCAGTATGGAGTGAGACCTGGTGATGTGAATCTCCAAAATGTACCGCCTGGACTTCACTGTTGTACTTACACTGGAAGTTCTCTGCAAAATCAATATGGAGAATGACCTCGTCCTCTCTTAAGTTTTCCTTTAGGCTACGGAGAGCTGCATACTGATGCCTGATGTTATAGACATGCTTTCCAAGTTTTTGTTTGAGATCTTTTGAAAAGTCTTCAACTAAAGTATGCAGCGTGCCCTCTTGTTTCTCCTTAACAGTGAGATGAACTGTGAATTTCTCTTTAGTTCCATCTTTCTTTTTCTTCTCTCTCTCTTCAGCTTTTGCTTTCCATGCCTGCCAAAATGTCTGGGCCCCAGGGTCAAAGGCCAAGGTTTTCAATTCTTTGTCCACACAGTTGGGACATTCTCTGTACATACACTCCTTAGTGTATGGTGAACAGCACAGAGAGACAACCAAATCTTCAATTCTACTGCTGTTGATCACTTTGTGCTGCAGCAGTTTGTCTGCCATTAACTGCAGATTGGCATGCGTCTTGCATAGGCATGTGTCTCTGTCGTTAATTGTGGGCTTTATAATCCAAAAAGGACGTTTCTTGCAGAACTCACTGTAAGAAATTTGTATGTCAGGATACTCCTTCTTAAATTTCTCATGAAGTATTTCCATGGGTTCATTAAGGAATCTCTTTTGTTTTTTCATTTTTTTCAGTGTCACAGTCTCCTTTTTACCAGTTGTTGCTCTGCTGTTCTCATCTCTCTCTAAGAAATACTTGATTTTCTCTTCTGTGTCTGTGCTGATGCTGTTTTTTTGCTTATTCCTTGTGTATGTTAGTGCTGCTGACCTCTTTTCATTATTTCTCATTCTCTTGGCTGAGAAGCCAAATTCTTTTCTAGCCATTTTCAGTAGGCGATACTTCTTGAGGATCTTTCCTGCCATTATCTTCGAAATAAGTTGTTTGTCTCTCTCGGAGGAGAGATTTTCATATCTGTCTCTCAGTTCAGCAAGAAGAGCATTATGGAAGACCAAAGTTCTTCTTAGAGTGCGTGGTGGTGTTGCCATCTGCTTTTTTGACTTGGCATTTGGGGAGTCAGCCTGCCTTACTTTCTTCATTAATCTATCATACCGTTTGCGGTACTTCTCGGCCTTCTGCAAAGCCTTCTCAAGCTTAGCATTGCTTTCATACAATGCTGCATAAACTTTTGAACGGTTTCTTAGAACCTTTTTCCTTCCCCTTTGTTTTTGAGTTAAAGGTTGGGCAGAAGGTGATGGTGAGGGTGGTGTGGGAGGTGGAGCGACATCATGTTCTGGCTGCACAGAATCTGGAGAGTTTGGTGGTGTAGTTGTAGAAAGGTAGGCCTGAACCTTAAGAGTTTTGTTCATCTTCTCCCGATAATTTCTTTGATTGGTTCTCCATTGTCTCCTTCTTTTGCGTTGTTCCCGCTTAGATAAATCTGCTATTGGCTTTGCAACCCCTCTTTCTTTTTCTCTCAGGTATCTCTCCCTGTCTCTTTTCAGCCGCTCTTCATATTTCACAGGATCCTCTTTTATTCTGTCCCTATAGGCCTGAGACCTCTCTGCAGTGGACTTCCGTGGCATCTAAAAAATAGTTGAAAATGCATTTCAACAAATATGCATTTGAATAAATACATTACCATTGTACATTTCAATAAATAAATTACTTATATGTAGCCACAAAATCTATGAATTGCACCTTGTAAACATAAATGTCATTTCCACCTCACTTTTGTCATTTCCACCCAAGAAGGGAATGTGTTGGAAATTACGGAGGTGGAAATGACAATCCTACAGTTTTTTTTAAAAAAATCCAAACTAGCATCACAGATTAGCTATGAATTGGTGTCTAGCATTTCATGCATACAAAATACATCTATTTATGTTAAAAAATCTATTTATTTACAAACTCAATTGATGTTACGCCATGTTTGGAAATGACATACAATAAAAATATTTTCATTTCAAGCAATATTTACCTTGAGTTTTCTTCAAAAGTTGATGAAGAAATTCAAAATCTCCTCCACATCAGACATGTGCTGTGAGGTCACTGTTCATCTCCATAGAAACCGCTCAAACAATTTTTCATAAAAACTTTTTAAAGGGACATTACAGTGTTGTGGTGGAAATGATGGCAATACTGTGGGACAACTACATTTTGTATAAAAAATCACATTTATAGTTGTCTGACCTTAAATACCACAATTATGTTTTGATCCATTTACTGATACTTTATTCAGTCACATTAAAATAAATTAGATAAATAATTTTTTGACACTTCATTTTTATTATTGAAGATCAAAAGTCTGGGTGTGGGACAAGCACATAACAGCAATATTTGCATCTAAAAAGATGTTGAAAAAGGTGAAAAAATCATTGTAGACTATTGGTAAAAAGTTCCTAAAGTACTTTTATTGTAAAGTTAACAATGGCAGTGTGAATTTTCCAAAATTAAAGGTTTTTTATGAAATATGATCAAAGGACATGAAAGTGCCCGTAGTCTAAGAATTGCCCATATACACAATATAGTATTGACCCCATACTTATTAAAATAAAGATAGCCCCAACCCCCCTTTTCGCTGGCCGTTGGAGCTCGGTGGTGCACAAGTGGCAGCTCTATGAGCTTGTGACACCGTCACATTAATTTAAGTGTTCCTTAAAGATTAGTATTGCACAGTACATATTGCCTCGAGTTCATATAATGTTTATGTATGAGGAATGATATTCTTATGTATACCTGTGTAATATATTTATTATTCACTGTGGTTTTGGTAAGAATGTGGGGTGTTTCTTTAAGGCCTCGGCCGCCCGCGATTCCTATGACCGCGCACCCAAGCTTACTTAGGTGGGTGCGTCGGGTGTGTGGGGCGGTCCGTGGAGAGATTCAGCAAGTGCGGATGTGTTTGAATGCGTGGCGCCAGTATTATTTGCTGCAGCTACAGAGAGTTAAAGCTAGTCAGTTTGGTTTGAAAACTCTTCAAACGCTACTTTAAGAGACGGCTTTAATAGCCAGAGAACAAAACATTATACTGCATAGACTGTTGTCTCGTACGCGCGTCTCCAGCAAGAGGACGTGCCTGGACCCAAACTTCAACTTCGTGCATTAACGTTGCCCGACGTTCTACGGATCTGGTGAGATCTATCTCGTTTTGGTATTTTTTGGCGTGGTATACCACCGGATCAGCGCTCGACTTTTTGCCTTTTTCGTTGTGGATCATTTATTTTTCGCTGCGTTCCGACAGAGGATTATTTTCGCGGCCTACCTGTTTCCTGGTTGGAATATAAAGACTGTAGCGCGATCCTGGGAAAGACCTGTAGTTTTTCCTTTAGTTTGGACTTTTAGTTTAATTTTGTGGACTGAGACAAGGGGGGTGATTCAAGTAATGTGTGGGTGCACGGAATAATTGGTGCATTGATAAATATACCGCGCTACGCGCGTCATTCAAATGAACTGTTTGGTGCGTCTTTTTTTGTTTGTGTTCAGCGCCGTCTGACATTTGTTTGTTGCTGTGTGCTTTATGAACGGCCTTACACATGCTGTTATGCATATATGGTTAGTTAAGAAGAAAAAAGCATTTGTGACAGTATTGAAGTGTTTTGTCATTGTCGATTACTACCTTCATTCCCAAGAACCCCTTGTGCGTTTACAGTAACACAGCCGTTTAAAAATAACGTTAAAGGGCTGATTGTTACAGATGGTGGCCCGTACGGGGAAGGAAATGTAATTTTTTGACTTTGCTTTATTGTTACTGTAGTGCTGTGAATATTGTCTGCTGTTGTTAACTGGTAATTATATCCTGTATCTTGCTGAACACACAAAAAGCAATAATTGTATACACACTATACTGCTTTGCCTTGAAATTAAGCACTGTTTATTGGGAAAAAGGGGATATGTATCAAGCAAGTGGTCCAGCTCTAATTGAGCTTGACGAATTCCAGGACGAAATCTCTGAGCATGGCACCAGGGCTTCTACACCTGCATCAGGGCATGGGCCTAGTGAACCGCACCATGAACCAAGGGGAGATGCATGGGTCACTAGAAGAAATCCTGTGGGGGAAGTAACATCACTAATTAGTTCACTTTACCTATCCGACCCAGAAGAGAATGAACAAAGCATTGGAGATGAGGGAAACACATCTTACCTCACACTTCCTGCTCTCACAGCCATTACCACTGACTTAGGTTCAGTCATGGACAGATTAGATACACTGGAGACTGACTTCAGAGATTCTGTTAATAGTGCCTTGAACAGAGAAGCAGGTATAAGGAGTTATGGGGACCGAAGTGTTGAGGCGCTTGAGCAATGCATGATAACAACACTGAAGCAGTTTGAGGAAAAATTAGTGGAGTGCTTACAAAGGCGTGATGAAAAATGGAAAGCAGAAATTGAACGGCTGAAGCGCGCTAGCCTTGTTGCTCTCCCGAGGCCTTATCCACGCACGGGAGCTACTATTCTTCCCCCTCATAGCCGCTCCACTCCTGCTCAAGTTTCCTATGGTGTTCCATTGGCACCTAGTTCCTCCAGTGCATTCACACAAACACAGGCTTCTCTTAGCACGGCAGGGCCTATTATGACCCCGTCTATCAGTGGCATAACTCCTCTTCTCACCAACATGACCACTCCTGACGTGGCAGCTAGTTCTGACAGTGCTGTGCAGCCCTCTACTCATGTTCAAGAGCTCATTCCAAGCCAACCAGCTCATGGTGTGGTAGATGCCCAGCTTCAGACGCCCTTCATGGGAGCACTGTCTCAGCCACCTACACAGCCTTTTACACTAAGCACGAGCCTCTCACCTCTTTTGAGTGCTTCAGGTAGCCAACCCACCCTCAGACCCGCTGTGGTTTATTCCAGGCCGGCTATACAGATGGAGTTTCCTTCTTTTAGTGGGTCCAGGGAAGTGGCCGATGTTCTTAATTTTGTTGATCGCTGCGAAACGTTTTTTGCAGTGCGGCCATTGTCTGATGCAGAGCTGATAGGCGCCCTGTCCAACACGCTTAAAGGGCCAGCACATAGCTGGTGGATGGTGGCGAAAAACCATGTGCACAACTGGCCTGAGTTTAAGAATGCCTTTAAGGATGCCTTCCTCCCTCCTGATTACCTCACCGAGGTAGAAGAAAAGCTACGGGACATGGTACAGTTGCCAGATCAGTGTCTGAGGGATTTTGCTTACGACTACCGTGCTCTTTGTCTGCGGTGGAAACCGGACATCACAGAGACCGAGTTGGTGCGCAAGATCCTAAACAACTGCAACCCTCGAATAGCTGGCTGTCTCCGGGGCACCGTCACAAACGTGGACCAGCTGGTTCAGATTGGCACCCTGGTGGAGAAAGACTGCAGCTCATCTAAAGAGTACTGGGGAAAGGTGGACCAGCAAAAGGCCAAGGAGAAGGGCTTAAAGAAGACCCAGGACAAGGGGCCTTCTAGGGATGCAAAGAAATCTGCTGATGTGGTGGCAGTAGTGCAGCTGGGACGGAAGCCTCCAGTGGTACTCCTCCATGTCCCAATTGGAGTGAGGGGAAAGCAGTGCCATGCTGTGTTTGACACTGGATGCACCTACTCACTCATGCAGCAGAGTGTCTGGCTGGAGCTGGCTCGTGACGGTGAGCGTCTGAAGCCGAGTGATAACCAAAGCTTTGCCCTGGCCGATGGAAAGACTTATGGTGCTGTGGGGAAGACACAGATTTTGTACACCTGGCATGAGGTGATATGGTCTCTGGAGACATTTATCATGGCTGACGACCACCTGGCTTTCCCGATCATCCTAGGCTTGGACTTTCTCAGCAAAACCTCCACCATCATCAATATGGGAGACCAGACCTATGGAGTGAAGGGACCCAGGGCCTATACTTTCCATCCTTTTCTGTCTCACCCGCTAGAGGGAACATTGAGGCAGGAGCCTGAAGCTCGTTCCAATGCCAGCCTATATGTAGCTGTTCCCGGCCCAGGCTCATTGGGTCCATTCCCATCATTGAAAGTGGCGCCTCCTGTTTTTCCAAACCACCCTCCAGAGGTCAGGGAACTGTTCCAGGCCTGGCCCATGGTATGCTCTGGGACACTAGGCAAGACCAGAGTTGAGGAACACCGGATCTTCACCACTGACGAGGTGCCTGTCCGCTGCAGGGCATACCGGGTGTCGCCCTTCAAGCGGCAGATCATCGCTGACCATGTGGAGCAGATGCTCAAGGATGGCATTATTGAGCCATCACAGGCTGCCTGGGGTGCTCCGGTGGTCTTAGTCAAGAAGCCAGATGGCTCCATTCGATTTTGTGTGGATTTTCGGCGTCTCAATGCCAAAACCCATCCAGATGCCTACCCCATGCCTCTGATCCACGAGCTACTGGAGTCTATGCATGGTGCAGCAGTCTTCAGCACCCTTGACCTGAAATCCGGCTATTGGCAGGTCGCCATGTCCGCAGACAGTAAGGCCAAGACGGCCGTGATAACACCTATGGGCCTCTACCAGTTCAGGTGTATGCCATTTGGGCTCATGAATGCCGGAGCCACGTTTCAGCGGTTAATGGAGAAGGTCCTGGGGGAGCTTAGAGGGAAGATCTGCTGTGTATACATTGACGATGTCATAGTTTTTTCACCTACGCCTGAACAACATCTCCGGGATCTGCACGCCGTCCTAGGGAAGCTTCATAAGGCTGGACTGACCCTTAACCTTAAAAAGTGTGCCTTTTTCCGGCAGGAGTTGAAGTTCTTGGGCCATGTAGTCTCGGACAAGGGCGTGCAGGTGGATCCAGAAAAGACTCTGGCAGTGACCATGTATCCACCACCCACTAACATCAAGACTCTCCAGCGTTTCTTAGGCCTTGTGGGGTGGTATCACAAGTTTATTGACCATTTTGCTGACCTGGCTGCCCCATTGAATCGGCTGAAGAGAAAGGATGTGGAGTGGGTCTGGTCAGAGGAATGTCAGCACAGTTTTGATCAGCTGAAGAAGGCACTGGTGGATGCACCTATCCTCATGCAGCCTGACACCTCCCTGCCGTTTGAAGTCCACACGGATGCCAGTGATGTGGGTTTGGGGGCTGTGCTGGTGCAGAAAACCGCTGAAGGGGAGATGGTGATCGCCTACGCATCCAGGGGGTTGCGTGGTGCAGAGTGCAATTACTCCACCTCTGAAAAGGAGTGTCTTGCAGTCGTCTGGGCGGTTGAGAAGTGGAGGCACTACCTTGAGGGGGTGGAGTTCACCATACACACCGACCATGCCGCCTTGACCTGGGCCTTCAATTGTCCGAAAACCTCCTCTCGCCTGACTCGCTGGATCCTGCGACTCCAACAGTTTAAATTCAAAGTCCAGTACAGGAAAGGCCTCCATAACATCGTGCCTGATGCCCTGTCCCGAGCTGTTACACCTCCCTCTTCAGCTGCAGTCTGTGTTTTGGCGAATGCCTCCGACTCCTCCGATCTGCCCTCTTCCCTGACTGAAATAGGGAAGGCACAAGAAGAGGATTCAGAGGTCATAGACCTAGCAAAAGAGGCAGACACCCTTAGTAGGCCGGAAAGGATAGGCTTCACAAAGTTGCAAGGCCTCCTGTATCGACGGTCGCCTGTGAAGGAAGGGGGGGAAAAATATCAGCTGGTCGTCCCAAAGTCTCTTGTGCCTGTCTTTCTGGCCTACTTCCATGATCATCCTCTGAGTGGGCATCTGGGCAGGCTGAAAACACTCCTGAGGATCCTTGAGGTAGCCTGGTGGCCATCCATTCGCAAAGACGTTTGGAATCACGTCAAGGTCTGTACCATCTGCCAAGTCTACAAGGCTGAAAATCAGAAGCCGGCTGGCCTCATGCAGCCTACTCCAGTGGAGGACCCTTGGGAAAAGCTGGGGATGGACCTCATGGGGCCCTTTCCCCGCAGCAAAAAAGGCAACACCTTCCTTCTCGTCCTGGTGGATTATTTCACCAAATGGGTGGAGGTGTTTCCTTTAAAAGATGGCAAGGCACACCGCATTGTGTCCATCTTGAAAGATGAAATCTTCACCCGCTTTGGTGTCCCACGGGAGTTGGTTTCTGACCGGGGGCCGCAGTTCACTGGACAAGAAATGGCTAACCTCTGCAAGACCTGGGGAGTGACGCAGAAATTCACCACCAGTTATCACCCCCAAGCCAACCTCACTGAGCGGTCCAACCGGTCCATCAAGACAATGATTGCGTCTTACGTGGGGGACCAACATAAGAACTGGGACCAGTGGATCAGGGAGTTCCGTTTCGCCATCAATGCTGCCCATCATGAAACCACAGGCCGCACTCCTGCAGAGCTGGCGCTCAGAAGGACCCTGAAGGGTCCACTGGAGAGACTCATCAGTTCACCTCCTACGCCACACCAGTCGCCATACACCCTCCTGGAGAGGCAAAAACAAATGAATGAACAAATCAAGAAGAGAGTTGAGGCGTGTCAGTCCAGACAAGCCAGGTATTACAATACCCACAGGAGAGGTGCACAACTCCTGCCGGGAGACCTGGTCTGGGTCCGTACTCACCCGCTCTCTAAAGCATCAGAAAACTTCTCATCGAAGCTTGCGCCCAAGTGGTCAGGTCCAGCTACTGTGATGAGAAAACTAGGCCCCATCAATTACCGTATACAGTGGAATGACCAGAACAAAAAGATTGACACTGTTAATGTGGTCAACCTGAAGCCCTACTTCGGGGTTCAGGCCCCGATGCCTCCGGCTGGGGGGGGGGGATCTGTGACACCGTCACATTAATTTAAGTGTTCCTTAAAGATTAGTATTGCACAGTACATATTGCCTCGAGTTCATATAATGTTTATGTATGAGGAATGATATTCTTATGTATACCTGTGTAATATATTTATTATTCACTGTGGTTTTGGTAAGAATGTGGGGTGTTTCTTTAAGGCCTCGGCCGCCCGCGATTCCTATGACCGCGCACCCAAGCTTACTTAGGTGGGTGCGTCGGGTGTGTGGGGCGGTCCGTGGAGAGATTCAGCAAGTGCGGATGTGTTTGAATGCGTGGCGCCAGTATTATTTGCTGCAGCTACAGAGAGTTAAAGCTAGTCAGTTTGGTTTGAAAACTCTTCAAACGCTACTTTAAGAGACGGCTTTAATAGCCAGAGAACAAAACATTATACTGCATAGACTGTTGTCTCGTACGCGCGTCTCCAGCAAGAGGACGTGCCTGGACCCAAACTTCAACTTCGTGCATTAACGTTGCCCGACGTTCTACGGATCTGGTGAGATCTATCTCGTTTTGGTATTTTTTGGCGTGGTATACCACCGGATCAGCGCTCGACTTTTTGCCTTTTTCGTTGTGGATCATTTATTTTTCGCTGCGTTCCGACAGAGGATTATTTTCGCGGCCTACCTGTTTCCTGGTTGGAATCTAAAGACTGTAGCGCGATCCTGGGAAGGTTTTCTTTAGTTTGGACTTTTAGTTTAATTTTGTGGACTGAGACAAGGGGGGTGATTCAAGTAATGTGTGGGTGCACGGAATAATTGGTGCATTGATAAATATACCGCGCTACGCGCGCAGGACAGCAACCGCTGAACGGCCCTCCAACTTGCCGGTGATCCAAACGAGAACGAGGGAACGTGTGTGTGTGTGTCAGTGTAAGTGTGGGTTCAAGTTACTCACGATCCACCGTCCCGACCTGGCGAATCAGCTCGCAGCTGACCCTGGGGTGGATTACTGCTCAGTCGTCCTCAAGCTAGCTGTTAGCAGTCGCAGCCAGTGGTGGCTCTCTGGTGGGCCCAGCACCAGAGAACAGAATGCGCCCCTGCAGCGTTGGCTAGCGGCAGTGAGATGCGACCTCAAACAAGGATCCTCGACGTCAGCAGTGTAGCGGCAGGAGATGTCCGTGAAGGTTGTCGACCTCCGGTGGGCCCAGCACCGGAGGAAGAAAACGAGTCCCGACAAGTATCAGGCCAGTCCCTGAGGTGAATTAGCTAAGGCGGCAGCAGCTATCTGCCCCCTAGCTAGCCGTCTGCCTTAGCTTGCCAACAGCCCAAAAAACGCGAGCTTCTAAATGTCAACACTGCCTCAACACAGCAGTGGACAGAATAACAGTGATCCTGAGACCTCCGACAAAACGTGATATACCGATACAGATCGCAGTGGGCATAGCACTACACACCAGAATGGCATTGATGGAGTAGCCTATCAAAAGCGGGACTTCGCTCCTCTCAACTCTGACTGGGACTCAACTCTCCGCTCCTCTCCTGAGGCGTTTCGAATGTTCAGAGCTCCCCATTTCGCGGGCATTAAACATTTATAAATTATCATTGCACGATATAAAATTCAAATAAAAACACAGAGAACAAACAAATCTGATTGGTTCACACACAGAATGTAGTAAATCACAGTAGTAAGTAAGTGACAAAGCATTCTGGTACATGGAGTAAATACAGTACAGGTTATTAAATTGTCAGCTTTTACAGGTGCTTACATATGTCCCTTGGGTGATCCTACGTTATCCTGGAAGATTACTCCAAGAAATCTCAAACGGGAAGTGAATTTTTAAAGAAATTGAAAAAAGTCTGCACTGCCTATCCACACAATTGGCAGCTATTTCAAAGGCCACCTAAACAACCTCCTAAAAGCATGAAATTAGGTATAAGTGTCCTAGATATGTTTCTGTTTTAAGCAGACAATACGGCTACACTATGGCTATATCCACCAATTGTCTCAAGGATACTATAAACACAGACACTCAAGCACCTCAAGCAGACCTCATAAAAAACATACTGTAGCAATCTCACCCTCAGACAAGATTCACCTTTGGCCAAGACGACCATTTATTGGAACAGGAAGACTCAAACGAACACAGACAACTACATAGGGCAACACAGGGGTAGTCTCAGCTGCACATGTAACACACGACAAGGGTTCACCACACACATCAACACGAGGATAAGCACATGAGGTACAACTAAAGAGACTAACACGCTAACAAATACACAACATGCTAAACGTAACTACAACTATTATAATCGACATTACACCTTATAGCATTCACTCGCACTGCATTCTGGGAGACACTCATTCAACATTAGACATCCACCGACGCTACAATACAATTAAGCACACATGTCCCCTGCAACTTCTTAAGACACAGCAAAACACCACACTAGATTACATTAGTCCTAGTCTACATACTGCATATTTAGATCTATTCACATGCTCTGGCACATTGGCATAATACTGTGCAAGGCAACCCAGCATCCTGGCATCGGCAATTTCGAGAGCCGAGAGGATCACCTTTGCTGCCACATTTAAGAGGTTCTCTACATACTTTGGCTGCCTCTGGTAAAAGTGTCCATAAAGGTGTCCAAAAATCATCTAATTTGGTCCATCCATATTTTTCAGGAGAAGGCACTGACTGGGTAGCCTGCAGACCTTTGGACCAAATGCTAGCTTGGTACACTGCTCTATTTGAATGCTGTATCAGTGCAGCCTGTGTGGGAGGAATATTTTTCATTGAGAGACATATTTGAGAAAACAAGTCCTTCCTGAGATCATTGACTTTTTCAAGATCCGTTTTCTTATCGTAAAGAACACAAGTGTACTTCTCCAGCAATGCAAACATGTTTGATTCCTGGCTAAGCAGTTGAAAAGGATTTGCTGTCAGCAATGAAGGCATAGGCGGACTGGCCATCTGGCATACCGGGCATTTTCCCGGTGGGCCGACGCACCTTTTGGGCCGATAGAATAGGCTATATAATTATTATTTTGGCCAACGATCGGCCCAAAGGAAGGACAATCAGCGGCCCATTGGTTACATTTCTATTGACACTGGACTGATCCAATAACAGCTCACGTCAGGCCCCACCCCTCCCATTTTGGCTCAGAGCCAGGATTCTGTGAGCGCATCAAAAGTTAATCGAAGTTGCCTACACGAAATTGCGGCGGGTGCCGGTAGTGACAATTGTGCAAAATTAACACCAATGTAGAAGATTCAAAAATACAATATTGCAAGTAGGCTAGCATGTCAGTAACATGTTGAAGTTCGTTGAGTTTGAACGAGGATGTAAGCAAGCATACAGAGCAGAGGGACAGTACAGATGGTGGAGAGCGCTAGCCTATTGAGGCTACATGATAAGAACTCACTCACTGGTGGAGCAGGTAGGCTACGTGTGACATGCCATGCTGACGATGATGATTATGATGACTTATTAATTGCGATAATGTAATGATATGGTAATGATAACATAGTAAGGCCGTGCTGTGATTACAATAACAAATAGCGCAACTTAAATTTTCTAAATTAATGATTTGCAAACCCGGACAGCAAAAGAGTGTCAAATCGACGTTAATTGTTGGTCAGATTGATAAGTTTCCGTCAGACACCCAAAATTCAACATAGATGGCATGAGTGGTGGTTGGTCTCTCAAAGTAGAGAAGGTTTCTATCTTGAAAGGGTTATCATGAGACTCATAAAATCATAAAAGACTGTAGACTGACGGAAATGTAAGCTACAAAACGTAAAGTCATGCACAAGCCAACTAAGCTATAACCTATACGATAGGCTACTGGAACAGATAATTAGTTCATGTAGCTATACTGTTCCAAAATGTACCAGCAATGTAGGTAGGTAGTATAGCCTACAGGAATAAAATATTTCCAGCCCTGTTTATTTCATGTTGTTTCAGTTGTCCTACAGTGATAACTGGTATAAATTACGTTAATGTCTACGACAATCTGGGTAATTTAACTCTTTACACATAGGCTTCAGTATTTTTTGGTGCTGCTGTCAATTGAGCATTGTATAGTTTGAAATGATACTTTGAATTCAAGCAGAAACTCTTCTTTAACAATTGCTTGTATAGCCTACTTGAATATGGAGATCATGTGCTCCATGCCTACCTCTGATCAGTCAGAGTGAGGCCTACAAAAGAGTGTCAAATCGACGTTAATTGTTGGTCAGATTGATCAGTTTCCGTCAGACACCCAAAATTCAACATAGATGGCATGAGTGGTGGTTGGTCTCTCAAAGTAGAGAAGGTTTCTATCTTGAAAGGGTTATCATGAGACTCATAAAATCATAAAAGACTGTAGACTGATGGAAATGTAAGCTACAAAACGTAAAGTCATGCACAAGCCAACTAAGCTATAACCTATACGATAGGCTACTGGAACAGATAATTAGTTCATGTAGCTATACTGTTCCAAAATGTACCAGCAATGTAGGTAGGTAGTATAGCCTACAGGAATAAAATATTTCCAGCCCTGTTTATTTCATGTTGTTTCAGTTGTCCTACAGTGATAACTGGTATAAATTACGTTAATGTCTACGACAATCTGGGTAATTACACATAGGCTTCAGTATTTTTTGGTGCTGCTGTCAATTGAGCATTGTATAGTTTGAAATGATACTTTGAATTCAAGCAGAAACTCTTCTTTAACAATTGCTTGTATAGCCTACTTGAATATGGAGATCATGTGCTCCATGCCTACCTCTGATCAGTCAGAGTGAGGCCTACATCACTTTCAGTGCTCCATGACAGTTGAAAATATACATATTCAAGGGTAACGCAAAGGTTCTGTATTTAATTAGGTGTGCCCGACCAATTATTAAGTGATTCTTCCAAAAGTTTTAAAAAATATTTATGTTATGCATACATAAATAATTAACTTCTCAGATGAGGATTCATTTGGGGAGTCATGTCATTCTGACCATTTTAAGCCTATTTTCCCCCCTTTAAAGCTGTATAAAAGGCATATAAGATTATTTTCATGGGTTATCTTGCACATATTATTTGTTAACCATCTCTATATATATCAAATGTAAAATAATAAAGTAGCAGAATAAACCATGATGCCCAACTATGTAATGTTTTATTATCTTTAGGTCGTTTTAGGCGACCATCTTGGATTTTCCCATAAAAAATGACCTAAATGAACCAGACATTTTGGGCACCCCTTCTCAAATGATGAGATACATCATAAAGAGTATCTGTACCAATTTTGGTGCTTCTATCCACCGCGTAACGATTAGGGCCTTTTTTGTTGATAATCCCCCCTACTATGAGGCCACCACTTACAGTTGGTTATGTGTTCCATACTCACATACTCGTCCTACCTTTGGACTACTTGCATCTGCTTACCCTACTTCAATGCTCTCTCATTTTGGCAACATATTGACATAAACAAGATCAAATTATCACCAATTAACAACTAATGTTAATGTCACATTCACTTTGGAAGTAATATTGGTTGTTTGCATTTCACACGAATCGTCATCAAACAACTACTTTACAAGGACAAGACCACGGTGCCCTCTCTCTTTCTCTCTCTCTCACTACACACACACACACCATTAGATCTTGCCTTATTTGGGTCAACTTAATTCCTACTCCAACCTCTACAGATTATATAATTGTGTGTAAACATTTAGTTACACCCCAGAAATCAATGGCATTAGGGGCAACCCTGGCTCAGGAGGTAGACAAACCGCGTTCCACACTAAGACACTTATCTCTGTCCAAGTGTCTGTGAGCAAGACACTAAACCCCAAACTGCCCCTATCTGGCAGGTTGGCTCCTTGCTTGGCCATCTGTGTGAGGGATGACATTGTGAGTGTGTAGAGTAGAAAAGTCCTCCATTTAATATTTTAGATTTTCTTTTCAAGTTCTGTATCTGTATATTCATGGTTGTCTTCTCTGTAAAGAAAAGATTTCATTGAAACCAACAAATCTGGGAATGGTTTGTGCCATGAGCCATGTTATGACAAAACGTTTGGGAGGAGCCTTTCGCCTACCCTAGTGCCATCTTATGAAGTGAGAATTTAATATTTGTCATCTTTCCATGGCACCGCACAATCACCTGATTGAGTCACATCTACTTCTTTCTGTGTTGATCTAGGTAAGCCAGATTTTTTGGCAACTTTGTGAATATTTGGCTTATATGGTTTCCAAGAATACTTTTCTTACTATTAGTTGAAAAACAGTTAATCATAGCTCAAACTATTGCAGTAAAGCTTTTTCAAAGCCTGTAGAGGATAATGCACCAAATGAAAGGTTGGAGTTACATTTCACACTCCAGTATGGGCAAGGCAGCAGTAGTAGTATTGATATAATAGCTGAATAAAGGATACTTTATTTAGAAAATTATCTGGCCAAGAAATGTGTGATGCTGTGCTGTGTCTGAATTGTTGAATTTATTATTTCAATCCTTACAATCCATTGTGTGTTCGTCTGACTAATATGTTATGGTATGTAGCATGGTATTGGTTCAACTTGTAGCCAGTATAAGACAAGCATAACGCCTAGTGACATAAAATAACATACCCGCAGGATGCTGAACATTTTGTGGCACGCCTCATTTATGGGTCTTTCTTTTTTTGACTAATTTTACATTGTAGTACAAAACAAATGTATCAAAGTGAAATGCTTTATATTTTAGTTTCTTAAAAATCAGTCAACTGTTTACTGGCATATTACACTAGTAATGGTTTTCCAACAATCCTGAAGTTTTGCTATACAAAGAATGTACAACTAGTTAAGAAAAAGACATATTAATGAGTTGGTGTTTCTTAACATTTGACTTACAGCCAAATTCTTTCCTGATTTACAAGTATACCTAGATACATTCTTATACCCATGACAATTTAGAGGAATATAGAATGCTGAAATCTCTACAAAATACAATTTCAAAGAATGTGTTTACTGTAGGGTTATTGTCCCTTCATGCATCATAGAATGATACACATTTCACAGTTTGTCCTTCACACTTTACTGATAACACATGGGGGGATATTGATAGGAAAATGTATTTGTGTTGAGTCAGGATACATGTGACGAGAAAACTGAAATAATGTTGCTTCTCTAAGAGCAAATCTTCACTTGTCTACCATGCAGGTCAAGGCCGTAGCCATGGAGTCAAGGGGTTTTGTATCTTTTATACAATAATAGCTAATGGGTTAATAGCTCATTCTATCTAATGGGATTGAGAAACCATATGAACATTAATCTATGCATTGTTCTAGGAAAATCTGGATATTGTGACCAAAGTTGAGCCGGTTATAATATTTGTTATGTATAATTATAATTTCATAATTTTATTTAAAAACCTGGGTGTACACCATTTGCATGTTTGCACAGCCCTTTCTTTTATCCTTGTGGGCAATTTTAGCATATTTGAATATTGGGGAGGGAGTGGGAGGCATATCCTCCTCAAAGTATATTATGATTATGACACTTGGGTTGGGTATACAGTATTAATACCAGACCAGATCCCCTTGCTTCTACATGTGTGAAACCATGAACCATCACATCATGTGTGTAGAACCACTCAGTTGTCCCAAACTACAGTATAAGGTCATATAATCATGTACATTCTCTCAGCTTGTCTCTTCACAAGCCACCACAATGAGAGTGCAGATGCTACATGTCTATGAATGTGTGCACTTCTGTTTTGCAGTTCTGGCAGAATATTCTATGTGAGTGTTACTATGTGTGTGTGTGGTGTGTCCTTGACACTTCTCAGTCTGCACCCTCATTAAGATTACAGAGTTTCTTTGTTGTTTTAAAGGAATGCTCAGTGGTATCCTGCAAATCTTCACGTTAGTTCAATATCCATGTGCATTCCCTTTGAGATCATCTTGTACCATACCTTGAATTTTTCCCTTGTTGAGAGTTGCTTTGGTTAAAAGGCATCACCCAAATATAATGTAATCTTAATCTCATCACTGACCCCACATTTTATTCTGCACCAATCGCTACTTGTTTGGTGCATATATTGCATTTATATATGTACATATTTTACAGTGCTGTGTTATTTCCTTGCAGATGATGTGTTACTCTGGATTCACAGATACAATAACTAGTTCATAAGAAAGGAGTGAGGCATCAAAATGAGTCACCCTGGAGACACTAGAAAAGCCTCAATAAAGAGTCTTTATCAAGGTGATCAGAATACCTTTGACAATGATGACGTAAAAATGAAGGAGGGTCTGGTCACAAACAGGTAAGATGATGAAAGATATTGCAGACATTGCAAAAACCTGTAGGGGGTGCATACTGAGGAATCTTGAGCCTTTACTGTGTAGCTACAACATTGTAGTGTTAGAGAAGGTTAGCACCCTAGCATTTTTGATAATATTGTTGGTGATTATTGGTGCAGTGAAAGCCTTATACATTGTCAATGGGCTGACCTGGGAAGGAGAGATGGGTAAATCGGCCCTCCACATGATCACAACTAATTAAAAACACTTACACAAGTAGATTGTCATTCAAAATAGCATCTCTCAAAAAAGTGGAAAATTGTTACATAATGTTGAAATCTACCATTGTTTACATTTCCTGAATCCCTGAATTTCTGGGATTTTCAAACTGTTTGTTTCCAGCAGCATTCATCATGCAAGACCACCTCTATTAGTTACCAGTGTGATGTCCATGCAGAGTGATTGGTCAATGGAAGAACCTCTTACATTTGAAGGGGAATTTAGACAAGCCACAGGGTATTCTGCATCTTCTATATAATTTGAACACCTGAAGGTTTTGTAAAAGCGTTATTCCAGATATATCCCTTACAAAAATTAAATATTTGCAGCAAACTTGTGGGTGATTTGTGGGAAACAAATGAGTTCACTAGGAGTGCACAGAAGTTTGCCAATGTTGGCCGCTAGAGACAAACTTCCAGTAAAGTTGGCAACAATAAGAAGTTTGCCACTAATGGCAATTGTTTTCGCCAGTGATTTGCCACCATACTTAGCCAATAACGTCAAACTTCCAGTGAACTTCTGGTGACAAACCTAATTTGCATTGCACATTGCTGCAACATTGCCTAAAGTTAACTGTTTGCCAGAAACCTAATTTGCATGTAAATATATGACCTTGCTGCAAATTTGCGGCAACTGTTCGCCAGAAACCTGAATTTTTTGTAAGGGATGTCAATGAAATTTGTGACAATATATATTTTCATTACTATGTGATTGATTTTGTCTTAAGGGCTCAACATGCTTCTGCGTCAACTCCGCGGTGTAGCTACACCGCCACTCCTACGGTGTCGTGACCATTTTATGGTTCTGCGTCTGGTTGCTTTGCATCGCGGTGCATTTCACTGCCATAACGCTCGGTGACGCATGTGTCTGTGTCGCTCACCACCGAAACCATAGACTGTATGACCGAAATCAGAATGGCAAACCCCATAGACTGTCGTGCTAAAATATTCATTTTATTTGTTTGGCCTTTTCTTGCTTAGATTTTGTAAAACGTATTGAGAAAGACATAGTAAAATCCATTGACCTAGTTACAAATAAGCACACACATCTCAAGTCTCACATTCAGGGCTCACATTCAGACCAAGCCCTCTGAATCTCGATAGTGCTTTTCGACTTCAAGGCACCTAACCTTAACCCGGACCCTTGTCTAATGCCTTTCATGCAACGCTGCCTGGAAGATGGCATTGGGGGTTTAAAACACCATAAAACTGAATATATTCCCTGAATATAATGCTAGTGTGATTTGTTTAATTAAAGGTGCTCTAAGCGATGGTACGTGTTTTTTAGGCTAAAACATGTCATGTCACTTACTGCAAACACCACCTAACCAACCACTAGCTGTCTGTGTCCTGAATGGACAGCCCAGGCTCCAAAAGCGGCAACAAAAACAACCTGGGCAAACCTAGCCAATAAAAAT
Source organism: Alosa pseudoharengus (assembly GCF_046254945.1). NCBI lineage: Eukaryota > Metazoa > Chordata > Actinopteri > Clupeiformes > Clupeidae > Alosa > Alosa pseudoharengus. The sequence continues at coordinate 600,267 of NW_027468704.1, read as the reverse complement.
AACAAACTGTTCCAGCAAATCACAGATGAGATGCGGGTTAAGGAGAGTTTCAATTACACGGGAGCAGCACGGGAGGGAGGGGGAGGAAGTAGCAAGCTATAGCTCTCTGTTTTGCTTGAAAGTCAACAGAAGTGACATTGCCCAGCATCGCTTAGAGCACCTTTAAATATTTGCAGACTGAGTTACGGTTTCACAATAATGCCAACGTTGCGTTGGTCTTTGTTTGCATTGAAAGCAATATCCATTACCAATGAGGCATCAGTTATGCACTATGGGATAGTTTAATGGTCATGACATCTCAGTCCACCATTACATACAAAATATTACATTTTATGTTATGTACAGTGTAAAGCATGATGTGGATTAAGAAAAGCATTGTAATAAGTTCTCGTTGTCGTAGTGCCTGCACTGATGGACCCAGAGGTGTGGTCTGCAGTTTGTCCAAAGAGGGCTTTCAAGTTCTGTCTGACCTGCATGGACTCCTTCTGTGAGCGCCATGTGAGTGATCACTACACTGCTCCAGATCTGCAGAAACACAAGCTGGTAGACGCCACTGAACAGAGACTGTGCCAGCAGCACCACAGAGAGCTGGAGTTCTACTGCAACACTGACCATACCCCAGTGTGGCACTATGTGTTGTAAAACAACACCGTGGACATGACATAGTAGAACAGGTAGGAAATAAAGTATGCATTTTGGATATATTAAAAACAAACATGTCATGAAGACAACATCTAACCTGATTTAATATACTTTCATGAACAGAGCCCTAAGATAAAGGAATCTGGATTGGCTGCTCATAACAGTAAGTTTTGTGGCAAACTTATCTTTATTCAACTGAAACAAGCCACGTAAAAATAGTTTTAGGAGATTGGTCTAATTCCTTTGAAGGTACACGCTGCCATCACATCAAATCCTGTTCCATTAATTATAGTGGCAGCTAATTGTTGCAGCAGAACAGAATGTTTCAGTTACATGACAAGTGTAGCTTCCCCGTAAGGCTGTAATTTGCCATAGTATCACAGCAGATTGTCTTCTTAAAAATGTGGGATGGACAAAGGTCATGCAAAAGCCCCATATACATATGCAGTATATATATTGTACAGTATATATATATCAATTGCTCCAATGTTTTTTTCAATTAGCCTTTTAAAATGATATCAGATTAGTAAACAGAATGTGCCTTTGCAACATATTGCATTAAAAATCAGCCAGTCAAGAACCCTTTTGCAATTAAGCACAATAATTTAATCTGAAAACTGCTGCCCTGATTAAAAAAAAAATATTGCAAATCTCAGCTGGTATTCTGTTTACATTGGAGTGGAATGGAAATGTCTAAGTGTCTCCACATATATATACTATATATATATATATATATATATATATATATATATATATATATATGTATTTATTGACCTTGCTTCAAAATAGTTCTTGTTTCTCCCCCAGATGTCCCTGCTCCTGAACCAATTCAGTTCATTTCAGTGAAGACCGACTCTGTGTGTCTGAGGTGGGGAGCTCCTGAGGGGTTGACTAGACCTCACAGCTTTAGAGTGACATGGACAAGTGAGACAGACCATGGAGCAGAAAGTCTGTCTGTGCCGGGCCAACAAGTTGATATTCAGAACCTCACCCCAGGAGAGAAGTACACATTCACTGTTGCCACCATCTATGATGATGGCAGCCAGAGTCCATGTGTCTCAGCAACTGTATACACAGGTATGGTTTCAGTACTCTATCTATATTTTATAAATAAACATAAGCTGAATCCTGAAATGGCAAGTCTTCAGTATGACACTATAATATCTGCTGTATTGGAGAGTCTAATGAAAGAGGAGTATCTACTCAAAGGGAAAAAATATACTTATGGTTTTGACATAAACTTACAAGTGTGTTCATTTATTTATTTTTTCAGATACCCCTGCTCCAGAAAATGTATCTGTGAGTGCTGATCTAACAGTGTCAGCAACTTGGAGTAAACCAGCAGGAGTTGATGAGGTGTCATATCTGCTGACCCTCAGCAGTGATGGAGAATGTCCGAAGACTATTTCCACCAAATTTCTTAATTACACCTTTTCTGACTTAGAGATGGAGAAAGAATATTCCATCAGTCTTTCTGCTGTCCAAAATGGGCGTCAGAGCAAACCCATCTGTAAGACCACCAGAATAGGTGAACATTTTCTTATCATTACTGGCACCATGTCACAGCATCAAAACTATGTTCTGAGTATCTTTTAAAAATACAGTTTTTTAACATCCCCATTAAAACAGCAAAAACAGCCCAGGCTGCAATTGTTGTAAACACATTACTGTGCTATTTAATTTACTGAGTTTTGCTGTTAAATTTGCTGCAGTTTCCAGCTGTTAAATGGCATGTCATTTCATCAGACTTTGTATCCCAACTCTATTTGTATCATAACTCTGTTGCCAATATGCACTCTGTGGACGGCACCTGGATATAATTATTCTACAAGAAGACAATGAAGGTCCTTTTCAAATTATGAAAGACTTTTTATAATAGAAGAAACAGTCGAGCTATGATGCCACACCTTTTGTAATTGCTACAAAATGGATGATTCTACGACTTATTATAACTCTTGGTTCATTGTGCCACTGAGATTACAGTCTGGAAATCCTGTTTGTTAAACTGAGTTATGGGCAGGTGGAGCCAGGCTGTGCTTCGAGATCCTCCTGTGGGAACACTTGCTAGTGCAGCATGGCTGGGGAAACCAGGGGGTCCCTATAGAAATCCATATCGGCACATGTTGAGTTAAAGGAGTGAGGTAATGAGATCTGAACAAAGCATCATTCATGGCTTAAAGGAACACGCCGACTTTTGGGGCTCATTCACCGAATTCCTCAGAGTTAGATGAGCTAAAGTCCCAAAAAGTTGGCGTGTTCCTTTAAGTCATGAATGATGCTTTGTTCAGATCTCATTACCTCACTCCTTTAATCAAAATGCTCTGGGCTGCTGGTCTAATTTGTCAGATAGGTGAGGTTAACATCATGAGGCTCATCATTAGGCTTTTAACCCAATATTTCAATTTCTATCATTTTAGGAAGAGAGCAGTTAATATCTACCAGGAATTGCAATAGGAGTCCTTTTCAGATGTAAGTACAAGAATTCACAAAATGACATTAATCTCTAACAAGATCTCAACCTCTCCCCCAATATAAAATTGAATGCATATAGCAAAATGGTAGGATGCATTCAACTATCTAAACTGAGGAGTTCTCTTGTAAAACATCTACACATACAGATATAAATGTAATTTCAGCAATTACATTTACTAGAATACACAAAAGGCTATACAGCCATCATTCTCCTTTGTTCAGTTTCTGTATATGAAAAAAGTTATTAACAAGTTATTAACATGTTTTTAATTAAATACTGAATATATTCTAAGCTGTATTTACATACTACATCTTTTCCAGAGAACCTTTCACCAGGCAACTGATTGCACAATCCCAGCTAATAAAAAGCGGCATCCCAGCATGTTACTTACTTCCAACAGAGAGGAGTGACATTAAGGGCCATTCAGCAGTCAGAAGATGGACTTATGGAAAACGAGACCAGAGTAAACCTACTAAAACCATCCTCATAGTTGGAGAAATAGGAACGGGGAAAACTACTCTCATCAACACCATGGTCAACTACATGTTAGGGGTACAATTGGAGGACAGAGTTTGGTTTCAGATCACTGAAGAGAATAAAAAATCTCAGGTGGAATCTCAAACTGATGCCATCACTGTTTATGAGCTGTTTCTGAAAACACATTCTTCATGTCTGAGATATGGAGATACGAATGGAATTGAGCTTGATCAGCAGATTTCAGAGAATTTGGAAAAATTATTCAGATCTGAAGATGGCATTCATGAAGTTGAGGTTGTGGGTCTTGTGATGAAAGGAAGTCAGAATCGCCTTACTCCATTTCAGCGTTATATCTTTTATGCCATTCTCTCCTTGTTTGGTAAAGATATTGAGGGAAACATTGTGATTTTCGGCACACATTCAGATAGTGTGCCTACTGCCAACCTCATCAGTGCCATCACAGAAGCAGAAATACCTTGTGCCAAAGATTCGAGTGGAGAACCACTTATTTTCTTGTTCAACAACCGACAAAATGACACCTATAAAGAGGATCAAGAATATTTCTTCCAGTCGTGTTGGAACTTAGGATACAAAAGTATGGAGGAGTTCTTAAGGGTTCTGGAAGGTTTTGACACAATACAGCTGGAGATGACAAAGGGTGTACTGAGAGAGCGCAGAAGGCTGGAGGCCTGTGTCAACAACCTGCAAGATGCCATCAAGATGGAGGAACTGAAACAGAACATGCTACAGCAGACTCAAAGAGCCCTGGAGGAAAACAAAGAGAAACTTGGGAAGAACGAAGACTATGAAGTTGATGAGCCTTACAAAGACATGGTTCCAATCAAGTCGTCTTGGTGGTCTTTGACCAAAACAGCCACATGCTGCACCATCTGTGAGGAGAACTGCCCTGTCTCATCTCATTTGACGCAAAAGATGATCTATGTTCCTAAAACCAGAAGGGTTCAGAAGACTGATGTGAAGTTAAAACAAGATTATGAAAAGCAAAAGGATATTAAGAAAGCACTTGAAAAAGAGATAACTGACACAAAAGACAAGCAATCTAAATTGTTGGATAAGGCCTACCAATGCATAATGGAACCTGAGAAGACTGCTTTGAAAAAGGATGCTTTTTCCACTCATGCTCAGCTGGAGTTCCTGATTGAGAAGATGAAGGAGACAGGAGATGCTGAGAAAGTTAAGATATTAGACAAAGCAAGCAAGCAAAAAAAGGATTCACACAAAAAAGGATGGTGTTACTTAAGAGCTGGTCCTAACAAGGTTTCAGGTAATTATAATTCCATAATGTTCATGATGCAGAAAACAAATATTCAGTGCCAATGGCTTATATTTTCTTTGTTGACTGTGCTAATTAAATCAAATTCAAAGGAATTACTGTATTTCGAGACTGGCCAACAAAGTATTCACAGATTAATTTACAATTTTATAAAACATTAGACTGCTGCATTGCACTCCAATTCCTTGGAAGGAAGCACAATTATGTCAAGTGCTATTCACCATGCATCAGGAATTAGAACAGAGAAGCTCAGCTCAGCAATGATGTGATGTAGCATGACATGACTATACTATGTCATAGAGGACTGTTAATAAGTGTCATTTCTAAACGTCAAGTTTTCTTCTGAATGATAGTGTGTACACCAAAGAATAGGGAGCTGTGAGTCAAATGAAGTATCATAGATCATTACAGTATATAGATATTTACATGTTTGATATGCTTTTCTTTCAGAGTGCTCCAGTGGTAAACCCACTCCAGAGAAAAGTCACTGTTACCAAATGGAAAGCAGTGCAAAAACAACATTAAGAAAAAAAAAATATATATTTTAAACTGTGCCACAGCTATTGGCACACTTGTATCCTCAATATTTTATTGATGCCCCCATAAGGTACTCTTTCCCCCTCTCGTAAGTCAAAACCAAAACCGCTTTGCTCTGGAATAATCTGTCGTTTATTAATTCTGTTCCTAGTTTTAGTCCAATTTAAAAACATCTTTTTTCTCTAGCTTTTAGTTCAGACTGAATATATGTTGTCTCTCCTTTTATAGTATTTTAATGATGGTTCTGACACTTTGAGTTAATTGAGTTATGTTATATCCATATGTGTTCTGCCTTTAATATTGTGTATTATTGTGATCCCGATTCATTTTATTAATTTTACTCTTTGTACCGTGTTGTAGCTGTAAATCCCTTTTCTAATTGTAAAGCACGTTGACTCAACATCTGATTTTGATGAAAATGTGTTTATAAATAAATTACGTTGACCTTAGATTTTGTTTGTTGGCTTTTCAGTTCTGTTTCTAAAAACTTTACTAAATGAAATGCAGATAATAGATTTTCAAGAACTAGATGTGTTTTGTTTTTACTGTATAGCCAACCATCTCTGCTGTAGTCTGCTGAAGGTGCTTTGATTTCATTTCTGGGCTTTGAATTGGTAATGAGGGATTTAAGTATTGTGATATGAGCAGGGGTTCCCCAGGAGCTTACCCCGAAACCCTTTGGTCAGTTTAAACCCAATAAGGCACTCAGGTCTGCAACACTTAGTAGACAAGAGACATGGTTCTATAAAAATAAAGACCACATTCTATTACAGCCTGAATGAGGAGTTCAAAGTGGGCCGTGCCAGGGATGGTGCTGCAATACAGAGAGTAACGGCTCCCACACACTGTTGCGTTCCGTCAACGCATGCCAGTGGGTGTTCCCGACTGCAAATGACTTAAGGTATAACCGTAATTTGATTGGCTGGTGCCGTCCTTCGGTGCAGCAAAGGTTGAACTTCTCACTACAACAAGGCACAGGGGAAGGACAGGAGATCACTGGTGCAGCAAGAGGTGCGGGCACCAGTAGAGGAGGAGCAGGCCAGCCACAGTAGCAACAGGCTGACAGAAAGGGGAAGAGTCTGGGCGTGACACACCGCATTTGAGCACAACAGACAAAGAGACACACAAAGTGTACAGCAACTAGAACAATGGACAAGGGTTCTTGCAGGTTTCAGTAAGTCAAATTTAAGACCTTTTTAAGACATTTTAAGACCATAAAGATGGAAATTTAAGACCTACACGACGCATTACCAAAAAATATTCAAATCAAAGAAATTCTGAAAAAATCGTTGAAAGGTCGTTGAAAAAGCATTAATTTAATTTACAGATAAAGCAATCAAACTAGTAACCTTCCACACCCAACGTCTACAACCCAACTGATTTTTACATTGCTCACTTGTAGTATACTCAAGGAAAAAAATCCGTGTCACGTACCAAATGCCCTAAACCTTAAGCCCAAAATGAAAATAATCACAAACTAGCCCTCAAATAGAATAGATTTCATCAAGGAAGTAAAAAATGAGACTGGAGTTGAAACTGGGTGTGAAAGTGTGTTTGCTCTGCACTTGTGTGCTTGTGTGTGTGTGTGTGTGTTTGCATGAGAATGTGTGTGGGTGGGGTATGTGTATGAGCCTTGTCAAGGACGTAGTTAGGCTTACAGTATTTTGGGGGAGCTGAAACCACCCAAAGATGATCAAAAGCCCTCCTAAAAATATATAGTATTAATATGCGTCTAAATTCCATTCCATTATTCTCTGTTGAATTGCTCACGGAGTACTTATCTCGCACAACGTGACGTCACTTGAAAGAGCGAAACCGGAGCTTTCGAATGATGTTAGCGGCTAGTGCTGATAAACAGTTTGCATTTTGCGGCTAGCTTATGTTTCTCTGCATGATCTGGCTTGTGACTCCAGCGCCTTCACACCCAGAGTCCCTAATTGAATATTTTTTTTGCAAAGTTTGCAGCGAGCCTTGTACCCGGAGCTGGGTACCACTTGTAACCAACAGCAGACATCGCTGTGGTCTAGCCAGTGTTGCCACAGTTACCTTGAAAAAGTAATCTGATTAGGCCTACTCCTTTAAAAAGTAACTTAGTTACTTTTAAAGGCACACTATGCAAATTTTTTAGCTTAATTTACCTTAATTTAACAGCTTCAGAGTCATTGGAATGGTTATATGACTTTTTTCGGGTTGAATGGTGGCCGTCTCGCTTCCCCCTAGTGCCTGTGTCAGTGTCAGGAAGTATAACGAGTGTAACAAATTGCTTTACTGCATTCAAATACACATACACACCAGGCACCAGCTAGAAAAAGGTAGCGATGGAGTTTCTCAGACATTAGTCATGACAGAGCCAGAGAAAAAGAAGCAAAAACCGAGAAAACAGTAAGGAAATTGCCAATACTGCATAGTTTACCTTTAAAATCAAGTAATCAGTAAAGTAACTGAGTTGGATTACAAGTTACTTTATTAGTTACTTTCAGCAGCTGCCGACAACACCCCCGCCGCCTCAACATAAAAATGACAACCGGTTTTGCCAATACTCACTTTATTGGAAATGCATTTTAACAGTAATGTCAACAATACAGGCTAAAGCAGACATCCCAACCCAAATAATATCTAGTCAGTACACCAAATAAGGAAGGCATATAGATAGAAATTGTGATGATAAAATATGTAGATTTTGGTAGTTTAGGCTTTTCATTTTCAAAAAGAGAACAAACGGGAGAGCGTGGTGTTTGCAAAGAAAAGGCTTTTCATGTAGTCTTGGCAACTAGCCATCTAGTATAGGCCTGAATAATAGCAAATTAAATGACACTTGTTAAACTCACCTCAACAAGTCTTTTGCAGCCATGGGCAATGCTACAAACAGTGCAGTGTGCAAGACTATCATTATGTTTTACTCTTATGAGACAAGGGTACACTTTTGTGTAGTCTGATGTGAAATGGGTCTTAAATGTTCCTTTTTGGGGGCCACTGACTCTGCCATGACGCTCCTGTTACTAGATACACTGAACTGATTAATTTAGTTTGGGAGAAAAAAGATAAAAGCCCACCTTCACTGAAAATTGATTGGTTGATTTAGCAAAACAGGCCAGGGTGCTCTCTGCTCTCTCACCACCCCTCTCTCTCTCCCTCTCCGTCGTGTGCGCGCTAAACTCAGATGCACACGCGATTTGAATTCCCGGTCTGTCTTGCGCACTCTTGTTCGTTTTAGAGTCCCGGGAGATTCTATCTAATTTGCGGGCGTCAGGAAGCCGCTCCCAGAACTTCGGGAGACTTGGTATGTCTAGCTAGACAGCACTTTGTCACCAGCACAGAGTGTACAACGTACTTTAATGTTATCATGTTAAACGGACAAAAACTCAAAATAATGACTGTATAGCTAAAATGCGCATCTCTCTCCTCCCTCTATTGTTGTTTATGTTTGTGTTGCTGCGTGGTATTACACGTGAGTCATCATGCTGAAAACGTGAGCGTTAATCCCCGAGACAAGAATAAAGCAAAGAATATATATTTTCCTAAGGTAAATAACAAAAATAGTAGGCCTAACGCACAGTGACTTAGATAAGTAACTTTAATCTGATTGCTAGAAATATTAGCGTGTTAGACTAGTTCAGGAAAAAAGTGGTCAAAATAGAGTAACGCGTTACTGGCATCACTGGATCTACAGTAGCCATGTCTCGTTGAAAGTAGGCCTACACTTTCCCATTTTCCACACGTAGCCGAACTTTAACAAATTCTGAGGAGACGCAGACGTATTTTGCGGGCAGGTATTGCATTTATCACCGGATTTGTAGATTTATCACTGCGTAGCTACCAACACCAATATCCCCCAGAAAGAACTACAACACACTGAACCAATGTTCTGAGCATTCTGCTGGTTTTGTTACAATGGTAGCAAAGACGCTAGAGCTCTGCTTTGCAAGCTACGACTTCCTTTTTGCTACTTTGTAATAACTTTATGCAGCCAGCGTTTCTGGAAATAAACGATGGTAAAATATTTTTTAGACCTGACTAAATTAATTTTAAGACCTCGGAATGAAAATCTGGCCGTTTTTAAGACGTTTTAAGGCCTTAAATTTAAAGTTCTGAATTTTAGGCTTTTTAAGACTTTTTAAGACCCCGCGGGAACCCTGATGGACAATGAGGGGACTCCACCACCTGCTTTGGACCAACACATCCTGCCCAGCGCAAGAGAGAGAAACAAATAAGAACTTTGTTTAGCTAAAATTACACAGTATGGATGAACTCGCAATGGACTGTTCCTGATTACAGCTGGCCTCTTCTATCACAGGCCTGTAGGCCAGGAAAAATAGGTGCAACCACCTGCGGGGTATTTTACAAAAGTAGGATTGCGAAATCCAAGATGAGAGATAGTATAAAGTGAGGCTTGACCTACGGTTGTCTGGTCATCCTAGCTCTATGTTGTGTTCACTTACCAGTAGATTCCACATTATACCACTAGGTGGTGCTGTGATTAGTTTGACTGTAGTGATTAGACAGGAAGTACTGTAGTTGATGTGTCTTACTACCTGTGTGTGGATGGAGAATGTGACATGCTGCTTGAATAAAACATCCATTACCATCTGACTTGATATTTCATTCTTGGACATCCAAACCTTACAAATTGGCGACGAGACAACCCAGTGAGCAATTTTAAGTGAGGATGGCTTTGAATACTCCATTTCCAGATTTATTTCTGCCATGCCCGGGAGAACCGGCAATTCCTTTCAAGGTATGGGTGAGGATGTTTGAGAATTATCTTCTAGTGATCGATCAATGCAACCGGAAACACTTGGCCGGAGGCAAGAAAAAGAGCATTATTACTGCATTGCTTGGGCTCAGAAGGGCAGAGAATTTTCCATACTTTACCAGATTCTGGAAACGATTTAGCAACTGCCATTACTGCACTACAGAACCATTTTACTCCTGCTATTAATGTGGTTGCTGAGCGCCACGCTTTCAGAAAAAGAGTTCAAGGAGCCCAGGAAACAATAGTGCAATACATTGCTGCATTAAGACAACTCGCTGCAACATGCGAATTCCCAAATGGAGATGATATGATTCGAGATCAGCTTGTTGAGCATGTGGCTAACCCTCGTATTAGAGAGAGACTGTTATTGAAAGAGAAACTTGCATTAACTGAAGCCATTACTATAGCCACTCAAGTTGAATCAGCAACTCAGCAAGCTAAAGCTATTGCGGGTGACCAGCACTTACCTGTGCAAGTGGTTCAGACTAAAAGTGTAGAGCGCAGACGAATACCTCAACGCCAGGGCACCACTACAAAGTTGCGCCAAGATTCTACTGCAAGACCAGCTTTAAAACCTACCTCAGCTTCCTCTGCACGTACCTGCTTCCGCTGTGGTTCAGACAAACATCTTGCCAATTCACGTGAATGCCAAGCAGCAAAAGCAACCTGCAGGAATTGCAATAAAAAGGGACATTTTGCACGTGTTTGCCAGTCTATGCAGACTCATTCAGTGAAAGAGGTTGAAGTGCCTGAATATACACTTTTGCTTGTGGAAGGAACAGGACACTCCTGATAAGATACAATGTACAGTGGACATTCAAGCTGCAGAGACTGTGAAGACGGTGAAATTAACTGTGGACACTGGTGCTTCAGTTTCAGTCTTACCCAGATGTATCTATGAGGAACATTTCAAGGAAGCTCCTCTCCAGCAATCTTCTGTTCGTTTGGTGACATATTCGCGAACACCTATCAACGTGCTGGGCTGTATGTAAGCAACTGTTCATATGGATGGCATTAAAGGTCCAGCCAACTTCTATGTTGTGGACTCAGGGACTGCACTGATGGGCATGGACCTAATATCTGCTCTCCACCTGCGCATCGAGGGCAATACCGTGTACCCACCATCTACATCAATCTCTCCTCCACCATTCACAGTGTCAGTGGGGCATCTGACCATACGTCCAGCCTCACCAACAACTATAGGATGTGCTATAGGCTTTATGCATCAGGTGAAGATTTCACCAACTGCTGTTCCTGTGCGTCAAAAGCTGAGACGCCTTCCTTTCTCAGTGAGATCTGCTGTGTCAGAAGAGCTGAACCGTCTCCTCTCAGCTGGTGTGATAGAGCGCATTGACTCTTCTCCTTGGGTCTCGCCGATAGTGGTCACACAGAAGAAGACTGGAGGAATCCGAATGTGTGTAGACCTTCGCGAGCCCAACAAAGCAATCATCATAGACAGTCACCCTCTTCCTCACATGGAGGAACTGCTTGCCACACTGACAGGAGCTACTTTATTTTCAACCATAGACCTGGAAAGTGCATATCATCAAGTACCACTTCATCTGGAGAGTCGGGATTTAACAGCTTTCATCACACATGAAGGGCTGTTCCGGTTTTGCAGAGTTCCCTACGGCCTTGCATCAGCTCCTGCTGCGTTCCAAAAGCTGATGGCCACAGTGCTGAGAGGAGTGTCAAATGTACAGAACTATCTGGATGACATTATTTGCTACGGGCGCACAGCACAAGAGCATGACACTGCTCTGGAAACGGTATTGCAAAGACTCAAAAAGGCAGGCTTACAGCTTAATGACAAGAAATGTCACTTTCGTCAATCTAGTCTGAAGTTCTTGGGACACCTGGTGACCGCTAATGGAATCAAACCTGACACAGAGCATTTGCAAGCAATCACACAGGCTCCTCCTCCCAAAGATGCTGCCAGCCTTCGCTCTTTCCTAGGTATGCTGTCTTGGTATGGGAAATTCATACCAAACTATGTCACAGTTGTAGAGCCGCTCCGCCTCTGTCTGCGTCAAGACGCCATATTTGAATGGACTGATAAGGCTCAGAAATGCTTCCTTGCCGTGAAACAGCTGCTAATTGACAGCCCTGCTCTTGCTTTATTCAACCCAGACTTTCCAACAATAATTTCAACAGATGCATCAGATTATGGCCTGGGTGCCGTGTTCACACAGTTGCATCCAGACCGCACGGAACGCACAGTGGCGTTCGCATCAAGGACACTGACACCGGCCGAGAGAAAATACTCAACAGTTGAGAAAGAAGCTCTCGCCTGCGTCTGGGCTGTGGAGAAATGGAGGACGTATCTGTGGGGCCGTAAGTTCACACTCCGCACCGACCATCAGGCCCTTACAACGCTCCTCTCTCCGCACGACCATCAGGCCCTTACAACGCTCCTCTCTCCGCACGACCATCAGGCCCTTACAACGCTCCTCTCTCCGCACGACCATCAGGCCCTTACAACGCTCCTCTCTACAAAAGGGGTTGATCGAGCAGGGATGCGTATTGCACGCTGGTCGGCTCGTCTCCTCTGCTTCACATATGACGTAGTCTACCGTGCCGGAACATTGAACCATACAGCCGATTGCCTCTCACGCTTACCTCTGCCTGCTGCCTCACCTCTTATCGCAGACATGGAACCTGAGCTGGTGGCCTTGTTGTCAATGGCCCCTATCTCAGTGACTGCTGGTGAGTTTGAAGCTGCTTCCTCTTCCTGCTCCGAACTTGCTTCTCTGCGTCAACAAATTACCCAGAAGTGGCCTCCTTCTGTAAAGACTGTGAATCCAGTGCTTCAACCGTACTTCAAGGTTAGGCAGGAACTAAGTGTGAAGGACGACTTGGTGTTTCGAGGGTCACGCCTAGTTGTGCCTGTCTCCTTGCGCAGCACGCTCATTGCCCTGGCACATGAAGGCCATCAAGGCATTGTGCAGACAAAACAGAGACTGCGCGAGCTTTACTGGTTCCCAGGTATGGACACACTGGTTCGCTCTGAGATCTCTGCCTGTTCACTGTGTCAAAGGTCAGACAAGTCAGCAAGAGTCTCTGAGGCACCATTGCAGCCTATACCCTTACCTGAGGGCCCCTGGAGTAAGCTGGGGATAGACATTGTTGGACCATTTGAAACTGCAACATGGGACTGCAAGTTTGCAATCACCCTCACTGATTATTACTCAAAGTGGCCAGAAGTCGCTTTTGCATCATCTGTTACTACAGAGACAGTACTGGGTTCAAAGTCAAAGTCAAAGTCAGCTTTATTGTCAATTTCTTCACATGTTCCAGACATACAAAGAGATCGAAATTACGTTTCTCACTATCCCACAGTGGAGACAAGACATATTTTACCAATTTTAAGTCCACAGACAAACATAACATTCAAGTAAACAAAAAAGTAAGTAAATAAGTAAATAAGAGGGCACATATAATGAAAAAAATAAGAGCAGCAAAATTTGGTTGAAATTGTGCATAGACAGTCAATAAAATAAAATACTAGTGCAAAGTCAGGCCAATAAGAGGCTGAGGTAGTTCTGTTTGACCTAAGTAAGAAATAAAGTGGCATAGTGGTGCAAGTTATGTAAGAGCAGCAGAAGTGTTGTGTTTTCAGGACAACAACAACAAGTTGCAAAGTGTACAAGTGTGCAAGTGGAGTGGTGCAGGCGGCCATTGTGGGTCCAATGTCCAGGATGTTATGTAGCTGAGGGTGGAGGGGGGAGAGGAGGGAGAGAGTTCAGCATCCTAACAGCTTGGTGTATGAAGCTGTTGGTGAGTCTGGTAGTGCGGGAGCGCAGGCTTCTGTACCTCTTCCCAGAGGGCAGTAGATCAAACAGATTGTGAGCGGGGTGACTTGCATCACTCACAATTTTGGTCGCCTTGCGGGTGAGGTGGGTGGTGTAAATGTCCTTCAGGGAGGGGAGTGAAGCACCAATAATCCTTCCAGCTGTGTTCACTATGCGCTGCAGGGCTTTCCTGTTGTATTCAGTGCAGCTTCCGCCCCACACAGTGATACAGCTGGAGAGGATGCTCTCAATGGTGCCTCGGTAGAATGTGGTCATGATGGCTGGTGGAGCACTTGCTCGCCTGAGTTTCCGCAGGAAGTACAGGCGGCGCTGAGCTCTCTTCGCCAGTGATGCTGTGTTGGTGGTCCAGGAGAGGTCTTCACTGATGTGCACTCCCAGGAATTTGGTGCTGCTCGCTCTCTCCACCACAGCACCGTCGATGGTCAGTGGCAGGTGTTGGGTGTGACCTCTCCGGAAGTCAACAACAATCTCTTTGGTCTTGCTGACGTTCAGCAGGAGGTTGTTGTCCCTGCACCACGTGGTCAGATGGTCGACCTCCAACCTGTATTGAGTCTCGTCGCCCTTGGGGTTTCCTCAGAAGTCTCTTCAGCCGCTACGGTAACCCAGAATCCATGGTCACAGATAATGGGCCACAATTTACAGCTGCTGCTTTCTCTGCTTTCCTCAAAGACCGGGGTATCACACTTATCCATTCATCTGTGTACCATCCCTCCTCCAACGGTGCCATAGAGCGATTCAACAGAGTCTTTAAAGGCTGTATCCAAGCTGCAATCCTCCAGAATAAACCGTGGAAATCTGCAACAACTGAGTTCCTTCAGGCATATCGTGCCACCCCTCATGCCATGACCAACGCATCGCCATTTGAACTCATGCATGGCCGAAAAATGAGAACTAAGCTCAATGTTCTTGCTCCTCCAGCTGTGACAGTTCATGACGATGACGTACGTTGCAGAGTTTCCCTTCGCCAATCTCAAATGAAACAGTACTGTGATGCCAGAAGGGGAGCTCGCACTCCTTTATTCAAAGAAGGGGATAGAGTGCGAGTACGAAAACCAGTGCATGTTCCAAAGGGACATCAGAAATTCTCTGCACTTATCAGAATCAAGAGGCAAGTGGGTCCTAGCACCTACATCTTGGATGATGGGAAAACCTGGCATGCTTCCCATCTGGCCTCGGTACCCATCAGACTGCCAGAGTCTCTAGCTCAGCCAAAGACTGGTCCGGAAGATACAGCTGAACCGGGAAATGATCAAGAAGCAAGAGACCAGATTGGCTCAAGGACTGTGATACTTAGTTCAAGAAAAATTGCCTTTAAGAACAAAGTAATTGTCTTCTTGTTAATTCTTAAATGCTAATTTAAGGAACAGGTGTTAGAACATGTAGTAGCCTAGTGTTCAAAGATTTTGCTCATGTTATTAGATCATGTTAAGTTACATTTTTGATTCTGCCTTAGATATTGAGAACTTATAGCTAAAGGATGTTGCTCCTTAATACTGTCCTATGAGTGGAAGAAAATATCTTTTAAGTAAAGGGGGGATGTTGTGTTCACTTACCAGTAGATTCCACATTATACCACTAGGTGGTGCTGTGATTAGTTCGACTGTAGTGATTAGACAGGAAGTACTGTAGTTGATGTGTCTTACTACCTGTGTGTGGATGGAGAATGTGACATGCTGCTTGAATAAAACATCCATTACCATCTGACTTGATATTTCATTCTTGGACATCCAAACCTTACACTCTACACATTTCATTAACACCGATTCAGGATGAGTAGGAGCGACTAGCCAGGTGTAAGCAATTCAGGATATGTGACGTGAGGAATTACAAAAAAAATTGCCGGCATTAAAACAAACAGAATATGCGGTTATACTATTTCTCAACTTCTGCAAAGTACTCTGACTGGAAAAGGCTTGCAAGCAAGCCGCAGACAGATCAGAGGATTCACTTCCCTGTTAGGCTAGGCCAGCAACATGGGGGAGATGGGGGAGGGGGCCTTCATTAACTTGTATAGTATGCATATAGAAATATCCGGCCCTGAATGCACGTAAGGCTGCTGGTCCTGATGGCATGGACGCATCCTCAGGGCCTGTGATATGCAGCTGGCTGAGGTTTGGACAGACCTATTTAACCTGTCACTAGCCCAGGCAGCTGTCGTGCCAGTGGCAAAACACTCTACTGCAACGAGCCTTAATGACTTCCGTCCAGTTGCACTCACCTCCATCATCATGAAGTGCTTCAAGAGGCTGGTCCTGGCCCACCTCAAGACCTGCTTATCACCCTCAGTAGACCCCTTCCAATTCATAGAGGATGCCATCTCTACGGCACTTCACTCTGCCCTGTCCCACCTCGACAATAGCAACACTTATGTGTGAATGCTGTTCATTGACTTCAGTTCAGCATTGAACACCATCATCTCCCAATTGATCCTCTAACTCAGTGAACTGGGCATCAATACCTCCCTCTGTAACTGGATTCTGGACATCCTAACCAACAGGCCGCAGTCTGTGAGGTTAGCTAATCTCAGCCTACAGGGAGGAGGTCCAGCACCTAACATTGTGGTGCACTGACAATAACCTGCCTCTCAACACCAAGAAGACTGTGACGGAGTACCGTCACTACAGTTGAGTATGCGCTCTGACTGCCATACCAACTCTGGCTTTGGCATTGCCGTCAAGCTGCAGGATTAGTGCCCCGGAGACCAGGGTTCACTGCTCTCTCCCTTTGCTACAAAGACCAAGGAGGTCAAAAGCTATTATGAAATTATGTAGAAAAATCATTGAAATAATGAGAGCAAATAAATGAAGCAAATAGTATACATAAATGGAATAAAAATCTTAAAAATCACATGGAGGTCTGATCAGTCTGATGAAGTCTGAACCAAGATAACTAATACTAGAAATAACAAAGCTGTTAGCCTGGTTGGAATATAACCATACAAATCTGTGAAATACCTCTCCAGTCAGCTGAAACTCTTCCAAATACACTTAGTGATGTTTATGGACAAAACTTTGAATTTCAAACAATCTGTTCTGTTATGAACTGCAGCAGTAGGTTTCAGTTCCCTTGAGTCATGGTCAATTGCTCTGTCAGTAGCTTAGCCACTTTTTAGAGTTTAACACAGTTTTAAACTAGCCAGTGACGCAAGAAGTCACGTGACATCTTAAGCTCAATTGCTGTGTCATAATAGGCTACCTGTGGTTTAACCTGCTGCTGCGTTTTACCTTGATCTCAATTGCTGTGTCTTCAAGGAAATTCACATCACACACTAGGGCGTATTTAGTGTGTGTTAGTCTAATCTCGAAACAGACATGGTTTTAGGAGAGACTAAAGTGCGCCACATACTCAACGCACCCGACCTGTAGCGCGACAATGTGATGTCACAGAAGCGCCGTAACCATTTATACTCGCGCGTGGTGGTTGCGACACTAGTTGCAATATTCTCCTGAACAGAGGTGTCGCTGTTGTGAAAAGATTAACGCTAACTACGTTACACAGCAGAAGAAGCTGCAGTAAGAAACACTAGTAGCTAGCTTCTGTGATGATGGTGCTTCAGACTTTGGTTGCTACTCACAACTACCACCATCATTATCATCTAGTTTCCAAGGTGTGCGCACAGGTAGATAGATAGATAGATAGATAGATAGATAGATGGATGTATAGATAGATATTTAGTCATCCCGAGGGACATTTTAATCATTTAAACAGTTTAGTTAGCTGGCTAGCTAGCTAGCAGCTGGCTGAGTTTGTGTAATTTCCTGAAGTGGAAAGAGATTTTTTCAGGCCTTAATAGATATCCTTTGTTTGAAAATAAATCGTTTCTATTCTTTCCTCTTAATTCCATGTGTTGCAACTCTCGCTGGTAACTTTGTTAACTTATCCAGCAAACTATTAAAAATTCACGACTGTAACAAAACACTGCAACTCTCGCTTGCCCTCGAACTAGTCCATCTTCCTGTTTCCGCTTTGTCGCGCTCGTCTGGAAAAAAATGAGTGGTGCGGTACCTCGCGCTACCTGGCAAAAATCCTGGTGCGCCAGCAAGATCTACGTCATTTTGACGTCACGTTGTCACGCTACCGGTCCGGTGCGTCGAGTATGTAGAACGTCTAAGGGGCCGTTTACACAAAACCGCCGGGTGGATTTTCTCTTACCGCTTTCACACCTTTAACGACTCCGGCAAGAAAAAACCTTGCGTGTACACACAGAGGTCTAACCGGCTAAGTGTGCTGTAGTGCATATGCCAGACCAGTTGATGGCGCCGCTGTGCTGAAACTTCACGATCATTTTTGAAACAGTTTGTTAAGCCAGAGAATGTCTGATAAGGGCTCTGGTTAAGCAGTCGCATGAAATAAGGAGACTACAGACAATTCGAGTTTCAATTCAACTGTTAAACTAATAAAGTTCATTTTCAAGGTATGTGACTGCTATGTGAAATTTCAAATGCTTAGCCTACGCATTGCATTAGGTCTGAGCACCACTGGAGAAAACACTAACATGCAGTAAGCTAATGTTTAACTAAGTTAAGCGAACGTGTGCTTCTAACTTAACCACTAAAGGCTGATAGGCTACATTGTGCACATAAATCATGACCGGGGAAAGAAAAACATTTTAATATGATAAATAAATGGTTTGGTTTGTTTTGACAAGCAGCATGTCAGGTCGAGTGCGGTGGCTGAGTTGAGAGGTGGGGCTATGTCGTCATAAAGTTGCCGGCTTCGCACCAACAGGCGTCTACACGGCACGGTCTAGCCGGTCTTCCCACTTCGGAAGCCGGTTTCCAAAGCTATCGGTTTCAGTCTCCTAAACTGCCGGCGTCGTGTACACGCAAGGCGTAACCGTTAACAAAACCTCACCGGTTTCACAAAAACCGGCGTCGTGTGCACGGCCTCTAAACCATAGTTTGCAGGATGAGACCTATATTACATTGTGATATAGGCTCCATTATAAATTTCTTGAATTTCCCCTTGGTGATCAATAAAGTATCTATCTATCTATCTATAACAGCCACATTGGCTACACACTGTTGGCTAGGATTATTTGTATTATTAATAATAACGTCTACATTTGGTCTTATTACACCAGATACAGTAGCCTACAATAAAGGCTACAAAATAGGAGTTGCTTAAATAGGCAGATGCTTAACTAAAATCAACAAAAAAAGATTATTTGTCCGTAATAAATGGACGCACACTAGATCGTACTGTTATACGAAACATAAAAGGCAAATTCCCATTTTATTTATGCAGTCAACGGAAATTAGCAATAATGGCTTGGCGAATGCACTGTGTAAGCGGGTGTGTTGCAATGGTTGCTGTGGATGAGGGCGTGGTCCAGTCCCGTGATCTGTGGTGTTGGATTGGATGCAGCAGCACACCTTTGCTGCATTTGTTAATGAGGGATGGGATACATGGGTAAGGTCTTTGTTGAACAGGAGGAAGGGACAGCGTACTGCTGAGTTTAGAACCAACGGCTGCCGTGCTGGGACGTGGGCAATCCTTTTAGCGTCAGTGTGGTTGACCAATCATTCGGGGTAAGTGCCATTAGGCCTAAATTAGGGAGTTTGTGCCCTGTTAGTGCGATCGCTGTTCTGTTTTATGTCCTTCGTTGAACCCCACGTCCGGCAGCAGTGGTGACGGAGTCAGCAGTCATTTGGTGATTTAATGCATTAATCCTGTGTTCTTTGTGTACTTTTTCCGGGGAAGTGTAGGCATACTCCCCGGCAGGTATATGTGTGTGAGGGTGGAGGGAAAACAACCGCTCCTTCTGGTGCTGAATAATTTAATTTGAGCCTTGGCGGTGGCCGGGAATAAGGGGGTGATATACGTAGCCTTTGCTGTGTGAAGTATTTATTGTTGCAGTGGTTGCACAGTGGTTTCTGTACCTTCGTTTTTATGATTGAATTTGTGATGAACTGTGTTATGAGATGAACTGTCATTTCCATTGAGCACGTGTGCACTTTCTCTGTGTAATTATCTGCTAACTTATATAACCTGTTTTATTCCGGTGGTCCGGCATAGTTGTTACTTAAATTCATGTAGCCTAATTATTTATGACTCAGCACATAGCACTTTACAACAGCCAGAGTTCTGGAGTTATTGCTCTCCCCCTAAATGTTTTAACTTTCTATGTGAAAATAATTGTACAATAAACCTATTTTCTATATAGCTAGTAGACTGGTGTTTTCCTTTGCTCAGTGCCCGTGTTCAAATAAAGAAACCTGCAGGGGGCAGTGTATTCCGCTGTAGCCCCCTTTACAACTTGGCGTAGTCTTCGGCAGTTTGGACATTGGGCACTGATCAAAATAAAATGTCAAACCCAGAACAGGTCACTGAGCCACCCCCTGGCCCTGCAACACAGGAACCAAGTACAGTCCAGAATGCAAATATGGTTATGTTTCCAGTCATGATGGGGACCCCATGGTGCCCAAAGTTTAAGGGAGAACAGGATACCGATCATACTTTTCAAGATTGGCTCACAGCACAGACAACAATGTTTAACATGTATCCTCTTTCAGAAGCACAAAAGGTGTCTGCCTTAATAAGTAATTTAGAAGGAGAAGCAAGAAGAGAGGTCCTCGCCCTACCAGTATCTCAGCGAGCCACGGTACGTCTTCTTACATCCTTCTTAGAAGGTATCTATGGGGATACAACACCACTTGCTAGTCTCCGTTCAAAATCCTTTACTCGTAAGCAGAGAACAGATGAGAATGTTCGCCAGTTTGCTTTGGTACTGCAGGAAATGAGTAATCGTCTTACAGCTAGGGGGGATGGCACCACTGGGGGGTATATTTTGCGGGATCAGTTTATTTCAGGTTTATTGGATGGGGGATTGCGTAGAGAGCTCTGGGGCATGGTGCGGGCATCAATTGATGTGCCTTTTGCTGACATTAAAAGAGAGGCCATACTACGCGCAGATGATTCTAGCAATACAACACAAGCAATGGCAGCAGCAGTGCAGATGACTCAAAATAGATTACCAGTGGATACAAAACAACTAGCTGAAGAGATTAAGGGAGAGGTGCTAATGAAATTAAAGGGGGAAATGAAGGAAATGTTATCCGGAATGATGCAGGAAATAAGAGAGAGCTCACAGACTTCATTACAAACTGATGTAAGACCAAAGTATGACTTTATTGGGGGAAGACAAAGTTCAGACCAGTTTGACCAACAAGGGAGACCCATTTGCCGCCGATGCAGAAAGGTTGGACATATTGAGAGACGCTGCAGAGTCCAGGAAAGGTCCCAGGATCATTTAAACTGATGGCACCCACTGTGCAGGCCCAAACAGTGGGTTCACTTTCTAGTGGCCAATTACAAAATAGAGAACATTTAATTGGAAAGTGCCCAGTTGTCGATGTGTTTATACAGGGCGTGAGGACTCCTTGCCTGCTAGACACTGGATCACAGGTAACTACATTGACTGAAAGCTATTTTAGGAAACATTTTGCCTCTGAGGGGACTGAAATATACCCACCAATTCAAAAATTTAATCTGGTAGCAGCAAATGGGTTAGAAATTCCATACATTGGGTACATAGAGGTAGATTTAAACATCTGTGACAAAGTGATACCTAAAAGGGGGATACTTATCGTTAAAGATTCTAGTGTGTCCTTATACCCAGGATTAATTGGTATGAATGTCATTAAAGACTGTCGAGAATTTCTAATGACTCAATTTGAAAATGACACTGCAGACCTGGTTAGTGCTGCCGAGGCCAAGGTTTGGCGTCAGACATTCTCCATGGTTGACAGTATACTTAAGTTCACTGATGACTCCGGTCAGATGAGCACTGTCTACTGGCCCCAAGGTAAGCGTACGACAATCCCTGCTCAGTCAGAGGTAGTGTTAGAGGCCTGTGCACGCCCACGCCCAGATGGTAAGGACTATGTTGGCCTTGTGGAACCCATACAACAAAACGGGCTGCCAGGGCAGCTACTTTTGGCGCGCTCACTGAGTACAGTGGCTAATGGCAGGGTCATGGTCAGAGTTTTAAATTTAGCACCATTCCCAGTGACCCTTTTCCGACGTTGTCTGATAGGCAAAGTATTTCATGTTGACTTATGTCCACCTATTCTCCACAGCGAGGTAGAATCAAGGCCACTTGATGACGACACCTTGAAGGTAGGGGTTAGGCAAACTGGTGTCCAAGAAGAATCCGTAAGCACATCCCCATGGCCTGTAGAGGTTCCCTTGGATCCATCACAGTTTAGTTCTGAGCAACAGCAAAAGATTATTCAGCTCCTTCATAAACATGAAAAGGTCTTTTCAAAACATGATGAGGATTATGGGTATACTGATAAGGTCTTGCATGTTATTCCAACAGGAGATTCAGCTCCAATCAGGGATCGTTATAGTCGAATTCCACCAAAACTTTATCAAGAAGTGAGGGGGCTTTTGAGTAACATGCTTGAGGGTGGGATCATTAGTGAGTTGTAGTCCATGGGCAGCTCCTGTAGTACTCGTAAGAAAGAAGGACGGCACCCTTTGTTTTTGCGTGGACTACAGGAAGCTTAATAGTGTCACTCATAAAGATGCCTACCCCCTTCCTAGAATTGAGGAATCATTAGCATCACTAAAGAAATCTCAAGTCTTCTCCACATTAGATTTGGCACACGGCTATTGGCAGGTGGGGGTGCACCCAGCTGATAAAGAAAAAACTGCTTTTGTGACCCCAATGGGCCTATATGAATTTAATCGGATGCCCATGGGTTTATGTAATGCACCTGGAACATTTCAGAGACTGGTTGAAAGTTGCCTAGGTGATCAGAACTTTGAGACTTTATTACTGTACTTGGACGACATAATTGTTTTTTCCCCTACATTTGAGGCCCACATTTCCCA
Organism: Alosa pseudoharengus; assembly: GCF_046254945.1. Lineage (NCBI taxonomy): Eukaryota > Metazoa > Chordata > Actinopteri > Clupeiformes > Clupeidae > Alosa > Alosa pseudoharengus. The sequence continues at coordinate 577,438 of NW_027468704.1, read as the reverse complement.
TCTGGACTTGGTTTTTAGTCGCCTTGGAACCTATGGATTAAAGGTAAAGCCTAATAAGTGTTGCCTTTTTCAGAGCAAAGTCCACTACCTGGGGCATGTAATTACGGAAGGGGGTGTGTCACCAGACCCGGGAAAACTACAAGCAGTGGAGGCCTGGCCAGCTCCTAAGAATATTACCCAGCTCCGTGCATTTCTTGGCCTGGCTGGATATTACAGACGGTTCATAAAAGACTTCGCCAGCCTTGCAGCCCCATTGAATTCTTTGCTGTGGGGTACATCAAAACGGCGCACCCGAGCTGGCTCAGGTAACAACTTGTGGGCATGGGGGGAGGCACAAGAGACCGCATTCCGGAAACTGAAAGACTCCCTAATGGAAGCACCGGTGCTGGCGTATGCAGATTTTCAGCTGCCATTCCTTTTGTACACTGATGCCAGCCATACAGGACTTGGGGCAGTGTTGGCTCAGGTACAGAGTGGTCAGGAGCGAGTAATTGCATATGCAAGTAGGAGTCTCCGCCCAACAGAGAAAAATGACAAAAATTATAGCTCGTTCAAATTAGAACTTTTGGCCCTGAAATGGGCCATTGTGGAAAAGTTCAGAGAATATCTTGCTGTGTCTCCCTTCACTGTTTTCACAGACAATAACCCCCTGGCCCACTTGAACACTGCAAACCTGGGTGCAGTTGAGCAACGCTGGTTGGCCCAGCTGGCGGGGTTCCAGTTTGGGGTGCGCTACAGACCAGGAAGGATGAATGGGAATGCGGATGCCCTGTCGCGGTGGCCTACGGATTACACTGTAAATGGGGAAGAACAAGAGACGGCTGCTCCTGCAGATGGGCTGGTGAGTGTGAAACCTGAGGTGGTCCAGGCGTGTATGCATGCTTTTGTTCCAGAGAGAGGTGAGCTGAAGGAGGATTTAAGTGCGGGAACACCAGTGCAGATGGAGCGGGGCGACTGGCTCGGTCCTAGCTTGCTCTTAGACTGGAGGAGGGCCCAGCGTGCTGACCCTGACGTCTCCCGGCTATGGATCTACCAGGACCGAGGAAAAGCACCCTCTCCAAAAGAGAGAGCAGCAGAAGGCCGGGGGACCCAAGCCCTGCTACGAGAATGGGATCGCCTCTGCCAGGAACGAGGACTGCTATGCAGAGGGATATGGGATGCTAAGACCTTTGAAAAAGTGAAGCAGGTGGTGGTACCGCAATGTCTGCAGAAGCAGGCCTTGGAGTGGTTGCATGACCAAGCAGGCCACTTGGGAGCAGAGAAGGTGCTGGGCCTGGTCCGTCGACGCTTTTTCTGGCGGGGTGTGGCCATGGACGTGAAGGAGTACTGCGCCAAAAGGTGTAACCTTCACAAGACTCCCAGCACCAAAGTAAGTGCCCCTCTTGTGTCCATACAAACCAGCTACCCTCTACAAATTGTGTCAGTTGACTTTTTATCCCTAGAGGCTGCCCAAAGTGGAAGGAGCAATGTGCTGGTCATAGTTGACCACTTCACCCGGTACGCAGTTGCTGTACCCACAGTAGATCAGACTGCAGTGACAACCGCCGAGGTGCTTTGGAAGCACTTCATTCAGCCATATGGGGGCTTTGATCAGCTACATTCAGATCAGGGTGCCAATTTTGAATCTAGTGTCATCAAGGAATTATGCACATTGTATGGTATCACTAAGTCTCACACAACCCCTTACCATCCAGCTGGGAATGGTGTGAACGTTTTAACCGGACACTCTTGGGCATGTTGGGCACATTAAGCAATGTCCAGAAAGAAGATTGGGACCATCATGTGGCTGAATTAGTGCAGGCATATAACAACACCCCCCACCCTTCTACAGGCTACAGCCCTTACTATTTGATGTTCGGTCGACATGCTAAACTGCCGTTAGATGTAATGTTGGGCAATGGGGATGGGTTTGCAGGGACTACTGGCAGCTGGGTGCATCACCACCATAAGAGGTTGGCTACTGCTTATAAGCATGCCCAAGAACAGATTACTAAAGCCCAGGCCTCTCAGAAGAGAGGTTTTGATCGTAGGGTTAGAGGGGAGCCCTTGTTGCCAGGTCAGAGGGTGATTGTGTTGAATAAGAGATCTAGATCACGGAGGAAGTTGGAGGATAAATGTGAGCATGTCACATATGTGGTTGTTGCACAGCCTAATGTTGATATACCTGTCTATGTGGTCAAGTCAGAGGGGGCTAAAGGGGAGGAAAGAGTTTTACATCGTAACATGTTAAGTCCCTGTAAATTTGATGTGTCCCCGGAGCATGTGGGGGTGGCAGTTGCAAACCCTGATGTCATTAAGGACAATAACTGGTGCATGTATCCGTTTGTCTGGGGTTGTCATTCAGGTCCAGAAGCTCCACCACAGGCAGAGGGAGAACTGTTGCAGGACTTTCAAGGGCCTACTTCCAGCTCAGCCCCAGGACTGGGCACTGGCCTGACTACACCAACACCCCGGGATCCCTCACCCACTGGTACAGAGGGTTTACGCCGCTCCACTCGGACCAACCAGGGTCGGCTGCCCCAGTGTTATCAAGTGTGATTTGTGTGTCGGGGTGAATGTGAGGACACATTTGATGTAGGGGGGGTGGATGTAAGCGGGTGTGTTGCAACAATAGTTGCTGTGGATGAGGGCGTGGTCCAGTCCCGTGATCTGTGGTGTTGGGGTGGATGCAGCAGCACACCTGTGCTGCATTTGTTAATGAGGGATGGGATACATGGCTAAGGTCTTTGTTGAACAGGAGGAAGGGACAGCGTACTGCTGAGTTTAGAACCAACGGCTGCCGTGCTGGGACGTGGGCAATCCTTTTAGCGTCGGTGTGGTTGACCAATCATTCGGGGTAAGTGCCATTAGGCCTAAATTAGGGAGTTTGTGCCCTGTTAGTGCGATCGCTGTTCTGTTTTATGTCCTTCGTTGAACCCCACGTCCGGCAGCAGTGGTGACGGAGTCAGCAGTCATTTGGTGATTTAATGCATTAATCCTGTGTTCTTTGTGTACTTTTTCCGGGGAAGTGTAGGCCTACTCCCCGGCAGGTATATGTGTGTGAGGGTGGAGAGAAAACAACCACTCCTTCTGGTGCTGAATAATTTAATTTGAGCCTTGGCGGTGGCCGGGAATAAGGGGGTGATATACGTAGCCTTTGCTGTGTGAAGTATTTATTGTTGCAGTGGTTGCACAGTGGTTTCTGTACCTTCGTTTTTATGATTGAATTTGTGATGAACTGTGTTATGAGATGAACTGTCATTTCCATTGAGCACGTGTGCACTTTCTATGTGTAATTATCTGCTAACTTATATAACCTGTTTTATTCCGGTGGTCCGGCATAGTTGTTACTTAAATTCATGTAGCCTAATTATTTATGACTCAGCACATAGCACTTTACAACAGCCAGAGTTCTGGAGTTATTGCTCTCCCCCTAAATGTTTTAACTTTCTATGTGAAAATAATTGTACAATAAACCTATTTTCTATATAGCTAGTAGACTGGTGTTTTCCTTTGCTCAGTGCCCGTGTTCAAATAAAGAAACCTGCAGGGGGCAGTGTATTCCGCTGTAGCCCCCTTTACAACTGCCTGCCTGCTAGATCAGCAGCATCAGGTCAGAAGTAGCCTAAAGTCCTCCAAGGCCTTGTGGCTGAGCGAAACGGGGCTCATCCCAGTCGATTGCCAAATTGTGGAGGACTGCACAGGTGACTATTATGTTGCTTGTCCTTTGTGGTGTGGTTCGTAGACTGCTGTTGAAAATGCGTGCATCATGCACACTGCCGGGTCATCTCGCTACTACTAGGTTACATTGCGAAAGCGCATGTTGTTATCGTTTATAGAGCGGTAGAAACGGTAATATTATATAAAAAAATAATGTTCCTTACTAATATTATTGCAAAACGTCTGCTCCACTATTTGACACATCAAAATGTTCCACAGGCGTTAAGGTCAGTTGTGACATTAATTATGTGCCTACACCGTACAAATGCATTTTGCCTAGTGTATATTTGTTATGTTTAGGCAGACCAAATATCAGGGGATGTAGCCAATTACGTTGATTCGTAAAGGCTGGATTACGCACGGTGCCATGGTGGAATGTGGGTGCAGACTGGGAACAAAATTCGGCCCTGGCAATTTTCTCCTGGACCGGCCCACCACTGGACCGACGACCCCCCCCCCAAAAAAAAATCCCCCCCTAATCCCCCCCGTAAATAACAAACACACAGTATTATGCTGTAGCAACACTTCATAAACTGAACCCAAACATTTAGATTTGGACCTATAGCCTATAGGTTATTATAATCACAATAACATGGAGGTCTGGGGGTGTGTCTCCGGGATTTTTTTAAAAATTCTGGTTGCTAATCACACCATTTTAAAGTGATTTGAGAGGGACAGGATTCAGGGATAGGCTACTAAAGACAGGCTCATCTTCTGTCTGTCCCATGCATTAAACCATATGTCACTGCTTAAATGAAAAATATAGGCTACTGAACATGCATGGAGATCGTCATAGTTGACAGAAATTATGATTTGTGCCAACATGTTGTAGAAACACAACCACAGCTTGGGGCGGGCTGGGAAATGAAGGTTGATCTTGGCCAGCAGATGGCGGTACCTCCACATATAGTGAGTACTAAGCTACGTCCTGACGTAATTCTATGGTCGGATTCAGAGAAGATAGTTTACTTCATTGAACTCACTGTTCCTTGGGAAGACAGAGTGGAAGTGGCCAATGAGCTGAAGAGAGCTAAATATACTGAAATAGCAGAGGAGGCAGCTAAGCGAGGTTGGAGTGCACGATTAAGGCCTATTGAAATCGGTGCACGTGGGTTTGTGGCCAGATCTGCTATTGGCTTGCTGTCTGAATTGGGCATTTGTGGTCGAAGTCTAAGGCAGGTGGTTAGTAACATGTCTTTAGCAGCAGAACGGGCAAGCGAATGGTTGTGGGTAAGGAGAAGTTACCCTTCCTGGGGCGCAAGCTAAGGTAAGCTAACTGGCTCATTTGTTTTGGTGGTGGGTAAGGAGAAGTTACCCTTCCTGGGGCGCAAGCTAAGGTAAGCTAACTGGCTCATTTGTTTTGTGTTTGTGATGGACTGTGCCTAGGGTGATGGTACTTGGCTAAGGTTCTTTATGGTTTATGGTTCAGTCCACATCAACGGGACGGACCGACCTAGCCAACTTAGACCATGCCTAGGTTGGTTAAGGGTATTTGGATGCTTGTGGTAATATGGGGCAGCATGGGGCGTAAGCTAACTGCTAACTGCTGGCTAATTTGTTTTGTGTTTGGGATGGGGCCTAAGATAATGGGCTAAGCTAACTGGCTAATTTGTTTTGTGTTTGTGATGGGCTGTGCCTAGGGTGATGGTACTTGGCTAAGGTTCTTTATGGTTTATGGTTCAGTCCGCATCAACGGGACGGACCGACCTAGCCAACTTAGACCATGCCTGGGCTGGTTAAGAGTATTTTGGGTATTGGATATTTCAATGTGGTAATATGGTGGCAGCATGGAGGGGAGTGTCTCCAGGATGCTGGTTTCACTGTTAAGCCTTCATGAGGTGTCGTGGGCCTAACTTAACGAAACATCGGTGAATGAGGGTGCCCACTTGATAACCCCAATGACATGCCGCATACTATATAGGCTACTGCTGTTGGATAGGCCATTTGCATTGTGCTTGTTACCATTTGTTGGCGGATTTGTGGGTAGTGTGCTTTTTAAAGTTAAACTTGAGCAGGGGCTTCTGAATGTGTTTTTACCTTGGATTTTGGCACAAGGGATTTTAACATCTAATCCTGTGTATTAATGTAATGGTGCAAATCTTCTCCTTTACTTTGGTTAGGCTATAGTCCGCGATCCACATTAACTGTAGGCTTAGGCCTGTGCAGTACACCACAAGTGTATACTAAACGTTTTTGCCCCGTCTGTCGTTTGTGTGCCGTCATCACATTTTGCAAAATTAGGCTACCTTCGTTACTAACCTACCAGTTGATAGTTTTTACGTGCATCACCTCGCGATTGATTGTGTATCTAATGTAACACTCGGTGGAGAGACTTCCACTTTCTAAGTTTCACTTTCACTGTCGTTGTGAGCTAAAAGGCTACTATATGGGACATACTTTGAAGTTCCTTTTGCGTCCAAACATAAATGGGTTTTCTTTAACCTGTGCTACACTTTTCCACCAAGTTGTGCGAAAATTGTAGGCTACCCGTAGTTTTTTTTTTATGTTGACAGACAAACCGCACTACAGTAGCCTACATGGTGCAGTAAATGGAAGCTCTTGGTAGCGCGTGCAACTAACGTCTATAAAAACAATATATTTTTGGAATAAAACTAGACACCTCTGATTGCTGTTTACGGTTAAACTGCGATGATGTGAACACCAGCCAGCGGAGGGCACTTACATAGCTTAGGCTACCATGCATGGACTCGTACTAGGCTATATTTCCCCACAAACCAAGCGGCTGCTTGGACAAATCCACTTGAGGGGTGGGGCAGGGGGGCGCGATCGTAACACACACTGAACCTGTCATTAAGGCCTACATGACGGGCCGCAAATAGGCTAAATAACTTTTTTTTAAAAATCCCGGAGGTTACCAGCCCGGTTGTACAGATTACCAGTCCGAGCCTGACCATCATCATGAAAAATGATGATCATCATCACCATGGGGTACCATGTGAAAACCAGAGTTACTGCATTAAAACCACAGGAAACTATAGTGAATTTCCGTAAGGGCAAGGAGACTGATTGTATAAAACTAGTCTTGGAGGAGAAGACGTAGATAAGTGGAATTGTAAATCTGTTTAATCATTCACCTGCCACTATGCTGCTCCACCAAAATGAAGGCCTAATGCCTTTAAATGGTCTGCTGTGTAAGTATCGTGCTTATAGGTCTCCAAAAAGAATAGTTTATGGTGTATGAATTATGTAGTCTTGTGTTAATTATTTCATTGAAAACAACTCCTCATAAAGCCTGATACCAAACACCTCAGGCCAAAGGTCACTACAAAGAGAGGGAAATCTTTGAGACAACAGCTATCTGATACTCCATACCTATATCACATGCTGCTGAACACAATCTCGCTACGATGTAGCTGATTTAGATATTGAAGTCTCTGTATTGGACCTTAAACAAACAGCTATTGTTTGTACAGTGGTCAGTTACAGTACATAAGTGGAGATGGATCTGGTACTGTATAGACATTACATCACATGCTGCTGAACACAATCTTGCTATCAAGATTTAGATACAGTAGGAGTTGGTTTAGATTGTAAAGTTCAATTTTCAATTCAATTTAATTTCACGTATAGCGCCAAAACATTACACATGTCTCATGGCGCTTTACAGTGTCTTAGACAATCAGAGAAAAGAATAGAAGGCCCATGGGTAACAGGGGCGAGGAAAAACTCCCTAGAATTGGAAAAACATAGGAGGAAACCTTGAGCAGATCCACGACTTAAGGGCCTGACCCATCTGCCTAGGGTCAGTTACAGAATAGTAAGGTCTGTATACAAGATAAATGCATAAGTTAGTCAGATGTAGAAGAAAAAAACATGTTTTTTAAAGCCACCTGAGGTGTATGTTACAAGAGGTGGGATGGTTATATATCCGGTATGATAATGCATTAATCCTATTTAGTGTCAGAAAGTTCAAATAGTCCAGCGTAGGAAATGGAGTTGTCCAGGGGGATTAAAGTGTCTGGTTTGGACCTCAAGCAAAGTGCATGCAAAGCAATTCTTTGTACAGAGAGCAATAACAGGTCATAACTGGATTTATGGATCAATCATTCACCTGCTGTTTTGATCACAAGGCTCCTCTAGAAAGGACAGAGGTCAGTTACTACTCGGCGCCATTTTATCAAACCAAGACAGACAGCAGAAGGTAAGGAGAGTTATTTTATCTTTTGTTAAAATCATGATGTCTGTTTAAATATGGGATAGTTATGTACTTATATAAATGGTATTAGTCACTATTTAGTTTTTAGTAGTAGTAGTATTAATATTAGAACTCCAAAGGACAGAGGTCAGTTACTCCTCAATGCCATTTTATCAAACCAAGAGAGACAGCAGAAGGTAAGGAGCCTTATTTTCCCTAGCTGTTTAACTAAATTTATACAATGTCTGTTATACAATTGCTGATGACTATTTACTATAGACTATAGGCTATTTACTGGGGGATATGATATATTTTGGTGATAACACCTACATAACCACAATGTTGTGTGTCCCTAACAAACACCATTCAAAATAATTAATAAAATAACTACAGCTACAGTTTAAACAATCAGTTTTTGTTTGTTCATGTAGGCCTATTCTGAAATATTTAAACTGAACTGAACTGCCCACTTCTTAGTACGAGATCCACTGTCAGCTGCTCATTAGGGGCCATTTTACTGGGACACGGGCCCCAGTATTGAACTGCTGCGTCCCAGACTGTCCTGAACAAGGAATATATAGCATGTATTGATGGCCGAAATAATTAGCAGGTTAACTAGCTGAACAACACAGGTGACCACTACTGCATAATTTCATGGAGTGCTGAAATGTACTATTTCTGACCATTTCTGAACTGTGAAATTCAGCAAATATGTTTTGTGGTTGTAAACTTATTGCAGAATCATCATAACTATTCCACCTGTGTGTGCATGGTTACAATTCTGAAGTGCAAAATAGTTTAGGCTACAGCACCAATATTTCTATCCATTGATACAAATAATAAATTCCAACCGCTGAATTTATTTTCAAAGTGTACTACAGTAGATTGATACATTTAAACGTTAAAATATAGGCTATAAAAAAGGAGCACACCTACTAATCCAGAGACTAAGGGATAACTTTGGTCTGGAAGGTAGTATTGTTGGCTGGATTTTGGATTTTCTTACATTTAGGACACAAAGAGTCAGAGTAAATGGCCATTTCTCTGATCTATCTGTAGCATCTACTGGCTCACCTCAAGGGTGCGTTCTCTCTCCCTTGCTGTACATATTCCACACAAATGATTGCCGTAGCAATTTTGAAAACAGTCATATATTGAAGTTTGCGGATGACACAGTTATAGTGAGCCTGTTAAATAGCACAGAAACATTGCATGGTCCTGTGGTTGATTACTTTAAAATGGTGTCAGGAATATTTTTTTATCCTTAAACATTTTAAAGACAAAGGACATTTTTAGAAGTGTTCAGCCTTCTCCGGATATCATAGTGATTGATGGTCAGACAGTCGAATCTGTAGAGTCTTATAAGTACTTAGGCACTTTTCTTGACAACAAGCTGACATTTGAGAAAAATACTGACTCAATCTATAAGAAAAGCCAGCAGCGTCTTTTTTGTCTTTCGAAAACTCTCCAAATTCCAGGTTGACTCTACCCTGATGACTATGTTTTACCATTCTTTTATTGAGTCTTATTTTATTGAGTTTTATTACGTTCTCCTTTATTTGTTGGTTTCAATCTTTGAGGGTAAAAGAGAGGAATCTACTGAACAAGGTTGTTAGTGTTAGTAGCAAAATGATTGGGCTTGGACAAGAAACTATAGGATCTCTACAACAAACAGCTATTTAAGAAAGCAAACTCCATCTTGTCTGACTGTTCTCATCCTCTACATCAACAGTTTCAGTTTCTACCATCAGGTTCATTGCTCAGACTCCCATTTGCTAAAACAAATAGATTCAAACACTCTTTTGTTCCTTCTGCTGTCTCCCTTCTAAACGCCAGGAGGAAAACGTAGTTTACCCACCCACATAGGCGGACTGGCCATCTGGCATACCGGGCATTTTCCCGGTGGGCCGACGCACCTTTTGGGCTGATAGAATAGGCTATATAATTATTATTTTGGCCAACGATCGGCCCAAAGGAAGGACAATCAGCGGCCCATTGGTTACATTTCTATTGACACTGGACTGATCCAATAACAGCTCACGTCAGGCCCCACCCCTCCCATTTTGGCTCAGAGCCAGGATTCTGTGAGCGCATCAAAAGTTAATCGAAGTTGCCTACACGAAATTGCGGCGGGTGCCGGTAGTGACAATTGTGCAAAATTAACACCAATGTAGAAGATTCAAAAATACAATATTGCAAGTAGGCTAGCATGTCAGTAACATGTTGAAGTTCGTTGAGTTTGAACGAGGATGTAAGCAAGCATACAGAGCAGAGGGACAGTACAGATGGTGGAGAGCGCTAGCCTATTGAGGCTACATGATAAGAACTCACTCACTGGTGGAGCAGGTAGGCTACGTGTGACATGCCATGCTGACGATGATGATTATGATGACTTATTAATTGCGATAATGTAATGATATGGTAATGATAACATAGTAAGGCCGTGCTGTGATTACAATAACAAATAGCGCAACCCGGACAGCAAAAGCGCAACCCGGACAGCAAAAGAGTGTCAAATCGACGTTAATTGTTGGTCAGATTGATCAGTTTCCGTCAGACACCCAAAATTCAACATCGATGGCATGAGTGGTGGTTGGTCTCTCAAAGTAGAGAAGGTTTCTATCTTGAAAGGGTTATCATGCCATGGGCTAAAAGACTGTAGACTGACGAAAATGTAAGCTACAAAACGTAAAGTCATGCACAAGCCAACTAAGCTATAACCTATACGATAGGCTACTGGAACAGATAATTAGTTCATGTAGATACTGTTCCAAAATGTACCAGCAATGTAGGTAGGTAGTATAGCCTACAGGAATAAAATATTTCCAGCCCTGTTTATTTCATGTTGTTTCAGTTGTCCTACAGTGATAACTGGTATAAATTACGTTAATGTCTACGACAATCTGGGTAATTTAACTCTTTACACATAGGCTTCAGTATTTTTTGGTGCTGCTGTCAATTGAGCATTGTATAGTTTGAAATGATACTTTGAATTCAAGCAGAAACTCTTCTTTAACAATTGCTTGTATAGCCTACTTGAATATGGAGATCATGTGCTCCATGCCTACCTCTGATCAGTCAGAGTGAGGCCTACATCACTTTGTGCTCCATGACAGTTGAAAATATACATATTCAAGGGTAACGCAAAGGTTCTGTATTTAATTAGGTGTGCCCGACCAATTTGAGGGCCGCTTGGGCCAAATATGCCAGGGCCGATTTTTGGTCCCAGTCCGCCCCTGCCCACCCATGACCATGATGTCCACCATGTTATTTATTATACTATGTGTATTATATATGTATTATACTATGTATTTTTTGTAATTTTGTGTGCTCCTACTGCTGTGAAACTAATTGCCCCACTGGGGGACAAATAAAGGCATTACATTACATGCCCCCGTACCCCCCTAGGAGGTCCTCTGTCCCAGTGCTGCTTGAGTTCTAGTGATGCCCCTGTTAGGGGCTGAGCCCCCCCAAAGGTCTAATCCTAGAATCGCCCCTGATTATTATGAAACGATAAGCCATCACAGTCCGTGTTATGGCCTTGCTTACAAGCTCACAGAACCTTTAAATAGGCCTATGCGTATTTGGAGCGACTTGATAAAAACAGTTGGGATGGTTTAAACTGCGTAGGCCTATTTCTTACGTGAAATATTTCCTTTTACAATCGTGTTTGAGGTTTAAGGAAGTTTTTCACTCATCAGATAAGATTAGTATAATTGTCATAGAGTCCAGCAGCACGCGTCTGTTTCCATGTCTGCTTGAGTAGGCTAGAGCAAGCGCCACAGTTAGTTTGGCAAAGTAAACCGAGGGCCACACATTGGGCGATTGACATTAAAACAGTGTTACTTTAAATGGCACAAATTTGATGCAAATTATGTATTAGGCTACTTTAGGCTACAGTTTACGACGGAGTATTAGGGCCACACATGAAGAGAAAAAATATTTTTGCCATGGCGAGATTAAACTCGACATGTTGACTTTAAGTCGACATGTCGACATTAAACTCGACATTTCGAGAATAAAGTTGAAATTTAATGTCGACTTTAATCTCGACGTGTCGACTTTAAAGTCGCCATGTCGACATTAAACTCGACATTTCGAGAATAAAGTTGAAATATCATATCTACTTTAATCTCGACGTGTCGACTTTAAAGTCGACATGCTGACATTAAACTCGCAATAGGCCCTACTGTTTAAACATAGCCTACACAGTTTAAGCTATGTAGCCTACACTAATACATGAAAAATGGGCTTCAAATAGGTGTTATTTCAGATAGATTGCGTCTGTTAACTATCATTGCCGTCATCGTGAAGTGCTGTCTCGCGGTTATGGAAATACTATGCCGTTTAGGCTAAATAGCTAGAAAAATATATGTATCCAATGATATAATGTTTCTATACAAAATGTTATTTCACTCTGTTTTACATGGTTAAGGCTACTGCACATCCAAATAACTGCCCTTCATGACCCACGGGTGTCACTCTCCAGGATAACATGGCAAAACTCATTTTTCTAAAACTGCTTTTCCATGTCTACCAAACACAGGTATAGCCTAAGCATATATACTATTTTAATCCAGTGAGAGAATATGTGTGCATGCACTTTATTTATGCACTTTGTGTGCATATGTGTGCAAGTAGGCTACTAGCCTACATGGGGTGGTCGGGAGGACAGCTTCATTCGTCCCTCCATAGACATTCAGCAATGGGCTGTTTTGCAGCATCCATTACAAACAAGCAACGTGAAAGTCTAGGATTGGGGAGAACGCCTAATATGCCTCTAGTGCATAAGCATGAAGTTGAACATTTAGATGCAACAACTAAATGTTTAGAACAACACTTTAATAATAGGCCTACAATAAATAAATAAACCGCTATGACATTTAGGCTACTTTTGACCATCGCATTTATCGCCTGTAACTCCGTGATAAGGACCTACAGCAAAGTATTTGGCTGAGCAACGTAGGTTAATATGTTCTATGTTTTGTCCACATGATATAGGCCTATGTCTAATCATTGTTGCACTCGAACACTCTGAATCATTGTTGCACTTGTTGCATTGTTTCATTCGTCCTCCCTTTCAATCGTCCCGAGCGGTCGTTCTCTCTCCAAACTAACTTTATTCTCAAAATGTTGAGTTTAATGTCGACACGTCGAGATTAAAGTCGACATGTCGAGTTTAATCTCGTCATGGCAAAAATATTTTTTTCCTTCATGTGTGGCCCTAATACTCCGTCGTAACAGTTACCTCTTCGCCAGCCTATTTCAAGGCCTGATATTTTTTTCATATCTGACACAGGTTAATCTAAGGTTCAGTGGCGTAACAATCCATTGGTGGGCCCAGGTGCAAGATCGCTACGCGGGCCCCATACCGACAAACTTTGGCCCAGGATGAATTAGCTCTGATACATGCAATACACATTAAGGGTGACTTCAATTGTTTATGCAAAGGGCCTGAGGCACCGAAGTAGTTTAGTAGTTACAGATTACAATTTCAAATAAAAAACACACGACTACATAGGATCCATTACATGTGAAAACATTAAAAATAATTATTAACAGCCTGCAGGCCAGGGTAATCTAATATTACTGCATTAACATCAACTCGCATGGAATTATGGGAACACTCAATGCGCTCAATGCGCCTCTTCAACCCTCTGCTGAAACTGCAAGCGTAGATTGCTTGCTTATAAACTCGCACTGCGCAAAAACAAAACTTAATGTAGCCTAACTTATTTAACCGTCCAGAAACCAAATAAAATCATTCATATGCATACAATCCCCAATATGCGTGAATTAGGCCATTAGAAGAAGGCCATCTTAAAAGCCTTTGGTGTGCAAAATTGTCAACGATGTTCCCAATATTTAATGCTCTGGCTCTCGTATTTTCAATGGACAGGATAGCCAACCCACTGAGCCTCTCCTGCCCCATGCTGCTCCTTAGGTAGGTCTTAATAAGTTTGAGTTTGGAAAAAGATCGCTCAGCTGTTGCCACAGTCACAGGCAATGTCAGAAACAACATGAGAGCAGTAGGCTACACACTTCCCCGAATGTGGATGTTACACTGTCATAATCTACCACCAGCATTTTGGCAAGTTAAAAAATAGATGACTTCTGTGAAATCTCTGCTTTAAAGCAAGACCTGAATGAGAGGAGTTGTGTTGGGAATGTCGGTGCAATGTCCCTGCTATAATGGTCTGACAAACGTCTTGCCTTTTCAAGCAGTTCATCATCACCTGCGAGTTGAAGGGTCATAGGACGTAAAGACTCAAACACATGACAAGTTTCCCGCATACTTGCAAATCTTTGGGAGAGCTGACTGATTATGATGTCCAGAGTTGCATTAAATACCTGCACTTTGAAGTATCTCTCTGCATCGGTTAAGCGCTCATCTTCCGATAGTTCGTCAAAGTGACGCTTCACTCTCCGTTCACATTTCTAAAGTTCTAAAAAAAAAAAAAAAAAAAAAAGGAGGCAGGGCGGGGGTAGCGACAGGCCCCGGGAGGTCACGGTGTGACTGCACTTGCTGCACCTACTATAGTTACGCCACTGCTAAGGTTACAATAACTGGATTTACTTTCAAGGATTCATCTGAATGTATTAACTTTACTACATTACCCTGCATCTTGTTCAACTGTCATTCATACCAGCTGTAGCTCTTCAAGACAGAAACTATATTTGAGACAAAACTGCAAATGCAGGCTACGTGTGCAGGGCTGGACTGTGCAGGATGATGCAGGTTATCCTACATTAGCACACCGACTTGAGGCAGGCTGACTTGGAATTATCCAATTTTGGCTACCACAGGGAGACCTTTATTTCATTTAAATCTATTGTGAAATAGAACACCATTTAAGCACAGTTCACCTTTATGACATTTACAGTATGTTAACCTTGAAGATATGCTATATAAAATGGCTATATCATACAAAACATTTCAAAATTTGATTTAGCTGTATTATCACCATCTAAGTTGGACATGTATAAAAAATGCCAACCTAATATGCAACAGGAACAAAGATCATGAAAATAACATCCTCATTCATGGTGAACTGGTCTGTAAGACTGATTTTAGAAAACTAGGTGCTACTCTCTTTACTACTTGACAATTACAACTTTTATCAAGACCCCCAAAATCTGCCATGATGATAGGCCTAGGCCTAGTAGTATTTAGGTGTGTTTTCAATTGGCTTCTGATAATGTTTTTTAGGCTTAAGAAGTACCTGGGCTACTGTATGCCTGGGCCTACATGTTCTTTCCAATGTAGCATACATGTAGTGGCAGAATACTTTGAGCTTAGTCAGTATTCTACGATACCTTACTAGTAAATGTCCTCCACCTCTGTATCATGTCTGTGAATAATTTGCTATGTGGAAGTTTGAATGCTTATACCTTTTCCAGTTTTTATTATATTTTTAGTAGAAAAATACAGAGCATGATGCCAATTAAAATACTAACTGGAAAAATATGTCTATCTTTTGTTATAAAAATAGGTTGACTTAATATTTTGAATATTATTGAATACTTTTGCAAGTATATTTATACAGCACTGTGCCATTTTATCTGCAGATGCAACATGTGAAACTGGATTCACAGAAAGCCAGATCCATGAATAGGAGGCCTGTGACTCATTTTACCCTATTTCCATCATGGGGAAAGTGGTGAAGGTAGGAAACTACAGATACCTGGGTTTACATCTTGTCAACAAACTGGATTGGAAGTGTGACACCAAGGCTGCCTACAGAAAGTGCCAATGTACAGTATACCGGTACTTTTAAGAAGTGTGGGTCTTTCAATGTGTGCATCTGAATGTTGCATACATTTTACCAGTCAGTTCATAGAGCATCTGGAAATGAACATATGGAAGTAGGTTGATCTCCAGAACTCCTGAAGACTAGCCTGGAAAATCCAGACCCTGGTAATTTCAATAAGTGTCAAGTCCAGGGTAGCTGAGGTGTGGCGATGACATCATCAATAGGCAAGTATGCGGTTTCGCCGTCCAAACGAACTCACAAGGGCTACGGTTTCAGATTTTTCCACCCTGGGACCAGGTTTCAAAAAAGTGCGGTTTCGGGCAGTGCGTTTACAGGATTCGTTTGGACGATCGGCTAAGACGAAGCAAAACCGGTGCGTTTAACCCAAAAAGCGTCTCCGTGTGGACGGGGACGGGGCAAAGAACAATGTAATGGCCCAACTCGAGGGGCTGCAACAAGCATGCATTTAAAAATCTCATTGCACACAATTGTATAACACTAGACAATGTTTATCTGCATCTGACTAGAACTGACACGCAACTGTTTAAAAACAGCACTCACTGATGCACTTCATTGAACTGAATATGATGCACTATTATTGTACTGTACCTTTTTTAAATTGTCCTAGAATTGTTAAGAGAATTGCTTTAAAAAGCTTAAACTGTTTACCATGTTAGTCGCTTTGGTTAAAAATGCGTCAGCCAAATGTAACATAAATGTAAAGATCAGCTGTCGAAATTGGAAAATTGTAATTTCTGTTCTCTAGAATACACATGCAGAAACCAATGATGGACTAGGCCTACAAAAGTGACTTTGTGAGGGGTGGAACTAGGCTAACACATACTGTGTATGTGAATATTGGTCAGTTTATTAAACACTCGCGTACATGGGCGGACTCGCCATCTGGCATATCGGGCATTTTCCCGGTGGGCCGACGCACCTTTTGGGCCGATAGAATAGGCTATATAATTTAATCATTTTGGCCAACGATCAGCCCAAAGGAAGGACAATCAGCGGCCCATTGGTTACATTTCCATATTGACACTCGACTGATCCAATAACAGCTCACGTCAGGCCCCACCCCTCCCATTTTGGCTCAGAGCCAGGATTCTGTGAGCGCATCAAAAGTTAATCGAAGTTGCCTACACAAAATTGCGCGGGTGCCGGTGGTGACAATTGTGCAAAAATAGCACCACTGTAGAAGCTTCAAAAATACAATATTGCAAGTAGGCTAGCATATGTCAGCAACATGTTGAAGTTCGTTGAGTTTGAACGAGGATGTAAGCAAGCATACAGAGCAGAGGGACAGTGAGCAGGTGGTGGAGTGTAGAGCCTAGTTGAGGCTACATGATAAGAACTCAGTGGTGGAGCAGGTAGGCTATGTGTGACATGCCGTGCTGACGATGATGATTATGGTGACATATTAATTGCGATAATGTAATGATATGGTAATAGTACTAGAATACACCTTGTGGTGCAACCTGGACACATCAGACACCCTCACCCGGGCGACCCAACCGGGGTTGATCAGGCCCCGACTTGTGTCCAGGCACTACGCCACGTGTCCCCCCCTCTTTATCCAGAGCCACCGTGAAGCTTTTTCAGCAGCTTCCAGGATGTTCTTGATGGCTCTTTGCCTGTGCAGTCCGCAAATCCCTAAGAGTCCCAGGACCCGGTGTAAAGTCTGGCCTGCGAAGCCCCTGCAGCCCACTTCAACAGGCTCACAGCGGGCCTTCCACCCATTCCTCCGACACTCAGCTACCAGGTCCGCGTACTTGGCCCTCTTCCTTTCCTGGGTTTCCTCCATCCGATCAAGCTATGACTTGACTTGACTTGCTTGACGCAACCTATGACTTGACTTGACTTGCTTGACTGTCACAAAAAATGACTTGGACTTGCTTGAGACTTGAATGTTAAGACTTGAGACTTGCTTGTGACTTGCACATGTGTGACTTACTGTAAAGACAGCTCCTATAAACCTTACAAGAGCCGTCCTTACCACACCCGGAACTTCACACGCCCCTACTCAACCTAAATAACTAAGTGTCTGTCTAGGGATGACTAAACTAAGGTGTAGTGTATTGACGTGAGAAATGATATATGTATGAGTCTAGTGGTGTATGCAGCCAGGGAGAAAACAGCGTGAGGCTTACCTGTCGGGGCCGGCCCTGTCTTAGCCCGATGGCGGCCAGCACAAACAGTGGTAGATTAGTTCACGGAAGCTGTGAAAACAGCCTCAGCTGGATGATGGTCGGATGGTAGATTTAAACTACGCGCTTCAGCGATGGAGCCCCACAAGCGTCCTCTCGCGTCGGTCGACGTTGGTGTTGTGTCAGAGAGCGAGCCAGCCCCCATGCATCTGCTTATCTTCTCTCACAGCAAACACAGGTGCATGCCAACACACTGCCCCCTGGCACATGGGATGTGGAAGTGTTTTGTGTCGTGTCTACTCTAAATCACCTATATCATTTGTGAATAATTTGCTATGCGGACCTCCAGAGCATAATATATTAGAAAGCTAGATATGGCAATATGGTGGCCGTGTACACGTATGGCACCTTGACGGACAATGCAGTATCTAGCCGCTAGATGGGGTGGGATCGGGGAAATGAGGCACGTTGACCCGAATAGCCTATGGTACAGGCGCTGTAACCAGTTGCGATACAACGCCCCCCGAAATGTGTCAACTTTTCATACTTTGAATACTGTAAAATACTTTTGCAAGTATATTTATACAGTAGGCATCTGTGTCATCTTACCTGTAGACACATCATGTGGCACTGGATTCACAGAAAACCAAACAGATCCATGAATAAATTGTCATCAAAATGAGTGATCCTGGAGAAGGAGGAGCCTTAGCAGGGAGTCTTCCTCTGAGCCATCAGAATGAGACCTTCAACCCTGCTGCCAAAGAAAGAAGCACAATTACGAAGAATCTGGTCACAACAACAAAGTAAGTTGTGAGAATGAAGATGTACTACTGAAACATAATGTTGGGGTGCAAATGAGGAATAAGTCCTGTCTGTTGCTGCAGCATTCCTTATGCAAAACCACTGATCAGTGTGATACTGGGCATGAATGAACTGAATGCACATTTGCTATTTTGACAGTGGGTCTCCACACCAGATCCATAGTTCTAAAGGGGTTGTTGCTATGAGTGTGTCCATGAGAAGACCAAACGTGTGGTGATACAGTTTGATTAAAATCCTCGGCCTTCTCAAGTGTGCTTTCTTATTTAGGCCATCCTTAAAAATATTTTTGTTAACCATAGGTCAAAAATCGTGATACAAACCGAATCATGAGGTTGGTGTATTGTTACAGCCCTACCAGTTAGTGACGTCACGTTATGCAAATTTCTTTAAATTCATACCTGTAATGACCAATATTTTACTTCTTTTTTATTTGAAACTTGAAAAAAACATAGACCTACCTACCTTTTTATAGGCTGTTACTGCAAACAAAAATATTTTTAAGGATGGCCTTATTTTCCTCTTTTAAAAAAGAAAAACTGTGATACTTATAATCTCAATGTTCCTGCAAGGCATGACAGAATTGGCTCAATTTGACACATGTGTAAAGAAATAAAGGTTGTTTGTAGAGGTGTAATGGTACACAGTTTTATACTGGCTCCACACATTCCCTCATCTTTTATATCCTCTGTGAACATTCTCCCACACAACCACAATAGCGATTGCACTTAAAGGAGAATTCCGGTGTGATATTGACCTAAAGTGTGTTGAAACATGATACTGAGTGTGAACGTATGTCTCATAGCTCATCTCGGCTTGTCCCCTGCACTCAGAAATCTGGCGCTAGTTAGCCGATGCTACAAACAGTTTTTCGATGGGGGTGCCTCGGGCATCGGCCTAGCCATGCAAATTAATCACTGTTTTACACCATTTACGAGGCTCAAAGTAGCTCCATACTTCATTGGTAGACTTCCGAGGGCCTTGACATTTAAAGCAAGACATTGAGAACTTTGAAAAAGCACTGGTAGTTTACTTACAAGACGGTTTATACAGACAGTATCTTCACAGAGTTTAGCGTTTGCAGCCATTTTGAATTTAGTCACGATAAGTCGAGCGACGAGTAAGAATGAACAGGTATGATGAGGGATCAGATTCCAAAAATAATTCTGTGGAAATGCATTGGAATCTGATCCCTTATCATACCTGTTCATTCATACTCGTCGCTCGACTTATCGTGACTTGAATTGGACACAGATACAGACGGTATCTTCACGGAGTTTAGCGTTTGCAGCCATCTTGAATATAGTCACGATAAGTCGAGCGACGAGTATGAATGAACAGGTATGATAAGGGATCAGATTCCAATGCATTTCCACAGAATTATTTTTGGAATCTGATCCCTCATCATACCTGTTCATTCTTACTCGTCGCTCGACTTATCGTGACTAAATTCAAAATGGCTGCAAACGCTAAACTCTGTGAAGATACTGTCTGTATAAACCGTCTTGTAAGTAAACTACCAGTGCTTTTTCAAAGTTCTCAATGTCTTGCTTTAAATGTCAAGGCCCTCGGAAGTCTACCAATGAAGTATGGAGCTACTTTGACCCTCGTAAATGGTGTAAAACAGTGATTTATTTGCATGGCTAGGCCGATGCCCGAGGCACCCCCATTGAAAAACTGTTTGTAGCATCGGCTAACTAGCGCCAGATTTCTGAGTGCAGGGGACAAGCCGAGATGAGCTATGAGACATACGTTCACACTCGGTATCATGTTTCAACACACTTTAGGTCAAAATCACACCGGAATTCTCCTTTAATATGTCAAAACACAATAACAATGTTTCACATCGGAATCTTTTCAATATTTCAAGACTGCTTAGATTCCATCTAAGATAGTAACAGTACATCTATTTGGATTCATTTATTGAGAGAAAAATACAGACAGGGTTTTATCAGAGAAACATTTAAAGATGAAATTAAAAAAACAGTTCTAATAAGCATAAGACATTTGTGCTTAAGGACTGCTTGTTTCCTGCAGCAGTCCTCATGCCAGACCACCCTCTCCAGTGTCCAGTGTGATGTCCATTCGCTCAATGGAACATCCTCCTACATTAGCCGGGGAACCGACACAAACAACAATGTATGTACCACTACATCATCTATCCTGTATTACCAGACAAGGTCTACTTTTACATTTTTGTTTTTCTTGGCTACATTCAATTTAAAGGAGAACTCCGGCAGATTACAATATAGGGCCCTGTTGTTCAAAGTCACCCAGTACTGTTGGTACAAACGGTCGAATGGGAGTGGATCAGTAGTCAGTGGTTTAGGGGTGCTGTAGAGATGGCAATGTGCTGCACTCATGTTGCTTGTTCAACAATGAGTGTAAGAAAAAAGGGTCTGCTGGAGACACGGAGCAGCCATCTTAAAAGCCTGAGCTCCAGGACCCTAAATACAGTACCCTCCAGAATTATTGGCACCCCATGCTAAAGTTGACTAAAATCTGGTATAAAACATAATCTGTTGGTGATTTATTGTAATCTCACAATGAAAACAAATAGGAAAAATCCAACCTTGAAGGGAAGCAAATTTGTTTTGAGAAAAAGGAAAATATCATAAAGAAATAAATATTTTTAACAAAAACACGTATAAGTATATATACTCTTTTGATCCCATGAGGGAAATTTGGTCTCTGCATTTATCCCAATCCGTGAATTAGTAAAACACACTCAGCACACAGTGAACACACCGTGAGGTGAAGCACACACTAATTCCGGCGCAGTGAGCTGCCTGCAACAACAGCGGCGCTCGGGGAGCAGTGAAGGGTTAGGTGCCTTGCTCAAGGGCACTTCAGCCGTGCCTACTGGTCGGGGCTCGAACCCTCCGGTTACAAGTCCGAAGAGCTAACCAGTAGGCAACGTTGCTCACAATTATTGGCACCCCTGCTTATAATACCTTCTTAAGCCTCCCTTTTCCAATAAAACAGCTTGTAATATTCACCTATGACACCCCATAGAGTTGGAGAATACAAAGCAAGAGATTTAAGACTGTTGGTCTTTACAAAATCTCCCCAGATCGTCCAGATTCCCAGGTACACACTTGTGCATTCTCCTCTTTGACTCACCTCACTGTTTTTCTATGGAGTTTAAATCAGGGGACTGAGATGGCAATGGCCGAGCTTGATTTTGCGTTTAGTAAACCATATTTGTTTTGATCTGGGCGTTTGTTGTGGTTCATGTTTGTTACATTTCCAGTTGATTACGACCTTTTAATCATTGTTTTAACTGTAAATATAGGCATTTTCAACAAAGAACCTAGTTTTTATAGACATTACTGACTTACAAATGTCAACACACTTTCTTTTTATTTAAATTTAGTGTATTCTCTTGTCTTTCTGATGTTGAAAAATTACAAGAGGATTTAGCCTCTGTGTCACTTTATTGTCATACCTTAGTGAAAAACAAAGTAATGAACTACCTCTGAAAGTTCACAGACACTGATTAACTTAACAAAGTTGAAATTAGATAGGGAAATGCTTCTGTTAGGTTTTGTATGTAAGATTTTCTAGGGGTGCCAATAACTGTGAGCAACGTGTTTTCGTTAAAAATATTTATTTCTTTATGAGATTTACTGTTTTCTGAGAATACATTTTCTTCCCTTCAAGGATGGATTTTTCCTTGTTGTTTTCATTGTGAGAGTACAATGATACATCAAAAGATTATTATTTTTTTGCCGTTTTTAGTCAACATTACCAAAGGTGCCAATAATTCTGGAGGGTACTGTATATGGCCAAAAGATGTAACATAAAACAATGATTGTCTTAATTTTAAGAATCCTTATTAATGTCAAAATGTTACATCGATGTGTACTGTCATGTTTTTCCGGTGTGCCGGTGTATGCTGGGACATTTCTCTTACGACTTTATTTCAACTGTGATTCTGAAAAATCTTAGTTTAGCCTGTGTAGCTGTACCACTTCGTCCCCTCTTCCCCTCACGTAAACACGCAAAATGAAGGGTAAGGGGTAGAAATGTTTCTTCACAATTATTGCCTGACAAAACTTTATAGGCATACTTTCTTTTACAGCATTCATCATGCCAGACCACCCCCTTCAGTGTCTAGTAGAATGTCCATCCAGAGTGATTCATCAATGAATCAACCTCCTAAATATACAGAGGAATTGACACAAGGGTATAGTACTGCATCTTTTATGAAATATAAAAGATGGTTGATTGTAAGCTGTCAGTCATACTAATGTACAGTAGAGTGATAAGATAAGATTGTCCTAGACTTATTTTCATCTGAATGTCTTTGATCACACTGAAACTAATGTCTCTGAATATGGTGCGCATCACAACAAAGTGAGTCTGCATTTGTTGTTTGATGTTTATGCTTCTTAGCAGATGCTTTTGACCAAAACAACTTGCATTATATTTGCTCACCTCTCCCTTCAGTGCTTCCTGAGAAACTCCAGACAGTGTTTTGTTATTGTTTGGGGGGGGGGGGGGCAGGCTGTCCCCACTTTGTTTGTTTCCTGTTTAGTTCATGGAGCCAGGGATGTGTACAAAAGACAATGTACTCGGAGAATGGAGAACTAGCAGATCATGAGGAGATATTCACTCAATGTTATAGAAAGTGTTACGTGTTAGAAATCGCTTAGTATCCCAACACGTTTAATAATACTAATAATAGGAACAGTTATAATAAAAAAGAAGTACCCATTGTGTGTACTATTAGCGTAAAACAACCATGTTCAAGTTCTGAGTTTCTATAATTATGAGAGGCATGTCCATATTAAGGAGTGTTTTGGCTTGGGGAAAGAACCTCCTGGTACTTTTTCTCTCAGTTTTGGCCACCTGACTACTGAAACACTGACCTGATTCCAGTAAAGTAAAGAAGCCATTACTGAGATGGGTGCCCCATCTTTTTAATAATGTTATAGCTCTGGCCCTCCTGATGTAAATGTCATGCAGGGAGTGTATGTATGTATGTATGTATCTATCTATCTATCTATCTATATCAAAAGATAATGCTATAGACAATAACACCAATGTTGTGTTGGTGCATCTTGTTTTTTGTGTAAAAACTATCCCCTAAATTCCTGAGAATCTTAAACTGCGATTGCTAGCATCATGTGATATGTTTTGCTATTATGCTTTTAAGCACCAGTCTGCCCACAGAATATCTCACTTTTTATATTAATCCACAAAAGCAATGTAAAATATAATGTAAAGAAAAAGTCAGATATTATAACATTGTTTTCTTTTTAGTGACTGCACTGATAGTGTGATCTGTGCAGTTTGTCCGAAGAGGGCTTTCAAGTCCTGTCTGACCTGCATGGCCTCCTTCTGTGAGATCCACGTGCGTCAGCACTACACAGCCCCAGCTCTGCAGAAACACAAGCTGGAGGACTCCACTGAAGACCTAGAGCAGAGACTGTGCAAGCAGCACCACAGAGAGCTGGAATTCTACTGCAAGACTGACCAGAGTCCAGTGTGTGCACTATGTGCTGTAAAACAACATGCTGGACATGACATAGTAGTACAGGTAGAAAATAAAGAATTAAATTTTAGATTTAAAAACATAGAATAGAAACATAGAATAATGTGATATTGACAATAAAACATTGCTTTATGTAATGTGCTTTTAGGAACAGAGTCCTCAGATGAAGGAATGTGAACCGACTGTTCAGAAAAGTAAGGCAACAACATTTGGCTTTATAATGTACAAATATATTGAGTCCAATAACCAAATTCTTTATCAGCACAATTTGCACAGTGAGGCTATATCAAAGGTATCAAAGTTGCATGATCTCACCACAGGTGTGCCTCAGGGATCAGTATTAGGGCCCCTGCTTTTCTCTATTTACACCTCTTCCTTAGGTGAGACCATTCGCTCCCATGGATTTGACTATCACTGTTATGCAGACACTCAACTTTACCTGTCTTTCCCACTTGATGACTGTAGCGTTTCCCATCAGATTTCTGGATGCCTTAATATTTCAGCCTGGATGAAAGATCGGCACCTTTAGCTTAATCTCTCAAAAACTGAGTTTTTGGTGTTTCCAGCTAAAACGGCTATTCCCCAACAAATTAACATCCAGCTTGACTCAACATCACTGACCCCAACTAGATCGGCACGTAACTTGGGCGTTGTAATTGATGACCGACTTAACTTCTCTGAGCATGTAGCTTCAATTGCAAAATCATGTCGGTTTATGTATTGTAATTGATGACCGACTTAACTTCTCTGAGCATGTACAGTAGCTTCAATTGCAAAATCATGTCGGTTTATCCTTTACAACATTAGGAAGATCAGACCTTATCTGACACAAGATTCCACACAACTTCTTGTTCAGTAAAGGCATATCTGTTCAACTTGCACTTAGTTCATTAAATGAATGAATGAACAGGTATGACAAGGGATCGGATTCCAAAAATAATTCCATGGAAATGCATGGATTCCAGTGGCTGCTACTGGAAGCAACTGGAATCCATGCATTTCCACAGAATTATTTTTTGGACTCAAATATGGAATTGATTGGTTCTTGTTTTTTTCCCTCCAGATCTTCTTGCTCCCAAAACAATTCAGTTAATTTCAGTGAAAACAGACTCTGTGTGTCTGACCTGGGGAGGTCCTGATGGACTAACCGAACCTCACAGCTTTAGAGTGACATGGAGAAGTGAGGCAGACCATGGAACTCTCACTGTGCCAGGCCAACAAGTTGATATTCAGAATCTCACCCCAGGAGAGAAGTACACATTTACTGTTGCCACCATCTACGATGATGACAGCCAGAGTGCAAGCGTTTCTGCAACTGTACGCACAGGTATAGTTCCAGTACTAGGTAATTAGGGCTGTAACAATATGCGTATTGAAACCGAAATCGTGAGACTCATCCACAAACCTGTGTCGCGGTGTGAGAATCGCAACACACCCCTTCCAGTGTTTCCTTTAGCACTTTACAGCTTAGGCGGCGGCCTAAGCAACACATGTCTCCTGCCGGAACGTTGTCCAAAAATAAATAAATAGATCATAATTTCATAGCTCCCATAGCTTTCATTGTAGAACTATGCGTGCAACTTTACCAAACAGTAGCCTATAGAAGTACCCTAAACCCCCTCTCCTTGCCCCGCTCTCTTTCTCTCTCTCTCTCTCTCTCTCTCTCTCTCAATGGACACGCCCCTCAGCATGCACATGTAATCCAAACAAAACATTCACAAACAATCATGATAGCAAGAACACATAGACAACTAGTTAAACTGTTATTAAATTTGCTTAGCATCATTAGCACGCTGCGCAAATTTGTTTAAAACTCTTGCATTCAAGTTGACTGATCATCTCAATACCAATGTTTTCCAAGACTAAAAAGGGCCTATCTCAAGGAGAAAAAAAATACCTTGAAACTTAAACACACATGGGGAAACTTAACAGTCCAACCAGCAGACTATGATAAGCTAGCCAACTAGGCTAGGCGCTTTTGTTTACAATATTCCCAGGCTTCAACTAGAGCTGCTGACAGCTGAAGCTGTAATAATAGTACCTAGCCTATAATCTGCATAATGTGTGCTGTCAAGAATATCAGAAATTCAGTATTTTCTAATTTATTCATATCAGTTGTTTATATATCAATATCATTTTAATATCAATATCAAACACACACACACACACACACACAAAATCAAGGTATGTATTGAAATGTGGGTCAAAAATCGTGATACAATCCGAATTTGTGGGTTTGATTATCGTTACAGCCCTAATGTAGATGATTAGATGAGGTATGATAGTATGACACTAGTCGCTCATGTATACCGTAAAACTTCATATAATAGCCGAGTCCCAAATAGACGCCTGTCTCTTTTAAACGCCTGGTGTGGCTACAGGTTTGGGCCGGTCTCAAATAGAGGTCTGGTCTGTTTTTTAGTTTCGGGTTGTATTTAATCTTCTAAAACCCGTCAGATCGTCTGTTTAAGCCAGTATGGTGCAGACTGTGCATGCTAACGTTATGATTAGATGCCATTAAAAGACGAAAAGCTAGAGTTCCAAATTGTATAACTTTTTTCAATATGAACTATGCCTACATGTCCGACTTCGACATCATTCAATTCATCCCTTTTGTTTCAGTCATATGGGTACATATTCAGTGTGTTTGAAATAATTAATTCGATAATATTTTCCATATTTGCAGAGGAAAAGTTTTGTGTAAAGGGAATTAAAGGCCTATCTCATATAGACGCCTGTCTCTAATACTAGCTGGTGCAGTTTGGCGATTTGGGAAAATAAAAGCCCGGGCTATTATTTGGAATTTTACGGTAGTTGTATCTGTTCTAAGAAAATGGTGACTTACTGTTGCATCAAATTATTTTTTTTACATTTCAGATATCCCTGCTCCTGAAAATGTGTCATTGAAGGTTGATCCAACATCAGTGTCAGTGAGTTGGAGTAAACCAGCAGGAGTTGATGAAGTGTCATACCTGCTCACCCTCAGCAGTGGTGGGGAATGTGTGAAGACTATTTCCACCAAATCTCTTCATTGCTCCTTTTCTGACTTAATGTTGGGGAGAGAATATTCCATCAGTGCTGTTACTGTCCAGAAAAAGGGGGGTCAGAGCAAGCCCATCTCTAAGACCATCACAATAGGTAAGGAAGACCAGTTTGAGTTTTTTTTTTTATAACGGACCATTTCATGACTTCAAATTTATGTTCTTTATGAATAAAACCTGAACCATAAGTCTTGATACATTAGATAAGGTATTGTCTGCTAGCCTTGTAAGACCATCCTGATCTAGCGAGCTTCAGATTTTCACTCGCAGATCAGTCTGGCATCTCTCCAATCAGCGTTGGTTTTGAGGCAGGTTTAGGTGTGGGACTCAACGAGAAGCTACTGTTCAATCTAAACAACACAGCGACTTCCACGGATGAGATGAGCATAGCTATCGCTGAAGTTTTATCCGAATATTAGGAAGCTAGGAGTCTCTGCAATGTAGCTAGGAGGAATGAAGGATACAGACATCCTCCACGGCCAATTCCAGTTAGTGTTTGGTAGCCCTGAATCTTAGTTACTTAACAAGAAGGAATATGCTTTCTTCAGAAGTGTAGCCTACTATGAAAACTTGGTGGGGATTGTCGTTGATGAGGTTTATGTCACATACAAATGATAAGTTTAAAAACGTTAACGTTAGAAGAACGATTCGTTGATCTGATTGGTTGATTTGGCCCGTCTATCACCAACATAGGTGGTGATAGACAGATGGTTTATCCAATCGGCTAACCAATATTTTCGCCCCTTCCCAAACGTTCTCCAACGGAAAGTTCCCAGATATAGGGAGCAAATGTGAAGCAATCCATCTGGCGGAGTCAGGTTTATTGTCTGCTGTCATACTTCAATATGACAATATCCCTTACAGAAATTTCAGGTTTCTGGTGAAGTTGCCGCAAATTTGCAGCAAGGTCATATTTTCACATGCAAATTAGGTTTCTGGCAAACAGTTGCGGTTAGCTTTTGGTAATGTTGCAGCAAATTTGCAGCAATGTCATTATACAAATTAGGTTAGTCACCAGAAATTCACTTTAAGTTTGCCATTATTGGCTAAGTGTGATGGCAAATCCCTGGCGAACACATTTGCCACTAGTGGCAAACTTCTCATTGTTCCCAGAACTTTGCTGGAAGTTTGCCTCTAGCGACCAACACACATTATCAGTGAGTTGGAGTAAACCAGCAGGAGTTGATGAGGTGTCATACCTGCTGACCCTCAGCAGTGGTGGGGAATGTCTGAACACTATTTCCACCGAATCTCTTCATTGCTCCTTTTCTGACTTAATGATGGGGAGAGAATATTCCATCAGTGTTTTTACTGTCCTGAAAAAGGGGGGTCAGAGCAAGCCCATCTCTAAGACCATCACAATAGGTAAGGAAGACCAGTTTGAGTTTTTATAACGGGACCATTCCATGGCTTCAAATATTAATGTTCTTTGAGGCAAATTCTCCCATGTGCTTAAGTAAAAAAAAGTGTGCAATTAAGCCTGCGTTTTTAGAATGGGACCATGCCATGGCTTATCAGAGGGACTGAAAACAGAAAGATTTTCATTTTGGTTCATTGTAAGCATTTTGGTTCGTTGTGGACATTATTTTTTCGTTCCTGTTCCAGTGTTCCAAGGCCTAACTTCTAAATGGTAACCGGTTGGAACGTTATAGAAGAACGGTTAATAATGTTCCTTTAAAAATTCCATTGCCTTTACAAATTGTAAATTCAATGCAATTTTTGGAATACAAATGTATGGCCTGTGGCACAATGCTGTAGGCTTTGTTTTGCCCAAAAGCCTTAACCCTTTAGCCGCCAGGGTTTAAAAAGAATAAATTGGATTTGTACATCAAAATTTCAAAAGGCCATGTCTTGCAAGTGGTCAGAGATAAAGTCCTACTGTAAATGTGAAAATCATTTAGTATGAACAGAAGTTTATGAAGGGGGTAAATGTACTCATCTAATTTGCATATTATGACGTCACTGGATGGTAACCACCGTGAATTATGCACATTTCAGTAAATACTAGATGTTGAACATATTTGAGCAGTTTTACTTTCTTTTTTTGTCATTTCACCGACATAACAAATGAACAGGAATACACTCACATGTAAACCAACTATAGTAAACTATTACTATAATCACAAACCCTATGCTACTATACAATAAAGTAGCCTGGTCAAATCAGTTCCATATCGCGGGTGACTTTGTAGTTCTTCAGAGCCCTATTTTTACAACCCCTGCTGTCTATACCACATCCATTATGGACACTATCATCACTATTGCCACTGGCACCTCCAGCTATAGGGAGGGAAAGAAATCTCATCGCCATCTAGTGGTTGCGTTCCTAGAGTTTAGCGGAGGGGATGGGATTTTTTTTTAGAAAAAATATATCTCGGTGCACATTGGGATCTTATTTTAATGCCTTCCATATGTTAGGCACTGGGAGTCTTCAGAACAGGCTTGTCAGTCACCCTGACACAGTGTGTAAAGTAGCCTATAATGTGAATGACTTGTTATTTTATCAAGGATTTCTTTCTTTTTGCAAAAAATAAAGTACAATAGGCATTAATTAGTAGGCCAGGAGCATGTTGAAATTATGTGGCAAATTGCGTTTTTTATTACAATGATAAAATTGTAAAAGGACGTGACCGAAGCTGAGGCAAGCCAGGCAATAGGCCTATAGGCCCGACGGTAATTGTAAAGCAATTTACAAAAGATTCACTGAACAAAAATGCTGATGTGGTACATGAAAATTTAGCTAAAAATGTGGAGAATGCAATGCAATCAAGCATTTTGGACGATATATTGTCACAAGCTGGCAGAATAGGCAACAGGCCGATGTGCGTTTTATTTGGAGACTGTTTTGCGAGACAGAGACTGAGTTTGCTGCTGATATTCTGGGGATAGGCTACAACATAGCCAATGTACGACTTTAGCCTTTTAATATATTTGCTGCATTAGATCAGTCTTTCTAGAACAGGCAAGGGCTTTCTAGCCTCAAGTCAGCAGCGCTGCATCACCCATATAGCCTACATTAAAACAACCAGCGGATGGGCGGGTGCGGTTTTGAAAATTGGTCAAAAAACTTTGGTGCTGATGAATGGCTGATGGATGATAAGTTTTGCTATGCAGTTATGGTTGAAATAATAGCCCATCAGCACATCTCTAGGGGGTGTGCCTCTCTCTCGCTCAGAGGGGAGGGAGAGGCTGAGGGTCGATCCAGCATGGATTCTAAACTCTGTGGTGGATAGGATCTACAATTAGGTGTTAACAATACTACTACGCTAGGTCGAAGTACTCCCAAGTGCTATTGCGCCACACATTGTAGTTCTCCGGTTTATTCGCTTGGAAAATCGCCACGTTTCATGTTGCGTGGCCGTAGCATTTCTATCAACTACTCGTGCAACTGTATTTAAGTCGGGAAAACATGGATGTTTTTGATTACTTCTACGCTTAGTTACCATCAAACACCGCTAGCATAGCAACATGCTAACACAGTCCAGCCGCGCACCAGAGCGTTTGAGTGCACGTACCGACACGGGAGAGGTATGACTCAACTCGTGAAAGTTAAGGTAAGAACATATATTACTACTGACATTGGGTGGCGTGTTCCTTTAAGTGGCAATGCTAACCAGGCTAATAAACAAACCATGCTACCTTGAGTAACGTCGAAGGGTAAAGTCACGTGGCTTTTTTGTAGTTTGTTTATGAAACAAAAGGAGCAATTTTGATTTTTTTAAATAAGGCAAAATAGGGTCTGACATTTTCACAGTTAGAAGATTATTACTGTATAGACACTGAAAAATATTTTTGGTGGATAAGATCGCTGATTTGGCTTTACAGTATTTTTTTTTTAAAATAGGTCTATGGGACTTAACATTGGAGCTGCTCTTCGATAGGAATGCAACCACTTGGGGCGCTGGTTTTCACTTTCCCTCCCTATGTTGGGCAGAGGGTCGAAATAAGCTTGGTATGCTTAGTGGACACTGTCGCAAAGACGTACCTCCATTCACAGACTATCAGTCAATAGACGATCAATCAAATTCTCCAAAAGCCAGATATTCTCCTTCAGAATCAGAATAGGTGAATAACAGATCCAAGACGTCATCACACGTTAATTTTTTTTTTCAACATTTGGTGTATTTCCACTTCAATTTGTGCAAAACTATGGCCCGCATCTCTTCCGCGTTATGGAGGAAATGCACGTCTTCTTCGTGTTTTTCTCGCGTGTTTTTTTCATGCTTCCTGAAAAACTTTGAAAAAAAAGGTTGAGCTTGAATCGAAGCTCTGGGTGTCTGCCAACTAGTGGTCAAGAGTACAAATGAGATTTTACACTGTACTCGCGTTTATCGTTTGTTTTATTCAGTAATGACGCTTGTCGCAATATTGTGACATGGGCGGTTAGAGCAGGGGTCGGCAACCCAAAATGTTGAAAGAGCCATATTGGACCAAAAAAACAAAAAACAAATATGTCTGGAGCCGCAAAAAAATAAAAGCCTTATAGAAGCCTTATATTGAAGGCAACACATGCTGTATGTATCTATAGTAGGCCTATATTAGCCTACTATCGAAATGGCTAAGTTAACTACAAATACATAATGAGCCTTCATGATTAAATGTTTATTTTTCCTGCAGTGCATTCTGTAGAGCAGGGGTCGGCAATTACGTTTGGACCCGGGCCAATTTTTTTTCAGACAATGGCATCGCGGGCCATAGCTTTTGTAAGGGGGGGGGGGTTATAGGCCTACTATTTAAATTATTAGTTATTATATTATATTAAAATAAACATCATCTAACTTTTAAAATGCATTTAATTTAATTCCATTAAAAACGTTTATTTGCTTATGTGCGCTGTTTTTATGCCGCCTGCTGCATCTTCTGTCGTCTCTCATGAAACAGGCGACTTGCCTAGCAACTTGCCGTAACTAATGTGTACAAATATTATTCTTTTGGATGACGTGTAAATGATTAGCTGAACATTGCTATATGCTAGTTATCGATGCAAAATGTCGTTGTCAAAAGCCTTGAAAAGAAAAATTGATTCAGAATGCAGGACCTACAAAGAAGAATGGAAGCAGAGGTATGTGTTGAGCCTGCCTGCATTTATTAATGCCAAGCCTATTAATTTAACGAAACATAGGCTATTTTTGACCTTGCCCACTGGAAGAGGGAGACAGGACACTTTTGGGGTTTTTTTGCACAAGATTACGCGCACTCGCGTGCCAATACCGTTCCGACCTGTGCGTCATGGATAACTGCAAGGATGTTCCACCTGTTGTTTTGTCACTTTAGTAGGACTATCATCTATACCTCAATAAATGTTTTGAAATTGATGGGATTGCTGTAGGCCTTTTTTTCTTTTTAAAAACATGGGGTTAAAAAAAAAAAATCAGTTTTTTTTATTTTTTATTTAAACAGCAAATTAACGTCATCTCGCGGGCCAGATAGAATAGATGGCGGGCCAAAATTGGCCCGCGGGCCACTATTTGCCGACCCCTGCTGTAGAGAATGACGCACCACGTGACTACTCTGTTGTGCGATGCCGCCTCAAGTTTAACTTCATTACAATATTAATGAATTATGTTTCATTGCTTTGATGAAATTAAAGAAATGCAATAAAGAAATCAGATTTTTGATGTCGTTTTTATTTTGAGGATTCGAAAAAACAACAACAAAACGGAACGTGCCCCTTATCTGGGCAACAGAATGCAATAAAACGCAGCCTACATTTAAAAAAATAAAACATCAGCCTTTTGAAAAGGTAAAGTATATAAAATAAAATTAATACAGTTCAAGTTTGACGTCTGTGCAAATGCCAAGCAAGTCAGTGCAAGAGTAAAACGAAGCAGAATCCTCTTCTCTTTTGACACGCAACCAACACAGCTATGCTCGGACCTGAGCAACAAAACACAATAATATCCCTAAGTGTCATTCCAAATATATACTGACAAAAATCAGATATCACTTTATAAAAACAGCCACTTTGTTACTAAAAATGTGCCTATGACAGGATTGTGTACCCGTTTAATGTGACTTCTGTTTTCGGACATCACTGGTCAGCTTCTCAACATCGGGCATGTAAGATATAACTTTAATCTTGACGCAGGACTGCAAGCTCTCATCTGTGAGGCGGGTGCGATATTTTGATTTGATGTAGTTCATGTTTTAGAATATCTGCTCGCACAGGTATGTTGATCCAAAGATGGATAATACTCCAAATGCATATGTCTTCATGTTCCTATAGCTGTCAGGAAGAGCATTCCATGTGTCATAGACAAGTTTCTCGGGTGTTGGGAGGCTTTCAATTTCGCTCCATTTGTGGCTTTGGGCAAGTTGGGCTTTCTGGCAAGTGACGTCTTCAAGTTCGGCTGTCAGACATTTGAATTTGGACACCCATAAATCTTTGTCGGCTATATCAGCCATTTCCATTTCAAGGTCAGCTTGATTTACTCCTGGAAATGTGCTCAACAAGGACGGGTCAATCTCCAGGGGTGTGACAGGGAAAGACAGTGTCATTTTTTCCTTTCGGAACTCGCAAAATCTGCTCCCAAATGCAGTTTGCATATCAACGATCGCATTTTGCAAATAATCACCGTTGAGTGTGTGATCGTGATGCTTCTTTGAATTGTCTCAGGGAGGGGAAGTGGGAGAGCGTGCCTCGCTGTACATCTCTGGCAAAGACAGTCAGCTTGCGCTCAAATGATAGAACAGCTTCCAGCATTTGTAGTGCAGTGTTTCCCCGCCCCTGCAGACTTTCATTCAGCTTGTTTAGGTGGCTTGTCATATCCACCATAAAGTGCAGTTTTTCGAGCCACTCGGTATCTTCAAGTTGCGGGTAGTACAGGTCTTTGCTTTTCAGAAATGTTTTCACGTGCTCTAAACAAGCGTCAAAGCGGCGCAAAACCTCACCCCTGGACAGCCATCGAACTTTATTGTGTAGCAGGAGATCGGAATATTCGCTGTCAACTTCATCAAGCAATGCACGGAACTGACGGTGGTTCAAAGCTTTTGCAATTATCTTGTTCACCATCTCGATCACAAGGTTCATCACCGCCATACACTCCGATGGGAATGTTCACACATTGGGAGACACATTGGGAGAAAGCATTGGGAGTGTGCACACAGTCCTCTTGATGCAAGATGCAGTGGAATGCAAGTAGATTTCGATCCAATGCTTTCTGTAGCAAAGTCATAAACCCCTTTTTTGATCCCCTCATGCTGGGTGCCCCATCTGTAGCCACTGAAATCAGGTGGTTGGTGTTTATCCCACTGTCATTTAAACACTTCAGCACAGCCTCACATATGTCCTCCCCCCGTGTTTGGCCTTTCAGTGGTATTAATTGGATCATTTCTTCTTGCGGCCCATCGGAGTTCACATACCTGCATAAAAGCGCAGTCTGTTCAATATCGACCACATCACAGGACTCATCACAGGCAATCAAGTATGCTGGCGCTGAATTAATGTCCTTGATTTGCTGATAGGTGATGTTGCCTGCCATTTTAATAGCCCTTTCCTTCACTGTCTTAGCGGAGAGAGGCATGTCTTTAATTTTTTGTATTATCTCGGTTTTGTTTTTGAAGTCTGCAAATAGGTGTTCTGATATGTTGATAAATGACTCCTTCATGTAGTCACCATCTGTGAACGGTTTGCCACGTTTTATTATCTCCCGGGTTGCAACAAAACTTGCAGCAGTAGTGGAGTTTGGAGATGCAATCTAGCCTCGTGAGACCATCCTGATCTCGCGAGCTTCAGGGTTTCACTCGCAGATCAGTCTGGATACTTTCCGTTAAAGAAAATTTGGAGCAGTTCACCAAACGAACGTCCAATCAGCGTTGGCTTTGAGGCGGGTTGAGGTGTGACGCAACAAACAACATGACGGCATCCACAGAGATGAGCATAGCTATCGCGCAAGTTTTATTCAAATTAGAAAGTATTCCTGGGTAAACTGTGAAGCCAGCTGGGAGGAATGAATGACACAGACATCCTCCACGGCTGATTCCAGTTCATAATGGAGGAATATACTATCTTCAGAAGTGTAGGGCCTACCGTGAAAACTTGATGGGAATTGTCGTTGATTAGGTTCATAAATGGTAAGTTAAAACATCTTAACCTTTGTCACGTTACCTAACTTAATTGTATGTTAAACGGCATTAGAAGAATACTTTGTTCATGTAATTGGTTGATTTGGCCCGTCGATAACCAACAAAGGTGGTGATAGACAGATGGTTTATCCAATCAGCTAACCAGTATGTCCGCCCCTTCCCAAAAGTTCTTCAATGAAAAGTTCCCAGATGGATATGCGGAGCAAATCCATCTGGCGGAGTCAGGTTAGATGCAATCCACTTCTTAAATGTATTTTTGCGCTCCTCTAATTTCTCCAGAAGTAATGCAACCGCACTTTTTCTCTCACTCCCAACTGGCTTGGTGTAAGCTAAACTATGGAGTAAACTCTCACTTTGTCCAGCTGCATCATTGCAAGGCAGGGACGCATCTGAAGCCTCAATAAACGAATCACCGTCATTTTCTGAAGGCAGATATTCCCCTTCAGAATCAGGGTCTGCGAATAGAAGACCCAACACTTCATTTCAGGTAAACTTTTTTGATGCCATTAAACGATAATCTAATGCAAATACTCGCTGACGTTGACAATATCGCTCTGACAAAGTGGCTCACACGCACACTAGCTCCGGTATTGCACGCACTGATTCACTGCAGCTGTAGCGCGAAAGTTTTGTTTAAAGCATGACTTTTTTTCGACTCGGGGATGACGTATGACATGTCTGCCATCTAGTGGAGTGGAGGTCGAATGAAATATGACACCCTATTTGACTAAATCGGCCGTTTTATTCAGTACCGCATCTTGTCGACTAAAGTCGACTGTGGCGCCTAGAGGGTTAAGTCTATGGAGAATTTTAAAGTTTAGTTTTTATTTATTATCTTAAAAAGTAAAAGTCATAGAAATATTAAAAGTCATAGAACGGAAATTTGGTTCAAGAGCTACATGTCAAAGTTTGAACCAAGTTTCTACGATAAGCGGTTCGAGTCAAATTAGGGCCTGGAAGAATAATAATACTTAACAATACATCGCATTTGCATGCACTATAACTAGAAAAGCATTTCCTGAAGGAAATACAGTCCATGAAAATGCAAAAATATGATGTAAAATATCATACAGAGTAAAAACTATATTGGTTGCTAGGTAGATGAGGTTTAATATAGTTGGAATGACTGAACAGTTAAATAGGTGGATAGTTTAAATGGCTAAATTATTTGCTAGGTAGATGATGTTTAATATAGTTGGAATGACTGAACAGTTAAATAGGTGGATAGTTTAAATGGTTAAATTATTTAGGTAGATAGTTGACGATAACTAACAGTTGAAATGGCTCTAATGTTTGCTAGCAGTTATGCTAACTATGTTAACAAAGATAATAATGTTAACCAAGTTACTTAACTTAGTTAAAGGGGTGGTTCAGGATTTTGGACATAGGACCTCATTTCCAAGTAAGCAAGTGTGATATTTATCAGTGGAGACCGTTTTCAACATGTTTCATTCAGTCCTTCTAATTGCAGAGTTTGCAGGTGCTAGGCTAGCGCAAGTCAACGGTATGTGCTAGCCTGCCACTAAAAACTGTCTTATCCACTCCAAAGTACACCCGAGGCAAATAAATTATAACGCCAGACTATCGATGTAAATGTCTGTATTGATAGTGTTATTTCTAACGTTATTCTATCCTTGCATTTCAACGATCGCATTACATTTTGAGGGACTAGTTTCTTAGCAGCGGCGGAATTATACTTGCTCTGGTTAGTAGTACTGCGCCGAAAAGTAAACAGTAAAGCGCACTCCAATGGGGATACCTAGTAGTAGCCTTGGTAATAGCAGTCCGCCGCTGAGTTGCAAAATGA
Source organism: Alosa pseudoharengus (assembly GCF_046254945.1). Classification (NCBI taxonomy): domain Eukaryota; kingdom Metazoa; phylum Chordata; class Actinopteri; order Clupeiformes; family Clupeidae; genus Alosa; species Alosa pseudoharengus. Next base: position 540,427 of record NW_027468704.1, on the reverse strand, counting down.
CTACTAACAACTTCAGGGACCAAAGTATAACTATTGCAACGCGATGCAAGGGTAGTTGTATTTCTTACACTATTCTATCAACACAGACATTTACATCGATTGTCTGGAATTTGCCTCAGGTGTAGTTTGGAGTGGGTAAGACTGTCTTTAGTGGCAGGCTAGCACATACCGTTGACTTGCGCTAGCCTAGCACCTGCGAACTCTGCAATTAGAAGGACTGGATGAAACGTGTTGAAAACGGTCTCCACTGATAAATACCACACTTGCTTACTTGGAAATGAGGTCTTATGTCCAAAATCCTGAACCACCCCTTTAACTTAGCTAATGTTCTGTAGCAGTTTTTTTTTTTAAAATGCTAATAATGCTAATGCTTTTAACAATGCTAACAATGTGACTTAGCTAACCTAGCTAATCATTTTTAGTAATTATGCTAACTAGCATGTTAACCATGCTAACTATGCTAACTAGCTACAGTGGGTAGGAGTCATAGTTGATGACAAGTAACAGTTACAATGGCTGAACAGTTAAAAAGTTCAGTAGTTTAAAGGGTTAAATTGTTTAACAGTGAAATATTGTAGTGAGGACTTTTATTTTGAAACAGTTTTTGGCAGAGGAAGCAGTTGAACAGGATGTGTAGTCTTAATAGGGCCAGTTTGTATGCTTAAAGCCTGAGAATGGCAGTTGAGATCCAGGTGGCCCGAACACCTGCCATAGGATTCTAATTGCTTAACGGCTCTATTGTGATGTTTTTAATTAATAGTTTAAAAAGTATAAAAGTTAAAAAAGGCTGAAAAAAACATAGCACCCATGTCATAAGTAAGACCTACGCGGCAATGTTTGAATGAAGTTTCTACGTTAAACGGTTGAAGCTGGATTAAATGCGTTAGAAGAAGAAGAAGAAGAAAAACTAGAAAAGCATTTCCTGAAGGAAATACAGTGCATGAAAATGCAAAAATATGATGTAAAATATCATACAGAGTAAAAACAAACTATATTGGTTGCTCTGTAGATGAGGTTTAATATAGTTGGAATGACTGAACTAGGTAGATGAGGTTTAATATAGTTGGAATGACTTAACAGTTAAATAGGTGGATAGTTTAAAAGGTTAGATTATTTGCTAGGTAGATGAGGTTTAATATAGTTGGAATGACTGAACTAGGTAGATGAGGTTTAATATAGTTGGAATGACTGAACAGTTAAATAGGTGGATCATTTAAAAGTTTAAGTTGTTTGCTAGGTAGATGAGGTTTAATATAGTTGGAATGACTGGGCAGTTAAATTGGTGGATAGTTTAAATGGTTAAATTATTTAATAGGGAATTATTGTAGCGAGGACTTTTATTTTGAAACAGTTGAGGAAAGAGGAAACAGTTGAACAGAATGTGTAGTCTTAATAGAATGATACTGTATGCTTAAAGCCTGAGAAACTGACAGTTGAACAGGTGGCCTGGCCACCTGGCAGAAGATTCTAATTGCTGTGATGTCATAAAGGCCAGTGTTAAGTCTATGGGGAAATTGTAATAGTTTTTAATTAATAGTTTAAAAAGTATAAAAGTTACAAAGCTCACATGTCCTAAGTAAGACCTACGTAACATAGTTTGAATGAAGTTTCTACGTTAAACGGTTGAAGCTGCATTAACTGCGTTAGAAGAAGAATAATAATAAGAAGACTTTTGGAATAACAGTATAGTGCATTTTCATGCACTATAAAAAGCCTTGGAAGAACAGTACAGTGCGTTTTCATGCACTGTAATAAGAAGCCTAGGAAGAACAGTATAGTGCATTTTCATGCACTATAATAAAATGCCTTGGAATAACAGTACAGTGCATTTTCATGCACTGTAATAAGAAGAAGCCTAGGAAGAACAGTACAGTGCATTTTCATGCACTGTAATAAGAAGCCTAGGAAGAACAGTACAGTGCATTTTCATGCACTGTAATAAAATGCCTTGGAATAACAGTACAGTGCATTTTCATGCACTGTAATAATAACTAGAAAATGTAATTCCAGGGAATTACCATTGCATGTAAAAAAAAATGCTGTTTATAACATTATATTACTTACAGTATAATTATTCAGATTACATAGACTTACAGTATTCTTGAAAACCACTTACTTGGTTAGATGTTGGCTTAGAGTATATGACAGTAAAAATAAATTGTTAATTCAATATTGATTCAACATTCTTTGTTTTAATACAGCAGAATACACAAATGAACACTTATCAACCAATGTACGCTTGATTGAAAAATTGATTGATTCAAAGTTGTTGAAACCAATTTTAAAGTTACCCAATAATGATTAGGGAGAAACCAGATGTCTACTGAATTTGCATTCTTACAGAACTTGATAATGCCAATCATATTATAAGATCTATTTATCAGTGGTAATTCTGAACTGGCAGCAAGAGCTACTGGTCTCAGTTAATAGTAATAGGTCACATTTGGTGGTGATATAGACTGAAGAATAAGATTTAGCCCTTCAGATGATCAGTTTTAGACAGAACTTAGACAGAAGGTTAGAATCTTAATTTTCACACAGCACAGCTGAGGTCTAAAAACAGAGGTCTAACAGCACAGCTAAGTTTCACAGATGTCACAGCACAGGTATGATTCAAATGTGTGCATGCTTCATATAGTTGTCGTCAGTCCTCCTGTAACAATATAATACTCAGAATGTCTCAGTGTAGATCTCAGATCTACGTCTCAGTAATATAGTTCAAAGGTATGTGCACATATGTTGAGATATGGTCACATGTTTTTAGAAATGAATGCAAGTGTTAATGTCAGCGATGTATGGTTGGTTGGCAGGATGTGCACACAGACAGGCACACACGTAATGTAATACACGGTCATCACCACACTGGTCTGGTACCTAAAAGACAAAAGCAAACAAGTTAGTTATACCAAAAACAATGAACGTGTACAATTGTTCAATACAACTTAGATATTTAAGTGAGGTTGTTGCACCATAAATCTAATGGTAGTTAAATATACTAGCCTATAGTATTTCGTTGCAAACAAAGCAACATTTTGTGTTTTATTTATTTCAGTTTAAGGATAGTTGATAGCCAAACAGTTTAAAGTAAACAGCTTAGAACACGTTGTAGGCAAAGGGTGTGTTGCTGTTGATATAAACTGAGTCTTAAGGATGGACCATTCTGATATTATGTATCTTGATAACCAACTAGCTTATACATCTACATTTTTTCTACATATTACGATGTAGGCCTACTCTAGGATGTAGCCTACTACAACTGGGAAGCTTGATTCGTGTGCCAGGCTACGCTTTAATTTTTAGGCCAGAATAATGCAGAAATGAGTAACGTTAGCCTAGGAAGTAAACATACTCTGTAGCCTATGTTGACAACACAAACGTTATACCTCAACTTCTGTAGTGTGTTTTAACAATACTTTGGTCATATGGTCCGTTTCCAAACAGTAGGCTATGGCTTTCATCAGGTCCCTTTCAACAGGTGTATTTTATCAAGAGCTAGATAGTATCCGTAGGCCTACAATATGATTAGGCTACTTTATCTGGTTAACGTTAACGTTACTGCTGGTTAGTGAGCAAATGTAACATTAACGTCAGTGATTAGCTGGGAGCAACGTTAAGTTTGATTGTCGTTAGCTAACATTGTCGAAACCTACAGCTAACCGGTCACTTTAAAGTTGACGACATTAACGTTGATTAGGTGGGTTTTCTTAACGTTACATAATAAATAGCAACAGATCAAGTGCTAACGTTAACTATTCCCCTAACATAACGTTAGTTTGGCTATTTCATACAACATAATGTTTGATGACTTAAATGAGTCAAATGCCAAAAATCGGACCACTTACCTTGTCTGTAGTTGGAGAAGGACAGTTACGAGCAAGTAAAGTATCACGGCAGGCGATAAGACGAACGTTCAGAAGACTCACAGCTCCAGTGGTAGAAAGATTGCATGGTTGATTGCATTCAGCTGCAGTTCACGTCATAATGCTAAAAGTTGCCGCCACGACGGTCAATGTTAACTCAATGGGAATTTGTTGCGCTTTTATCGTAAATATTTCAAAAAGTATAAAGTTCACAAATGTAAAAAATACATTGTGCAATTGTCCGTTACAAGACCTTTGTAGGAGTGTTTGAATGACGTCAAACGGTTCAGTGGTTTTAGTGTTATTAAACGTCAAATTTGGTCGGAAGAAGAATAATAAAAGACGATAAGAACAGTGATAATAGTCCATTGCATTTACATGCAATGCAATAAAATGCCTTGGAATAACAGTACAGTGCATTTTCATGCACTGTAATAAGAAGACTTGGAAGAACAGTACAGTGCATTTTCATGCACTGTAAGAAGAAGAAGAAGAAGAAGAAGAAGAAGCCTAGGAAGAACAGTACAGTGCATTTTCATGCACTGTAACTAGAAAACGCAATTCCAGGGAATTACCAGTGCATGAAAATGCAAAACATATGGTGTGAAATATATTGTTAAAACAGATGATGTGCTAATTGGCAACCAACATGATGAGGTTTAATATAGTTGGAATGACTGAACTAGGTAGATGAGGTTTAATATAGTTGGAATGACTGAACAGTTAAATAGGTGGATAGTTTAAAAGGTTTAATTATTTGCTAGGTAGATGAGGTTTAATATAGTTGGAATGACTGGACAGTTAAATAGGTGGATAGTTTAAATGGTTAAATTATTTTCTAGGTAGATGAGGTTTAATATAGTTGGAATGACTGAACAGTTAAATAGGTGGATAGTTTAAAAGGTTTAATTATTTGCTAGGTAGATGAGGTTTAATATAGTTGGAATGACTGGACAGTTAAATAGGTGGATAGTTTAAATGGTTAAATTATTTTCTAGGTAGATGAGGTTTAATGTAGTTGGAATGACTGAACTAGGTAGATGATATTTAATATAGTTGGAATGACTGAACTAGGTAGATGAGGTTTAATATAGTTGGAATGACTGAACAGTTAAATAGGTGGATGGTTTAAAAGGTTAAATTATTTGCTAGGTAGATGAGGTTTAATATAGTTGGAATGACTGAACAGTTAAATAGGTGGATAGTTTAAAAGGTTAAATTATTTACTAGGTAAATGAGGTTTAATGTAGTTGGAATGACTGAACTAGGTAGATGAGGTTTAATATAGTTGGAATGACTGAACAGTTAAGGTGGATAGTTTAAAAGGTGAGATTATTTGCTAGGTAGATGAGGTTTAATATAGTTGGAATGACTGAACTAGGTAGATGAGGTTTAATATAGTTGGAATGACTGAACAGTTAAATAGGTGGATAGTTTAAAAGGTTAAGTTATTTGCTAGGTAGATGAGGTTTAATGTAGTTGGAATGACTGGGCAGTTAAATAGGTGGATAGTTTAAATGGTTGAATTATTTGCTAGGTAGATGAGGTTTAATATAGTTTGAATGACTGTTAAATAGGTGGATAGTTTAAATGGTTAAATTATTTAATAGGGAATTATTGTAGCGAGGACTTTTATTTTGGCCACCTGGCAGAAGATTCTAACTGCTGTGATGTCATAAAGGCCAATGTTAAAGGAATTATCCGGAGTAAAATGCACTTTAGATCGATTTACGGATGATTGGGGGTACATACGTTGAGTTGACATCAAAATCATGTCATTCGGATCGGAAAAACGCTATTTTTATACCTCTTCTACAGTTCCAAACAGCATAACACTTACGTGGTAGTGAGTTGAGGATCCGTAAAGCCAAACCGAAGTATCCCGAGGTCTTTATGTGGTCGAATAGAGAGTCCAGAATGAATTTCATCAAGCCAGTACCTTTCCGGAAATCTTTGCTGTAGGAGTCTTATTGCTGAGTGTGTTGTAACACGCTCTGGAAATTCACAATTTCGTCGCCGTTTAAAAAAAAAAAAAAACATAGTCCAGTCCATACAACTTCATTTCAATTTCGAAAGAAATACTGGACTATGTTTTTTTTTTTTTTTAAAAAAACGGCGACGAAATTTTGAATTTCCAGAGCGTGTTAAAACACACTCATCAATAAGACTCCTACGGACTTCCCCCTGAAGGTGGCGGCAAATATGGCAAAATTTCCGGAAAGGTACTGGCTTGATGAAATTCATTCTGGACTATCTATTCGACCACATAAAGACCTTGGGATACTTCGGTTTGGCTTTAGGGACCCTCTACTCACTACCACGTAAGTGTTATGTTGTTTGGAACTGTAGAAGAGGTATAAAAATAGCGTTTTGTAGCGGCGCAATTGAAATGCCCCGCTGACTTCCAGGCTACGAGTTGTGACTGAAAACGGTACCATCAAACTTTCTCAAAACACATCCGAATGACATGATTTTGATGTCAACTCAACGTATGTGCATTTTAAGTGCATTTTACTCCGGATAATTCATTTAAGTCAATGGGGAAATTTTCAATAGTTTTTAATTAATAGTTTAAAAAGTATAAAAGTTACAAAGATGAAAAATACAAAGCCCCCATGTCCTAAGTAAGACCTACGCAACATAGTTTGAATGAAGTTTCTACATTAAACGGTTGAAGCTGCATTAAATGCGTTAGCGGAAGAATAAGAACTAGAAATGCAATTCCAAGGAATTACCAGTGCATGAAAATGCTAAAGTTGTGATGTAAAATATTATGTATGTTTAAAACAGATAATACAGAGATGGTTACTACGGTGATGATATTCAAATAGTTTAATGGCTGTGTATAGGTAGATATTTGACGATAACTGAAAGTTGGAATGGCTTTAATGTTTGCTAGCAGTTATGCTAAGATTTGTAACTATGCTAACCATGCTACTTAGCTAATGTTTTATAGCAGTGCTAGCAATGCTAACCTGCTAACCATGCTACTTAGCTAACGTTTTCTAGCAGTTTAATGAATGTTGATATTCAAATAGTTTAATAGCTGTATTGTGGCATCCGACGCGTTTTCGCTCGGATCCACTTTCGCAAGAGTAGACAGAGGTCTTGTACGCGTAGGTATCGTTATTCTTCGTATTTATTATGTTCGAATGCATATGTTACATAGTAGGCTACGATCACGACCACGGTCAAAAAACTATCTTCCTCCACTCCCGCCAGCTCATTCAAACTCATCAGCTGATTCACCTGTGTGTGCGTATCTAAGTAGGCAGAGCAGAGGCACCCAATCCGTGCCCACAATCAAGCACCCTGTGACACAAATGCGCTACATATTACAAACTATAAAATAATCTTACATAAATTATACTCATACTAACTTATAAATTACAAATAACTTAAATAGCAGAAATGGCTCCAACATCCCGGCCCCTAATTGTCCATAATATTTAACAATTACTCAAAATACTAAATATGGAGCCATAATGTAAAACTAAAATAAAAATGTTATCTGATGCTACCCTAAACCAGTGCAAACATCAGTCCACAATAATCATCATCCATTCAAGGATGTCAAAACATTTCAGGACAATACATTTGGATACATATTTTTTTACATTTGTTTCCTTTTTTTCTTTTTTCTCTCTTTTTTTTCACAATCAGTGATCCCCAGAATCCCCCCAAAGGCCATGGTGTGTGTGCACAGTCTATAGAGTCCAATGGACAGCAAAAAGTTCATGAGTGTAATGAGGTGTGAAAATGTGGAGTCCATGTATGTGCAGATCAAGGAGTGTATATGTAGTGTAGAAGTCCATGAGTGCAAGTGTACTGGTGTGTGGGCACGCAAGTCCAGATATGTAGGTTTGTCAGTATGTGAAGGCGTGCAAAGTCAGGGTCAACAAAAAGGTCAGTCAGAGTCAAGAGTCCAGTCAAGTTAGGCCTCCAGGAGTAGGCATAACCTAGTAATAGGCCTCTCCAGGATGTTACTCTGGGTTCGAACTTTCACTCGTCGTACATATCCTCTGCTGTCTGGGATTGTCTCGATCACTCTCCCCATAGGCCATGAATTGCGCGGTGATGTTTCATCCACAATCAGTACGATGTCATCTGTCTTGAGGTTCTTTCTGATCACGTTCCACTTTTGCCTTTCCTGCATAAGGGGTAGGTACTCTTTGACAAAGCGCTTCCAGAACAGGTCAGCGATGTACTGCACCTGTTTCCATCTCCGTCTGGAATAGCAGTCATCCTTCTGAGATAATCCTGGTGGCAACAGGGGTTTCCCTTTCAGCAAGAGCAGATGGTTAGAAGTAAGGGCCTCTGGATCACGCATATCATTTGAAACCGCAGTGATAGGTCTATCGCTCAGGATACTCTCAACCTCACACAGAACTGTCTGCAGGCTCTCATCATCCAGCATCTGCTGTCTGATTACGGAATAGAGGACCTTTTTGATGGTACGTATGAGTCGCTCCCAAGAGCCTCCATGGTGTGAGCCAAAGGGTGGATTAAACCTCCTCTTGCTGATAGACGTTGTTGGATCTGGCAATGATTTAGAAGAGAGAGTGCTTCTCTCAACTCACGTTCCGCTCCAACAAAGTTGGTGCCGTTGTCAGAGAACATTTCTTTGACCTGACCCCTTCTGCACGTAAATCTTCGGAGAGCACAGATACAGGAGTCAGTGTCTAAAGAATGTGCAAGTTCTAGATGGACGGCTCTACTGACTAGGCAAGTGAATAAGACTCCGTACTTTTTTACCACAGACCGGGCCCTCTTTGCTTCGATTGGGCCAAAATAGTCGACTCCCACGTAGGTGAAGGGAGGATAGTCCGGTAATGTGCGGCTTAAAGGCAGGTCAGACATTTTCTGCACACTAGGGGGAGTGTGCCAGCGTCTGCAGAATATGCAGTCCTTCAAAATCTTTCGGGTGGCAGAGTGGGCTGGTATTTTTGGCGAAGTTTTGAAAGCATCTGGTTTCTGCCTCCATGTCCAACTAAAAGGTGAATGTGACGGAGGAGCAATCGGGTCAAGTGGCTGTCTTTGGGTAGAATGGCTGGATGCTTGAATTCTTCTGGCATTGCCATCCTGTTCAGTCTTCCCCCTACTCTAAGTACTCCATCACAGAGGTAAGGATCGAGTTTATAAAGCTTGCTGTTTTTCTTTATGCAATTCTTTCCTGCTTCTAGTGCTGAGATCTCATCCGAGAAGTGCTGCCGTTGCAGACAGCGCATGAGTGCCTTCTCGGCACGTGCAAGATCTTCAGCAGATAGATGTTCATAGGTCTGAACTTTGGCCTTTACACCAGTCTGATGGTCTGAGAGTACCTTCTTTGCTTTACTTAAACGCATGAGCAGGTCCTTGAATTGAAGAAGCCTTGCTGTTGCTCTTTTTAAGCGGTCCCATGAAGAGAAGTGCTGAATGAATTCAATGACCGGATCTTGTTTTTCTGATGCAGCTGTGCCAAAGACTGCAACAGTCTTCTTGACCTCTAGGTCATCGTCAGGAAGAGAGACAGAATTCTCTGGATATTTTGGCCAGTTTTTCTCAGACTGTTTCAGAAAAGACTGGACCATGATGCCATCGATCAGACTTCAAGAACATCTCAGCAGTCAAGCCCCGTGAGGCATCATCCGCCGAGTTTAGGGCGCTTTTCACATACCGCCACTGAGACTTTTCTGACAGATCTCTAATGGTAGATACCCTGTTCATGTCTGAAAGCGGATGGTGTCATTGAAGATGTATTTCATGACAGTGGTGCTGTCAGTCCAGTAGACTGAAGGCTGAAGAGAGTACTCAAGTTCCTTTTTCAGCATTCTGTTAATTCGAACAGCCAGGACTGCAGCTGCCAATTCCAGTCTGGGGATAGTGATCGGTTTCAGCGGAGCTACTCTTCCTTTGCCCATCACGAAGGCAATATGAATGAGACCTCTGGTGTTGGTGAGTCTTAGGTAGCTCGCTGTGCCATATCCCACCTCACTGGCATCACTGAAATGATGCAGCTGGGCACTGCAAACTTCCCCAAAGTCCTGTGGCCGGTAACATCTGCTGATGTTCAGGGTTGTCAATTGGTTTAGACCACCTATCCATGACTCCCATCTCTTGGCACAGGCGGGCGGAATCTCTGAGTCCCATCCATAGTTTCCCTTACAGAGTTCTTGCATTATCCTCTTTACTGGAAGGACCATAGGCGCGAGAAATCCGAGAGGATCGTAAACAGAGTTAGCGACTGAGAGAATGCCCCGCCGTGTGTAAGGCTGTTGTTTCAGAGAGATATTGAAGCGTAGGGTGTCTGTAGCAATGCTCCACTGAACGCTAGGGTTGGGTATCGTTTGGGTTTTATCCGATACCGGTGCTAAATCGATACCTTTAAAACGGTGCCGGTGCCGAAACGGTGCCTAAACCGGTACTTTGTTTTTAAAATGTTTTAAATTAAAATGGTCTAAAGCATGAATTGCTTTTTTAATTGATGAGACAAATTTGAACATGAAATTGAACTGTTATATTCAATTTACTATCAATATCTCATTGCTCCTATGAATAATACATTTAAATGTTAAAACAGCTTGCCATGCATGCACACACAATGGTAAGCTTTCAAGTTTACCCAGTGTAGGCGGTTTGCCATAAGGTATGTTAAAACCGCTTGCCATAAAACTGCCAGGTCATGGACAACGGCATTTGCAAGCAAGCTAATCTAAGGGACTCTACTTTCCAGTTAATTCAGTGTGTTCCCAAATGCTTCAAGAAATTGTATGTCTTGACTTAACCCATAACACGCAGTAGTTTTGAACATGTTAGGCTACATGTCGGTGTTGAAGTGTTTTAACAGCAACTATGGCTATGCGCTAACACCAGTCAGCTGAGTTTAATTAGCGATAACGTACGGAGATGGTTTCAGCCTCTTTGACAGCTCAGTGACATCAGGTATGTAACCTACATATTTGTTTTTGCCAGCAAACTTTTAACATGATCTTCATATTCATTGTGATGCTATATGGACCTCATGCACATGAAAGATTAATATCATGCCATTATGTTGTTTAACACACCGTGAAATAAAGTTTTCACCTTACAAATTTGCTGATAACATTTCAAATAAATGTCAGTTAGCGCATTAGCAAGGATATTGTGTAACGTATAGGCTAGGCTAGCCTAGTGGATGTAGTTAGGCCCACTGCTAGAATTTGACAGGCGCTCGCGATATCGCTTTAAAGTAAGCTATTTGGTCTCATGCAAGCTGTCAAACACTGTTCACTCATGTGGTGCAACCCTCTGGTTTATACATCCAGTGTTTATGTTAGCTAACTGTATCTGGATGTGTTGCTATCAGAGCAAGACGTTAGAGATGGCGCATGACGCTATTTAAGCACCGAAATGAGGCACCGAAATCCACGTTGTGATTTGATGCAGTTACTACCGTTTGTGTCGGCACCGGTGCCATATTAGAACCGTGTTTCGGTGCCCAACCCTACTGAACGCCAAGAGCACGCTCTAGTGGCAGGTCGCTCTTCTCCAGATTGACATCCACAATCTCCTTAAAGGCTCGATCTTCTTCTGGGATTGAGGCTAGCACAGAGTTGCTATTGCTAACCCATTTGGTCAATCTGAAGCCTCCTGTAGCACATGCTACTCTGAGCTCCCTGACCAGACATATAGCTTGGCTGTCCGAGGCAACAGACTTCTACGTAAAAATTATTCCTGATGGTATTCAGAACATCTGTGGCCGCCTTACCCTCATTGTCTAAGGCGGTCCTCTTCAAGGCATAATTCGCACAGCTTGGCGAGGAGACGGCACCAAAGAGGTGCACTACCATTCTGTAGTCTGTGAGGGGTTGACTGACATCACCATCAGGCCACCATAAGAAACGCAGAAAGTCAGCATGATTTTCAGGGACTCGGACTTGATGGAACATCCCCTCAATATCTGCCATCATGGCTACTGGTTCCTGTCTGAATCTGAGGATAACGCCCAGAAGTGTGTTCGTTAGATCAGGTCCTTGAAGTAGCTGAAGGTTCAATGAGGTGCCCTGAAATGATGCAGTACAGTCAAACACAACACGAATTTTGTTCTTTTTCTTATGGTAGACGCCGTGATGGGGTATGTACCACACCTTACCATTGCTTTTGGACAGTTGGTCATCCGGTACTCTTTCTGCATGACCTTTATCGAACATTGCCTTCATGAACTTTGTGTTATCGGAGTGAAAGTCCTTGTTCCTTAAAAGTTTCTTACGCAGAGTCATGGCTCTCAGCTCAGCTACGGCCTTGTTGTTTGGCATGGTCAACTTCTCATCACGAAAGGGCTATCGTATCACATAATGACCATCCTTCTTCACGACTGACTCATCAGCTATCCTCAGGAACTTTTTGTCCTCAAAGGACAGCTCTGCTTGCTCTTCACAGGCCCTTTCTGGGAAGTCGAGATTGTACTGCTTGACCAGCAGATCCTCCAGTTTTGCCACATGGATTCTGTTTGAAGAGACACAGAGTCGGCTACGTTCATCAGTATGTGCTCCGGCACTCAATGGACCATTAATGAGCCATCCTAATTCGGTCTTAACAGCATAAGGCCCGTCTCCTTGGCTATGTACTATCTTCCAAGGCTCTAGTGCCCATGGGGCATTGGCTCCAATAAGCAGACCAATGTCTGCTTTAATGTCGGTAAGTTTAACGTCCTTCATATAAGGCCACCTTTGTATGTCTTTCCTCGTGACAATGTTTTCATGGCTCACTGGAATGCGGGATTGCGTGAAGATTTCAGGTAAGTGTGTGAAGTTCATTCCGTCAATGCTGCTCACCTCTAAGCCAATGACACGGTAAGTACTCACAGGTTTCTCTTGTCCCATAGTTTTTAATAGGATTTCAGTTCTTCTGCCCTCAACACACAGATCTTCCATTAGCTTCTCCGTGCAAAAGCATGCATTGCTTCCAGGATCGAGGAATGCGTAGGTTTGTATGATTTTGTTGTCCTTCACGGCTTTCACCTGCACAGGCACAATGGCAAGTTTACAGTCGGATATGCCGGCCCCAGTATGCTTCGTAGACATAGTAACTGCCACAGAGTTGCTACTGATAGCTGCGGGGACTGCACACTGTTCCACTCGGACATTATGGCTAGTCTGGCTCTGCGCAAAAGGCCATTGATCTGAGGCTTTTTGCTGATGGATATGGAGAATTGTTATGTGTTTTTTCTGACATGATTGGCAGGTCAAACGCTTTTTGCATGCACTACTTGTATGACCTTTGACAAGACAAGCGAAGCACATTCCGTTTTCTTTTAAAAACTTAATTTTTTCATTATGTTGTTTTGCTGCCATCTGGTGACAAGATTCCATGAAGTGATTTCCTTTGCAGAAAATGCATGGCTTGTTGAACGCCACTCTTGAGAGGTTCTCTTGCTCCTTCCATAGTCAGTGGTGCATCAGCTACTACCAGAGTGATTGTGGTAGCAAAGCTTTTGCTCTCAGTTTGCTTACGTTCAGGTGTTTTAAAGATTTTAGCAGTTGACTGTTGAAGAGAGCCAAACACTGGGTCTGGTAATATTTTAGATTGCTTTTCAATAAAGTCAACAAGATGATGAAATCGAGCTCTTCTCTGTGCGTTTTCCTGTATTTCACATGCTTTCCCTCTCCATCGTTCCTGTAGTTTGAATGGTAGTCTTGACAGGATGAGTTTTAGATTGGATGGGGTGTCGAGCTCAGACATATCCGGGAGGTCTCTGGCTACATTACAACAGCTTCGCAAGTACAAGGCATAGCTGTTTAGCTCCTTTGTGTCCTCAGATCTAATGATATTCCAGCTCAAGGCCTTTCCAATGTAAGCAGTTGTGAGGCGATATGGATCTCCAAAATGAACATCTAGCAGACGTCTGGCTTCCACATATCCACGATTTACATCCATATGTAGGCAGCTTCGAACTAACTCTTTTGGCTGCCCAGAGGTATATTGTTCTAGGAAATAAAGACGGTCCATGTTGTTGTCAGTTTTTCCTTCCACGCAGTGTTCAAACGCATGAACAAATGGGCGATAGCTCAGAAGATCACCATTGAAGACAGGTATTTCTCTGATTGGGAGAGAAAGTTGCTTCTGTTGCTGAATTATTAAGTCTGCAAGGTCATTTTGAGTGTTGGGCGGACTGTGTGGCAGTCCAGGTGGCATTTGAGGAGCCAGAGGGGGTATAACATGTTCTGTTGCTCGCCTCCTTCTTGTGGGCTGGTATCCACTATTTGCTTGTGCTTGTGTTTGGGAAGTTATTCCAGTAGTGAAAGAAGGCCTGTTTATTATTGGTTTTGGCTGTGGTATTGGTTCCTCCATAATTTTCTGGAGAGGTGTCTTAGGAACAGTACCAAGTCTTGTGAATTCAATAGGAGATCTTTCAGCATAACTTTCAAAATATTCATTCATTCCATCACCTTGATTTTGTGAAGCAAAGTCCCTAGTAGATTGAAGTACACTTGATTCATAAATTTGCAAAGTTTTCAATTTTGCATCAGCAGCAGCAATTTTAGTTTGTATATCTACTAGTTCCATTCTGCTTTGAAGCTGTGTTTTTTCGATTTCCAGAGCATGCATTTGTTGCATCATGCATTTGTTGCATCATGAAGTGCTTTGAGCGGCTTGTCATGTCACATATCAAATCCATTCTCCCCCCCACCCTGGACCCCTTCCAGTTTGCATACCGAGCCAAACGGTCTACAGAGGATGCAATCTGCTCTGCCCTCCACCCAGCCCTCACCCACCTGGAAAAAAGAGACTCATATGTGAGATTGCTGTTTATAGACTTCAGTTCTGCATTCAACACCATAATACCACAACAACTCATCTGCAAACTTGACAAACTGGGACTCAGTACCTACCTCTGCAACTGGCTACTGGACTTCCTCTGTCAGAGGCCTCAAGTAGTACGTGTTGGCAACAATACCTCAAGCAGCATCACACTGAGCACAGGGGCCCCCCAAGGCTGCGTGCTCAGTCCGCTGCTCTTCACCCTGCTGACGCATGACTGCACTGCAACCTACAGCAACAATCACATAGTGAAATTTGCTGACGACACAACTCTGGTGGGTCTCATCACCAAGGGCGACGAGACTCAATACAGGTTGGAGGTCGACCATCTGACCACGTGGTGCAGGGACAACAACCTCCTGCTGAACGTCAGCAAGACCAAAGAGATTGTTGTTGACTTCCGGAGAGGTCACACCCAACACCTGCCACTGACCATCGACGGTGCTGTGGTGGAGAGAGCGAGCAGCACCAAATTCCTGGGGGTGCACATCAGTGAAGACCTCTCCTGGACCACCAACACAGCATCACTGGCGAAGAGAGCTCAGCGCCGCCTGTACTTCCTGCGGAAACTCAGGCGAGCAAGTGCTCCACCAGCCATCATGACCACATTCTACCGAGGCACCATTGAGAGCATCCTCTCCAGCTGTATCGCTGTGTGGGGCGGAAGCTGCACTGAATACAACAGGAAAGCCCTGCAGCGCATAGTGAACACAGCTGGAAGGATTATTGGTGCTTCACTCCCCTCCCTGAAGGACATTTACACCACCCACCTCACCCGCAAGGCGACCAAAATTGTGAGTGATGCAAGTCACCCCGCTCACAATCTGTTTGATCTACTGCCCTCTGGGAAGAGGTACAGAAGCCTGCGCTCCCGCACTACCAGACTCACCAACAGCTTCATACACCAAGCTGTTAGGATGCTGAACTCTCTCCCTCCTCTCCCCCCTCCACCCTCAGCTACATAACATCCTGGACATTGGACCCACAATGGCCGCCTGCACCACTCCACTTGCACACTTGTACACTTTGCAACTTGTTGTTGTTGTCCTGAAAACACAACACTTCTGCTGCTCTTACATAACTTGCACCACTATGCCACTTTATTTCTTACTTAGGTCAAACAGAACTACCTCAGCCTCTTACTGGCCTGACTTTGCACTAGTATTTTATTTTATTGACTGTCTATGCACAATTTCAACCAAATTTTGCTGCTCTTATTTTTTCATTATATGTGCCCTCTTATTTACTTATTTACTTACTTTTTTGTTTACTTGAATGTTATGTTTGTCTGTGGACTTAAAATTGGTAAATTATGTCTTGTCTCCACCGTGGGATAGTGAGAAACGTAATTTCGATCTCTTTGTATGTCTGGAACATGTGAAGAAATTGACAATAAAGCTGACTTTGACTTTGCAGACCTGCTGCCTTTGCCCCAAGGGCAGCTCTCTCAGCAGCAGCTTGCGCGGTCATAGAAATGATTGACGCCCTTGATGAAATAGACGTCTTTGACCCAGCCCTGGACACACTATCCCCTGGCTTAATTTCATCCTGAGCGACCTCTGATTGAGAGTTTTTGGGTGCTTCTAATTTTGATTTTATCCAGTCATCAACACAACTTGTGTAATCTTCAAACATACTCATTTTCGGCTCAAACCATTGAGTTTGATCGGTCTCCTTTTCTTCCTCCGACATTAATGCCTGCACGGCTGCGTGCGCTTCTTTTAATTCATTCATAGCACTTTTTAATGCATCAATACTCTCACTTATCACTTCAACGTTAGATCCATTGTCAAACAATACTTTTACTTCATTCAGCCTTCTCGTACAAAACCCTAGTTTTCCGCTGCGGGTTGCGCTTAAGCCTTTACGTTCTGATTGTTCATCCACTGGATTAGACATCGTTGCAATTAAGGTGAGTTCCGCAGTTTGATTAATCTCTTTTTTAGTTATTATTTGCGTTTATTTCTGCGGTCTAATTCCAGCATTTGAAGTCCTTGTAGCTTGGACATTTAGAATGTTTGACTGATGTTTTATGAAGCATTTGCTGGCATATCCGTAACTTCGGAAACAAACTTTTACTCACGGACCAGGTGCAACAGGTGAATAAACGTGAAGCAATCCTTCAGATGCGTTGGGCGAAAATCCTCTTGGTGAAAGTTTCCAGGAATTAAATCCTTCGTACAAGAGAGTGTCCAACTTTCTAACTAGTCTACGAAAAGCCGCCTGGTAGAGTTTTTTGACTTATATTGTGGCATCTGACGCGTTTTCGCTCGGATCCACTTTGGCAAGAGTAGACAGAGGTCTTGTACGCGTAGGTATCGTTATTCTTCGTATTTATTATGTTCGAATGCATATGTTACATAGTAGGCTACGATCACGACCACGGTCAAAAAACTATCTTCCTCCACTCCCGCCAGCTCATTCAAACTCATCAGCTGATTCACCTGTGTGTGCGTATCTAAGTAGGCAGAGCAGAGGCACCCAATCCGTGCCCACAATCAAGCACCCTGTGACACAAATGCGCTACATATTACAAACTATAAAATAATCTTACATAAATTATACTCATACTAACTTTATAAATTACAAATAACTTAAATAGCAGAAATGGCTCCAACAAGCTGTGTATAGGTCGATATTTGACGATAACTGAAAGTTGGAACGGCTCTAATGTTTGCTAGCAGTTATGCTAAGATTTTTAATTCTGCTAACCATGCTACTTAGTTAATGTTTTATAGCAGTGCTAGCAATGCTAACATGCTAACCATGCTACTTAGCTAACTTAACTAACATTTTCTAGCAGTTTTTCTAAACATGCTAACTATGCTAACAATGTTAGCATGCTATCTATGTTAACCATGTTACTTAGCTAATTATTTTGAGCAGTTATGCTAACTATGCTAACTAACATGTTAACTATGCTAACCATGTTACTTAGCTAACCTAGCTAATCATTTTTAGCAGTTTTGCTAAAATGCTAACTAACATGCTAACTAAGCTAACCATGTTACTTAGCTAACCTGGCTAATCATTTTTAGCAGTTTTGCTAAAAATGCTAACTGACATGCTAACATGCTAACTATGTTAACCATGTGACTTAGCTAGTTTTATTAAAAATGCTAACATGCTAACTTTGTTAACCATGCTAACTAGCTACAGTGGGTAGGAGTCATAGTTGATGAAAAGTGTTGACATAGTTGATGACAAGTTAAAGGAGAATTCCGGTGTGATTTTGACCTAAAGTGTTCTGAAACATGATACCGAGTGTGAACGTATGTCATATAGCTCATCTCGGCTTGTCCCCTGCACTCCGAAATCTGGCGCTATACTAATGCTACCAAGAGGCGGTCAATGTTGGTGCCTCGGGCATCGGCATAGCCATGCAAATAAATCACTGTTTTACACCATTTACAAGGCTCAACGTATCTCCACACTTAATTGGTATACTTCCCAATGCCCTGACATTTGAAACGAGACATTGAGAACTTTGAAAAAGCACTGGTAGTTTACTTACAAGACGATTTATACAGACAGGTCCTTCACAAAGTTTAGCGTTTGCAGCCATCTTGAATTTAGTCACGATAAGTTGAGCGACGAGTAAGAATGAACAGGTATGATAAGGGATCAGATTCCAAAAATAATTCTGTGGAAATGCATGGATTCCAGTTTCTTCCAGTAGCAGCAACTGGAATCCATGCATTTCCACGGAATTATTTTTGGAATCTGATCCCTTATCATACCTGTTCATTCTTACTCGTCGCTCGACTTATCGTGACTAAATTCAAGATGGCTGCAAACGCTAAACTTCGTGAAGGACCTGTCTGTATAAATCGTCTTGTAAGTAAACTACCAGTGCTTTTTCAAAGTTCTCAATGTCTCGTTTCAAATGTCAGGGCCTTGGGAAGTATACCAATTAAGTGTGGAGATACGTTGAGCCTTGTAAATGGTGTAAAACAGTGATTTATTTGCATGGCTATGCCGATGCCCGAGGCACCAACATTGACCGCCTCTTGGTAGCATTGGCTAACTAGCGCCAGATTTCAGAGTGCAGGGGACAAGCCGAGATGAGCTATATGACATATGTTCACACTCGGTATCATGTTTCAGAACACTTTAGGTCAAAATCACACCGGAATTCTCCTTTAAAAGTTGTTGATAGACAGCTAATGAATGTATATAGTTTAAAAGTTTAAAAGTTGAATGTAGATAGTTTAAACGTTGTTGATAAACAGCTAGTTTAATAGATAGATAGTTTAATGATAGTTTAAAAGTAGACCGTTTAAAAGTTGAATGTAAAAAGTTCAGTAGTTTAATGGGTTACATTGTTTAACAGTGGATTATTGTAGTGAGGACTTTTATTTTGAAACAGTTTTGGGTAGAGGAAACAGTTGAAAAGGATGTGTAGTCTTAATTGACCCAGATTGTATGCTTAAAGCCTGAGGCTGCAGGTGGCCTGAACACCTGCCATAGGATTCTAATTGCTTAATGGCCGTATTATGATGTCATAATCGGCAATGTTAAGTCTATGGGGATTTTTAAAAAGTTTTTCTTTAATAGTTTAAAAAGTATCAAAGTTGAAAAGTCATACCAACCCGATCTGTTTGAAGACCTACGTTACAAAGTTTGAATGACGTTTTCTAAGTTAAACTGTTCAAGAGAAATTGCGTACGGAAAAAGTGGTAAGCGGAATAATAATAACTAGAAATGCAATTCCAAGGAATTACCAGTGCATGAAAATGCTAAAGTTGTGATGTAAAATATCATGTATAGTTAAAACAGATAATACAGAGATGGTTACTACGGTGATGCTAGGATAGACATGGTGGTTGCATAGCTTAATAAAAGTTGATAGTTTAAAAGTAGACTGTTTAAAAGCTGAATGTAGATAGTTTAAAAGTTGTTGATAGACAGTAGATAGTTTAAAAGTTGTTGTTGATAGACAGCTAGTTTAATAGATAGTGTAATGATAGTTTAAAAGTAGACCGTTTAAAAGTTGAAGGTAAATAGTTTAAAAGTTGTTGACAGACTGGAAGTTGAATGAATGTTGATATTCAAATAGTTCAATGGCTGTGTATAGGTAGATATTTGACGATAACTGAAAGTTGGAATGGCTCTAATGTTTGCTAGCAGTTATGCTAAGATTTTTAATTCTGCTAACCATGCTACTTAGCTAATGTTTCATAGCAGTGTTAGCAATGTTAACATGCTAACCATGCTACTTAGCTAACTTAACTAACATTTTCTAGCAGTTTTGCTAAACATGCTAACTATGCTAGCAATATTGTCATGCTAACTATGCTAACCATGTTACTTAGCTAACCTAGCTAATCATTTTTAGTAGTTATGCTAAAAAATGCTAACTAGCATGTTAACTTAGCTAATCATTTTTAGCAGTTATGCTGCTTAGCATGCTAACATACTAGCATGCTAACCATGTGACTTAGCTAACCTAGCTAATCATTTTTAACAGTTTTGTTAGCATTTTTAATAGTTTTGTTAAAAATGCTAACAATATTAACTTTGCTAACCATGCTAACTAGCTACAGTGGGTAGGAGTCATAGTTGATGATAAGTGTTGACATAGTTGATGACAAGTTAAAAGTTGTTGATAGACAGCTAGTGAATGTATATAGTTTAAAAGTTTAAAAGTTGAATGTAGATAGTTTAAAAGTTGTTGATAGACAGCTAGTTTAATAGATAGTTTAATGATAGTTTAAAAGTAGACCGTTTAAAAGTTGAAGGTAAATAGTTTAAAAGTTGTTGACAGACTGGAAGTTGAATGAATGTTGATATTCAAATAGTTTAATGGCTGTGTATAGGTAGATATTTGACGATAACTGAAAGTTGGAATGGCTCTAATGTTTGCTAGCAGTTATGCTAAGATTTTTAATTCTGTTAACCATGCTACTTAGCTAATGTGTTATAGCAGTGCTAGCAATGCTAACATGCTAACCATGCTACTTAGCTAACTTAACTAACATTTTCTAGCAGTTTTGTTAAACATGCTAACTATGCTAGCAATGTTAGCATGCTAACCACGTTAACCATGTTACTTAGCTAAACATTTTTAGCAGTTATGCTAACTATGCTAACTAACATGTTAACTATGCTAACCATGTTACTTAGCCAACCTAGCTAATCATTTTTAGCAGTTTTGCTAAAAATGCTAACTAGCATGCTAACTATGCTAACCATGTTACTTAGCTAACCTAGCTAATCATTTTTAGCAGTTTTGATAAAAATGCTAACTAGCATGCTAACTATGTTATCCATGTTACTTAGCTAACTTAGCTAATCATTTTTAGCAGTTATGCTAACTACAATGTCAACATGCTAACTTTGCTAACCATGTTACTTAGCTAACCTAGCTAATCATTTTTAGCAGTTTTGTTAAAAATGTTAACAATGCTAACATGCTAACTTTGCTAACCATGCTGACTAGCTACTGTGGGTAGGAGTCATAGTTGATGAAAAGTGTTGACATAGTTGATGACAAGTTAAAAGTTGTTGATAGACAGCTAGTGAATGTATATAGTTTAAAAGTTGAATGTAGATAGTTTAAAAGTTGTTGATAGACAGCTAGTTTAATAGATAGATAGTTTAATGATACTTTAAAAGTAGACCATTTAAAAGTTGAATGTAAAAAGTTCAGTAGTTTAATGGGTTACATTGTTTAACAGTGGATTATTGTAGTGAGGACTTTTATTTTGAAACAGTTTTGGGTAGAGGAAACGGTTAAATAGGATGTGTAGTCTTAATTGACCCAGATTGTATGCTTAAAGCCTGAGGCTGCAGGTGGCCTGAACACCTGCCATAGGATTCTAATTGCTTAATGGCCGTATTATGATGTCATAATCAGCAATGTTAAGTCTATTGGGATTTTTTAAAAGTTTTTCTTTAATAGTTTAAAAAGTATAAAAGGTTCAAAGTTGAAAAGACATAGCAACTCGATCTGTTTGAAGACCTACGTTACAAAGTTTGAATGAAGTTTCTAAGTTAAACTGTTCAAGAGAAATTGCGTACGGAAAAAGTGGTAAGCGGAATAATAAGAAGAAGAAGTAGAAGTTGCCTAGGAAGAACAGTACAGTGCATTTTCATGCACTGTAATAAGAAGTTGCCTAGGAAGAACAGTACAGTACATTTTCATGCACTGTAATAAGCATAAGAAGAAGCCTAGGAAGAACAGTACAGTGCATTTTCATGCACTGTAATAAGAACTAGAAATGCAATTCCAAGGAATTACCAGTGCATGAAAATGCTAAAGTTGTGATGTAAAATATCATGTATAGTTAAAACAGATAATACAGAGATGGTTACTACGGTGATGCTAGGATAGACATGGTGGTTGCATAGTTTAAAAGTAGACTGTTTAAAAGCTGAATGTAGATAGTTTAAAAGTTGTTGATAGACAGTAGATAGTTTAAAAGTTGTTGATAGACAGCTAGTTTAAAAGATAGTTTAATGATAGTTTAAAAGTAGACCGTTTAAAAGTTGAAGGTAAATAGTTTAAAAGTTGTTGACAGACTGGAAGTTTAATGAATGTTGATATTCAAATAGTTTAATGGTTGTGTATAGGTAGATATTTGACGATAACTGAAAGTTGGAACGGCTCTAATGTTTGCTAGCAGTTATGCTAAGATTTTTAATTCTGCTAACCATGCTACTTAGCTAATGTTTTATAGCAGTGCTAGCAATGCTAACATGCTAACCATGCTACTTAGCTAACTTAACTAACATTTTCTAGCAGTTTTGCTAAACATGCTAACAATGTTAGCATGCTAATTATGTTAACCATGTTACTTAGTTAACTTAGCTAATTATTTTTAGCAGTTTTGCTAAAAATGCTAACTAGCATGCTAAACTATGCTAACCATGTTACTTAGCTAACCTAGCTAATCATTTTTAGTAGTTTTGCTAAAAATGCTAACTAGCATGTTAACATGCTAACTATGCTAACCATGTGACTTAGCTAACCTAGCTAATAATTTTTAGCAGTTTTGTTAAAAATGCTAACATGCTAACTTTGCTAACTAGCTACAGTGGGTAGGAGTCATAGTTGATGAAAAGTGTTGACATAGTTTATGACAAGTTAAAAGTTGTTGATAGACAGCTAGTGAATGTATATAGTTTAAAAGTTGAATGTAGATAGTTTAAAAGTTGTTGATAGACAGCTAGTTTAATAGATAGATAGTTTAATGATAGTTTAAAAGTAGACCGTTTAAAAGTTGAATGTAAAAAGTTCAGTAGTTTAATGGGTTACATTGTTTAACAGTGGATTATTGTAGTGAGGACTTTTATTTTGAAACAGTTTTGGGCAGAGGAAACAGTTGAATAGGATGTGTAGTCTTAATTGACCCAGATTGTATGCTTAAAGCCTGAGGCTGCAGGTGGCCTGAACACCTGCCATAGGATTCTAATTGCTTAATGGCCGTATTATGATGTCATAATCAGCAATGTTAAGTCTATGGGGATTTTTAAAAAGTTTTTCTTAAATAGTTTAAAAAGTATAAAAGGTTCAAAGTTGAAAAGACATAGCAACCCGATCTGTTTGAAGACCTACGTTACAAAGTTTGAATGAAGTTTCTAAGTTAAACTGTTCAAGAGAAATTGCGTACGGAAAAAGTGGTAAGCGGAATAATAAGAAGAAGAAGTAGAAGTTGCCTAGGAAGAACATCGGATAACGGCTAACAGTAGAGTGCATTTTCATGCACTCTAATAATAAGAAGAAATCGGATAACAGTAGAGTGCATTTTCATGCACTCTAATAAGCATAAGCATAAGAATAAGAAGCCTAGGAAGAACAGTACAGTGCATTTTCATGCACTGTAATAAGGTTTATTTGTATAGCACCTTTCATACACAGAATGCAGCTTAACCCTTAGAACCCTAAGCTGTTTTTAGGGCATTTTCACTACCTTTATTCATAAGGATTTATTCTGGTCATTGTAAGTGCCACACACATATATTATATATTGTTTTTTTCAGGAGAGTTTAGGCTATTCAGATCTGCCATCATTTCATGTATTAATACTAGCATTGATTTTATTTTGATTTTTAAAGAATTAAAATATAAAAAGTGTATTATAAAAATTCTTATATTTCGACATGTATCTCACCACAGCAAGCTCACAGCTCTACATGCATTTCATGTGTGTGTAGGGCAGACTGTCCTGAATCGGGCAATATAATTGCCATGTTGGAGGGATACTCTGGGGCTGAGCAATTTACAGAAATATTTGCTGTGTGATTTACGGAAATAAATACCATTTTTTATTTAGTGATGAAAAATGACCTTTCTGCGCTCCATATCTGTGACACAAACTGATCTGACCTGACTTGACCCGAGGTTGCGTGTTAGCCTGCGTGCCTGTGTGTATGCAGTCATAATAATTCTCAACTCTTTACTGCATTGCCATGAACAAAGTAAAGGCAAAAAAGGTGTTTATTAGGTGTTAAATTGGGATGCAATGTGAGCCTTGAATTGGATGCCATGCAGGAATTTGCTAGGATCTCAAAACCGGAATATGAACATGCTTTGCCATAGAGAAACACATGATAGCATTGGATTATAAACATGCTTTGCCACAAGAACAGACAAAAACGTGGGGTAGGTCCAGCTATATGAAGTTATTATTTTGCTGTCACTTCGTCTGTTTTATAACCCAGAAGGATGTATGCGATCACGGGTCCGCGAGTAATTCAAACGAGAGTAATGAGTGTGCAGCGTTGGTTTGTGTACATGACGTTATTATTTTGCAGTCACTTCGTCTGGTTTTATAAGCCAGAAGGATCGATAAACATGGTACCAATGGATAGCCCTGTGCTCCCTCTTTCATCTGATATGCTTGCCATATCGATGCGATCACGGGTTCGCGAGTAATTCAAACTAGAGTAATGTGTGTGCAGGTGAATGCAGAGAAGTATAGACTGTAAATATGATGATTTTCATACTTGATCGTACAGACAAGTGTGCAGTCTCGTTGGAAAGCCCCACTTCTGCTCTGTCGTGCAATAAAGGTTTCATCTCGCTGCGATGAACCGTTCCGGAGCAATGTAACAGAGAAGAAAGGGTGTGTTTTTTGACGCACTTTGCGTCAATCAGGTTCTAAGGGTTAAAGTGCTTTACATTTGGAGCATGTAACACAATAATACAGAGTCAGTCATTATCAGTCCTTCCACCATGAATGCTGCTTTGTACAGATCTCATTTCTTCCCTCATTTAATCAAAATGCTCTGGGCTGCTGGTCTATATATTTGCACAACAGTATCACATTTACATTCATTCCTTTGTCAGATAGGTGAGGTAAAAAGCATGGAACCATGAGGCCTATAAGACAATATTTCTATTTCTATAATTTTAGAAAGAGAGCAGTTGACATCTACCAGGAATTGCAATAGGAGTCCTTTTCAAATGTGAGTATCACAATTCACACAAGGTTATTCGTTTCTAAGACTAACAATCTTAACCTCTCCCCCAATATACAATGTAATCCATAACCCTTTTCAATAGAATGCAAAATGGTAGGATGCATTCAACTATCTAAACTCAGGAGTTGTCTTGCTATGTAAAACATCTACACACACAGATATAAATGTAATTTCAGCATTTACATTTACTTCAATGCAAACTATACAGCCATCATTCACCTTTGTTTGGTTTCTGTATGTGAAAAAGGTTATCATTAACATGTTATTTTATTATTGAACATATTCTATATGAACATATATATTATTCATATTGTTTTTCTATACTAAATCTTCTCCAGAGAGCCTAACATCACAAAACTGATTGGACAATCCAAGCCAATGGTACAAACAACACATGGTGCAACAAATATTATCCCATGTTACCTCCTCGAAACAAAGAGGAGAGACATAAACGGCAAATCAGTCAGAAGATGGACTTATGGAAAACAAGACCAGACTAAACATACTAAAACCATCCTCTTAGTCGGAGAAACAGGAACAGGGAAAACTACTCTCATCAACACCATGGTCAACTACGTGTTAGGAGTGAAACGGGAAGACAGAGTTTGGTTTCAGATCACAGAAGAGGGAAAAAAGCCTCTGGTGAAATCTCAAACTGATGCCATCACTGTTTATGAGCTGTTTCTGGAAACGGCTTTATGTCTGAAAATTATTGACACTCCAGGGTATGGAGATACGGGTGGACAGAAGTTAGACAAGCAAATTGCAGATAAGTTGCTTTCGTTGTTCAGATCTAAAGATGGCATTCGTGCAATTGAAGTTGTTGGTCTTGTGGTGAAAGCAGCTCAAAATCGCCTTACCGAATTTCAGTCTTATATCTTCAATGCCATTCTCTCCCTGTTTGGTAAAAATATTGAGAAAAAAATCGTAGTGTTCATTACACACTCAGATGGTATGTCTGCCCCCAACATCATCACTTCCCTGAATGAAGCTAAAGTGCCTTTTGCCAAATATCCCAGTGGAAAACCACTTCTTTTTATGTTCAATAACCGGCAACATGAGAGCTATGAAGAGGAGGAAGAGCATATATACCACAATCTTTGGAATTTAGGGGAAACAAATTTGGAGAAGTTTTTTAACATTCTGGAAGGCTTTGACAAAACAGACGTTCAGATGACAGAAGGCGTTCTAAGAGAGCGCAAGAGGTTGGAAGCCTGTGTCAACAACCTACAGGATGCCATCAAGATGGAAGAACTGAAACAGAATGAGCTCAAGCAGATTCAAAAAGCCTTGGACGAAAATAAAGAGGGAGTTGAAGTTGATGAGCCTTACATGGCCAAGGTCCCAATCGAGTCAATATGGTGGCATTTGAACAACGGAGCAACAAACTGCAACAAGTGTAAGGAGACCTGCCACTATCCAAACTGCTGGTGGGTGAAAGACCTCTCCTGGTGTAGTGCCATGACAAACAAAAGGTGCACTGTGTGTACTGGCAAGTGCCATTACTCTGATCATGTCAAGGAGATGTTCAGATATGTTCCAAAAACCAGAAAGGTGACAAAGAAAACTGAGGATTTGAGAAAAAAGGATATTGAAGAATACTTAAGTGACACAAAGGCTAAGCAATGTAAGTTGTTGGAGGACGTCTGCCAATGCATCAAAAAACTTCAAAAGATCGCTTTGAAGAGGGATGCTTTTCCTAATCTTCCTGATCTGAAGTTCCTTATTGAGAAGATGAAAGAGAGGGGAGATGATGCGAATGCTCAGATGTTGGAAGAATTAAACAGACAAAGGGAAGCTTCATCACACCAAGGCGTTCAAGATCACAAGATTTTAGGTAACTAGATAACTAATGTTGCAAACTCTAATATATATGACTATAGTTTGGCCATCAGTAACAGGATATACACAGAGACTTTCTAATGACACAGCACTCACAAAATCCTCAATAGAAATGCATGGGGTTAGTTTGTAACGCAGTTGTCTACACATATCCCACCCCTGCCGCGGCAAAACGTCGACATGTGAATACATTGAGCCAATCATGTGTTGTGTTGTGAATACATTGAGCCAGTAATGTGGTGTGTTGTGACATCGTGCCAATCATGTGTTGTGATCTCGCCGCTGGAGCAAGAATTAAGCTAGTACAGCCTGTTCAAATAATTCACTTTACAATCACTGTCAGAAGTACACACTTTAAATATTGTAAATACAAAGTATGAAAAACCAAGTGGCATGAACTACAGCCTCTGCTGCATTACATAGCTCTAGTGACTGAGCTTAAAGACTGCATAGTAAATGCATTGGGTGAGCTGCTTATGTTACACAGCATCACAGTGTAAGAATTCACAAAATACACACGCATATGATCATGAAATATTCGTTAACAACATTACTTACAAGCAAAGCTTCTCCAAGGCTTTTAAACACATAGATGAAATAGATTACAGAAAGAAAAATAAGTAATGCTTTCTACTGTAAATGCTGGTCATAAAATGGCTGAATCCTGGGAACCTAGCAACCACCACCAGACTGTACTATCAATGAAGAAGTCATATCACACAGACCAGGAACTAGCTATTCTGCTGTATCAAGAATGGCCAGTGTGTGTCGCCAAAACACAGATTTGTCAATACCTAACATGACACTGAGTTTGTTTTTATTTTTATTGCACATTGCACTTTAATAAATGTATGGCTGCATGGCCTACTTCAGGGAAACACAAAATAAGGGAGGTGCCTGCTTTTGAACCTCAGTGAAATACGTATGAAGGCAGCTCTGATGGCCATGTTGTTTGTTAGTGCTTTGTTTCTCTGTCTGGGCACTAGGGTCCTGTCTGCACACAGCCACATAAATAGTGCATAATAATTATCACCACCAACAACAAACACGTCTTTGGTGTTTCAGTGTTCTAATGTGGACGCTAAAACCTAGTTTCTTTATTAAGACAGGTAAATAGAAGCATATTTGAGGTAAAAATGATATTTCTATTTAGGCCTACCTGGTTTTAATGAAGACACAGGTTTGCTTAGACCCCAAAGTTGTGTATTGTTAAACGTTGTGTATTGTTAAATGTTAGACATGTCGTCTCATGGCTAAATGGTTGTTGATGGCCATTGTGAGAAATACCCTGCCTGTAGGCTAGCACAGGGAATTTTTATTATTTTTTTTTTAAGTATATTTTTTGGGCTTTTTATGCCTTTAATTAGATAGGACAGTGGAGATTGACAGGAAGTTAGTGGGAGAGAGAGTCGGGGTGGGATCCGGAAAGGACCACGGGGCGGGAATCGAACCCGGCTCGCCAGCGTACGGTGCAGGTGCCCCAGCCAGTCGCGCCACTGCTGGTTGCCAGCACAGGGAATTTAACATCTCTTCTGTGTAGCTATATCTGAAAAAAATAAGACTATAACATTTTAATTTGCTGTATCTGTGATTTTTTGACGCTGGACGTGACTCCATGGCCTGTCTGAACTAAAGCTACATGTATGCTTCATTTCAGTCAGGAGCACTTTGTCCAAATAGTTTGTTACTATTTGCAATGCATAATGTTTCAATAGGCAGTATGCAGTAAGATAAACCCCCAAAACAACCATACCAGGCAACTTCCTGCCAGGAGGGATTCATTAAGCAAGCAATAGGGCAACACATAACTGTTCATGGGGTAACATAGCTGTTCTGGGAGCCCCTGTCTTTCCAAACATGGAAAGCCTAAGGTAGGGGAGCAGCAAGATAAACCCTCAAAACAACGATATCGGCAAACATCCAGCCATGGAGGCAGTGCCGCCGCTCCCACCACACGCATCACACACACACGGCGGTCATATAGGTTTAGTCAGATTTTTTTCTTTTTCTTTTTCGCATGTCCAAATTTCCGTCAAGGATTCCCGGGACACTGTAAGACCGGGGTACACGAAACTTGGTGGGCATGTAACCCCACATGGATAGCATGGAACCATCGTTTTTCGTATTGATCTGTAGCCCCCCCGCTGGACTGGACCCCCTGAAAGGAGGGTAGGGCAGACACAGTTTTCTGTGAATATCTTGAGAACCGTAGGGCCTAGGATGACAAATTTTTTCCGTATGTTTGCCTCCAGGGGTCATCTTAACCCATTCCATGTGCACACATGTGCACAAACAGATACACACACACACACATACATTCACAGTAATCATACGTATGACACATACTCACACAGTAGACATATGTACGCATGCACATGCACAAACACAGGCACATACGCAGGCACACACACAAGCACGCACACACACACACACACACACATAAACATAAACATGTACACGCACACATGCACACAAGAATTTCTCAGAATTATGAACAGGCAAGATGGGGGTGGGGTTGTATAAAATGAATTTTACATGTGAAATCTATGAACTAATCATGTTTTGGTACTTGTTGTCTAGCAGATACCAGTGAGAATTGAGTGTGGATAATGCAATTTAGTTAGACAGTTAGAATCATATAGGCCTTTCAGCGTGATTTATTTTTGTGGAAAAAATGTGCTGGACTGGGCGGCGGTCATATTTTGTACCGCTCTGCGGTACATCTAGTTGTTAATATTGTGCTATCAATGTAGCTCAAACAAACAAGGCTTGTAAACAAGAGCTGGCAAAAGGACATTATGAGAACGTAAAGACTCAATGCTCTTAAAGTGTCAATGCACCATTTATAAGTCAAACCGCAGTTCTTTATAATTTAATGTTTAAAAACACACAATAATGGTCTGTAAATTATAGGCCTTTTATTTTACTTTAGGTGTTTGACTTATCATTTAAATGTTTGAACAATTTAACATCACAATTAATACAGCACAAAGCAATTTGCTTAGGCCACCGAAATGGCCAGCAGCAGCACTGCATGGAGGAATTGCTAAACACTTGCTTATTTTATTGTTTAATTACAATACGGTGTTCTAATGTGGACGCAAAACCTATGAAAAACGATAATGTGGACGGAGATCATTTTTACCTCAAATATGCTTCTATTTACCTGTCTTAATGTAGACTAGGGTTGGGTATCGTTTGGGTTTTATCCGATACCGGTGATAAATCCATACCTTTAAAACGGTGCCGGTGCCGAAACGGTGCCTGAACCGGTACTTTGTTTTTAAAATGTTAGAAAGTTTGTAAGTGCACCAGGAGTTTATTTAAATAAGACTTGCCTGATTATCTGCTACTATACCGCTGCATCGACGTTTCTTCCGTGATTTGGAAAAGCCTGTAAAAGTCCTGGCAGGAAGCATGCATAAGGATGTAGATCCAGGAATGCACTAATATTTTGTTCGTAGTCCAGTTTGCAACAATTATTAGTTATTACTAAGTTGTAAACACTTCGGAAAAAAATATTTAAAACTGGATATACCAAAAAACGTTGATGTAATCGCTTCCTGCAAGGACTTTTACAGGCTTTTCCCAAATCACGGAAGAAACGTTGACGCAGCGGTATAGTAGCAGATAATCAGGCAAGTCTTATTTAAATAAACTCCTGGTGCACTTACAAACTTTCTAATGCCTCGTTATTGGACTAAATGTCGTAGTTGTACTACTGCAGAAGTTTCGCACCATTCAGGGCATTATTAGTGGGGTAATTTACGAGATAAAAGTTGGTTCCAACATGACTGCAGAACGTCATTCGTTTCTGACGGCGCTACTCGACCAGGGCTCGACCAAGGGAAAAAAGGTTCTGGGAGGGTGTTTGACTCGGGGTCATGGTGCAAAGAACCCTAGGGTAAAATTACTCCGAACCATCGCTTTAATTAGCGATAACATACGGAGATGGTTTCAGCCTCTTTGACAGCTCAGTGACATCAGGTATGTAACCTACATATTTGTTTTTACCAGCTAACTTTTAACATGATCTTCATATTCATTGTGATGCTATATGGACCTCATGCACATGAAAGATTAATATCATGCCATTATGTTGTTTAACACACCGTGAAATAAAGTTTTCACCTTACAAATTTGCTGATAACATTTCAAATAAATGTCAGTTAGCGCATTAGCAAGGATATTGTGTAACGTATAGGCTAGGCTAGCCTACTGGATGTTGTTTCATAGCCTTTTGCTTGTGTGTAGTTAGGCCCACTGCTAGAATTTGACAGGAGCTCGCGATATCGCTTTAAAGTAAGCTATTTGGTCTCATGCAAGCTGTCAAACACTGTCCACTCATGTGGTGCACCCCTCTGGTTTATACATCCAGTGTTTATGTTAGCTAACTGTATCTGGATGTGTTGCTATCAGAGCAAGACGTTAGAGATGGCGCATGACATGCAGTGATGCCTCGTATTAAAAAAAAAAAAAAAACAACGCTATTTAAGCATCGAAATGAGGCACCGAAATCCACGTTGTGATTTGATGCAGTTACTACCGTTTGTGTCGGCACCGGTGCCATATTAGAACCGTGTTTCGGTGCCCAACCCTAATGTAGACACATGTTTGCTTAGAGCCCAAAGTTGTGCATTGTTAATGTTAAATGAGTTGTCCAATGGCTAAATGGTTGTTGATGGCTATTATGAGAAATAACCTGCTGCCTATAGACTAGCACAGGGAATTGAACATCTCTCCTGTGTAGCTTTATCTGAAAAACAACTAAAATTCTAATTTGCTGTATCTGTGATTGGCAGGCAAAGGCAACCACTTGACACATAGAATAGGCAAAGGACCCTCTACCAGAGGAGAAAAAAAAGGCAAAGGACCATCTGATACAGTGGCAAGTCGACCCCTGCTGGGACGAAAAAAACAAGGCCTGTTGGATGAAACAGAAATGGATGAATTTGTTATGTCCTTAACTTGCTCTGATTAATTAGAACGGCTATAACATACAGCAATTGTTTTCTAAACAAGATCAGTGCTATGACACTGAAATTGTAATTATTATTATTGTTATTGTTATAGTATATCTGTACTCAAAATATACATTTATGTTGCAGTTTGTGTTTTACCGCAAGTTGTGCTGACAAGATTTTTCAAATTTATTTCCAAACATGACTTTGCGATCGTTACCAGTAAAGCCTATATATTGTGTTCTTATCATCAAGCCATTATAGCCAAGCAACTACAGTGTATTCTAATATAAATTGTTTTCTAACAGATCGGGATCTGTAGCGCAGTGGCAGCCTGGGCGTTCTGCACCATGAACAGGCTCAGTTCCCATATGGACCCAGACTCAGTTCCCACATGAACAGGCTCAGTTCCCACATGGACCCAGGCTCAGTTCCCACATGGACCCATGCTCAGTCTGAGGTAACCCCTGGGACCCTCGTTCCCCCACTCATCTCGGGTCATCACTTCACTGTTGAATAAAGGCTTCAAAGACCATAAATATTTCATAATAAAAATGAATGTCATAAGATAGTAATTATAATAATTATAAAAATGTAAAAAACATTGTTGTATTGAAAATGTATTTGTTGATGAGTAATAGTATGCAGAGGAAATGATCATAAAAATGTTCTTAATGTTTTTGTTACATACTTGTTGATTTTAAATAGTTTATTGAATTGCATGTATTATTAATCACTTTTCCTCTTCTCATTCTGTAATCAAGTGATTGATTTGTATTCTGAATACATTAACTAAACATGGATGAAATTGCCTAAAAGAACCATTATACTTGTACTAACTTACCTTGGTGACTGCCTATGGATTAGGTTTTGTGACACTTTGTATGTTTTGAGAGCAAGATAAAAATTTGTGAAATTTGTGTAAAATATGTGTGGTATTTGTGGATTAAGTGTTGTGACACTTTGCATTGTGTGAATTGGTTTGTTTATGCACTCCTTTGTGTAGGTATACATTTGCTTTCCTTTCTTTGTTTGTGTTAAGATGCCATTTGGGCCAAATGCAGATATGAAAACTAAAATGATCTGTGAGTGGATTTTGAGAAACCCTTCTTTTTAAACATTATGTTCTGCACTCTATGTCTGAGAACACCTCCTAAGTGGACAATGGACACAGTAGCCTCTGTTTAGTTTTGCTGGGTCTATAAGGTGTGACTAGAGCTTGTTTAATTGAGAACATTGCAAAATGATTTAGGCCTTCACAAAGATCACTTTAATGATAAATGTCAACATATTTAATGTTCCGTTGAAAATGTATTTGTTGATGAATAATATATTACACTGAAGCATTTATCATAATAAAAGGTGTTTTTTTAATAGTTTATGACATTGCATGTGATCTTAATCTCTTTTGCTAATCTATTTCAGATTAATCTTACATGGAAACGGCAGGGCAAGAGCAGGTAGCCTAGTAAACAACCAAACAAAATGTTTCCCTCCACTATTTTGAAATTACCGAGGGAAAGTCACATCTATAAACTAGAATTGCGGTTCCGAGGAACTGCAAGAGTGGGTTTGATCAGGGGCATGGAACTCGGCCTCATCCAAGGATTCCAACGGTACCTCATTTATGAAAATCGGACATACGGGTCAAAAGTTACATGCACACACCTTCATATACACAGACAGCCCAGCCCAGCCCATTAGAGCTCTGCCAGGTGGCTTAGAACTCTTCCAGGTGCAAGCTTAAGCAATTAGAGCTGTGATGTCACAATCGAAATTTGAATTCTGAACATTCTGCCATTCATTTCAATGGGCCCAAAAAACGCAGAAAAACGGGAATACCGCGAAAACGACAAGGGCCAGCGACACGAAATTAACAAGCAAGTTACACCGGTTCGGGCCTGAATTTTTGGAGTTCGAACCGCGTCGATTGCTCAAACGGTCTAGGAGCAGTAGTTCGGCCAAAAAGTGGATGAACAGGAATAATAAACTAGAATTGCGGTTCCGAGGAACTGCAAGAGTGGGTTTGATCAGGGGCATGGAACTCGGCCTTATCCAAGGATTCCAACGGTACCTCATTTATGAAAATCGGACATACGGGTCAAAAGTTACATGCACACACCTTCATATACACAGACAGCCCAGCCCAGCCCATTAGAGCTCTGCCAGGTGGCTTAGAACTCTTCCAGGTGCAAGCTTAAGCAATTAGAGCTGTGATGTCACAATCGAAATTTGAATTCTGAACATTCCGCCATTCATTTCAATGGGCCCAAAAAACGCAGAAAAACGGGAATACCGCGAAAACGACAAGGGCCAGCGACACGAAAGTAACAAGCAAGTTACACCGGTTCGGGTCTGAATTTTTGGAGTTCGAACCGCGTCGATAGCTCAAACGGTCTAGGAGCAGTAGTTCGGCCAAAAAGTGGGTGAACAGGAATAATAAACTAGAATTGCGGTTCCGAGGAACTGCAAGAGTGGGTTTGATCAGTGGCACGGAACTCGGCCTCATCCAAGGATTCCAACGGTACCTCATTTATGAAAATCGGGCACACGGATCAAAAGTTGTCTGCATTAACGCAACATCCAATAAGCTAAAACGCATAAATAACATGGTTGCTATGCTGGTTGCTATGGTGGTCGCTAGGTTGACATTACAGGGGTGGTTTCTAGGTTGTTGCTAGGGTAATTAGTTAGTTGCTAGTAAGCCATCTTAAGCTGACTGCATAAAGTGATTATTTTAAGAGATACATTTTCAAACCAGAACTGTGTATAGGTCATGGTTAAAAACGTATCAGAATCTCAGAAATAATCACGTAATGCAGCCAGTTTAAGATTTTTTAAGAAGTCCGATTTTTTAAAGGCAATCAAATTTCTGCTGACTCTCTTCTGGCTGCGGTTAAAGGCCAGCGCCTCCTGAGAGGCCTGAAGGGTCAGTTCTGAGGTTGTTGGCTGCTGGAACCGAAAAAAGGACTGCATTTTCTTAAAAGACAATGTGACTGAAGTGCGGGCAAAGTTTGCACAGAAATGTACGATTTTTCCCACCCTCATCGACCTCGTCATAAAACTTGTTTAAATGATCACACGACGCCTCCTTGCTGCTTTGTTGTCTACATCAGCATTTCTCAAACTTCTTTGACCTGAGGCCCAGTCAAGGCATACTTTGGGGTCATAGGGCCCACCTACATGAACCCACCCCCTCCTCCCAACCCCTATCAAATTGTAATGATATCACAATTATTATTTTTATACTATATTGCCTACATGCACTTCAAAACAGTCAATGTTTAAAGTGCTAAGATTGTTTACAAAAGTTTGTGAAAGCATGCACATCAGAGTACTGCTTTACTAATGTAAAATATTACCTTACTATGCACAGAGAATCACAGGCTTAGTCCCTGCCTCAGTCATTGCAAGCGCCTCTGATTTATTAATCACCACTATGTGGATACTGTTTTTAGAATTGATTTAGATTAAGTGTTAGTATAATTTGTATTTTTGTAATTTGTATTTTAGTATATTTTTATATATTGTATTAAGTGTTAGTATAATTTGTATTTTAGTATATTTAGCATATTCTTATCTTCTACTGTCCTTACTGCTTAGTTGTGTTTTTAAATTATACACTTTAATTATTCTTTCTGCTGTTAAAGAATGTGTTGTGTTGTATGTATGCTGCTGAGACCTTGAATTTCCCCTGGGGATCAATAAAGTATCTATCTATCTATCTATCTAAATATAATTAGGCCTACACTAGTTTCATTGTTTTTGCATTGTTGCATGATTGATATGCTATTTAATTACATTTCATTTGAATGCCTGAATGTAAGAATTCAGGAAACACAATACCAGCTTTTAACATTTCTGTTGTTAGTTTATGTAAATCACATAACACATGAACTGTTTACATACTACTGATAGCCCATTACTGTACACAATAATACTGTGCCCATTCATTAACATATATTAAACATCAGGCGTCTTGTTTACACATTTAAACCATATTTGCACTTCGAATTTCGCTTCCAAACTGTAATAACTACATCTACAAAGTCTAAAGAAGATAACCATGTAGTCTGTTCATAGATAAGATCAATTTTGACAGAACTACAGACTTCGTGAAAGTAGCCTAGTAGTCCTACATAAAAGGCTCCATATTCACTTCATTGCAAAATCGCGGTTGGTCTGTTTACACACTAAAACCATATTTACACTTCGAAATTCGCTTCCAAATTGTAGTAACTACATCTACGAAGTCTAAGGGAGATAACCTTGTAGTCTGTTCAACGATACGATACATTTTGACAGAACTACAGACTTCGTGAAAGTAGCCTAGAAGCCCTACATAAAAGGCTCCATTAACTTCATTGCAAAATCGCGGTTGGCCTGTTTACACACTAAAACCATATTTACACTTCGAAATTCGCTTCCAAATTGTAGTAACTACATCTACGAAGTCTAAGGAAGATAACCTTCTAGTCTGTTCAACGATAAGATACATTTTGACAGAACTACAGACCTCGTAAAAGTAGTACCTAAAATTAGTTTGATAAATGGCCATCACGTAGCCTAAAGCATATAGCACTAGCATATGACAACAGCAAATAGCTAACGTTTACGTTAGCCTAACTTACTTATCGTTGACGTTGACCCGACACGTTTATAAGTTAGACCATAGACTGATAAGGACGTCCATCAAAATTCCGTGTGTATCCTGTGTATCTTTCGTGCTGCTATCCTGTTGCCTTTTCCCTGTTGTTCCGGCAACAAGGTTTTTACGCGATATTTGCCACATCCCAGAGAGTTGTTGTTTGGTGGGTCAGGTGACGAGCCGTCGAATCACAGCACAGCACCCAGAATGCATTGCAACACACCGTCTAGAAGGGACTCAGCGTTAGGTCGGCTTTAAATAGCATACAGAACCTATAGTAATATAATGTTGTCTGTAAGCTCCACAGATCGTGGCAAGACAATTGAATTGATTGTGGACTTCTTGCTGGGCAACGATGAGTAACTTGATTAGTAATGCTGCGTGGATATGCATGATATCTGTATGAAAGTGTGTTTCTCAATGTAATAATCTATACAACTGTACACATGACTAAGTTCAAATGGAGCTAGCTGGGTATAGGACTGGGCTGAATGGATTGGTGAAATACTTTATTTATTTTTTTAATGACCTATATGAACATGGTTTGGCTGTCTCCTCTTTTTTTACATGACCTTTACACTTAATGCTGGCAAGGCATTGAACTGGGCTGAATGGATTTGGAAAATATATATATATATATTTTTTAATGACCTGTATCAACATGGTTTGGCTTTAAAAAAAAGATGAGACAGCGCTTCGCGCTGTCTCATCTTTTTTTACATTACCTTTACACTTAGTGCTGGCAAGGCATTGAACTGGGCTTCATTCAAGGATTCCAACGGTACCTCATTCATGAAAATCGGACATACTGGTCAAAAGTTACATGCACACACCTTCATATACACAGACAGCCCAGCCCAGCCCATTATAGCTCTGCCAGGTGGCTTAGAACTCTTCCAGGTGCAAGCTTAAGCAATTAGAGCTGTGATGTCACAATCGAAATTTGAATTCTGAACATTCCGCCATGCATTTCAATGGGCCCAAAAAACGCAGAAAAACGGGAATACCGCGAAAACGACAAGGGCCAGCGACACGAAATCAACAAGCAAGTTACACCGGTTCGGGCCTGAATTTTTGGAGTTCGAACCGCGTCGATAGCTCAAACGGTCTAGGAGCAGTAGTTCGGCCAAAAAGTGGGTGAATAGGAAGATATAATAACTAGAATTGCGGTTCCGAGGAACTGCAAGAGTGGGTTTGATCTGGGGCACGGAACTCGGCCTCATCCAAGGATTCCAACGGTACCTCATTTATGAAAATCGGACATACGGGTCAAAAGTTACATGCACACACCTTCATATACACAGACAGCCCAGCCCAGCCCATTAGAGCTCTGCCAGATGGCTCAGAACTCTGCCAGGTGCAAGCCTAAGCAATTAGAGCTGTGATGTCACAATCGAAATTTGAATTCTGAACATTCCGCCATTCATTTCAATGGGCCCAAAAAACGCAGAAAAACGGGAATACCGCGAAAACGACAAGGGCCAGCAACACGAAATTAACAAGCAAGTTACACCGGTTCGGGCCTGAATTTTTGGAGTTCGAACCGCGTCGATAGCTCAAACGGTCTAGGAGCAGTAGTTCGGCCAAAAAGTGGGTGAATAGGAAGATATAATAATAAGTAAACTTAAGAAGAACAATAGTGGGCTTGCTCCGCAAGCCCACAGCATGGCTTTCAGCCATGCTGTGGTCTTGCTGGATCAAACCCACTAATAAGAAAACTTAAGAAGAACAATAGTGGGCTTGCTGTGGCCATGCTGTGGGCTTGCTGGATCAAACCCACTAATAATAAGAAAACTTAAGAAGAACAATAGTGGGCTTGCTCCGCAAGCCCACAGCATGGCAAAGCTGTGCTTGCCATGCTGTGGGCTTGCTGGATCAAACCCACTAATAAGAAAACTTAAGAAGAACAATAGTGGGCTTGCTCCGCAAGCCCACAGCATGGCTTTCTGGATCAAACCCACTAATAATAATAAGAAAACTTAAGAAGAACAATAGTGGGCTTGCTCCGCAAGCCCACAGCATGGCTTTCAGCCATGCTGTGGGCTTGCAGGATCAAACCCACTAATAATAATAAGAAAACTTAAGAAGAACAATAGTGGGCTTGCTGGATCAAACCCACTAACTAGAATTGCTGTTCCGAGGAACTGCAAGAGTGGGTTTGATCGGGTGCCGTTTGGGCACACGGACCAAGTTTATGTGAGTTTATGTAAAGCACTTGAGTCAATGTGTGCAGTAAATGTTTGTGATCTATGAGGCATCCATAGACTGTATAAAAAAGGTGAAAACAGCACTACTGACAGAGATGAGACACTGCTTCACATTTCAGTTTTTTGATGTGTTACATTAAAGGCAGCCTTTTAGCCTTAACTCTGATCAACCGCAGCTGTAAGTGAGAAAAAGAAACCATAGGCCTACTTCCTACAATACATGACACTGTCCATCAACCAGTTGCCTTCACATACCTGCTTCCAGGATGAACATGCAATGCATCCGAACCAAAGGCTGTGTATTGAACCAAACAGTTTTTAAATAGTATTCAGTAGTGATGACTCAACATTAAAATGTTCACCTGACTCTACAAGGTACATACTATGATGTATAGTAACACATCTTCCCACCATGATAAGATCGCTAAACACTGTTAATGGCATGGTCTGCTATAAACCATGTCAGTCAGTTTCACAATTTCTCTGGTACACCATACGGACTAAGAAAATAAAACATGGATCACATCACAAGTTTTATTGAACAAATGCAACAATCAGCATTATTCAGAATACATGTCAACTCATAAATCATATCTTTCACGTGAAATTGAAATCAATCAAACACTATATCTATTATTTTAAATTAAAGACTAGGTAAATATTGTAATGTTCCTCTCCTAGCACCCTTAACTGCAGGCAACACAAGTGTCAAATGTCCTCAACAAACTGGATGTTTCTGATGTCAGTGGATATAAAGGTTAATGCTATATGGTCACTGTGGGGTTTCGCAACAGCAACAAATGTATGCAAGTCAGATACTACATTACTGCAGATGCAATAATCAGCCTTATCAGATTACATGTGAACTCATAAATCACCTTATGTCTTTGGGGTGAAATTGGATCTATCAAACATAATTTATTCTAAATCAAAGACTGATGTTAGTGTTTTTTTACTAGCAACATTCACTGTAGGCAACACAGGTGTCAACGGTCCACAAAAATGTGGATGTTAAGGTAACATTAAGGCTATATGGTAACTGCCGTTTCACAACAGCAACAGACGTATGCAAGTAAGCTATCGCTGCAGATGCATATAGTTACAGGGCAGAGGACTTGCAGATCCATCGGCAAAACTGCATTTGATGTCAGAAAACACAAGTGGAGGGAAGTGCAGCTCCATCCTCCAAACATCATTCTATGTCAGGAAAAAAAGTGTAAGGAAGCACATGACTTTTTAATGATAATAATAATAATAATAATAATAATAATAATAATAATAAACATGCAACGTGAATAACTACACAGACATTTAGCACTGTAGGTTGCAACATCTGAAATATAAAGGTTTGTAGTATACTTGCCATAGTGGGGAAGTGGCCTTTGTACAGTCAATGAGGCCCCTAAACAGGAAATGAATGGCCTGTCACTGCAGGTGCATGTGGTTGGTGGAGGCTCCAGAACTACTGCAAAAAATACATACATAAAATGGAAAACACATTAATACAGAGATATTTAGCACTGTAGGTGGTAACATCTGAAATATGCAGGGTTGTAGTTTACCTACCATAGTGAAGGGAAGTGAAAAGCCTTTGTACAGTCGATGAGACCCCTCAACAGGAAATGACTGGCCTGTCACTGCAGGTGCATGTGGTTGGTGTACGCTCCAGAACTACTGCAAAAAATACAAACATAAAATGGAAAACCCATAATTACAGAGATATTTTGAACAGTGGGTGATGACATCTTTGCTGTTTAGTAATGAAACAGGACTGAAAATAAGTTGATAGGCTTCATTTAATGTTTACGTTAAGCTAATACAAAACTCACCCCGAACCAGACAACAATGTTTACCATCAGTCCATGTTTGAAGTCCCTTGCCTAAAGGTGTAATTTCACACATACAGATAGAAAATGTGTAATACCACAGAATTATAAACACGTTAATTTGTAGAGAAAGCAATAGAGCTAAACAGGTTAATTTGTAGAAAAAGCAAGGCCTGTTTCGTTGAAAGCCCACTCACCACGACAAGGTACAGGCCACGAGTGGGGTGTTAGTAAGACAGGACAAGACGGGACGTCTCTAAGTGTTAGTGTGGGAAAATGAACATTCCCTTGTTTGTTAGGCAATACAGATAGAAAATGTGTTAATACCACAAAATTATCAGAGAGCTAAACAGTAAGACAGGACAAGATGGAAAATAGTGTTAATAATGGGGAAATGAACATTCCCTTGTATGTTAGACAATTATTGATGACAACATACACATCTCAAGGACAAACATTTGCATGCAGTTTAGTGTTAGTTTGAACTAAATATATGAAAAGACTGAAACAAACAACAGAACATGAAAGTAAAAGAACTTTTTTTTGTTTTTTTTTTGTTTTTTGCAAAAACAGTTTGTCAAGAACATAAAAAGCATTGAAGCATTTGCACTTAGATTGAGGCGGTTTGTTGTTAAGGGTGGAATGAGAACAATCCTTTGCAAGTTTGTCTTCGTTGCTGTGGCCGTTTATGATCCAATCAGCAACATTTTTGGTATCCTTTGTCATTTGATGTGTGGCTGTTTGAACCATTTGCGCTCTGAGGCGGTTTGTTGTTGAGGGTGGAATTAGAACAATACTTTGCGTGTTTGTCTTCGTTGCTGTGGCCGTTTATGATCCAATCAGCAACATTTTTGGTATCCTTTGTCATTCGATGTGTGGCTGTTTGAACCATTTGCACTCGAGGCGGTTTGTTGTTGAGGGTGGAATTAGAACAATACTTTGCGTGTTTGTCTTCGTTGCTGTGGCCGTTTATGATCCAATCAGCAACATTTTTGGTATCCTTTGTCATTCGATGTGTGGCTGTTTGAACCATTTGCACTCGAGGCGGTTTGTTGTTGAGGGTGGAATTAGAACAATACTTCGCGTGTTTGTCTTCGTTGCTGTGGCCGTTTATGATCCAATCAGCAACATTTTTGGTATCCTTTGTCATTCGATGTGTGGCTGTTTGAACCATTTGCACTCTGAGGCGGTTTGTTGTTGAGGGTGGAATTAGAACAATACTTTGCGTGTTTGTCTTCGTTGCTGTGGCCGTTTATGATCGATCCAATCAGCAACATTTTTGGTATCCTCAAAAGTACTCCAGATGACTACTGATTTCAGTGAGGCGATTCATAGCAGTTTTTCAGAGTTAGAAACATGTTTTGACATTCCTCTTCGTTGCTGTGGCCGTTTATGATCCAATCAGCAACATTTTTGGTATCCTTTGTCATTCGATGTGTGGCTGTTTGAACCATTTGCACTCTGAGGCAGTTTGTTGTTGAGGGTGGAATTAGAACAATCCTTTGCGTGTTTGTCTTCGTTGCTGTGGCCGTTTATGATCCAATCAGCAACATTTTTTGGTATCCTTTGTCATTCGATGTGTGGCTGTTCCAAGAGACTACTTTAAGTTTTTTTCTCCATTGAGACAGTTTGTTGTTGAGGAATGCGTTTGATCCATGCTTTTGAGACTCCTCTTCGTTGCTGTGGCCGTTTATGATCCAATCAGCAACATAGACACAGTGAAATCACTCCTTAAATATAGAATACACAGGTCTGTGGTAACTGTAATATGAATGTAGCACTCCTGATGATGTGCATTTTTGTGGCTGAGAGGTAAAGATGAGATCCAGTTGTGTGTTTTTCTCGGTCGTTGCTCCCTGTACGAGTTGTGTGTATCTTCGCTGCGTGAATAAATCATTTATAGGCTTTGCGTTTGATGACATGAGATCTTCATTGAAATCCCCACAGATAATAACATGGTCCTGGTCCATCATTTCAACACCATCCAATAGATTCTTTAGGTTTGCTAAGAAGTCCGTCGTCTTGTAGTTTGGTGGTCTGTAGACAGCAGCTACTACAGCTCGCACTGGATGTCTGACTTTCAGGGCAAGAAACTCCAAGTCAGTGACTCCCACTATATATTGCACTGCTTGGGCGCTTATGTGGTTCTTTGCATATATTGCAACACCACCACCTTTTTGTTTTGCCCATTCTGGGAAGTTGCTATATGATACTTCCCTGTTCCTCTTGTACATGTTGTAGCCTTCCAGTTGTACCTCTTCTGGTACAGCGGATCCAAACATGTGGGTTTCAGTGAAGCACAAAATGTCTCCCAGACAGATTTCATGGTGTTTTTTTATGTCATCAACATGGCAAAGTAAGCCTTCGACATTGTGGTGGATTACAGTGAGACATCCGTTGGCAGCAGTCTTCGCATGCAAAAGTGGCATGACTGTGTCAATGTCTGCTTTTGGCATGCTCTCCAGTGTGTTCAAAACTTCTTCATTGCAGTAAATCATCTTTTCATTAAAGTCGATGATGTGCAGACCCTGCAAAGAGGTGGTTCGGCTGAGAGCGACATAAGCCATGCCGGCTTCAAAAATACGCTTCAGAGAAACCACAGCTGATGAAGACGTCATTCCTTGTACCTTATGCGCCGTACAAGAATACGCCAGCTTCAAAGGGAATTGAAAGCGTACCAGGCCCTTTCTCTTGCAACGCTCTTCCACTCTCTCAATGTACACAGCGTTGTCACCACTTCCAGGGTTTTGATTGCGTCTCTTGAGTCCAGCAGTGGGATCGTCCAAATCCAGTCCGATACACCGCACATGTGGCTTGCCATCTTTGTCAATGTTGCTGATGATCTTTGAGATTCTCCCAAAGGTCCCATTCACCAAGCCATCCGATGTATCCAAATTCCTTGTAATTACAATGCGCGCACCTTCGGACAACAACAACGTATCGGGCAGATCTCCTTTGCTTCCTTGAAAAGGAGCGGCCTGCTTAATCATCCGTCCTGTACGGTCATCCTTTACATGGTCTTCTGCATCGACACGGATAATGTTGGGACTGAGGACAAACACAACCTCGCTGTTGTGTTTATCCACCTCCTTGTTAGTCGCGAAAATATGTAGCACGTCGATGGGGCAGTCCTCCTTTCTGGCAAAGACGCGACTAGCCAGAAGTGCTCGGTCACAGTCCAGTAGTGGCTCTTTTTTCTTTT
The DNA here is from genome assembly GCF_046254945.1 of Alosa pseudoharengus. Taxonomy (NCBI): domain Eukaryota; kingdom Metazoa; phylum Chordata; class Actinopteri; order Clupeiformes; family Clupeidae; genus Alosa; species Alosa pseudoharengus. Next base: position 496,671 of record NW_027468704.1, on the reverse strand, counting down.
TAACACGAAGCCTGTTGAGCATTTCGGCAAATGCAGCATCCTCTTTCTGTCTCATTATTTCTGTGAGTGTGATTATCTGGAAGTTATCTTTCCAAATATCAACTGTGTGGTCCTCAAAGACACACAGTGCCTTTGCCTTTCCAACTGGCGACAGCTGGAAGAAGTCTCCCACTGCTAAAACAGAAATGCCACCGAAGGGTTTCTTGCTGCCTTTAATCTGTTGAAGTCTTTGGTCCACATATGCAAACAGCTGTTTTGACACCATGGACACTTCATCAATAACGATCATTTGCAGACGTGACAAAATGATCCTTATCTCGTCCAATGAATTCCCAAGTCCTTGATACGGTGGTCTAAGATCCTTTGGAAGTTTCAACACCGAATGCAATGTGTTTCCTGAGATGTTAAATGCAGCAGTTCCCGTGAAAGAGGTTAGTAGAACCGTTGGTCTTGATATGTCATCCTCTTCATGCATTGCGGGCAATCTTCTCAAGATCTTTGTTGCTTCATTGTAGATGCACTTGATCAAATGAGATTTACCAGTGCCAGCTCCACCAGTAACAAAATAAAAGAACTGGTCAGGTCTTTGTCCATTTATAAGTCTCAAAGTCCAGTCTCTTATTTTGTAAAACACAGAAGCTTGTGTTTGATTCAGGCTCTGGTACATCTGCCGCAGCTCCCTAGAGCTCAGTACTGGGCACTCCATGAGTGGTACTGCCGTTCTACCCTCAGATTTTTTTCTTCTGAATTCTGGAACGTCATCTTGCTCATTTTCCTCTGTTGTGTCCATTGGTTGGCGTTCTGCAACAGCTTCGACTCGAATGAGTTCTGTGTTGGGAGCAAAACAGGCCCATGCATCCTCAATGGGTCCCTTCTCCGCAAAGTCCTCGATGGCACGCTCAACGGCATCGCTTTCTTTTTCATACCGTACCCTGTTTTCTTCCACGATTTTGTAAACAGGTGTGACTATCTCCGTACCCAGGAGTTTGACACCTGCGCTCTTGTAGAAGCATTCGTAAGTATGAAATGGCGGCATTTTGAGCTGATATTCAGTCCTGTACGGCATGAATACCTTCAGTAGGGTTCCGTAGTACTTTTCAGGATCTTTCTTTTCTGAAAAGCGTGCGTACCTGATGACAGCACATTTGCCTTTTGTCCTCTTCTGAATAAATCCCACGTTGTCTTGAAGTGGTATGACATTTTTACCATCTTTCTGTCTTCCATAGACAAGCCTGTATGTAGACGCAAAGTCGGCCATGCACATATTTTCAAATTCATCAGTCGGGGGCCTGGCTTTGTACTTGTCTTGCAATCCAGTCATCCATACATTGTCTGAATCAGGATCTCTTGATTCGAGACATCTCATGGGTAGGCTCATCTTCAATGCATTATCGTCAGTTGGAATGAAAATAACACTACGCGAGCAAGACTTAAGTTTCAAGCTGCAAACGCGAGTGACTGCTTCTTGCACACTGACCTCTCGGTTTTTTGAATACGCTTGCATGATCTGTTTCATTTGCTCCATGTCAGAGGCGTTTTGATGGCTTGATTCCTTCACAATGGTTTTGAGGTATTCACTCATCTCATGCTCAGCTTTGGTAATGTATGACAACATGTACATGATGCAGCTGTAGGGATTCAGAATGTACTGAATGTCCATGTTGGCATTCCATGCTCTGAGCAAATGTGGATTATAGGCATTAATCCAGGAGTCCTTGGGATCACGTCTCATTATCACAGCACTATTCTCGGACATTGACTCAACGTAATACGAAAATTCTTCATAGGTCATGTTGCACTGTGAAAGGATGTCTTCTGTGCTTCTGAATGAAGCTGTTGGATCATGTAGCAAATCCCAAACAGACTTCAGCTTGGTTCTTGCTTGTCCTTTTGGTCCTAGTTCACCTGGCTTACATGGAAGTGGTCTAGTTATGAAGGTAGACTTTGCGGGTGGTTTGGGAAATCCAAAGCGACAATGCTTATTTCCTTTCTTGCACGACTTTGTGTGGTTTCTGCTGTGAGACTGAACTTCCTTCACGATATTGTGCAGCTCAGGATCCATATTTTCATTGGGCAGTTGGCACGATATGTACTTATCAATAAATGCACTAACCTGTTCATCAGGAGCATCGTCAAACTTTGGTGCGTCTTTAATCCAAAACAGACAATGGATGTGGCCTGATCCTCGTGCTTGAAATTCCACTCTGTAAAACATGTCTACCACTTCACCGATGGGTTGAGCAGGTGACAAAATCAGATCCCTCATCAGAGCCTCCACCCTCTTTTCGAACATTCTTATTACAGTCACAGGATTACTTCGCAGGATGTCGCATTTAGTTGTCCAGTCCAATTCAGAAGCGGTTACGGTTTCTCCTTGTTGCTTCTTGATGGCTTCAATTATCTCTGGCCACCTCATCTCGGCAGCACTGAAAGTGCAAAAAAATGTTGGCAGTCCCAATTGTCTCAAACATGCAAAGAGGTCCTTCATTGTCTTTTCCCAAAAGGCAGGAGTTCCTCTTAAAGGCTGCATGAATCTTGTGGCCTCCCCATGTCTAACGAGTCTCTGCACTTCATCCTGGTCTTTCAACAACGACGTAGTTATCTTGCGTCCATCCTTGGTCAGTACTTTGCCTTTGCGTAACTGAATTGACATGCTTGACATGGCAAGATGCATTTCTGTCACAAACTGGGCAAAGAAAATGTAATTGGTGTCCATTGAAAAACGGTTGTCAGCACTGAACAACCTTGCATTGAAATATCTGCTTGGGGAAATCTTTGTTGGTCGGTCAGCTTTATCCAAGGTGTTTCTGCCTGTGCAGAATTGCACCGGAAACGCCATGGACTCCAACTTGGGCGTTTTGAAAAAGCTGACTGGTTGATTGCCTTCTGCAGGTGCGATTGAGTAAATATTGTCTCCGAATGACAACAATTCTTGTCCGACATCAGCTGGCTGAAGACACGAGTCGAAAGCAATCGCGTGCTGTTGCGCAACACCGTCATCCTGTTCAACTGGTTGTTTTTCAGCCTCAGAGTCACCCTCTGGACATTCCTCTTCATTTTCATCGGCAGCATTTTCATCTGCAACATTTTCCTCATTGTTCTCTGCGGGTGCAAATTCTGTCGTCCCAAGGTAGTCATCCTCTGTATCCTCGCGCAAAGAGATCCCTCTATATTCTGAATGAATATCCTTTAGTTTCAGTAAGGCAGTTCGTACTTTCCTCATGTCCAGATTCTGAAACTGAAAATGACCTTTGTATCGTAGACGCCTCTTCAACTTCACCCTCAGAAGTTGCGATTCAGATGGTGGTCTGGGTAAAGACTGAACAGTGGACTCAATCTCAGAAGGTACGCATACTACTGATCCATGCACTGCCCGTTGTTGTCCCTTTGGAAGAGAGATGATTTTTGCAAAAGGTATAAACTTGGCGATGACGTGTCTCTCCAGTACATTCAGCCCTTGTAACTCGTCTGGTATGGGGTCAAGTTCAAGATTATTTGCAACGGCAATAGGTGGCAGACGACCAGACTTTACGTTTTCGTGGCAGCTGTGACAAATCCACTCCTCTTTCCTTTCTGGCAATATACACTCACCTTGATCTGTGCAACGGTCTTCGCACACATGAACATAAGCACCTGTTATGCACATGGACGCGAGTTCAGGGTCTTTGGAATACTTTGAGGGCTGACATTGCCTCACCTGGTTTGCAAACAAACATCTGTGACAGACTGTGCAGATATATGTTGGTCCTTGTTGTACGTTCAGCTCAAACAATGATTGTGCCGCTCTCATCAGTGGATCCATCCTGACCTGTCCAACACTGAATCCCACAAGGTTTCTGTACTTGTTCTTGATACGGTCGCTACACCTTATGCTGTGTAAGGCTTTGAGGTCCCTGGTTCGTCTCAATTTAAAGTGTCGGCCATGTATCATGTTGTGTACAGAGCGGAACGTACCATCTTGGCCAGAACGAATTTGAAAGTTTGTCCTCCCACGCTCGATTTCGGTCATGCGGAAAGATGGGTCATTCCTATAACGATCTCTGCTGTATTGTTTTTGTCTCTCCTGGAAAGCACAGTCATCACTGTATTGATCTCTGATGTATTGTTTTTGTCTCTCTTTGAAAGCACAGTCATCCCTGTATTGATCTCTGATGTATTGTTTTTGTCTCTCTTTGAAAGCACAGTCATCCCTGTATTGATCGATCTCTGATGTATTGTTTTTGTCTCTCTTTGAAAGCACAGTCATCCCTGTATTGATCTCTGATGTATTGTTTTTGTCTCTCTTTGAAAGCACAGTCATCCCTGTATTGATCTCTGATGTATTGTTTTTGTCTCTCTTTGAAAGCATGGTCATCCCTGTATTGATCTCTGATGTATTGTTTTTGTCTCTCTTTGAAAGCATGGTCATCCCTGTATTGATCTCTGATGTATTGTCTCATCTGCTGTTTCTTCCTCTGCTGGAAACAAGGGTTATTTCTATAACAATCTTTGATTTGCTGTCGTTTCCTTAACCGCAAGGCAGCGTTGGTCCTGTATCTTTCTCTGAGGCACTCGTTATGTTTTAAACGGATGTCAGCATTCATCCTATATTGTGTCCTGAGGTCATCTCTCTTCAGCCCGTATCTTTTCTTGTCTGCATCAATTTTGCGCAGCCTTTTCTCCATCATCTTTTTCTTCTTCTCTTCATCTTGTGTCTTCTTGCACCTCTGTGCGTTCTGTAGTCTCTTCAGTTTTTTGGCAGCTCTTATCCTCTGAAGTTTGCCAAGTTTCTGGAAAACCTTAGGCGCTATATTGACATCCTTTGCCACACCAACCTGTTCACTCTCTGCTGCACTCACATCCATTACATGATCTTCAGATGTCACCATTTGAAAACAGACTGGTAAAAGATCATACTGTTCTACATCATGAAGCTCAATGCTGGATTGGTAGAACAGCTTTAAGAGTCGGTTTGAAAGATCAGCCACAGTGTGGAAAGAAACCATCACAGCTTTCCCGTTTTCCTCAAAATCCGTTCCATTTGCATTGCGTCTATGTGGATCGAAAAATCCATAACGACCATGACTGTCTCGGAAAACACTGATGCAAAGAGCGCCGACTAGCAGCAAGGCATGTGAATACACATTTCCAAGCCTTTCAAGTCTTTGTGTCAGATTCAAATAGTCTTCCAAGCCTTCAGGTGCATCTTGAAGCATACATCCACTCTCTTGGGTGGACTTCATTACAATGTAATGTCCTTGATCAGTCGTCACTATATTTGGTACGTCATCCAAACTGAGAAGCATACCAACAAACCTGTTGTTGGCCATCAAGTTGCGTCTAATTTGGCAGTACAATTCATCTCCTTTTATCAAAACGTAATCCAACTTCTCTCTATCCATTTCCTGTGTCTCATGCAGGTAAGCTAGAAACATCAGTGAATTTGCAACACATTGGCAGTTTCTGCTGAAACTTGAAAACCTGCTATCTGCTTGGGAGTATGAGGCTCTCACTGAAATTTCTCGTGCATCTCCAAATGATGTATTGGCAGTCACTACTGGGTTGTTGAGCAATGTCCTGTTGCGCAATTGTTCCTTTTTAGCGCGAGATTTTTTTGACCGTCGAGGCATGTTGGTGGTGGGTAATTACTCCTGTCTACTAAACCGCAAAATTTAAACCACAAAAGATGCAAACTGCAATCTGTAAAAAGAACCTACCTCCCTACTAAACAGCAGTCAATATAAATAGAACTTACCAGTACTCCTACCTTTTCACCAAGAATCCTGTTGTTGCACCCAGCGATGTGTAAAATGCCAACAAATTAGTTTGAACTCACCAATGTGGCCTCCGCAATAGCAGTTCTCAATCTGTGAAGGACATAACAAATAAATGACAAGTCATAGATTTGTGGGCTTATGTGATGAGCACTTTATCACATTGTTATTTGCTGATGAGTACAATTATATCAGTATACAATAGCACTTGGATGTTGCTTGAGGCTTCAAATCTCAATACACAGAGTCCTCTATCAATTTTATGTTGTTCGAGTGATCACATATCTTAACTAAGACATTGGCTACTTTTCACCAGAAGATGGCACCATCACATCAGTTTGTTTGGGAGTGGTCCATTATTATTTTATGCAGTGTAGGCTCTCTCTTTTAAATGAAGATAAATGTATCCTAGTAACAATAACATTGACTTGACAAAGGTTCAATTATTGTAATGAAGTGAGCAGTTTGTCGAAAACAAGTTATACTATAAAATGTGGACGTTGCATGAGACTTTTTTCACATATGTACAACTTAATACACAAAGAGTACCATTCGTATGTTGTTTGAGTGGTCATATCTTAACTAAGACATGGTCTACTTTTTCAACAGAAGGTAGCACCACACATCAGGCCTATGCACGTATCTTAATGCACTGCACATCATTTTACGTCCAGTTTCTTTAGGAGTGGTTCAATATTATCTCATACAATGTAGGCCCTATTCTAAATATATTAAGGATAAATGTACTCAGCAATATGCAACAATAACATACGAAGGCGGGCCTAAAAAAGATTAAATTATTTTTGTGAAGTGAGCAGTAAGTGAGCCGAAATAAAAATGGACACCCCATGCTGCTGACACGTTCACGCCCACGTGTACAGTAGCCCTCACAGTCAAGCAGTCAGCTATTTCTAGCCTAAGACGCAGTAGGTAAATGCAGGGATGAAATAACGAAAATCTTTTAACGGATACATGGAAAAACAAATACTGAATTGGTTTTTAAAATATCACATTTATTAATATTTTCTGTAAAGTTTCTAGGCGTTGCCTCATTTACGGTAAGCTAAGCTTAACGTTAGCCGCCCCTGCAAGCGCTACACAAGTAATGCTACCTAGGTACACACTTCAGTGGAACATTAAATGTTAAAGGACTTATGAGTTTTTCCAACACTGATTATTCAAGTAGCTGCTATATATAAAGCCACCAATAATAAGGCTAATAGGCATAGCCTAAGCAGACACTGAAGTAAATTAATGAAGTAAATTATTTTTTCCATATCATCAAATAACGAGATAATAAAGAAGACACATAACTTACCTTGTCTTCCAACTGATGAGAATGTGCTGTGTAATGGAAGTTGTTGGAGTCTGGAGAAAATGCTCTTTCAATCAGTCGCTTGCCAGAGAAAATCTCTCAGAAGTCGCTCGCAAAATGGTGTCAAGCAAATGACATCGATAAAGGGAATATTTGTGACTATATGCTCTCTCGAGAATTCCAGCCAATCATTAACCAAACACCTTGAGGTTACTAGGTGAATTTGCAAAAATCAACCAATCATGAGCGAATAATAGATTCTATCCCCCCTCCCTCACCCCCTCCCTCACCCTTCTCTTCTAACGTGTTCATAATTTCTGAGGTAAAGTTACTTTGGCGCGCTGGACCACACAACGAATTTTGCTGTAAGTAAGCTAAATGCTCATTTCAATTAAGTTAAGTTATTGTGAATGTTATGTGAAGTTATTGTGAACTAATATTCGTCATGACATGTTAGGATTACTGTATCAGTCAGTCAGCATAGATAAAACGTTGGCATAAATGTAATTAACTTGAACGTTACTTTTACATTGCTCCGAAATATAAAATGGTTTATCACTCAATTCCTAACATGATAGCGTGCATGCCCACATCGAAGATTTATCGCATGTTAAGGCCCATTTGCTACAAACATTAACTGGTAATGTAGCTCATAAACTAGCAAGACTGGCTAGGTTAACGTTAGCTGAAGTAACGTTAACGTCTTCTGAAATTAAAACACAGCGATGCTAAGTTAACATTAATTTAGCTCATTGGTGGAATATGCTATGCTAGATAAGGCTTAATAGGTTCTATAAGTAAAACGTTGTCATTACAGCTTCATTATTTCTTCAACAGTTAAATAACAACCTTCTCATGTAAAATTGTTCATCTACTTGCAGATAATGGTTTGTGGAACAGTTATCCGTAATGGTAAGTGATTTAACGTTAACTGACCTGCCACTCTCCATAGAGAGGGCTTATTTTTGGTAACGTAACGTTAAGTTAAGGTCAAGTAAACTGGATTAACGTTAACATCTCTCCCGATTGTCGACTGCCATCTTGTAATAGCCTTAACGGGGAACTGTGCAGAGACTGCTCCTTTTTTAGCAGGCAGATGATAATGTTAGATTAGCCTACAATACATTTTTTGTCTTCTGCGATTGTCTTTTATTGACCGTGTCATAGTATGAAATCAGAACCATAAATTATTGCCTCGTCTTGGTCGAGAGGGTGACCAGATTGCAATATTATATTTTACGTTTTATCAAAGGCTGGCAGCTGTTCAGTGAGTGACGTTTTTGCCTAGGCTATGTTGAAATGGCCAATTTATTGTATTAGTTACAAGGCAGTCTTGACTAATTTTATTGTTCTGGGTTTACAGGTAGGGTGGGTCTAATGTAGGGCAGGTTAAGTAACAGAACAACAAGCAGAATTACACACATTCTTCAACGATGGGTATCAGCAAAACATTTTTACAATACTGGTTCAATGTAATCATTGTTAATATAAAATGTTGTGTGTAGTGTCGTCTTCTATGTCGTTGAGGAAGTTTTTTTTTTTTTTTTCTGCCAGGTAGACCAACAGCTCTTATTTGGAGGAGTAGCTACATTATTATCATTGCCAATATAGGATGTTGTGTGTGTGGTGTCTGCTATGTCATTGAGTGTTTTTTTTTTTTTAATGTTCTGCCAGGTAGAAGACCAACGGCTCTCATTTTGGGGAGCAGCTACATTCGCCGTGGGGAGGAGAGAGCGAGGAGGACCTTGGGGCGCAACCTGGGTGCCCGTGCCCAGGTTGAGTGGCTTGGCTTGGGTGGAATGCGGTGGCACTCTGTTGTCCCCCGCTTCTATAATTGGCTAAGAGGAAGATTCGCCCCGGATGTCCTGCTGATTCACTGTGGCGGGAACGACTTGGGGAAGCTCAAGTCTCTGCATCTCGTCGCAGCGATGAAGCGGGACCTACAGAATCTCCATCGGCGTTTCCCCAAAATGCTAATTGTCTATTCGGCCATCACCCAGAGACGCCGCTGGGGATCTGTACGTCCGAGGAGAATCGAGCATTCTCGTAAGTGGGTGAACAGTGAAATGGCTACCTTTGTCTTGGGTCTGAACGGGGTCATTGTGCATCACCCTGACATACGCTTTTACAAGCTTGAGCTGTTTCTTAGGGACAATGTTCATTTGACCGCTTTGGGCAACGACATTTTTTTAAATGCTTTTTCGGAGTGTCTGAGGGCAATATTCCTGTAGGGTGAGACAGGATGGCAGCTCAGACTTGTTAAACTGTATGTGACGCTTGATGTGCCTTTGGGTTTATGTTAGATTAAAAATAATCACATCGGTAGCCATGGCACTGTTCATTTCTAACCCCTCCCCCAAACAGTAAATGTATATTTTGATTGGACTCCCCACTACAAAACAAATATGACAATAGTAAAATTTGGACTTCCCTCAAACACACACAAAATATGATGACAATAATTAATTCTGATTGGACTCGGTCTTTATTGCCATCCTTTCCACCTGAGCCAAAACACTCACCTCCCCCTGGTTGTCCTACCTGTCTCTCCCCACGGCGAATGTAGCTTGGGGGGACAAACGGCAACCCTCCTTTGAGATCCCCACCAGCTGACATAAAATAGCCAGCCACTCTACAGAGCCTGGTCTCTGTCCTACTAAGGTAGGCATGGTTGAAGCCTCTCCACTCTTTAATTTTACATTACCATCTCCCATGTAGTATTTCTTGTCTGTTCTTGTCTGTTCCTGTTGTGAATATAGCTTGGAAGATTTATACTGTGAGCCTCTCCACCAACCACATGCACCTGCAGTGACAGGGTTTATTTGCTCTTGAGGGGCCTTGCTAACCAATGCACAACAGCTGCAAACTACTGTATAAGGTAGCTATACTACAAATCTCTTCACTCAAACCTACTTTCTGTGAAGACGAGTGGAATGCTTTAGATGTCACCAACCACTGTTCAGAACATCTGTGTAATTATGTGTTTTCCATTTCATCTATGTATTTTTGCAGTAGTGCTGGAGCCTCTCCACCAACCACATGCACCTGCAGTGACAGGGTTCATTTGTTCTTGAGGGGCCTTGCTAACCAATGCACAACAGCTACAAACTACTGTATGATGTATGAGGTAGCTACATTACAAACCTCTTCACTCAATCTTCTTTCTATGGTCTCTGTCCTACTAAGGTAGGCATGGTTGAAGCCTCTCCACTCTTTAATTTGACATTACCATCTCCCCTGTAGTATTTCAAATGTTTTGATCTTTCTTATCTTTTCATGTTGTGAATATATAGCTTGGGAGGATGGATACTGCAAGCCTCTCCACCAACCAATGCACAACAGCTGCAAACTACTGGATAAGGTAGCTGTACTACAAATCTCTTCACTCAAACCTACTTTCTGTGAAGTCGTGTGGAATGCTTTAGATGGCATCAACCACTGTTCAGATTATCCGTGTAATTATGTGTTTTCATTTTATCTATGTATTTTTTGCACCAACCACATGCACCTGCAGTGACGGACCATTCCTTTCCTGTTTAGAGGCCTTGTCGACTGTACAAGGGCCATATCCCCACTATGGCAAGTAAACTATAAACCTTCATATTTCAGATGTTGCCACCTACAGTGCTAAATATGTGTAATTATGCATGTTTTTCATTATTATTATTATTTAAAAGTAGTGTGCTTCCTTCCACTTGTGTTTACAGACATAGAATGCAGTTTGGAGGATGGATCTGCACTTCCCTCCACTTGTGTTTTCTGACATCGAATGCAGTTTTGCCGATGGATCTGCAAGCCATCTCAGCTGTAACCATATGTGTCTGCAGTGATGGAGTAGCTTATGTGCATACATCAATTACCATAGCCTTAATAATACCTTAACATCTACTGACATTCAAACATCCACATTTTTGTGGACCGTTGACACCTGTGTTGACTGCAGTAAATGTGGCCAGAAGAAGAACACTAACATTAGTCTTTAATTTAAAATAATGTTTGATAGATCGATCCCATTTCACCTCAAAGATATAAGGGGATGTATGTGTTCACATGTATTCTGATAAGGCTGATTATTGCATCTGCAGTGATGTAGGGGATGTATGTGTTCACATGTATTCTGATAAGGCTGATTATTGCATCTGCAGTCTGACTTGACTACATCTGTTGCTGTTGTGAAATGCCACAGTTACCATAAAGCCTTAACCTTTACATCCACTGACATCTAAACATCCAGTTTGTTGAGGACATTTGACACGTGTTGCCTGCAGTTAAGGGTGCTAGGAGAAGAACATTACAATGTTTACCTAGAGTCCATCTCATCAATAAACCTTATGATGTGATATTATACCATGTTTATTTTCTTCCTGTGTTGTACTAGATACATTGTGAAACTAACATGTCTACAGCTAAACACGCCATTAACAGTGCAGGGATTTTATCACAGTGGTAAGATGCTACTATACACAATATGTACCTTGTGGAGTTGTGAATATTTTAACGTTGACACTTCAGTGGTGGAGGTGGGCTAGTGCAGTGTTTTTCAACCACTGTGCCGGGGCACACTAGTGTGCAGTGAAAGATCATCAGGTGTGCCGCAGGAAATTACCCAAATGTCACTCACTGGTCCAGAAAAGCAACTGTTGCATCAAAGAATTTATAACCACATGCTCTCATTGATTGTATGATTGCACTATTTGTGGTATGCAGGCATTGTACAACGGGGTCCCCATATCCAGTATTCACAGAATCATCACATATCCAGTTCATAACAACAATTAAATTAGATATAGTCACCTACAAATGAAACAGAGGGCACTTGTTTTATTGAGCAGGTCTTGCATAGAAGCCACAATAAGGCCATATCTGTGAATTATTTGAAATTTTAGGCTATGGTATGTTTATTTTTTCTTCACACAGGATGTTAGTGTGCCGTGGGACATTTTAAGTGTCAAAAGTGTGCCGTGGCACAAAAAAGGTTGAAAAACACTGGGCTAGTGTATCATGTGGCACCGTTTTTGGGCATGTTATAAATCGTCTTTGGGCATGTCTTTGGGCATGTTATAAATCGCCAGAATCATGTCTAATGCATGCACATTTTAATGCATGTTTTTCTGAATTTCGGAGGTCTTGTTATGAAAGCTGTTTCCCAATCATTCATATGGGAAAAGGTTCTTACACTTTCAACATAAAGTTTGTATATTTACACTTCGAATTTCGTTACAGCATTTATATCACTGCTACTGGCCTTGTCGTAAGTTTTTAGAGGGGGTGGTATTTTTAGGTGTAGCTGGACTAAGTTAGCTTTACTGAACTCAACTCGTGTTTTTTCTGGAGCTGCGTCCGTACTTGCTGTAAGTTTTACACTTAAGCATAATGAGGGTATCTACATGTAAACCGAAGCATTGAGAACGTTGTAAGTGTACAGGCAATTTATTAAAAAGAAACACACCCGCCATCTCTTCCGTATATATCCTGTTGCGTTCAGTTCTCATTCTCAGTTTCACGCGAGATTTACCCAGAGAGTTCTGTTCCCAAGATGGCGCCCGTCTGTATATGTGAACGAGACGTGAAGGGTACTGTTTTTCTTTTTAATAAACTGCCTGTAGACTTACACAGTTCTCAATGCTTCGGTTTACATGTAGATACCCTCATTATGCTACGGTGTAAGTGTGTTGCTATTTGGAGCCTTGGTAGCTATTTATTTTTACTACGTTTAGTTCAAGTGCTCTGGTTCAAGCATCGTTGTGTTTGGTGGGTCAGGTGACGAGCCGTCGAATCACAGCACAGCACCCAGAATGCATTGCAACACACCGTCTTAAAGGGACTCATCGTTAGGTCGGCTTTAAATGGCATACAGAACCTATAGCAATATAACGTTGTCTGTAAGCTCCACAGATCGTGGCAAGACAATTGAATTGATTGTGGACTTCTTGCCGGGCAATGATGAGTAACTTAACATGAATGTGTCAGGTGTGTAATGTGTGGATGTGCATAATATCTGTATGAAAGTGTGTTTCTCAATGTAATAATCTATACAACTGTACACATACATGACTAAGTTTGAATAGAGCATGCTGGGCATAGGACTTGGCTGAATGGATTGGTGAAATACTTTATTTATTTATTTATTTTTTTAATGACCTATATGAACATGGTTTGGCTTTAAAAAAAAGATGAGACAGCGCTTCGCGCTGTCTCATCTTTTTTTACATGACCTTTACAACTGGTGCTGGCAAGGCATTGAACTGGGCTGAATGGATTTGGAAAATATATATATATATTTTTTTTTTAATGACCTGTATCAACATGGTTTAGCTTTAAAAAAAAGATGAGACAGCGCTTCGCGCTGTCTCATCTTTTTTTACTTTACCTTTACACTTAGTGCTGGCAAGGCATTAAACTGGGCTTCATTCAAGGATTCCAACGGTACCTCATTCATGAAAATCGGACATACTGGTCAAAAGTTACATGCACACACCTTCATATACACAGACAGCCCAGCCCAGCCCATTAGAGCTCTGCCAGGTGGCTTAGAACTCTTCCAGGTGCAAGCTTAAGCAATTAGAGCTGTGATGTCACAATCGAAATTTGAATTCTGAACATTCCGCCATTCATTTCAATAGGCCCAAAAAACGCAGAAAAACGGGAATACCGCGAAAACGACAAGGGCCAGCGACACGAAATCAACAAGCAAGTTACACCGGTTCGGGCCTGAATTTTTGGAGTTCGAACCGCGTCGATAGCTCAAACGGTCTAGGAGCAGTAGTTCGGCCAAAAAGTGGGTGAATAGGAAGATATAATAACTAGAATTGCGGTTCCGAGGAACTGCAAGAGTGGGTTTGATCAGGGGCATGGAACTCGGCCTTATCCAAGGATTCCAACGGTACCTCATTTATGAAAATCGGACATACGGGTCAAAAGTTACATGCACACACCTTCATATACACAGACAGCCCAGCCCAGCCCATTATAGCTCTGCCAGGTGGCTTAGAACTCTTCCAGGTGCAAGCTTAAGCAATTAGAGCTGTGATGTCACTATCGAAATTTGAATTCTGAACATTCCGCCATTCATTTCAATGGGCCCAAAAAACGCAGAAAAACGGGAATACCGCGAAAACGACAAGGGCCAGCGACACGAAATCAACAAGCAAGTTACACCGGTTCGGGCCTGAATTTTTGGAGTTCGAACCGCGTCGATAGCTCAAACGGTCTAGGAGCAGTAGTTCGGCCAAAAAGTGGGTGAATAGGAAGATATAATAATAATAATAACTAGAATTGCGGTTCCGAGGAACTGCAAGAGTGGGTTTGATCAGGGGCATGGAACTCGGCCTTATCCAAGGATTCCAACGGTACCTCATTTATGAAAATCGGACATACGGGTCAAAAGTTACATGCACACACCTTCATATACACAGACAGCCCAGCCCAGCCCATTATAGCTCTGCCAGGTGGCTTAGAACTCTTCCAGGTGCAAGCTTAAGCAATTAGAGCTGTGATGTCACAATCGAAATTTGAATTCTGAACATTCCGCCATTCATTTCAATGGGCCCAAAAAACGCCGAAAAACGGGAATACCGCGAAAACAACAAGGGCCAGCGACACGAAATCAACAAGCAAGTTACACCGGTTCGGGCCTGAATTTTTGGAGTTCGAACCGCGTCGATAGCTCAAACGGTCTAGGAGCAGTAGTTCGGCCAAAAAGTGGGCTTATAGGAAGATATAATAATAATAAGAAAACTTAAGAAGAACAATAGTGGGCTTGCTCCGCAAGCCCACAGCATGGCAAAGCCATGCTGTGGTCTTGCTGGATCAAACCCACTAATAAGTAAACTTAAGAAGAACAATAGTGGGCTTGCTGGATCAAACCCACTAATAAGTAAACTTAAGAAGAACAATAGTGGGCTTGCTGGATCAAACCCACTAATAATAAGAAAACTTAAGAAGAACAATAGTGGGCTTGCTCCGCAAGCCCACAGCATGGCAAAGCCATGCTGTGGGCTTGCTGGATCAAACCCACTAATAATAAGAAAACTTAAGAAGAACAATAGTGGGCTTGCTCCGCAAGCCCACAGCATGGCAAAGCTGTGCTTGCCATGCTGTGGGCTTGCTGGATCAAACCCACTAATAATAATAATAAGAAGAAAACTTAAGAAGAACAATAGTGGGCTTGCTCCGCAAGCCCACAGCATGGCAAAGCTGTGCTTGCCATGCTGTGGGCTTGCTGGATCAAACCCACTAATAATAAGAAAACTTAAGAAGAACAATAGTGTGGGCTTGCTGGATCAAACCCACTAATAATAAGAAAACTTAAGAAGAACAATAGTGGGCTTGCTGGATCAAACCCACTAATAAGAAAACTTAAGAAGAACAATAGTGGTCTTGCTGGATCAAACCCACTAATAAGAAAACTTAAGAAGAACAATAGTGGTCTTGCTGGATCAAACCCACTAATAAGAAAACTTAAGAAGAACAATAGTGGGCTTGCTCCGCAAGCCCACAGCATGGCAAAGCTGTGCTTGCCATGCTGTGGGCTTGCTGGATCAAACCCACTAATAATAATAATAAGAAGAAAACTTAAGAAGAACAATAGTGGGCTTGCTCCGCAAGCCCACAGCATGGCAAAGCTGTGCTTGCCATGCTGTGGGCTTGCTGGATCAAACCCACTAATAATAAGAAAACTTAAGAAGAACAATAGTGTGGGCTTGCTGGATCAAACCCACTAATAATAAGAAAACTTAAGAAGAACAATAGTGGGCTTGCTGGATCAAACCCACTAATAAGAAAACTTAAGAAGAACAATAGTGGTCTTGCTGGATCAAACCCACTAATAAGAAAACTTAAGAAGAACAATAGTGGTCTTGCTGGATCAAACCCACTAATAAGAAAACTTAAGAAGAACAATAGTGGTCTTGCTGGATCAAACCCACTAATAATAAGAAAACTTAAGAAGAACAATAGTGGGCTTGCTGGATCAAACCCACTAATAATAAGAAAACTTAAGAAGAACAATAGTGGCCCACAGCATGGCTTTCAGCCATGCTGTGGGCTTGCTGGATCAAACCCACTAATAATAAGAAAACTTAAGAAGAACAATAGTGGTCTTGCTGGATCAAACCCACTAATAAGAAAACTTAAGAAGAACAATAGTGGGCTTGCTCCGCAAGCCCACAGCATGGCAAAGCCATGCTGTGGTCTTGCTGGATCAAACCCACTAATAATAAGAAAACTTAAGAAGAACAATAGTGGGCTTGCTCCGCAAGCCCACAGCATGGCAAAGCCATGCTGTGGTCTTGCTGGATCAAACCCACTAATAATAAGAAAACTTAAGAAGAACAATAGTGGGCTTGCTCCGCAAGCCCACAGCATGGCAAAGCTGTGCTTGCCATGCTGTGGGCTTGCTGGATCAAACCCACTAATAAGAAAACTTAAGAAGAACAATAGTGGGCTTGCTGGATCAAAC
Source organism: Alosa pseudoharengus (assembly GCF_046254945.1). Lineage (NCBI taxonomy): Eukaryota > Metazoa > Chordata > Actinopteri > Clupeiformes > Clupeidae > Alosa > Alosa pseudoharengus. The sequence continues at coordinate 480,143 of NW_027468704.1, read as the reverse complement.
CCACTAATAATAAGAAAACTTAAGAAGAACAATAGTGGGCTTGCTGGATCAAACCCACTAATAAGAAAACTTAAGAAGAACAATAGTGGGCTTGCTGGATCAAACCCACTAATAATAATAAGAAAACTTAAGAAGAACAATAGTGGGCTTGCTGGATCAAACCCACTAATAAGAAAACTTAAGAAGAACAATAGTGGGCTTGCTCAGGCTTGCTGGATCAAACCCACTAATAATAATAAGAAAACTTAAGAAGAACAATAGTGGGCTTGCTGGATCAAACCCACTAATAATAATAATAAGAAAACTTAAGAAGAACAATAGTGGGCTTGCTCCGCATGCTGTGGGCTTGCTGGATCAAACCCACTAATAATAAGAAAACTTAAGAAGAACAATAGTGGGCTTGCTGGATCAAACCCACTAATAAATAAATAAATAAAGTAAACTTAAGAAGAACAGCATGGCAAAGCCATGCTGTGGTCTTGCTGGATCAAACCCACTAATAAATAAATAAATAAAGTAAACTTAAGAAGAACAATAGTGGGCTTGCTCCGCAAGCCCACAGCATGGCAAAGCCATGCTGTGGTCTTGCTGGATCAAACCCACTAATAAATAAAGTAAACTTAAGAAGAACAATAGTGCCACAGCATGGCAAAGCTGTGCTTGCCATGCTGTGGGCTTGCTGGATCAAACCCACTAATAAAGTAAACTTAAGAAGAACAATAGTGGGCAAGCCCACAGCATGGCTGAGCTGTGGTCTTGCTGGATCAAACCCACTAATTAGTTTGCAAGTTGATTTGGGGAATTTGCATCGCGTGCTAGTGGATCAGGGGCGTCATGGACACGTACCGAATGCGTCATGTGAAACGGGTTGCATTGGAGAAAGCCCAAAGCCATGAGCGTCCCTCTCGCACGATACAGGTGTTGAAAACGGCAACTCCTCTAAGCTGGCATTAGACATATTATTGTCTTTTTTGGTTAGGCCTACCAAGCGCACATTTATATTTAAATTAAGATTATGGATCATTTAAAATAAAAGCAAATTGCCCGCACTGTTACTGAAAGCGTCCGATATGTCGCCCTTGGATAGAAAGGCCAAATCCGAATGCGTCCTGTGAAACGCATATGTGGGTTGCATTGAAGGAAGCCATGAGCGTCTCTCTCGCACGATAAAGGTGTTGAAAACGGCCAATCAAATCCTCTATGCAGGCAATAGATGGCATGGGCATGTCACATATTATTGTGTTTTTTGGCTAAGCCTAACAAGCACACATTCATGTTTAAATTAAGGTTACTGGATAATTTAAAACAAAAGCAAATTGTCCGCGCTTTTACAGAAAGCGTCCGATATGCCGCCCTTGGATTGAAAGGCCAAATCCGAAAGCGTCCGGTGAAACGCATGTGGGTTGCATTGGAGAAAGCCACCTCTCTCGCACGGTAAAGGTGTTGAAAACGGGCAATATACTCCTCTATGCGGGCAATAGATGGCATGGGCATGTCACATATTATTGTGTTGTTTGGCTAAGCCTAACAAGCACACCTTCATGTTTAAATTAAGGTTACTGGATAATTTAAAACAAAAGCAAATTGTCCGCGCTTTTACTACAACATTGTGGTGAATTAATGACGAGTGAAGCCCAGAGCGTCTAATAACATCGCGTGTGGTTTTACGCTGAAGTTGGTTGAAAGCCATGAGCGTGCACCTACACGCGAAAGGGTGCTATAGAAAACGCCGAAGGACGTGACAAAACGGCCTTATATGACGCCCTGAGATGACAACGGGTTGTTAATTGTGTACCCTTATTGTAAAGTGTTACCAACCCGAGCAGGGTTGACACCACCAAAATCGCAGTGGGAAACCAAAATGGATACTCATGCTACTATGCTACAATTAAATGAATAAATGCACAAGCTAAAATGAGCGTCATGTCATTGAAATTTAACAACACTGATTTCGACATCACACAATACTTGACCGCAAAAAAAACAAGACAAGCAGCACAGTTTTTAGCACTACATTTTGTGAAATTGTAAAAATTCTATTGATTGAAGATGACGTGTGTGTTCTTGTTAATGAGATGATTACTGAATGTTTAACGAGCATTTTGAAGTTCATTCTGGTGATGAAAGTTATTTTATTATTACATTGAATGATTTCCATCTACACAAGGCTTTTGATGTCCAATCAGCCTATGGTCCTGGTGGTAAATACATTGTCCCTGTGCATTCCATTTTTTAAAATGCAGTCAATAAAATAAATTATATAAATGGTTTAGCTTGTGCATTTATTCATTTAATTGTAGCATGAATATCCATTTTGATTTCCCACTGCAATTTTGGTGGTGCCAACCCTGCTCGAGTTTGTAGATTTGTTTCTGATAAGATTAATAAGACAACTCTGACGGAGTTAATAATAAAAACACTGGCTTGGTGATATAAGTGAATTTGTTGTAGGCTAGCATATAAATCACTTAATACAAATAGGGTTACCACACGTTCTGGTTTTCCCGGGATTGTTCTCTTTTTTTAATGTCTGTCCCGGAAAATTGATAATCTTTCCCGGGACACCAAATGTCCCGTTTTTTGGTGCAAAGGCACTTTTATTATTTTAAGTATTCCCTAGTTTCACTTTCAATAAAACCTACGTTCCGCTCCTGCAATCCTACTATTTTTCTTAAGTTATCTTGATCGTATCCTGCTGTCGGAGGCAGGCATGCGCTTATTTGATTGGTTGTAATGCAGACCTGCGAAACGAAAGTTTACCTTAACCATCAGCATCACCTAGCAACTACCGGCCGCGCGCAGCAAGCATGTCCAAGAGAGTGAGTGCGTGCGGGTAGGATTAGATTGGAGAGGGTAGCCTAGCCTAGTAAAAAGAAAGGACATTTCAGTTCGTTTTGGTTTGATAAAATGGGGCGCGAGACGGAGGAGGATATAGGCCTACAATCAAAGTCAGGGCCAGCGTCGAAGAAAAAGAGATACACAGTAGGCCTACACAACGCCGACAGGGTGAAAATGGGTAACTTTTCGGAGTGGGTAAGCTAACAACTTAATATTATGCATAGGCTAGTATTGTTAATGTTTTATGGATTAGCCTTAGCCTATATTTTAAAAGAGCTGGTGAAAGGGCATTATAAGAACCGTTTATACTCAGCAACCTTAAAGTGACAATGAATCAATGAATGCATTTATAGTTAAACAGTATAACATTAGCATGAGTTAATAAATTATTATGTTAAACCAGTAATAGGCCTAGTATAATTAAAGGCATTTAACATTAATCAAAATCATAACTTTTTTTTTTTTTTTTGGGGGGGGGGGGGTCAGCAATAAATGTCCCGGATTTTCACAAATCAAATGTGGCAACCCTAAATACAAATAATATCATTTTGTGTATTTCATGGTTACATATTTTACCAACTTAGACGTATATAAGAGTTGTTAACCGACAAGCTGTGTAGCTAGCTAACTAGCTAGCTTTTAGGTCGCTAATGTAACAGTCAGTAGACTTTTAGGGCTAGCTGATATTGAAATTTATTCAAAATTGTCAGATTTGATGTTTTTTAATGGCAAAAAACGCAATACATATGAACTACAAGTCAGCAACATGTTAAACTTTCTTGAATTTGGAAGAACTACTTTTTATCTTTTTTTACCCCATCTGAGATAGGCTAATTGGTCTAGCTAACATGCTACATTGCTAGCGAATTATGATTGAAATGAGCTGATGACCTGAATGAGATTATTGATCTGTAAAGGTGAAATATACGTTTTTGGATGCTTATTTTTTTGTCCATGATATGAAAGCCTGGGAACCTTCTGCTAGGTTGCCTGTTATTTGCCACAAGTGGTAGTAGTCTGTGTGATGAACTGAGATGTATTTTATGTCTTGATTGGGGGAGAGAGAGAAGGAGAGGGGAAGAGAGAGGGGGGATGGAGGGAAGGAGAGTGAGGGATAACAAGAGAGGGTATGTAAATGAACGTGTCTCTAACTTGAATTTGGTAATACGTTCCCAGAGTCTCCTTTCGGCTATCAAACTGAACTACTAGGGTATCAAACTGAACTACTAGGGTAAGTTCAAGAGGCTCAACAGCTCCCCATTTCTCTCTGAAATACTTAACTCTTTTTGACTCTGAATTTAAAAAAGAGAAAGGGTTTTGGAAATATTCAAAGCATTGTTCAACTTTCTTTGACCACGGACTGTTTGGTACAACTGACAAAGCACTCTGTTTCAAATGATCATGTTGTAAATTCTACAAGGTCACCAACAATAGCTGAGACCAAATTATTAGAAGCACCACTCCCCTGACAGTGTTGACTACTCTGCCCAAGCGTTTTTATGTTCACACCCACATAGAATGCTAGACTGGACATTTCAATTACATTATGTGTGAATGTTTTTGGTCAAACAACTCTAAACTCTAAACACTAATGAACACTAATCAACTCTGAACATTTTATCACCAAAGAATTAACACTGGCCATTTTACTGTGTACTGTATAGAGACATTACCAAGATACACAAGTATTGCCGGAAGTACGTCTGGGTTTTTCCCAGGCTACTATAGGGTTACTATATCTTTGATATCCATGGCAAGATTGATGACACTTACTTTTCACTGTCAACTGGAGACTTAGTTGCCCCATTTCCTACGAAATAGTTTGATAATGATGATAAAGATAATTTGATATTTAATGAAGTGAGTCTCCATCTCAAATCCAAACACAAAGCAAAGCACACAACTTACTGTAAAAATTATGATGTAAAATTCCAACAACCAAGTGCTGTGGCAGTGGCTGTGCCCATCCATATAGCTACCGATCAGTCTTTACTGGCATACCCATCCATATAGCTACTGATCAGTCTTTATTGGCGTACCCATCCATATAACTACTGATCAGTCTTTACTGGCGTACCCATCCATCTACTGATCAGTTATTACTGATGTATCCATCCTTAAAGTTACTGATCAGTCTTTACTGATGTACCCATCATACCTGTCAACACTCCCGTTTTTCCCAGGTTCTCCCGTATTTCAGGGTCATCTCCCGGCACTCTCCCGTTTTGTTATTTCTCCCGGAAAACTCCCATAATTTGCATGGCTATCAAACTTCATTTTAAAATCATTGATCCATTCATTTTTTTCTATTAGTCATACATCTCCCAGGTTGCCAGATTGTGTATGAAATACACCCTACACATACACGATCACTTACTTTCAATTTCAACCGTTTTGTTAAAACCTGCTTGGCAACCCAAAACCCATATAAGGAAGCGGGCGCCGACTTGAATGGCCTACTCCGGAACTAGCTGTTGTGAAATTGTTGGGAAATTTTATTGATTAACACATCACATAAACTGTTATTGAGTGTTGTTGATACACTGAACTTGTGTCCAAATCTGACAGCAAGCAGCTTTGGAGTTTTGGAAGAAGGCTGCAGGCAGGCAGCTGGTGGATACATAACTGGCATGTGTAAAGTAATGGTAAGGTAAAAGCAACGACCAAAATGCAGTGTTGAAACACGTGTATGAAACATGTTAAATATGCAAACACTGATCCGGTAAACACTCTCCCGTTTTTGGAAAGCTAAATGTTGACAGGTATGATACCCATCCATATAGCTACTGATCAGTCTTTACTGGCGTACCCATCCATATAGCTACTGATCAATCTTTACTGGCGTACCCATCCATATCCCTACTGATCGGTCTTTACTGATGTACCCATCCATATAGCTACTGCTCAGTCTTTACTGACGTACCCACCCCACCCATAAAATCAGCTCACAATTTAGTAAAACATGTGCACGATTTAGTAAAATGAGCACACGTTTTCTGGATATACACCGAAAAATATCTTGCAATGACCCCTCCAGGGCTCCATATGTTTTTGACTAAGCAGAAGTATTTACATTTTTGGATGATGGGAAATTTGTTACCTGTGGTTATGGTGCGGAGGACAGCCGTACTCTGATTTCCTTTCAGGCTAGTAGTGCAAACACTTATTGTGTATTCAGTGTCTGTTTGTAGGTTGGAGAATGCGTATTCCACAGTATCTGTGGAGACATTCTCCACACATTCTCCATCTTTGCAGAGTGTCAAAATGTACGAGACTTGATCCAGTCCTGCTGGCTTCCTCCATGTTACTGACACAGATGTGGCATCAGTTTCAGTCGCTAGGTTCTGTGGTTCAGGAATCTCTGTAGAAGAAATATATAGCAGAATACTACATGGAGCGATTCATTAAACAAATTAATTCCTCGGTACAACTGTCAACGCAAATGATTAAAAAACAAGCCTAATATCAGAAATGAAACTGGAATATTTGAATATTGTTATAATGTTTAATGTTTGTTGGCCACTGACATGGTTACTCTCAGAGTTGTTGAGTCAGACTAATATAATAAAACAAAGATATGCAATTCAATAGAATGGCTTTAATCATGCGTGCATGTATGAGAGTAGCCTGGCCATTTGCCATCCCCTTGGTACGCTTCGCTTCTACAAGGGTCTGGGATCTCGGCTATTGACGAACGTTTGCAAGCTGGATGCGTGGTAGAAGTTTGAAACGATTGGATCTAATTTCACCCAATCGCTAACGTTTGGCCGTGACGTATGTTATGCGCCAGCTCGATCGTGAAGTAAGCTACACTACAACGCTCAGGAATTGAAGCTGTATAGCCTACAACAACCATTCCCCACCAGAGCGAACAAGATGGATGTAAATGACCGATGCCAGCTTTGCGATACAAATGTAAGAGTTAGTGGAAGATAAGCAAATAGCAGATTACTATTCAACAGTAAGGTTGAAGATAACATATTGTAACGCCGATGAGAAGTTAGGAGACGGGGAGGCTGATATATCGTTCCAAAACTCCGGTAGTTTATTAATTAATTAATTCCTCTGTACAACTGTCAACAAAAATGATTAAAAATTATAATTATAATATTAGAATTGAAACTGTAACATTTAAACATTATTATTGTGATATCCTACAGTAGTTACAGTTAAAATTTTCGCCATTGAGTAAGTTTAACCTGTCCTTGTATGGAAGAATATTAGATTCAAATGTTTTGTACGTGTGTATGACGTTTTGAAACTGTAGAAATTATTATGACCGCCGCTAGCGAAAAAAGTTTTTTTTTATTCTTTTTTTTCCCCCCGTCATTTACTTCCTGAAATTTTGGTCAACAATACCCGGGACACCGAAACACCGGGGCACATGAAATTTGGTGGGTATGTAGCCCCACTAGACTTTTACGGAAAAATTTCGTTTGGTCCCCGGGGGCCACTCCCCCACCGCGCTGGGCCCCCCGAAACCCAAAAAATGCAGTTTTTCCTAAATAACTACCTGAACCGTGGCACTGAGGATGAAGAATTTTTTTATGGTAAGTTGGTCTCAAGGGCCCACATCAACCTGGCCCATAATCACTCATTTGTGATTTGCACCCCCCCGGTAAAAAATGAAAATGCAATATCATTCTGCTTTAATCGCCCCTATCTTCAGTTAAGATGTTCAGAACTGCACCAAATTTTATGTGTATGATTAACCTGACATTCTCTGGGGGTATGCCAAGTTTCGTAGAATTTAATCCATGGGGGGGTCTAAAAAAATTTAGGTTATGTGTACATTTAGTGACTGTACACTCATTGGCCTGTAGATGGTGGTGCACACATATACACATGCACACACACAGGCACAAACATACTATCGGTATCGGCAATTAGATTGGCCGATACACAATTACAAATTCAGTAGGATTAAAGGAAAGCCAAATATTCATCATCATCATCATGGCTGCATTTCCAGTATTGGCGAAACGTAGTCGTTTATCCACTAGATGGCGCATCGTTGCAGTGAGACGTAATTTTGTTGGAAGTTAAAAGTGGGTTGGAAAAACAATGGACGCTTCCTACAAGCGCTGTAGTTTACCGCAGAGAACGTCTAATAAGGATAGGACGATTTTCACATGAAATGTAATCCTCATTTCTTCTTGAAGCCGAAATAAATCTGAGAATGTTTATCGGACATGCTTGGTTTTTACTGCAGGTACGTTCATCTTATAATATCAATAAGGACCTAGGTACAAAAATGTTACCGTTAGCATTGGTTGAGTGATGGAGGCCAATTTGATTGCATTTGTAGAAAACTATAAATGCGGTTATACCAAGCAAATTGATAGCAGCACTGTAATTGTATCTTTCGACTGTCATCTCATTCTGGCCTACTAACAAGCTAAGTAAGTTAGCCACAACGTTCCCTAACGCGGTTTTCTAATGTCCTTGGTGGCCCTGTCAGTGCTTTGTAAAGTGTTGCATTAAGACCACAAAAAGTCTCAAAAAGCATCTGAGCTAACGTTCATTCCCAAACACCCACTAGGCTACTTCAATACTCTATTTTCAAAATTAACGCACCCGTGATGATCTACTTCTAAACCAAATATTTTAGAGCGCACTTTGAGAGATGTAGGCCTATCCAAGGCAGTGCTGTACACATAATCCTAATATTATTTGTTGCACGTGCTACAAAAATCATTCTGTGCAATGGATGATTTACCAACGTTACACCGGTCTGATACAGTTTTGCCTATGGCTATACGTGAGACTGAGACGCTTGTTTATTTGTTTTAAGTGTGTGCGGGTGTGAGAGGGGAATCGATGTGCTTTGATTCCAGCTTGGTAGTTGTAGTCTGTGAGATTAAATTTGTGTGTGTGAAGTATCCAAACAATGACACCTTCATTATGGCTTTCGTTATGGCTGCTTTAGCAACACACCTTAAGCCACTGTGTAGTGGGTCCCATTTAGAAGTGGCTACTTCATTCGCGCTTTCCATGATTCATGGAGCTGCGTGAATTTTATTACAACTTTTTGCCACGATGTGGCAGCTTAAGTCCGCTTACTGTAATCCATAGGCGTAATCCATTGGTTTCCAAAGGAGATTTTATTTGTGTCGTCAGCATAGCCTATTGACAATTTATGTTGTAAATAGGCCTACCTTATACCTGTAGCTTAGGGAAGCTAACAGCTTTCTATTAGGATCTAGTTTGTTAACAGTTACGCATAACTCCCTGATGCATTTTTGCATTTAGAATAGCCAGAGCGTGGATATCTCAATCGGAAAATTAAACAATATCAGGCGCCTACCATGGACTAGGCTGGGTGAACCTAGTCTGATCTGCCGGCGATTTATTTTTTGATTTCTTAAAAGATTGAGCTTGGTCTGGTAAAAGCCAAACTAGCCATGGACCTTAGTCACACAATGCAAGGGAACATAAATCAGCCTATATTTGCGCGAACAATAACGAACAACAGCTCTTCAACTTGGCCCGTTAAAATGTGTAGGCCTATGAACAGTCTAGCGACGCATTTCACGAAGGCCCATTTGGACATGTCAGTTATTTGCACCACTGGTTAGATGTAAAACTGCATTTCGTTTCAGACTACTGGTACTTAATTTGTGCATTGACAATAAAGTATCACATGAACTAAAGACGACTACAAACTTAGGTAGAAGAAGAAACATTCACAAAAAATCCATCCATCCAAAAATGACCTTTGTTTTTGATAGCTGTTGAAAACTGCATGGAACTGACAGATGTTTTTGTGTATTAATAAATAAATAAATAAATAAATACAAATATAACATCATGCTGCTACCTTCTGCTTTTCCCAAAATGTAGCCTACAGGTGTAAGTGACCTTTCATCAATCCAGTTGCAATGGATGAACTGTGATGAGCTGCCCTACTTGTGATTGTTTAGAGATTTTAAAGGTTTTATAACAATGCTACAACTTTTTTGGCTATTCTACAATCTATTCACCTTTGCAGCGCCAGTAGGCTACTTTCTGTGCAGCCGCACACACACACACAGGCATGCCAAACAACCATACACAAAAGTTTCAAGAGTGGGGGATGGAGTAAAAGATGGAGACAAATTGATTAGTATGATTTATTTTTTTGCGGAACGGATGTACAGGACTGAGCGGCGGTCATATTTTGTACCGCTATGCGGTACATCTAGTTTTTTGGTAGCCCTGCTCGGCCCGTCTACTTCGCTCAGCATTCTTGATACTTTGTTATATGTGTCGCATACAAAATGGGGCTCTGTTGACTTCATTTATTTTGCTGAGTGAACTAGTGTCCTCAGTACGTGGTCAAATGTTGGCAAAGGCTTTAGCTGTTGCACAAGAGCCATAGCATCCCAAATGTAGACTGAGCCATCGGGGCTGTCTTTCACAGTAGCAGGTGGGCTGATCTCCTCCTGCAAGACATGCATCAGCTTGGCTTTATTGGTTTTTGCCAGGGAGCCGTCAGTGTTTGCGAGAGCCTGTGGAAAAGGACCCAAACAGTAAGTGAGCATTTCTTCAATATTAATTTGCCTAACACTGCCCACAATAATTAATCTTGCAAACAAGTTGCGGTGAGTTGTCAGGGTGATTTCTCTTCCTTTGACCTTTGTTGTAGTGCTTTGGCATGAGTCTTTAAATGTTTTAAGTTTTATTTTTTTAATTGGGTCATGGTAAGACCTTTCTCCTGTGCTGATCCGTCTGTCAAAGAATTCTGTGAGTGCCACTTCACCTCTCTGTTTAGCCTGTATTAAGTCTGTGGCAATGTTTACTGATGCCAGCTGGCCAGAGGAGACTTGATAGAGAGTGTCTCCATCCAGGGATGGGTCAAAAGGATTCACCATGTTTTCAATAGTGCTCAGAATGTTTACGACATCAGTCTGATCTCTCTGCATTCTGCTGTGTTCTAGCTGAATTCAGATGTGCCACTGGTCCCTGCCCTGCCATGTTTTTGCACTCCATGCTGGCTCAAGGTCCATCGGTGAACTGCACCCTTATTCAGTGAGAACCCACTGATGCCTCCCTTTGTCTTAGAATCTCGATTGGCTGTCTGTTCAATTACCTGATCGCATGCTGTGCCAGCAAAGCCATGTGTTTGGTACCTTTGTGCTACAAAGTCACCTTAAGTTAACTGCTTATGTGCTGCTGGATGTGTGTTTTCCAGATTGTTCATCTCGGCCCAATATGCTGTCAGATAACGGGAATAATTGACTTTATCACAAGCAAAGAACCAGGGCAGCATGCATTGAACAGTAGACAAATGGAGAGCCCAGTTCCCCTCCCGAGTAGCCCGGATGAAAAGAAGCAGGGTCTCCATCATTTCAATGTACTGGCTCCAAAATGCAAAGGTCAGATTTGAGTGATTTGTTTCCACAAATTCATCATAGCCTTTCAGTAAATGCAGGAATGTATCAGAGTTAAGTGCCTCATTGAACTCAATGGGGAACCGGTCTTGCAGGTCTGTTGCAATTTCCATCGCTGCAGAATTGCCTGTGTATGGCAATGTGTCTGAGTAGGCCTGCCAGAGCAGCCTTTGCAATGCCTCTGTGAAGAGCTTGTGGGCCCGCATGCTCCTGTTGTAATGGTGGCCTGTAATCACCCCATCAATAGAGCCTACAGCCACCAGTTCGGACTCAATTAAGATGTCCTGAAGGCCTGCGTCTGCATAGAGCTTCCCAATGCAGGAAAGAAATACCATGGCCGTATGGAATTCTCCCATCCTTAAAACAAGTCTTTCTAAGTATAAGCTTGTCTGCCAATGGATTTCCTGTGCCTTGGCATAGATGGCTTGGTCCATAACCAATACAACTTCTGTTTGTTTTAGGCTGTCAGCAATTGCAATGGCTCAGGATCGTGTGTACCGTGTTCAGGTCAGTTGGGCTGGCATCACAGGTAAGTAGGTCATATTTGTAAGAGGTAAGACTGCATCTTCCTTCAACATAATATTAAAACCTGTCCACCCAGGAAGAACTTTACCCTGGGCCTCAGGGACTTTCATTAAGAAGTATGCTGCATCAGTTCTCCGACCAATTGTTTGGGCACCCCTGTTTTGGTCCTGCTGAAAATCAATCTCCAACCCTGAACTATGAGGACCAGACCGCTTTCCTCTTCTGTAATATAGTAGGTTAAGTGGTGGAGGGTTGACTGACCGCTCTCTTGTTCTTTGTCTGGATGTGTTTTCAACAGGTGCTGCATCATTACCCGTGGCTCGCTGAATTGCGATACCATTGGCGTTGTGCGTTGTCCCTTTACCAGACAGGATCTCTTCTCCAAAATCATTGTTGTCCCAGACCAAAGTCACAGGCACTTCGGCACAGATGGATTCTGAGATGTAAGTTTCTCCTTTCTCCATTTGCAGATTAGCCAGGGCAGTATCATGCTCAAGGACCAGGGAATTGGATGAACAGTGGCCAAGACCATTCAACATTCCAATGAGTTGTGCTGAGCCAGACATATGTCTAACTGCCATGGCAAGTGCACATTGCTTCGGCATGAGCCATCGTGCTTTTGTTGCCAAGGTAATGATGTCCTGACAGGAAGACAATATTTTCCTGCTATCCTCAAAACTGACCCTAACTCGTTTGCTGGTTCTGATGTAATTCCAGATGCCCATGCGAATGTGGCAGATTGGTTTACACCTCCACAATCGTTTCTGTGCCATTTCCTCTGTGCGCGATTGGTGGAGCTACCATCACCCTAATTGCAGGGCGGACTCTTATTTGGATATTTAGCTTAGCGGATATCACAGGGAGGTACTTTCTCCTGTCTTTGTTTTGCTTCCGGGTGCCCATCGTTACTCGGTAGCGTGTGGTGGCAAGTTGGCTTGTGTAGCCACTTCTCCGACAAGTGTGTTTCAACTAAGGTAAACTATTTTGGCGTTCAGCCCTGTAGTAGGTCATTGTGCCTTTCATGAATGTAATACTTCCCTCTCCACGTCTTATAGTCAGCTTGAGTGCTTCATATTTACTGGCAAGGCTGTTGTAGCGAGCTCTGACGCTGGGTGCTCGGTGGGAATCAGCTGGAGGTAGGTTAGTTTAATTAATTTACCGCCCTGTATTTTAAATTGCGTCTGTCCACTAAACTATACTATCTGTTCTCCGGATTGCGGCTAGTCGTAGCCAAGCCTCTCATAGCTCACTTCATGACCTGCGGTCCCAGAGAGGGGATTCATCGCCACTTGGTATGTAGATGCATTACAAATGTTAGCCTTAATATTGTTAGTCTTTTAAATTGTTGCTAACCTTAATTCTAATTGGAATGTGGCTCACGTTTACAGTCGTGTGGGAAGTGGATTACAGCCAAGTGCCTCCACGCCTTGGAAAGGCTGCTGTTCTGTTGTGCTGTGGATTTGTGGATGACGTTTCCATACGGTCGGGATTGAACGGCGTGCCTAGTTTTGTTGGGGACTATTTGTATCTTAACGCATGGGGCTACGCAGTGGTGTACTGCCCTCTCTATCGCTCTACCCGCATGCCTTCGTCTGGTTGTTGTTCTCTTTGATTTGGCGGCTATACGGTGTTTTGTCCCGTCCTTTTGTTTGACCTGCATGTTTATTTTGTTTGTTGTTTTCTTTGATTTGGTGCATGCGGTTATGCAGTGCTGTACTGTTTCTCCCTATGCTTGACTCGCATGCTTTTCTAACTGTTGGCTTATTGGTGTCTTTGAGTGTGTGTGTGTGTGTGTGTGTGTGTGATTGTGTGTTTGTGTATGCATACTGTAACCTAAATTACTGTGACCAGGGCAGCTTTACTGTCAGGATCAACCTCTGGGCCCTGGTGGACAGCCTGACTGCCTCCCCTCCCCCTGCCTGAGATAAGTAGCCTTGTTAGCCTAGTTTGATAAATAGGCTATTGGTGAATGAATGATCGCCATATAATTGCTGTCAAGCCTTTTACCAACTCTTGTGCCTCTGTTCCTTCTCTCTCTCTCTCGCTCTCCCTCTTCCGGACAGGTGTGGTGGGTTTCCCACAGGCGGCAGGCCAACCTTCAGGTGGTGGAGTTCCCCCCCTCACTTTTCTATGCTGTGTACAACGGGTGCTGTATTCTGGATTGCAGTGTTATTGTTGTTGTTTTTATTGTTGAATCTGTGTTGTATGTATCAATAAATTATGTTGACTTAACTCTTGTCTTTGGCCTAAGAGTGTACGAATCTGTGTTGCCTTGTGGGTACTATAGGGAATATAGTGTAATTGACCTGTCGCTAAGCCCCGCCCCCCATTGTTACCGTGTGAAAACTCGGACAAACAAACCAGACTTGATTAGAAATACATTGTGGACAATGGCAGCTGACAGTATATGAAAGCAGGCTTTGAGGACGTTTTGGTCGATAAAAGGATTTACTTTCCTCCAGAAGCTATCAAAAGGGACTTAATTATGCTATGGAGGGGTGTATTCAAAACTTCAGAATACGTACAAGGTGACAAGCAGTTGTGGCGAGTAGCCGTGCAAATCACCGTGCAAAAAACACTGACGTTAATGCTAGCTAGCTAGCTAGTGGAAGATTGATACTAAGATATGTTAGGTTACGTTAATATTTGATGTAGTAAGAATATAGTAGTTGGTTAATGAGCATTTTCATCTTGGGATTTAACAGGGAACCTGTGCCCACGTTGTTGGCTTAGTTGCCTACATTACGTCGAGCTGTTGCAAACGCGAGAGACGTCCTGTAGGCTACTTTTGATGAAAATATACCCCGTTTTCTAGCCTCTCGGGGTACCGGCTATCAGTATTACAAGTCCCCAATGCAAAACGTTTGACCATGGTTATCCGTCGGGGTTTTTTGAGTTGATAAACTCCATAAATAACCATTAATTTGTCATTTTATGCCTGCCCCCTGTTGTTTCCTATGGAGTTGTCCGAGCTGATGTCCGAGTCCCGTTGAGGCTGGACTGTCATTGGCTCATCAGCGTTCTAAGGGTGGCGCTTAGCGACAGGTCAATTTTACCTCCGCTAGCTAATGCTTAGGCTGAAGTAATCTGAACGAACGTTTTTTTTTTTTATTTTAAATGTGACAACCCAAAGACTATATGAATTGACAACGGACTAAGCATTCCCACAGAGTATTTACAAAAGGTTTTTTGATGAGAACACATTTGTTGCCCCAGTATGTTTGTGAATTAACGTTAAAGCTGTCTGATCATTGACTCAACCTGGCTAGTATGGCAAACGTTAAGCTAACTCACAATGGGAGCACAATATGGTTTTCACTAACCTTAACTTTATTCTAGTTAACTAAATTTGTGTGTGCTTCAGCCATTCGGTCATCATTTTCGACATAAACTCATTTGAAGTGATTTGAAGCTAACGTAACGGTTACGTTAGCGTCAAATCCTTCAAGTAAGTTTATGTCGAAAATGATGACCGAATTAACATGGATGCTATAATGCTAACATCTACGTCCAATAGTAGTGGAATGTCACTTACCTGAAAAACTGGAGCGAAGTCTTCTTAGTCTCGGTTAGTAGGCTTCAGTTAATAGCAGAGCAACCCATTTTATGTCAGATATTTGAATAAACATTTTCAGAAAGGATGTGGTGTGTAGGATCAGACATCAAATTTTAATATCTAAATGCGATCTAGAGTTAGAAAAAAAAATAATTTGCTCCCTTTTGGGACTTTCCCCTAGCGGATTTTCAATGTGCGATTTTTCGCACTTCCGGGACCCATGGTATCTCACGGTAAACAATTATAATTAATAAGCATTGAACCATATTCATAAAAATTTATTTTTAGAATACAAGCGAATACAACTTCACATGTCACTAATAATTGTGAATTAATATTTACACACACTGAAACATTCATATTCATTCTAGTTTAAAAAGGGACATTCAAGTATGAAAAAATAAATAAATACAGTATACATTCAGTGTCATTGAAACCAGTGTGGAAAGATGTACCAGTGTGAAAAGTTTACATTCATTGTCATTCAAACCAGTGAGAAATATATATTCATTGACATTCGAACCACTGTGGAAAAATCTATTGTCATTCAAACCAGTGTGGGAAAATCTACCAGTGTGAAAAATATATATTCATTGACATTCGAACCAGTGTGAAAAATATACATTCATTGACATTCGAACCAGTGTGAAAAATCTACCAGTGTGAAAAATATATATTCATTGTTATTAGAACCAGTGTGGAAAAATCTATTGTCATTCGAACCAGTGTCTTGTGCATTATTCAGCTGCGGCCAAAGTCATAGCCGTAAGTTATAGCTTGAACAATAACCCTTCTGAACTCCTCCTGTGTGGTGAGATGGGCTACTGGAAACGTCACTGAGCAAGAGCAGGCATTCACAATTAGGTAACAGATGCTATGTGTCCCAAAACGCACTTGACAATCATGATCGAACTCTACCGTAATTCTGAAACCCTCCCGGTCTGCGTGACTGAGGGGTATGTGTGCTTGCCCTGTCAGCCACTGACAGAACTTTCCCACATTAATTAACACTGCCTCGTCACCTTCACCCTCGGCAGCACTTTTAGGTAAGACCGTGTTGATTCCTTCAGCACTTTCAGGTAAGACCGTGTTGATTCCTTCTTCTGAGAAAACAGATGGAAAGGAAGTATAACTTACATTACATTTAGCAGACACTTCTTGACCAAAGTGACTTACACATGTCAGCTATATTACAAGGGATCACATTGTCCCCGGAGCAACTTGGGGTTAAGTGCCTTGCTCAAGGGCACAACTGTGGAAGCCGGGAATTGGACGGACAACTGGACAGACAAAAACGGACAACTTTCAGGCTACTGCAGGCTAGCCCAGCTCCTTAACCACTACACTACCACCGCCCCAACTTCAGTGGTATAATTTAGTAAACAAAATTGCCCACATAAGTTAGTATTACCTCTGGTATGACATTAAAAATTAGCACACATTTACCTTCGTCCTCCAGATCCTGTATGAAATCTTGCAAAAAATTGACAATTCTGCACTCTCTCTGACGCCTCATTGTACCCTTCTCACTGAAGACAGGCGACAGGGACTTAACCAAGAAATCAGCATCCACCTAAGTTACAGAAAAGGGGAAAAATGCTTTTCTCACCCTAAATTGCTTAACAATTCAATGTTGAATTCTTAACTAAACAAATTATTTCTTACCTTCCTACAAGACTCTTGCACAAATAGCTGTCGGCATATGTCCTTTTCCGCCCGGACCATGCCGAGGAGGTCATACATTTTCAGACCAGAGCAAGGTTGTTGTAGTATAGGTAGTAATCTCACCGTTGCATGTAGGACAACAGCCCTGTAAAAGTGAACGAACTTGAACAACAAGTCCAATCCCATCATTTTGAACCGACATGAACAGTGACTTACCGCACAATTTCTTCCTTCTTTTGGATTGACACAGACCCTGTGTAACCACATGCCACAATTCTGTCTATCTCCAACAGAGAGGTGTCATCAGCTGCCCGGGTCTTATAACATACAAAACCATACTGTGATGTTCATGAAAAACGCGCATCTGGACATTTTATCTGGACATTTTATCATAACTCGGTTGCCGCTTTGGGTCAGATCAGTGACGCTTGCATAACCTTCTTAGAATAAATAGACCTACAATATACCGACCAAAGATGAGTAGCCGAGTAGCATTCAAGAATCTTTGACTTTTTTTTTTTAGAGCTGAATAAATGGGCATTGAATAAGCAAAGTTAGGCTAACCACACCACTCAAGCAAGCAGTAAAGCTAATTACCAGATATATAGCTTTATATATATATATATTAGGGCTGTCAAAATAACTGATTAATTTCGATTAATTAATTTGAGAAAAAATAACTGATTAAAAAAATTAGTGCAGATTAATCGATTCCATATGACCTTTGACCCCGAGCCATTCTAGTCAGTAAAAATTAGACTGTAAAATGAAGGATAGAGAAGAAAACATGCTGCCTGGATCATTGATTGGAACATTTACTTTTAAAAAAATGGCCTGATGATGTTGATAAAAAATAAAATGTTGAAAATAAAGTCCTCCTCAATGTCTGCAGCAAGGAATTTGCATATCACCGGAGTTCATCAACTCTATAGTCGCACATCAATGCAAAGAAATAAGTGTTGACATTGAGGGGAGTGTTAATTCATTTTCATTGTGTCCCCTAGGTTATATCTGTGGCCTGAAATGCCTTGTATGTGAAAAAAAACTTAATCCCGAAGCACATTTGAATTTATTTCCTCAGCATATTAGGTCATATCATAGATTATTATGGCAATTATTTGAACAGTGAAAATAATAATAAAAGAGTTTTTGAACTTTAATGTCACTAATGCTGATTATTCAATGATTCATTTGAATTTAAATATTTAAAATACTTTCACAGCAAAAATTATATATGCGATTAATTTAGATTAATTAATCACAGTGTATGTAATTAATTAGATTAATTTTTTTAATCAATTGACAGCCCTAATCGCGACACAATAGTGGCAAAAAGCACTTGCGCGATGAAACATGCATTCGGGTGTATTACATTATATATTATTTCACACACGTAGATATTAAATGTGCGCGCGCAAATTCTCTCTGCGCGTGCGCACTCAGAGGAAACTGCTCCCCAAGCATGGAAAAAAATGCTGCGAGCGAGGAGGAATCTGACCAGCGCTCCAAACAGCCACTCGAAAAATCTATGCATGTGAAATAATATAATACGGCCAAATGCATGTTTTATCGCGTTACCACATCCAACTTGAAAAGATATGCTCAAGAGATCCATAACTTTCAGAAAAATGTTTTACTTTTGTTATGGATGAATATTATGTTTTGTTTTCATTCATGTCAATAAAATGTTTCTCATAATCAAAGTGTAATTTGTCATGTAACAGAATAGGTAGGAGAGTACTAATAGTACAATTTTAAAGCACACTAATATTATAATTAAATTGCGTGCCTTTATAATGCTTAAAGTATCTTAAGACTATACTTTTATTAACATAACTGCAAACTTTCAAGGCACTTATTGTAGTCAGGAAGTACATTTGAAGTTAATTTAAAATATTACAGAAGCATGCCACATGAATAGAAATGAGGATATTCAAAATACACTACTACACTATTATTAGTTATATTGTAATGCCTTTTAAGTACATTTCCAATACACTTGGGATGTTACAAAATTGTACTGCGACTGTGTTTCGAATGCTCATAAAATATCTTTCTGTATAATGTACTTAAGAACACTTAAAGTTTGAAAAAAGTTGTTCCATTTTAGCACACTAATTACACTCAAAGTATAGTCAAGTTGGTAATAAGTTGCACTTAATACGTAATTCAATACACTTAATTACACTTGGATTTGACGAAAAAAGTACAAACGGTACATAGCACACTTTCAAAAAGTATACTTTTAATAGTTTTTTTTTTTACCTGGGCACACACAGGATGACATGCGCACACACTTAGGATGACATGCGCGCGCACACACACACACAGGACATCATGCGCACACACACGTACACACACACACACACACACACACACACACACACACACACGTACACACACACACACAGGACATCATGCGCACACACACAGGACATCATGCGCACGCACACACACACACACACACACACACACACACATAGGACATCATGCGCGCACAGACACTAACAAAAAAAACTTTTTTTATTTTTTTGAAAATGTAAAATGTTGTTAAATACAGAATCTGTCATCACCTGTGTTTTTGTATGGCAAATTATCCAAATAATAAATGGATTTAATATATTTCCGTCTCCTGATGCATATTTTTAATGAGTTAAAGTAAATGAAATGGTTTAAGGCAATCAGTTTTGTTAAATGGATTGAGTAGTACATTAACTCTATTGATATTAGCCACTGCTCAAACAGAAAAGGTAGTGTTCAGATAGTTAATTTCTGTCATTCTTATGTACTTCTTACTTGTCATAATTACTTAATTGAAATGAGTGGAAAGCAAATATTTCACTCGAGTTGAAATTAGGTGAATAAAATTAGTATAGTTTACTTGACTCCTGTAAGTTATCCCAACACAAAATACACATGTACTCATAACTCAGTTGAATGAATTAATTACACTTATTTTAAACGAGTTACCAAACTCAAATGGTTCAAGGCATCCGGTTTCCTCAAATAATTTGAGTTAAGTTAACTTCCTAGGTTTTACAGTGTGTGTGGGTTAGTTATGAAAAACATCTCCATGTTACTCAAGCCACAGAGTCAAAGAGAAAGAACAAAACCTGTTTTAACAGCGTGCATGTAATGGAAGGCTTAGTTATTTTCACTTTTTGCTTGTGTTATGTAGTCATATAATTCACCTAGAACTTGAATTTTACTCAAAATTATTGAAATAACAAAAATGCCATTAGAGAGGCATGACACATTATTCCTGATCATTACATTTAATATGCAATATAATTTTGGCCCTTTACATCTATCTGCACATAAACAACAAGTGATTTTATGACAAAATGTTAAACTGTTGAACTGCTTTTGAACTGATTTTGCATTGTAAAGAAAGGATTTTAGTTCCTTTAAGTCACATGATCTTCATGGAGCAGGTTCCACAGGTTCCACATTTTGGGAGTGGCACGTCATCACATGTAAAGACAGTTGAGTTCTTTCTTGTCCTTGCATTATGGTATGAACCAGGAGCGCTGGCCAGCTTTAATTTGAAGGTAGGCCAACATTGTTTTTATCTTTACGCATTTTAATGGTTAACTGCAACTTTCTGAGTTCTATAAGTAGCAAAGAGAGTTGAATGGATATAGTGAGCTCTTATACCTATGACAAATTGAGAAATTTTAAATATTTCATGACTACAAGTAGAACATAAATTCTTTGCTGGTAGGCTACCTTTTGTCATGTCGTGCCTCACAGTTGTAAGACCAAGAGAAGAAAATTCAGATACAATATGTTTTTTAAGTTTAGTTTATTATGTACAGAAAATGTATTAATCACATAAAGAGAAGATTTGTACTAAATTTACATACAAACATTAAAAGGGTTATTTTAGAATTGACCAGTGGTCAGTCTCTTTTATTTCTATTCTCTAACTATTTAACTATTTCTCACACAAAATGCAAAATCCTTTAAATCTCCAACAAAATTGAACACTCAAACACTCAACTCAAACAGCATTCAAAATGTTATAAACAAATCTCAAAAACAAGCTCACATTATAACACTTTCATCATAATATGACTTTTTGGATTTTTGGATACATTGTGTACTCACTGTTGATCAGCACTGATCCTGTAGAGATATACACAGTAAACACGCAGGCATTAATGAAACCAAAAATTGTTTTTTCCAAATAATTTGCTGTTCTGAATACAGTATTTTACAGCACACAACAACCAAAAATACAACAATCATCACAATCACAAGTACTTGGATAGAAACCAACCAGTTAGTTGGCAGTTGGTAGTATATCTATTTGTATGCCTATACTAAGGCAATGATTGGATGGTGTTCAGTAAACTGGCCCAACCAGGCCCTTATGTGGTGTTTACACATGTGAGGACAGAGGGTGAAGCACTACTGAATAGGTGTCGCATTTTGATTGGTTGTGTTTGAAAAAGGACATCAAGTTCCTGATAGATTTTCTGGCTTAGGTAGAGTAATTGTGTAGTGCAAAAACTGTTTCATGAAAGCAAAAAGGCTGGTAAAGGCTGATAATTAATGTATGTCTAGTAGGGTGAGGGTAAAGTTTGGAATTTTAGATGTCGACTACAACACCTGGAGGAGTTATGCTCCCCCAGGAACTAAATAGGAAATAGGAAATGCAGCCTGGAAATACACCTTAAGTTATATCAGGATTTAGAGACCCAGAGGTTCGTTGCAATTATGAGACAGAGGCGGAATTCTATAAATCAATAAATTACTTTCTTTATTGTATTTCAAGAAACATTTACCAGCACTGGGGGAACTGCAGTAGAAAAGACATGATATACTTATTTTATTTTCAAAGAAGAAAATACTTCACATTACCAATTCTCCCATTGACAGGACATGACTAAACAAATAGTTAAATGCATGAAATATTAAGTAGGAGTGGGGCTTTCCACACTTACCACCAGGTGAAGAGCCTCTCTGACAAAATAAGCCAACTCCTGCAACAAAATAAAACAATGAAACACTGGCACAAAATATCAGAATGGTCAGGAGGATACAGATCAGAAAAAGAGTATACTTACTTAGATCTAGGCCCCTTGGCTACAGTTGTTCTCACCACCTGACTAATTGTGCAGTGAGACAAAATGTGAATGTGTAACATGTACAAAAGATTAGACACACCATGCCCAACTGTAGCAGATGCAATCCCAGCAGGGACACCACAAAATAATCACAGCAAAATTGGTGACACATGCCCAACACAGATAGCAACAATATACTGGAATGAAACCAGGCCACACGTACCCCACAATCTGGCACAGATCTGCCTAATGCTGGGTCTTCAGTTTTTTGAAGATCGAGAGGGATGTCCCTGCCCTTGTAGGGACTGGCAGTGTGTTCCACCAACAAAAAACAACAGATGAGAAAACTTTGGATTGGCCTGAGCGTACCGGTGGCAGAGCTAGACGTCGTTCGTCTGAGGAGCGCAACTAGTCTGGAGGTAGCGTATGCCTGTATTAGGGCATTCAAAAAGGTGGGAGCAGAACCTGAGACTACTTTATAGGCAAGCGTTAGAGCCTTGAATTTGATGCGGGCAGCCATAAGTAGCCAGTGTAGCTGTATGAACAGCGGGGTAACGTGCCCTTTTGGGTTGGTTGTAGACCAGGCGCGTCGCTGCGTTCTGGATCATCTGAAGAGGTTTCACTGTGCAGACTGGGAGACCTGTCAGGAGGGCGTTGCAGTAGTCAAGTCGTGAGATGACTATTGCCTGAACCAGGAGTCGGGTAGCATCTTGAGTCAAGTAAGTCCTGATTTTCCGTATGTTGTAAAGTGCAAAATGGCATGACCGGGCGACCGAGGCAACATGATCGGAGAAGGTTAGTTTGTTGTCGAGAACAACTCCTAAATTTCTTGCAGCCCTGGTAGGTGAAACAGACAGGGAGTCAAATTTGATGTTTATGTCATGGTTTAGCTGGAGGTGATGTGCCTTCATCCATGTAGATATGTCTGATAGGCAATCCGAGATCCGTGCCGAGACCAAGAGGTCATCAGGTAGCAGATAGAGCTGTGCGTCGTCTGCATAGCAGTGGTATGAGAAGCCGTGTGAATTGATAATCTGTCCCAAAGAGGTGGTGTAGATAGCAAAGAGAAGGGGGCCCAGCAGCTCTCTAGCTCTCCACATAAATGTACGTCACTCAGGCTTAATCAAAGCTATCAGTATGTCTACGCTATCAGTTGTCATTGTCATCCAAAAAAAAGAAAACATTTGCGTCATTGTGTTTTCAATAAATGAAACTAGGCAAGATGAGCCTTTATATTTCAACACTCTCTGTGGTTCAGTCTTGCACATCGCTAGAATTGAATTCCGTGCGTGCAGAACAGGTGGTGAATGTCAGTTAGAGCCATGGAAGAACTTGGGATAGGCCTATCAAAAACGAAAAACAAGGCAACATAAAACGGAGTGGGAGAGCTTTGTCGTCTACATCAGCCTTTCTCAAACTTCTTTGACCTGAGGCCCAGTCAAGGCATACTTTGGGGTCATAGGGCCCACCTACATTAACCCACCCCCTCCTCCCACCCCCCATCAAATTATCATAATGATATCACAAAACAGCAGCCGGCGGCTGTGGCCTGCGGGCCGGTTCTAATACTAATCAAATATCATCCCGGGGGCCGTAGATAATTCATTCTTGACTTTGACATGTCTGGCCTAGGAGGACCACTTTTTTTTGTATGTTGGCACTGGCGCCTTAATGCAGGGGCTTACCTGGGCTTCAGCCCAGGGGCCTCGACCAATGAGGGGCCTCCTATGATGATATAATGATAATCAATATTAAACGGCCGTGTCCGAATTCGCGGCGTCAGTCATAGCCTACTCTGGAACTAGTCTAATTGAGCACATCGCACTGCTCTACAATGACATCCATGCAGAGGCCCCCTTTGTCTTCTCTTCTAAAGTGTAACAAAATGTAACAAAACTTAATAAATTCCAACGGGTGTGTAGAGGAGCTAGAGGAGAGGCTGAAACTGAATGACAAACTTGCAAACTCTGGAGATAACGTGGGGGATTGAAGCAACGATAAACGAATGACGTGGATTCCTGTAACTGTCCATGAAAACAGAAGGCATAGCAGGTAAATATCGTAGCAAATAGCCTGGCAATGAAAGGGCTTTAAAAGCATGTATTTCACTTGTCTCACTGGAGTGAACGCAGAACATGGGCTGTTGCGCAAAGAAATGAATTAGTGATCAGCATCTCCCTTCACCAAAAGCTAAGTTTGTGCTAACCCATTCGCACAAATAATAGCCTATGTTATGTTTTCTCCATTGTTAACGTGAGATATGTCTCCATTAGGGTTGCCAACTTCCTCAACCCCAAATGAGGGACACTTCTCTTCAAATGCGGGACCCCCCCCCAAAAAAAAAAAAATAATAAATAAAAAATAATTTACAAATGGTGTACTGTCACTTTAAGAGCATAGTCTACTCTACACAGTATTCATAATATTTTGCCAGCTCCATTCAAATATAGCCTATGGTCTATAGCACAAGTTGGTGTAAACAACCTTCATTCCTGTGGAAATAGAACCATGTAATGATGCTAGCTAGATATTTTCTGTTTGCAATTAAAAGTGAATTATGAACCTGGTAGCCACCTGGCTATCTAAGTGGAAATTGTTTCAATTGGCATAGTTATCATGTGCTTCATGTAAATGCTTAGTTTAAGGGAAACGGATTATTAAAGATTTCAAGACTCACCAATTCCATTACACAAAGGCAATTGAACACTCTTCATATTCTATCAGTCCAAATCACAGTGCGTGCAGCCTATGTCAAAGTGCCCTCACATTGTAAATGGTCAGTAGCATAGTGTGAACAGGATAATTCCGCAATCTCCTCGCGTTGTTTTTGTTGTTCTCGTGATTTCCTTTTAAAAGTTTCTTATATAAAAAAGGTGAAATCAATTACCAATGGAAACTTCCACCCTCTCTCCCTCTCGTTCCCAATTAAAACGAGTAGCATAACGTTCAAGTTAGATCTGCTGCATAATAGAGAGACTGAGAGGACCCAAAAAGTATCATCCTTATCTAAGATGCTTTTGCTGCATTTTGACATTGTAATCGTTCTCTATGAAGAGTGAAAAGCAGTTTGCAGTAAAGCTTTTCTGGCTAAATTGTGGTGCCCCTTCTGTCCCTTGGTGCTGTGCGCACAGTGCGAGATGCGCGTGGTTGCGGCGGCACTGGACACTTTGTTCCAAGTGCGTTTACAGTAGCCTACTATTGACAAGTTAACAAGGCCGATGAGCTGTGATTGAAAATCGGGAGTGGCGCTGTCCCTGACGGGACAAATCAAAATCACCCAAAATACGGGATGTCCCGCCCAATTCGGGACGGTTGGCAACCCTAGTCTCCATGTAGGGTAGTATAGTGATAGGCCTAATGCATGGGTAGCCAATGTTCACGTCACATGAGCCAGCTGCTTGTTCTGTAGGCTAAAAGTATTTATGGCCCTCCCAAGCTGCGTTAAAATGGTGTGTTAAGTGGACAGAATTTCAAAAAAAATCTCCTGGGGAACAACCCGACACGACAAACACATGCACTTTTGAAAAGCTTGAAACGTCCATAGCTTAACGCATCTTTTAACTTAGCCAGCCAGTGTTGTAAGAGTTCAACGCTTGTTTTCGTGCAGTAGGCTAGCCTTTTTGATAAGCGATATCAGGGGTAGGCTGATGTGATTAAGGAGGGCTTTCTGTTCCTGTTTATGTAAAGGTTGTACATAGGCTCAATGATAGGCTACACTGCATGTTATAAGCTATATTAACCAAAAGCGCACGTTATGTAAATAGGCGGGTCAAATCGCGGGGCGGGTATCATTTAATCATAATTATTTTTTGCGGTTGGGGAGGGGGGGGGCTTAAAAACATATAGCCCAGGGGCCTCAGGTGGTATTAATGCGCCCCTGTATGTTGGTCTTAAGGGTCCACGTCAACCCATCCCATTACCACTTATTTCATGTATAGCGCCACCTAGTTAATCACCTAGGTGTAATCACAATATCTCTGGCTGACATGGTCAAAACTGCACAAAATTGAAAGTGTAGGATCATTATGACACCCTCCGAATGCGTGCCAAGTTTTGTGGACTTTCGTTCATGGGGGGCCATACAATAAATTAATTTATGTGTACATTTAGTGACCGTACACCAACAGAGTTTTCTGTGAATATCTTGAGAACCATAGGGCCTAAGATGACCATTTTTTTGCGTATGTTTGCCTCCAGGGGTCATGTTAACCCATTCCATATGCACACATGTGCATAAACAGATATTCACACACACACACATACATTCACAGTAATCATATGTATGACACATACACACACAGTAGACATATGTACACATGCATGCACATGCACACACACAGGCACACCCACACACACAAACCTAAAGATGTACACGCACACATGCACACAATTCAAGAATTTCTCAGAATTATGAACGGGCAAGATGGGGGTGGGGTTGTATAAAATGTATTTTACATGTGAAATCTATGAACTAATCCTTACTGAAGCTAAGCAGGCTTAGTTAGTACTTGGATAAGAAACCTCCTTGGAAGAGTAGGTTCCTGCTGGAAGCGGTGTTGGTGGCTGGCCAGTAGGTGGCACTCTTCCCTGTGGCCAAAAGCCACCAAACAAATATCAATCCCAATGTCCTATTGCAGTGACAGGGACACTGTACTGCAGGAGATGTTTTCCTTTGCATGAATGTTAAATTGAGTCCTGACTCACCATGGTTGTTAAAGATCCCATGGCACTTATCGCAAAGAGTAGGTGGTTCCCTGATTTGCTTTATTTATGTACACATACATAAAGACACACACACATGCGCGCGCACACACACACACACACACACACACAAACACACACAGACACACACTACACATGCACACACACATACATGCACACACACGACACGCACAAACACGCACACAAACACAGAAACACACATACACACACACACATGCACCCACACATACAAACACACCTACATACACAAACACACGCACACACACACACACACTCACACACAAAAAAAACACACACACAAAACACATATACACAAAATAAACACACACACAAAACACATACACAAAAACAACCACACACTCTGCACACACTCAATTACAAACACACAAAAAAGGAACAAAGTAGGAAATGAACACAATTTGACAAGCGTGACTTATTTTTCTGGAAAAAATGTGCTGGACTGGGGGACGGTCATATTTTATACCGCTCTGCGGTACATCTAGTTATTAATAATATTATTAGGGGGAGGGAGGGGCGACAGAGGTGACGTTACCCAACCATGCTTAGAGAACCTTAAACTTAGAGAATAGGATGTATGTATTAACCTTGCTTCAAAATGATTCTTGTTTCTCTCCCAGATGTCCCTGCTCCTGAACCAATTTAGTTCATTTCAGTGAAGACCGACTCTGTGTGTCTGAGGTGGGGAGCTCCTGAACGAAATATGGAAATCGAAAAATGGCTGATCGGTGAGTAGATGGCTGATCGGTGATTAGATGAGTTTATTGTAGTTGGTAAAACAATGAATAACAGAACACAGGTCTTGAACGGGAAAACTGCACAGAGTCTAACAGTCATGGCTGTTATTAGAAGCGGGCTACTGAGGGTTCTGACAGAAGATGCTCCCCAAGTAGCTTCCTCGATCCATCTCAAAGTCAAAACCTGAGACAAAGCCTGATATACTAATACAAACGTAAATCATGCCAACATGGCAGGTACAGTACCAACCATTGCACAAAACAGGACATGACCAGAATGGAAAAATGCTGACCCTGGACTAAAACAACAAGGCAATATCTCACTTGGCTCATGTTATGACTAAGGCCTTGGAGATTTCTCCGACCAACATGGCACTATGACCCTTGATGGTAAATCCTACGTGTTTGTGACATAGACCTAGGCCTTCCTGAGCCGTGTCCATATCTGGTCAAGTTCTTGATCAAAACAAGGTTGTGTACTGAGGAACACAAGGGGGCAAATGGGACTGTCTCCCATTATTTGGGAGTGTGGGAGTTTGATGTGTATTAATGCACAAAAACACCCAGCAAAGAGCAGCTAAAAAGAGTCTGGAAAAAGTGGAAAAAGTGTTCAAAGTGTCACTATGCATAGTCCAGGAAGAAATCGGGGTGAACACACACACTCCCACACACGCACACACACACAGTGGGGGTGGAGTTGGCGTATCAGCAGCAGGAAAAAAAAAAAAAGTGCAGATGAGCGTGCAGGTGTGGGAAGGCTGATTATGCAGTCCAGTCACCTATGATGATCTCTTTCTGGGTGTCCTTCTGTGTGGTGTTGAACAACTGGATGGCCCTGGGGACAAAGGACCTCCGTAGCCTGTCTGTCTTGCATGGGATGGCACGGAATCTGTAGCTGAATACGCTTCTCTGGTTGTCAAAGACTGGGTGCAGGGGGTGATTGTAATTGTCCATTATAGAGTCAAGTCTGCTCAGTGTCCTTCTCAGCAGTGGTAGTGAGAGCCTCCAGTTCTGTGCCAACAACAGACCCAGCTTTCCTCACCAGCCTGTCAAGGCGTCCAGCATCTCTCTTCCTGATGCTGCCTCCCCAGCATGCCACAGCATAGGAAAGCACACTGGCCATGACAGACTGGTAGAACATCTGCAGGAGTCTGTTGCATACATTGAATGATCTCAGCTTACTCAGAAAGTAAAGCCTGCTCTGACCCTTCTTGTAGAGTGCTTGTAAGTTAGCAGACCAGTCAAGTTTATTGTCCAGATGTACCCCCAGGTACTTGTAAGTGCAGACTGTTTCCACTGTCTCCCCCTCAATTGAGACAGGCAGCAGGGGTGGGGTAGCACGTCTGAAATCAACCACCATTTCCTTGGTTTTGGTGGTGTTCAGCTGCAGCTGGTTGGTCCTGCACCAACTGACGAATTTCTCCACCAGTCCCCAGTACTCCCCCTCCTGCCCATCTTTAATACATCCCACAATGGCTGTGTCGTCTGAGAACTTTTGCAAGTGGCAGCTATCTGAATTGTAGTTGAAGTCTGTGGTGTAGAGGGTGAACAACACCGGGCAGAGTACTGTTCCTTGTGGAGCTCCGGTGCTACTGACCACAGTCTGTGATGTGAGGTCACACAGTCTGACGAACTGGGGCCGTTCTGTGAGGTAGTCTGTAATCCAGGTCACCAGCCCCGTCTCCACTCCCACCTGCAGCAGTTTGTCTCTCAACAGGAGAGGCTGGATGGTGTTGAAGGCACTGGAGAAATCAAAAAACATGATTCTCACAGCCCTGCCTCCTTTGTCCAGGTGTGAGTGCACCCTGTAGCTGTGTGTGTGGGTGTGGTGCCTCTCATCTTTTGTGTGTGTGTCTTTTGGTGACTCAAATTTTTTTCTGTGGTTTTGTCTTTTATCTGTAGTAACATCTGTGTGTATGTGTGTATGTGTGTGTGTGTGTGTGTGTGTGTGTGAACGTGTGTGTGTGTGTGTGTGTGAACGTGTGTGTGTGTGTGTGTGTGTGTGTGTGTGTATGTGTGTGTGTGTGTGTGTGTGTGTGTGTGTGTGTGTGTGTGTGTGTGTGTGTGTGTGTGTGTGTGTGTGTAGGTGAATACTGTGGTGAGCGGTGCTCTAGACCGCCTCCACTATGAGAAGGACCCGTGTGTGAAGTATGACATCGGCAGGAAGCTGTGGATCTACCTGCACAGGGACCGCAGTCAGGAGGAGTTTGGTGAGTCTTACTGCTGCCCACTTCACGACACTCCAGTGTGTATACAGCACTGATCATCCATGATGGCCCTGAGTGTGTGTGTGTGTGTGTGTGTGTGTGTGTGTGTGTGTGTGTGTGTGTGTGTGTGCGCACCTGCGAGTGTGTGAGCACAGACATACAGCTGTGTGTGTGTGTGTGTGTGTGTGTGTGTACATGTCTGGACTGTGCATTGTTTTAATTGTGTTCAATCTGTGTGTGTGTGTGTGTGTGTGTGTGTGTGTGTGCGTGTGTGTGTGTGTGTGTTCCAGACGGTGGTCAGTCTCCCGGTGAGGACCCAGACTGCTGCCGGTAGTCCTGTTCAGGTGCAGACGAGTCGCGGCCAAACCACACTCACCGTCTCTGGCATAGCAACTGCCGTCACGGCAACCAAGCCTCCTAGCAGCAGCCCGGGAAGCCCCACCCAGCCTTCACCTGCCATCCTCAAACAGGTACACACACTCACACACACACATACACACCCACATTCTTCATAGTCTCTTAAAGCTCTCAACTGCCATCCTCAAGCAGGCATACTCACACACACACACACACACACACACACACACACACACACACACTTTCCATAGTCTCTTAAAGCCCTAAACTGCCATCCTCAAGCAGGCATACTCACACACACATGTTAGTATTCCATGAACTGTAAAAGATCTGAGACTTCTTCCATGCATACAAAATGTTTATTTCTCTCAAATTTAGCTCAGAAAATTCCTATTTGTCAACACTTCACCTTTACACTCAGCTCACAGGCACCAGCTGCGGTCAGCATGGGAATTGCACACTCCCCCAAACTTATCACACCAGTGGTGTTTTAGAGTGCTCTTTAATTGTGACATCTGTGAAGTAATCATACTTTACCACACTGAGGCTTCACACCAGTACACACACACACACAAGTTAACTGATGAAAACATTAAAAAGAATCAAACGTTTAGCGATCATGAAATAATACCATACATGACAAGATGTCAACAAGCAGGGAGATCATGAAGATCAGTAGTTACTCAAACCACTTGTGCACGTAGGCTATGGAAGATTGGTCAAATCTAGCATGTAGCAAAGTTGAAGTGGTTGACGTGAAAGTAAAAGTAAGACATTCGAAAGGCCAACGAAAGTTAAGGTTGCTTTTGATAGTACAAATACTTACAAAACTGGTACTCTAAATAGCAATTCTGTTGTCTTTGAAAGGTTCTCTTATTGACGTATTGAACTGCAATTTGGATTAACACCTGATTTTACAAGGCGGAAGTATTTAGGCGGAGAATAGAAGTGCGCTTTCAGGAGCAGTCTTTGTACATACCGCGGAATACATAATTAGGCGCTCTTTACTCTTCCCCTCCCATCTTTTTACGCTAAACTCCCACTTTCCCCTGAATCCTCCCATGAATGCATATGCATAACACGAAAAACGCAATTTGCCACTTTCAGCTCCCGCGACAGGCAGTTTGCGCTGTTTGTACATACGTCGCAATGATTTTACACGCACGTTGCGAAACAAATACGCCTGAAGTGGGCGCAAAAGCGTTAGTACATCTGGCCCTTGGACTCTGTCCTCCGTGTCCCGCCAGCCATAGACATTAAATATTCATGTTGTTTTATCCAATATTAGTTGTGCAGATGTATAGTCCATCTTATACACACCCATTGAACCAACAACGTAAATGCAAAAATAGAGACTTTTGTGTAATTATTCCATATACAATCCAAATCGTCTACAAGAAACTTCGGTAACACTTTACTTGACGGGTGAGTTCATAACACAATCATAGCAGCTGTCATAAACTGCACATAAAACATTCATGACTGTTTCATAAGACATGACTCAACATTCATACCAAACCTTTCATGAATGTGAAAGACAGAACGACGATAACTTGTCAAAATAAAAGTCCAACATCGTATTGGTGTAACCTGAATACCATTAATTTAATCTCTCCAGCCTTTGTAAACATTTCATGAATAACTTATGAAGTCTACATCGAATGTCACTTTACTATTCAAGTTGTGAAGTATTCGTAATCACTGAGTTTAACACTGGGATTGACCATTCGCTTGACCATGTTCTGTCTTTTTGGCACTGGAGTAGCCCATTGACTCAGATGTGACGTGATCAGGTAAGAGGTTTGGACCAAAAACGGCAATGCTGCTTTGCGACTTTGGACTTTTATTTTGACAAAAATCGTGTTGTTCGGTCGTTGTTCGGTCTCGTTGTTCGGTCTTCCACATTCATGAAAGGTTTGGTATGAATGTTGAGTCATGTCTCATGAAACAGTCATGAATGTTTTATGTGCAGTTTATGACAGCTGCTATGATTGTGTTATGAACTCACCTGTCAAGTAAAGTGTTACCGAAACTTCTGAGTGTTACACAAAGGGGTTCATGTGCAGTAAGCATTTGATTGTCAGTGTGCATTTTGGATAACCAAAAGTCCCATGGGGAGCTCTGTGGTCCCAGAGGTGACGCGTATTGTGGTCCCAGAAGTGACGCGTATTGGCCAGGACGACGGCGCAGTGCATCCAGGACATCACCATCCAGGGCCCCGGAGTACGACCAGAACACTGCGTCATCACCAACAGGTCAGGGGTCGTGATCCTTGACCCCTGCGGCAACCTCTGCAGCCTCGATGGAGTCCACATTACCCGGCCAACCCAGTTGAGACAGGGTAAGTGTGTGTGTGTGTTTGAGTGTGAGACTGAAATACTTCCCACTGAAGTACCAGTCTGATACTGTATGAATGCCCAGTTGTGTAGTTGTGTAGTTGTCCAATAGAGCAGTGTAGTTGTGTAGTTGCCCAATAGAGCAGTGTAGTTGTGTAGTTGTCCAATAGAGCAGTGTAGTTGTGTAGTTGTGTAGTTTTCCAATAGAGCAGTGTAGTTGTGTAGTTGCCCAATAGAGCAGTGTAGTTGTGTAGTTGCCCAATATGCAGTGTAGTTGTGTAGTTGCCCAATAGAGCAGTGTAGTTGTGTAGTTGTGTAGTTGCCCAATAGAGCAGTGTAGTTGTGTAGTTGTATTTGTGTAGTTGTGTAGTTGCCCAATAGAGCAGTGTAGTTGTGTAGTTGTATTTGTGTAGTTGTGTAGTTGCCCAATAGAACAGTGTAGTTGTGTAGTTGTAGTTGTGTAGTTGCCAAATAGAGCAGTGTAGTTGTGTAGTTGCCCAATAGAGCAGTGTAGTTGTGTAGTTGTAGTTGTGTAGTTGCCCAATAGAGCAGTGTAGTTGTGTAGTTGTCCAATAGAGAAGTGTAGTTGTGTAGTTGTATTTGTGTAGTTGGGTAGATGACAAATAGCAGAATTCAGACTGTCCATGTGTCACACACTTATAAAAAATGTCAATTGTTAAGAATTGATATGGAAATGTTGTAGGTCTGGTAGGTTCAAGTTCTGTCATATTAAATTTATTGGATTTGTATTTAACTTTTGACTTAAAATAATCATCCAAACATAAAAAATGTCATATGGTGTGACTGTCCACCATGTGAGCGAACTTCCTAAAAAGCGCGTATATCCATAAAAAGTATAATTACTTTAAAGTTTTACCATGCATATAAAATAATTGGATGTTTTTTACAACCACAGAACGTTTTGATGTTTATGCATGCTGTCCAACTAAGTTATAATCAAATATATTTTGTCCATAAAATGGTTTTCATATGGCGTGACACTATATTGTATATTTTGACCGGGCATTCATTTGGACATTATTATTGTGAAGAGGACCCTGATTAACCAGGAAGTAACAATAGAATGTCAGGAGTAATTGGCATGGTCAAGAGGGGAGTTCTGCTTTTTAGATTTTTATATAAAAAGCTTTGAATTGGACATCATCAATCGTGGCCAAATTTTAGTTTCTTATGGTGTGACATCATTTGCCTAAAAAGTAGCTATTTTTCACAAATATTCTTCATGAATTCTTAAAAAGCACTGCTGCCATGTGGTCAGTTGCATGCTAAATAATAGTTAGCTGTATTTAACTGTCTTGAAAATTATCTTAACTGTCAAAATGTCATATAGTGTGACGCTGCATCATATGGTGTGACAGCTTTTTTCACACAAAAAAAAGTCACACTATATGACATTTCTGTCACACCCTATGACCAAATTGCATTTTTACATAAAAGTTCTTGTAAAAACATGTTTTAAATTCAGATATTATGTTTTTTTTGTTAAATCTGTGATAATTGGGAAAAAATGTATCTGTACAATTCATATTTCTCATACTTTTTTCTTTTATGTTACCATGCGATGTAAGTTTAAAAAATAAATACTAAACTTTCATCTATTTTGCTGTTACACTCATACACCATTCATACAGTGACTTCAAAATTCATTGTTAATGATTTTATAGTCTTTAAAAACCCTGTTTTTCTCTGACACATGGTGGAGTGGTGCAGTTCATCGTATGGCGTGACACCAAGTCATTTGGTGTGACATTAAATAATGTCACAAAAAAAGACTTTATAATTGAAAAAATCATTAAAACATCAATAGCACACAAAGGAAATGGTATCTGCAAGAACCTCAAGAATTTTGAGTGAGTTCTTACAAGAAATATCAGAATTGAGCTAAAATATCTGGCTACACTTAGGAGCATTCTCCACCTTGACAAAATAACTTGTTAAATGTTAGGTTTTTCTTCTAAATATTCACAAGGAAATGTTGCATATCAAAGCAAACATGATTAAAATGTACAGTGACATAAATTAAAGTAGAAAAAAGTATCTAATTTTCATTTTATTTCAAATTATTTTCATGTCACACCATATGACAATTTTAGGCACTAACATGACTAATTCACATATAAAAATATATTTCACTTTTTTTTTTGAAAAAAAAATGTATATTAGTCAAGTTTAGAGATACAGCAACACATATAAACACTTTTTAGGGATGATATTTGAAGTTTTTTAAAATTCCTTTTTTCAGGCTTATTTGTCATCCACCCAGTTGCCAAATAGAGCAGTGTAGTTGTGTAGTTGTCCAATAGAGCAGTGTAGTTGTGTAGTTGTAGTTGTGTAGTTGTCCAATAGAGCAGTGTAGTTGTGTAGTTGTGTAGTCGCCCTGAGGCTCCACCCCAGCACTCACACCAGAGACGGTTGATAAAGCGAGATGATTCATAAGAGGGTAAATTCTGGTTAACTTGTTCTTAGTTAACTATAGAATCTTTGCTCACTCTGCTCTGCTTGTGGGTTGGTGGCAGGTGGCCATCACAGGTCAGCTGGGGGTGAAGGGGGCAGGAGCGGGCATTCCGCTGACGGCCACCAACCTGCGCATCCAGGGCAAAGACGTGCTGCGTCTGCCGCCCTCGTCCATCACCACGGACGCCAAGGGCCAGACGGTGCTGCGCATCACGCCCGACATGATGGCCACGCTGACCAAGGCGCCCATGGCAACCGTCAAGCTCACGCCCGACATGCTGACCTCCGCCGCCTCGACGAGTGGCGCCACCACGCTGTACGTCACCTCACAGGGGGCGCTGACGGTAAGGCGGGCACGGTGAAGGGGATGTGTGTGTGTGTGTGTGTGTGTGTGCAGGTGCGCATACAGACTGTTCCTGCTGAACAGCTGCAGCAGTGAATGGCTTTGGGATCCCCAAAATCTGTGTCCACTGTTGTGGTGGTACATACTAGAGAGGGGCTCTGACATTCAGATATTCTTTCTCGCTCCTCCATTTTCACACACACTGATTGCAAAAGGTCTACAGGCTTCACTGCCATGACATGCTTTGTGTTGTCAAACGCTCTCTTCCTGCTCTCTGCCTTTCTCTCCTCTCTTCCAGAATATAAAGCCACAGACATACTGGAAAGGGTCAATCTATTGTGGTGAAACTGACCTGAGGGGATTATTGTATTATTGAATGATTGACTGCTGTGGAATGATTGACTGTTTGATTGACATGTGCTGGATGTAATTGCACTCACCTGTGAGCGAGGGGACAAGAAGGGGTGGAAGACGTGCGGGCAGGAGAAGCGGGGAGGCTGTTTGTGACTGGCTCTCGGGGTGGATGCTGTTCGTGGCATTTAGTGTCACCGGCAGTGAAGCAGGGGGACGTGGGATTTAGAAAGTGCCTTGCGGTCATACTGGGTTCTGGTCTCCGCGGCCAAAGACTGGTCCTTTGCTCCGCGGCTACCTGCTACTTTCTCAGCCAAAGACTGTTTTTGCTCCGTTGGTTATCTGCTACCTCCTCGGCCAAAGACTGTTGCTCCGCTTGCTATCCTCTACTGTTACAAGGACTATTTGCTACTGCTATAAGGACTATTTGCTACTGCTATAAGGACTATTTGCTACTGCTATAAGGACTATTTGCTACTGCTACAAGGACTATTTTGCTACTGCTATAAGGACTATTTGCTACTGCTATAAGGACTATTTGCTACTGCTACAAGGACTATTTTGCTACTGCTACAAGGACTATTTGCTACTGCTACAAGGACTATTTGCTACTGCTACAAGGACTATTTTGCTACTGCTACAAGGACTATTTGCTACTGCTACAAGGACTATTTTGCTACTGCTACAAGGACTATTTTGCTCCGTTTGCTATCTGCTACTGCCTGGGCCAAAGACTGTGGTCCGCTTGCTCGTTACGGGCTGATTAGCGGAACGGTCCCTGGGTGGGACTCATCAAGTCATACCCTCTAGGGGGGTCTTGTCATCAGAAGGGGAAGTCTATTTTTATATGGACATTGTGTGTGTGTGTGTGTGTGTGTGTGTGTGTGTGTGTGTGTGTGTGTGTGAATGAAAGAGCTCTTTTCTACTTGATTTTAGTATTAAAGCCTGTGACCGGACAGCCTGATCTGCGGGTATAGCCATTGGAACTGAGCAAGCATTTCCCCCCTCCTTAACTATTGGTTTTGACCACTCCAGTAGGAGCCGGTCCTATGTGGTGTGCTGTGTGTGGTGTGTTGCCTGCTGAGTGTGGAGAGATGTTAAGCATGTAGTGGGGAATGCTCCTGTTTTCATTTAGTGCCGTGCAGTAACTTATTTGCAGTGCAGTGTTGTGGGTTGGGGGGGGGTCATGGTGTTTGCTGAGTGAGGGTGGTTATATTTATTGGGGAGGTATCAGTCTGGGTAGGTCTATATAGTTTTAATGAATTGTAGTCTTTAATAAATATTTTCTTTGATACTGTACATCCTGGTGCCATCCCTGTGCCTCTCCCTTTACACTTCACCAGACCATACCGGATGAACAAAGGTGGTGGCAGCGCCTAAATACCCAGAGCAAATAATTATTACACTATTATACTCCTACAGTAACTACTTCACACTATTCCAAACACTTTCCATGCTGTAGAGGCGTCCTGACACAAAAGCAGGTGGCGAGAGGAGACCTGCCCTCTAGAAATCTGACCAAAACCGAATCAAGATTGAAAAAGAGGCTTTAGCTGTGACCTGAGCATGTGAGCGCCTGTGAGGATTCCTGAGTGGTCTGGACTTTAACTGAAGAACTGACCACAAGCCCCTCATAACACTCCTCAAGTCTAGACCGTTGGATGACCTCCCACCGAGGATAATCAGGTTTAGACTCAGGCTCCTCAGATTCAATTTCAATATTGTCCATGTTCCAAGTCAAAACCTGATATCAGCAGACGTCCTACCCAGAGCACCTCTGCCATCCATAGCCACTGAGGCCAGGCAAGACCTGGAGAAGGAATGCAAAGCCTACCTTAATAGCTGTTGCGAGCTGCTGTATTCTAGTCTTGGCCGGCAACCTGTACCCAGATAGGGAGTATAAAACTGGGGGCCTATCTGGCAACAGATGCCTGTTGTTTCCCACTCCTGGTCCAAACCCTTTTTTAATTTATTCAGTTCTTCTTCCTTCATTGTAACATTTCATTTCTTTTTTTAGTATTCACAAGTTAAATTAAAAATGATGGCGCCACTGACGGTTTGCCACCAGGACAGGAGACTGAGGAGAAAATTCAAATTTGTATTAAATAATGTATGAAAGTCAATACTCTGTGTGCGCTTTTAAGCTTTAACCAGCATAGGCCTCTGGTAACACAGATATAAAGTTATAAATCAACCCTCAGACAGCTATCCAACCGTAAGTGACAGGGCCGTGCAGAGACCTTTTGAGGGGCAGGGGCTCAAATTCAAAAAAGGGCACATGGAACAAGATTGGTGAACAATATTAATTTTTTATTTTTTTTATTTTATTTATATAGCGCATTTCATACACAGAGGTCATTCAATGTGCTTTACATAAACAAAAAAGGAGAGTTGAGCTTCAGAGAAGTAAGGTTGTGCCACACCACAGTCTCCGACTTCTGGTCCATGTGGGTCCATCTGTCCTGTTCCAGACAGCAATTGCAAAGCCCACACCTGAAAGGAAAGTGATGCAAAAGGCCATACTTGAGACTGACTTTTCAGTATGTAACATTAATGATGAAATGTTCACTTTTTACTGTGTTTACGTGTGTATTTAAGGTATCTGGGATCATTAGTGTGGGAAGGGGGGTGCTGCAACCCCCCATTGTCATCGCATTAGCTCCTCTTGCACCTTAATCTACAAACATTGAAGGGGAACTTTTTACAGGTAGGCTACAGGCTTAGTGTTTATGACAAATTGGAAATTGGGAAGAAATCTGGTTCCTTTCAGAGAATAACCTCTGTCCCATGGTGTTGTGTATACGATAAGGGATGAAAACAGTGTTGAGCTGCTTTACACAGATAATTCATTAAGGCCACAGGAAATTATTTATACTTGGGGAAATTTATCAAATGTGTGACCTTTACAAAAAACAGTGTTGAGGAGAAGAAACAGAAAAATATCAACAAAACTCATCATACCTCTATGGCAAGTCATATTTAAGCCCCATATGACACGTACATCGACTTGCCATCTGCTCCAATCAACTCGCAATGTCACCATGCCTGGCCTGTAGTATGCGGCCATAAAAATATGGTTTTGCAGAAACCTCCAGGAGACATGAACACTACTGGGGAGTGGCATCTTTGGATCTGTGAAAATAGTAGGACAAATATGGATCAGTTAATTGGCAACACAGTAACTGATATAATATGCAAACAAATTTAATAATATCATTTCTATTACTCTGATAAGACATGAAAGAGTGATGCAGTGAGTTATCTCCAAACTAATGGTTGACCTCATCGGTCTGGAGACCTCAGAGGGAGAAGAGGTTATCAACCTCATATGGCATACCAAAGGTCTAAACAGAACGTCAAAGCACGCGACTTACTTCATATGAAGCATGTCACACTTTGCAGGCTTAATTACACATTACGGAAGTGTTCATTCTTATGCCCATATTTTCCTATACAGCGTGCTCATGAGCTGAGATCACAATGATAGGCACATTCACAACGATTTGACCGACCTGCTAGATCAGGAGCCTATAGGCTACTTTAGAACATCCACGTTAAAATGACCTTAACCGCTTTAATTAAAAAGTTGTGTCATTGATGCATTTGAAGATAACCCTCTAGCCTAAGCTATAAAACCCACAAGGTTTCCTCAAGATTCCGATTCCACTTTGCCTGCGGCACATGCCTTGGCACACTGGCGGTGAATCACTGTCATATTTCTGACTACACCGTGCTGAAGTAGTTAACATAGCGTATAAAGAAAAAGATGAACTTACTTTTCTGCCGTTCGGATGAAGAATGATCTATTCTCACGGATGTACAGGGGGTTATCTATGGAGCGTTGCAGAGCTGGACGTCATGCCCTACCCAGAAGTACCCTTAAACCAGGAAAAATACAGCAGCAACAGGTGAACTGTTCTTGGCAGACAGCCCCAGTAACTCGCCACACCTATACCACTACTAACCGGAGGCGTCATGTGAAAAAGCAAAAGCAACAATGATTAGGTGGCAAAATGCTTCAATAAGCATACGATGCATAGCCTGTAGGCCTGTATGGCGCTTGAATTCCACAGTTTGAGCTGATGAACACATAACGAAACTGTTAAGACACTATCATCAACATAGCAGAAAACAAATTTAAGTTTAAGTATGTTACTTTATACTTTAAGTATGTTTATTTGTCCAACACATAGGCTACAGAGCCCTCGGCCTCCTTTTCCCTGCTTCTTTCTTTACTCCTATGCCCTCCGCAGTTATATGTCCTTTATTAGGCTAGTTATCTGTAGCCTCACATATGGGATGGACAAGTTTGTCTAACTACACAAACTAACAAGTTTGTCTTTTTTTGTTTCGATTGAACGGACGGCTATTCGTTAAAGACTATAGGCAGGGGTTAAATTGGGATTTTCTATGTGGGGGGGGGGGCTCTGACCTGGAGGGGCGTGGATTGATCTGGCAGCTGCAGTGTGGCGGTGTGGCACACATTTTTGAATGTACTTTTGGATGTATTCTCATTTTGCTTTGGCTCTTGGGTGTTTTATACAGTAAGAACAGATAAGATCACATTAAGAGCTGATTTATTTTCACTTGACAAAAAGAAATACATGACTGACATGGATGAACAATGACACAAACATTTGAACAAATAATGGACAATGGTAATCCCTTTGTTATTGCATTGTGTAGTTACACTGCATGTACATCTACTTCATCACCTCCCATATGGTCTGATATGGAGAGACCACATCATTAGCTTGCCTTTTCCTACAGGCCAAGTGATCAGCTGCCCTTCTGGTTGCCACCCACTTTCTGACAAACCTGGTAGGCTTCCAAGATCTGAGAGGAGGGCCAACCAGTTTAGTAAACATCAAAGCTGACACATTCTCCACATTCAGATCTCAATGTTAGTTGATCTCAAACGTTATTCATCTCTGAAAACTCCCTCTCAAACTCTGCACTGCTGACAGAAATTGATGATCGATCCGCTTTCAAAATACTGTGCACCTTAATCCTTGTCCTTACCTCGCCATTCACCGGTAGAAGTCTGCTAGCATTATCTGTGTGATAACTGTTTGAATGATTGATTGACGTTGCATTATCTGATCTGAACTAGCGGAGAAGGAGCAGCTGCGCAAGTTTCGTGCACGATAGGCCTACTTCTCAGACTTGCTCCCGCACAGAAGATTCCTAGGCCAGCCTATCCCTACCATTATTTAGGACCTGCAATTAAAACCATATAGTTTACACTAGGCTATTTCGTTTATTAATAGTGGACTGATAACTAATGGCCTTTTACGCCTAAATAGCCAGGCTTGAAGGGGCGAAATGTAACCGGCCGCTGGGAGCTGAACATGTGAACCTGGTCCCTTCTACAGCTTTGAGCTGTATTGTCTCACTTGGTGTGGACTTTTTCATCATACGTTTGAACTGCATAGCCTCTTAATAGGCCTTCTAGACTTTTGAAGCGATATGGCATTAAAATCTGGTAGATGTTGACATATTTACCGAGTTCTGCAGGTGTTTGGTGCAGGAAATTGCCTGCGCATGGGTGGCCAGGTGCAAATTAATTTGAACGACTGTAGCCTAAGGCTTAAAGCAAATGAATCAAACATATATGCTTTAATAGGAGAATAAGACTATGTCAGGTTCAAACTTCATTGTGCAGCTTCATGGAGAGGAATTGAGCCTACCTGGTCTGATTTGGTCAGACATTTCCATACACACACTCCTACAACTTTCCTGTGCTTGTGTGCCCATTCTACACAAGACTCATACTTTCCACAAGATAGATTAGAGTAAATGATGGCAGCCCAGTGTTTTCTTGAACTAATGTACTTCTCCCCCAGTATGAACCACACATGGCAAACAAATCAATCTCTTTCACATACTCCTTCTACTAGCCTCTTCACATGTCCTTCCCTCACATGGAACACACCTTGCAGTTGAGTGTAAATCATGGGAACCCACCTCTTTCCCTTGCTTATATGCCCCTCCCTCCTCTACTTCCTTCTCCTGCTTATGTGCCCCTCCCTTCACCATCATCATCATCATATCTACTGACAGACCCTGTATAAGCAGTTTTCATGTTGTATGTGGTTTTGCCCTCATTTTACTCTGGCAAGAACACACACACACACATGTACTCACACCCACTCACACACACACACACTCTCACACACACACTCTCACACACACACTCACACACACACACACATGTACTCACACTTTCACTCACACTCTCACACACACACACAAACACACACACACACTCACACTCTCTCACACACACACACACACACACACACACACACACACACACGTACTCACACTCACACCTACTCACACTCTCTCTCTCACACACACACACACACACACACACACACACACACCTTCACACACACACACACATACACACACCTACACACACACTCACACCCACTCACACACACACACACACACACCTTCACACACACACAAATACACACACACACACACACACGCACACACCCAACTATGTTTTTTGTTTACTTTATTAAATTGTTTATGTCTTGGTGTCACGCATTGGTACGCTGGTGACTATGCTGCTCTGTCCGGCATCTTTTGTCTCGTGTGTCAATGTCTTGTCTGTGAGCGTTTGGGTTTCACTCTGTGCGCGCTATATAAATAAAAGTGACTTCACTTGGCGTAGACTATATGCCAGGGCTCCACCCAGATTGCCCCGGCCCAATTTAACCTCTGGGTATATCTGCCCAGAACGAACAAACTACATTCCACAATCCTGTTTTGCTTCAGAAACTGTATTTTGCATGTGTTCTGTAGGTCATGCCACAAAGGGGTTGAGGTCACTGTGGAATGCAGTTTGTTCAGAAGTACCTGTTCATAGGTGCCTGAAGTTGGTTGACTGACGACTTGATGGCCTAACCCCCCATCTCAGAAAATTGTCACACTACAGTACTACCCACTTGTTGCCACAACCTAACAAAATCCTATTTTTTGCCTGGACCTATACCCTTGATTATATCATCTGGCTGCATTTACTTCAGAGTGAATGATGGAATTGCCAAATGTAGCCAAGAAAGATATAGTTTTGGGTAAAAGAAACAGGGAGAACTCCTTGAACCAGTGGGAACTCGTAAAACCATCAAGATTTGAAGCGGAGTAGGCTCTAGCCTTTGTTCATTCATGGGAGCGTGCAGTTTGGCTTGAGAGGTGCTGGGGAAATAGCCTACGGCCATCTTTCCCATCTCTTGTCTATTCTACTTGTGCTATTATAAGAATTGTGCAGTCGAACCACTGATGGAACACATGAGAGTTGGTTGGGGCCCACACACACACACACACACACACAAACACAAACCAGTTAGTACCCAGGCCTGCCTACTCTCTCTCTCACTCACACACACACACACACACCAACCACTTAGTACCCAGCCCTGTTTACTCGCTCCCACACACACGCACCAACCAGTTAGTATCCAGCCCTCTCTCTTTCTTTCTCTCTCTGTCTGTCTGTCATACTCACTCACTCACTCTCTCTCTCTCTCTCTCTCTCTCCTCTCTCTCTCTCTCGACTACTTTGCCCTCTGTGTTTATGCTGTGCTACCTACTGAACTCAATAAAGAGATTATGAACATTATTCAAATGAACAGTGACATAGTTTTGGAAGTGTGAGTGTGTGTGTGTGTGTGTGTGAGTGTGTGTGTGTGCGCATGAGAGAATGCTGTTTCTGCGTAGCCAGTGTGTATGTGTGTGTGGTTATCCGTCGGGTTTTTTTGAGTTAATAAACTCCATAAATAACCATTCATTTGTGGAGTTGTCCAAGCTGATGTCCCAGTCCCGTTGAGGCTGGACTGTCATTGGCTCATCAGCGTTCTAAGGGTGGCACTTAGCGACAGGTCAATTGAGCAGTGTAGTTGTGTAGTTGCCCAATAGAGTAGTTGTAGTTGGGCTCAATTGGCCCAATAGAGCAGTGTAGTTGTGTAGTTGCCGAATAGAACAGTGTAGTTGTGTAGTTGCCCAATAGAGCAGTGTAGTTGTGTAGTTGTGTAGCTGCCCAATAGAGCAGTGTAGTTGTGTAGTTGCCCAATAGAGCAGTGTAGTTGTGTAGTTGTATTTGTGTAGTTGCCCAATAGAACAGTGTAGTTGTGTAGTTGTAGTTGTGTAGTTGCCAGATAGAGCAGTGTAGTTGTGTAGTTGCCCAATAGAGCAGTGTAGTTGTTTATTTGTAGTTGTCCAATAGAGCAGTGTAGTTGTGTAGTTGCCCAATAGAGCAGTGTAGTTGTGTAGTTGTCCAATAGAGCAGTGTAGTTGTGTAGTTGCCCAATAGAGCAGTGTAGTTGTGTAGTTGCCCAATAGAGCAGTGTAGTTGTGTAGTTGTATTTGTGTAGTTGCCCAATAGAACAGTGTAGTTGTGTAGTTGTAGTTGTGTAGTTGCCAAATAGAGCAGTGTAGTTGTGTAGTTGCCCAATAGAGCAGTGTAGTTGTGTAGTTGTATTTGTGTAGTTGCCCAATAGAACAGTGTAGTTGTGTAGTTGTAGTTGTGTAGTTGCCAAAAAGAGCAGTGTAGTTGTGTAGTTGCCCAATAGAGCAGTGTAGTTGTTTATTTGTAGTTGTCCAATAGAGCAGTGTAGTTGTGTAGTTGCCCAATAGAGCAGTGTAGTTGTGTAGTTGTCCAATAGAGCAGTGTAGTTGTGTAGTTGCCCAATAGAGCAGTGTAGTTGTGTAGTTGTATTTGTGTAGTTGCCCAATAGAACAGTGTAGTTGTGTAGTTGTAGTTGTGTAGTTGCCAAATAGAGCAGTGTAGTTGTGTAGTTGCCCAATAGAGCAGTGTAGTTGTGTAGTTGCCCAATAGAGCAGTGTAGTTGTTTAGTTGTAGTTGTCCAATAGAGCAGTGTAGTTGTGTAGTTGTCCAATAGAGCAGTGTAGTTGTGTAGTTGTCCAATAGAGCAGTGTAGTTGTGTAGTTGTAGTTGTGTAGTTGTCCAATAGAGCAGTGTAGTTGTGTAGTTGTGTAGTTGCCCAATAGAGCAGTGTAGTTGTGTAGTTGCCCAATAGAGCAGTGTAGTTGTGTAGTTGTGTAGTTGCCCAATAGAGCAGTGTAGTTGTGTAGTTGTGTAGTTGCCCAATAGAGCAGTGTAGTTGTTTAGTTGTAGTTGTGTAGTTGCCCAATAGAGCAGTGTAGTTGTGTAGTTGCCCAATAGAGCAGTGTAGTTGTGTAGTTGTCCAATAGAGCAGTGTAGTTGTGTAGTTGTCCAATAGAGCAGTGTAGTTGTGTAGTTGTGTAGTTGTCCAATAGAGCAGTGTAGTGTAGTTGTAGTTGTGTAGTTGTCCAATAGAGCAGTGTAGTTGTG
The DNA here is from genome assembly GCF_046254945.1 of Alosa pseudoharengus. Classification (NCBI taxonomy): domain Eukaryota; kingdom Metazoa; phylum Chordata; class Actinopteri; order Clupeiformes; family Clupeidae; genus Alosa; species Alosa pseudoharengus. The sequence goes on along the minus strand of NW_027468704.1, from coordinate 435,220 downwards.
TAGTTGTGTAGTTGTCCAATAGAGCAGTGTAGTGTAGTTGTAGTTGTATAGTTGTCCAATAGAGCAGTGTAGTTGTGTAGTTGTATAGTTGTCCAATAGAGCAGTGTAGTTGTGTAGTTGTGTAATCGCCCTGAGGCTCCACCCCAGCACTCACACCAGAGACGGTTGATAAAGAGAGATGATTCATAAGAGGGTAAATTCTGGTTAACTTGTTCTTAGTTAACTATAGAATCTTTGCTCACTCTGCTCTGCTTGTGGGTTGGTGGCAGGTGGCCATCACGGGTCAGCTGGGGGTGAAGGGGGCAGGAGCGGGTATGCCATGACATGCTTTGTGTTGTCAAACGCTCTCTTCCTGCTCTCTGCCTTTCTCTCCTCTCTTCCAGAATATAAAGCCACAGACATACTGGAAAGGGTCAATCTATTGTGGTGAAACTGACCTGAGGGGATTATTGTATTATTGAATGATTGACTGCTGTGGAATGATTGACTGTTTGATTGACATGTGCTGGATGTAATTGCACTCACCTGTGAGCGAGGGGACAAGAAGGGGTGGAAGACGTGCAGGCAGTGGCGCGCGGGGAGGCTGTTTGTGACTGGCTCTCGGGGTGGATGCTGTTCGTGGCATTTAGTGTCACCGGCAGTGAAGCAGGGGGACGTGGGATTTAGAAAGTGCCTTGCGGTCATACTGGGTTCTGGTCTCCGCGGCCAAAGACTGGTCCTTTGCTCCGCGGCTACCTGCTACTTTCTCAGCCAAAGACTGTTTTTGCTCCGTTGGTTATCTGCTACCTCCTCGGCCAAAGACTGTTGCTCCGCTTGCTATCCTCTACTGTTACAAGGACTATTTGCTACTGCTATAAGGACTATTTGCTACTGCTATAAGGACTATTTGCTACTGCTATAAGGACTATTTGCTACTGCTACAAGGACTATTTTGCTACTGCTATAAGGACTATTTGCTACTGCTATAAGGACTATTTTGCTACTGCTACAAGGACTATTTGCTACTGCTACAAGGACTATTTGCTACTGCTATAAGGACTATTTGCTACTGCTATAAGGACTATTTGCTACTGCTATAAGGACTATTTGCTACTGCTACAAGGACTATTTTGCTACTGCTATAAGGACTATTTGCTACTGCTATAAGGACTATTTTGCTACTGCTACAAGGACTATTTGCTACTGCTACAAGGACTATTTTGCTCCGTTTGCTATCTGCTACTGCCTGGGCCAAAGACTGTGGTCCGCTTGCTCGTTACGGGCTGATTAGCGGAACGGTCCCTGGGTGGGACTCATCAAGTCATACCCTCTAGGGGGGTCTTGTCATCAGAAGGGGAAGTCTATTTTTATATGGACATTGTGTGTGTGTGTGTGTGTGTGTGTGTGTGTGTGTGTGTGTGTGTGTGTGTGTGAATGAAAGAGCTCTTTTCTACTTGATTTTAGTATTAAAGCCTGTGACCGGACAGCCTGATCTGCGGGTATAGCCATTGGAACTGAGCAAGCATTTCCCCCCTCCTTAACTATTGGTTTTGACCACTCCAGTAGGAGCCGGTCCTATGTGGTGTGCTGTGTGTGGTGTGTTGCCTGCTGAGTGTGGAGAGATGTTAAGCATGTAGTGGGGAATGCTCCTGTTTTCATTTAGTGCCGTGCAGTAACTTATTTGCAGTGCAGTGTTGTGGGTTGGGGGGGGGTCATGGTGTTTGCTGAGTGAGGGTGGTTATATTTATTGGGGAGGTATCAGTCCGGGTAGGTCTATATAGTTTTAATGAATTGTAGTCTTTAATAAATATTTTCTTTGATACTGTACATCCTGGTGCCATCCCTGTGCCTCTCCCTTTACACTTCACCAGACCATACCGGATGAACAAAGGTGGTGGCAGCGCCTAAATACCCAGAGCAAATAATTATTACACTATTATACTCCTACAGTAACTACTTCACACTATTCCAAACACTTTCCATGCTGTAGAGGCGTCCTGACACAAAAGCAGGTGGCGAGAGGAGACCTGCCCTCTAGAAATCTGACCAAAACCGAATCAAGATTGAAAAAGAGGCTTTAGCTGTGACCTGAGCATGTGAGCGCCTGTGAGGATTCCTGAGTGGTCTGGACTTTAACTGAAGAACTGACCACAAGCCCCTCATAACACTCCTCAAGTCTAGACCGTTGGATGACCTCCCACCGAGGATAATCAGGTTTAGACTCAGGCTCCTCAGATTCAATTTCAATATTGTCCATGTTCCAAGTCAAAACCTGATATCAGCAGACGTCCTACCCAGAGCACCTCTGCCATCCATAGCCACTGAGGCCAGGCAAGACCTGGAGAAGGAATGCAAAGCCTACCTTAATAGCTGTTGCGAGCTGCTGTATTCTAGTCTTGGCCGGCAACCTGTACCCAGATAGGGAGTATAAAACTGGGGGCCTATCTGGCAACAGATGCCTGTTGTTTCCCACTCCTGGTCCAAACCCTTTTTTAATTTATTCAGTTCTTCTTCCTTCATTGTGACATTTCATTCCTTTTTTATTATTCACAAGTTAAATTAAAAATGATGGCGCCACTGACGGTTTGCCACCAGGACAGGAGACTGAGGAGAAAATTCAAATTTGTATTAAATAATGTATGAAAGTCAATACTCTGTGTGCGCTTTTAAGCTTTAACCAGCATAGGCCTCTGGTAACACAGATATAAAGTTATAAATCAACCCTCAGACAGCTATCCAACCGTAAGTGACAGGGCCGTGCAGAGACCTTTTGAGGGGCAGGGGCTCAAATTCAAAAAAGGGCACATGGAACAAGATTGGTGAACAATATTAATTTTTTATTTTTTTTATTTTATTTATATAGCGCATTTCATACACAGAGGTCATTCAATGTGCTTTACATAAACAAAAAAGGAGAGTTGAGCTTCAGAGAAGTAAGGTTGTGCCACACCACAGTCTCCGACTTCTGGTCCATGTGGGTCCATCTGTCCTGTTCCAGACAGCAATTGCAAAGCCCACACCTGAAAGGAAAGTGATGCAAAAGGCCATACTTGAGACTGACTTTTCAGTATGTAACATTAATGATGAAATGTTCACTTTTTACTGTGTTTACGTGTGTATTTAAGGTATCTGGGATCATTAGTGTGGGAAGGGGGGTGCTGCAACCCCCCATTGTCATCGCATTAGCTCCTCTTGCACCTTAATCTACAAACATTGAAGGGGAACTTTTTACAGGTAGGCTACAGGCTTAGTGTTTATGACAAATTGGAAATTGGGAAGAAATCTGGTTCCTTTCAGAGAATAACCTCTGTCCCATGGTGTTGTGTATACGATAAGGGATGAAAACAGTGTTGAGCTGCTTTACACAGATAATTCATTAAGGCCACAGGAAATTATTTATACTTGGGGAAATTGATCAAATGTGTGACCTTTACAAAAAACAGTGTTGAGGAGAAGAAACAGAAAAATATCAACAAAACTCATCATACCTCTATGGCAAGTCATATTTAAGCCCCATATGACACGTACATCGACTTGCCATCTGCTCCAATCAACTCGCAATGTCACCATGCCTGGCCTGTAGTATGCGGCCATAAAAATATGGTTTTGCAGAAACCTCCAGGAGACATGAACACTACTGGGGAGTGGCATCTTTGGATCTGTGAAAATAGTAGGACAAATATGGATCAGTTAATTGGCAACACAGTAACTGATATAATATGCAAACAAATTTAATAATATCATTTCTATTACTCTGATAAGACATGAAAGAGTGATGCAGTGAGTTATCTCCAAACTAATGGTTGACCTCATCGGTCTGGAGACCTCAGAGGGAGAAGAGGTTATCAACCTCATATGGCATACCAAAGGTCTAAACAGAACGTCAAAGCACGCGACTTACTTCATATGAAGCATGTCACACTTTGCAGGCTTAATTACACATTACGGAAGTGTTCATTCTTATGCCCATATTTTCCTATACAGCGTGCTCATGAGCTGAGATCACAATGATAGGCACATTCACAACGATTTGACCGACCTGCTAGATCAGGAGCCTATAGGCTACTTTAGAACATCCACGTTAAAATGACCTTAACCGCTTTAATTAAAAAGTTGTGTCATTGATGCATTTGAAGATAACCCTCTAGCCTAAGCTATAAAACCCACAAGGTTTCCTCAAGATTCCGATTCCACTTTGCCTGCGGCACATGCCTTGGCACACTGGCGGTGAATCACTGTCATATTTCTGACTACACCGTGCTGAAGTAGTTAACATAGCGTATAAAGAAAAAGATGAACTTACTTTTCTGCCGTTCGGATGAAGAATGATCTATTCTCACGGATGTACAGGGGGTTATCTATGGGGCGTTGCAGAGCTGGACGTCATGCCCTACCCAGAAGTACCCTTAAACCAGGAAAAATACAGCAGCAACAGGTGAACTGTTCTTGGCAGACAGCCCCAGTAACTCGCCACACCTATACCACTACTAACCGGAGGCGTCATGTGAAAAAGCAAAAGCAACAATGATTAGGTGGCAAAATGCTTCAATAAGCATACGATGCATAGCCTGTAGGCCTGTATGGCGCTTGAATTCCACAGTTTGAGCTGATGAACACATAACGAAACTGTTAAGACACTATCATCAACATAGCAGAAAACAAATTTAAGTTTAAGTATGTTACTTTATACTTTAAGTATGTTTATTTGTCCAACACATAGGCTACAGAGCCCTCGGCCTCCTTTTCCCTGCTTCTTTCTTTACTCCTATGCCCTCCGCAGTTATATGTCCTTTATTAGGCTAGTTATCTGTAGCCTCACATATGGGATGGACAAGTTTGTCTAACTACACAAACTAACAAGTTTGTCTTTTTTTATTTCGATTGAACGGACGGCTATTCGTTAAAGACTATAGGCAGGGGTTAAATTGGGATTTTCTATGTGGGGGGGGGGGCTCTGACCTGGAGGGGCGTGGATTGATCTGGCAGCTGCAGTGTGGCGGTGTGGCACACATTTTTGAATGTACTTTTGGATGTATTCTCATTTTGCTTTGGCTCTTGGGTGTTTTATACAGTAAGAACAGATAAGATCACATTAAGAGCTGATTTATTTTCACTTGACAAAAAGAAATACATGACTGACATGGATGAACAATGACACAAACATTTGAACAAATAATGGACAATGGTAATCCCTTTGTTATTGCATTGTGTAGTTACACTGCATGTACATCTACTTCATCACCTCCCATATGGTCTGATATGGAGAGACCACATCATTAGCTTGCCTTTTCCTACAGGCCAAGTGATCAGCTGCCCTTCTGGTTGCCACCCACTTTCTGACAAACCTGGTAGGCTTCCAAGATCTGAGAGGAGGGCCAACCAGTTTAGTAAACATCAAAGCTGACACATTCTCCACATTCAGATCTCAATGTTAGTTGATCTCAAACGTTATTCATCTCTGAAAACTCCCTCTCAAACTCTGCACTGCTGACAGAAATTGATGATCGATCCGCTTTCAAAATACTGTGCACCTTAACCCTTGTCCTTACCTCGCCATTCACCGGTAGAAGTCTGCTAGCATTATCTGTGTGATAACTGTTTGAATGATTGATTGACGTTGCATTATCTGATCTGAACTAGCGGAGAAGGAGCAGCTGCGCAAGTTTCGTGCACGATAGGCCTACTTCTCAGACTTGCTCCCGCACAGAAGATTCCTAGGCCAGCCTATCCCTACCATTATTTAGGACCTGCAATTAAAACCATATAGTTTACACTAGGCTATTTCGTTTATTAATAGTGGACTGATAACTAATGGCCTTTTACGCCTAAATAGCCAGGCTTGAAGGGGCGAAATGTAACCGGCCGCTGGGAGCTGAACATGTGAACCTGGTCCCTTCTACAGCTTTGAGCTGTATTGTCTCACTTGGTGTGGACTTTTTCATCATACGTTTGAACTGCATAGCCTCTTAATAGGCCTTCTAGACTTTTGAAGCGATATGGCATTAAAATCTGGTAGATGTTGACATATTTACCGAGTTCTGCAGGTGTTTGGTGCAGGAAATTGCCTGCGCATGGGTGGCCAGGTGCAAATTAATTTGAACGACTGTAGCCTAAGGCTTAAAGCAAATGAATCAAACATATATGCTTTAATAGGAGAATAAGACTATGTCAGGTTCAAACTTCATTGTGCAGCTTCATGGAGAGGAATTGAGCCTACCTGGTCTGATTTGGTCAGACATTTCCATACACACACTCCTACAACTTTCCTGTGCTTGTGTGCCCATTCTACACAAGACTCATACTTTCCACAAGATAGATTAGAGTAAATGATGGCAGCCCAGTGTTTTCTTGAACTAATGTACTTCTCCCCCAGTATGAACCACACATGGCAAACAAATCAATCTCTTTCACATACTCCTTCTACTAGCCTCTTCACATGTCCTTCCCTCACATGGAACACACCTTGCAGTTGAGTGTAAATCATGGGAACCCACCTCTTTCCCTTGCTTATATGCCCCTCCCTCCTCTACTTCCTTCTCCTGCTTATGTGCCCCTCCCTTCACCATCATCATCATCATATCTACTGACAGACCCTGTATAAGCAGTTTTCATGTTGTATGTGGTTTTGCCCTCATTTTACTCTGGCAAGAACACACACACACACATGTACTCACACCCACTCACACACACACACACTCTCACACACACACTCTCACACACACACTCACACACACACACACATGTACTCACACTTTCACTCACACTCTCACACACACACACAAACACACACACACACTCACACTCTCTCACACACACACACACACACACACACACACACACACACACGTACTCACACTCACACCTACTCACACTCTCTCTCTCACACACACACACACACACACACACACACACACACCTTCACACACACACACACATACACACACCTACACACACACTCACACCCACTCACACACACACACACACACACCTTCACACACACACAAATACACACACACACACACACACGCACACACCCAACTATGTTTTTTGTTTACTTTATTAAATTGTTTATGTCTTGGTGTCACGCATTGGTACGCTGGTGACTATGCTGCTCTGTCCGGCATCTTTTGTCTCGTGTGTCAATGTCTTGTCTGTGAGCGTTTGGGTTTCACTCTGTGCGCGCTATATAAATAAAAGTGACTTCACTTGGCGTAGACTATATGCCAGGGCTCCACCCAGATTGCCCCGGCCCAATTTAACCTCTGGGTATATCTGCCCAGAACGAACAAACTACATTCCACAATCCTGTTTTGCTTCAGAAACTGTATTTTGCATGTGTTCTGTAGGTCATGCCACAAAGGGGTTGAGGTCACTGTGGAATGCAGTTTGTTCAGAAGTACCTGTTCATAGGTGCCTGAAGTTGGTTGACTGACGACTTGATGGCCTAACCCCCCATCTCAGAAAATTGTCACACTACAGTACTACCCACTTGTTGCCACAACCTAACAAAATCCTATTTTTTGCCTGGACCTATACCCTTGATTATATCATCTGGCTGCATTTACTTCAGAGTGAATGATGGAATTGCCAAATGTAGCCAAGAAAGATATAGTTTTGGGTAAAAGAAACAGGGAGAGCTCCTTGAACCAGTGGGAACTCGTAAAACCATCAAGATTTGAAGCGGAGTAGGCTCTAGCCTTTGTTCATTCATGGGAGCGTGCAGTTTGGCTTGAGAGGTGCTGGGGAAATAGCCTACGGCCATCTTTCCCATCTCTTGTCTATTCTACTTGTGCTATTATAAGAATTGTGCAGTCGAACCACTGATGGAACACATGAGAGTTGGTTGGGGCCCACACACACACACACACACACACAAACACAAACCAGTTAGTACCCAGGCCTGCCTACTCTCTCTCTCACTCACACACACACACACACACCAACCACTTAGTACCCAGCCCTGTTTACTCGCTCCCACACACACGCACCAACCAGTTAGTATCCAGCCCTCTCTCTTTCTTTCTCTCTCTGTCTGTCTGTCATACTCACTCACTCACTCTCTCTCTCTCTCTCTCTCTCTCCTCTCTCTCTCTCTCGACTACTTTGCCCTCTGTGTTTATGCTGTGCTACCTACTGAACTCAATAAAGAGATTATGAACATTATTCAAATGAACAGTGACATAGTTTTGGAAGTGTGAGTGTGTGTGTGTGTGTGTGTGTGTGTGAGTGTGTGTGTGTGCGCATGAGAGAATGCTGTTTCTGCGTAGCCAGTGTGTATGTGTGTGTGGTTATCCGTCGGGTTTTTTTGAGTTAATAAACTCCATAAATAACCATTAATTTGTGGAGTTGTCCAAGCTGATGTCCCAGTCCCGTTGAGGCTGGACTGTCATTGGCTCATCAGCGTTCTAAGGGTGGCACTTAGCGACAGGTCAATTGAGCAGTGTAGTTGTGTAGTTGCCCAATAGAGTAGTTGTAGTTGGGCTCAATTGGCCCAATAGAGCAGTGTAGTTGTGTAGTTGCCGAATAGAACAGTGTAGTTGTGTAGTTGCCCAATAGAGCAGTGTAGTTGTGTAGTTGTGTAGCTGCCCAATAGAGCAGTGTAGTTGTGTAGTTGCCCAATAGAGCAGTGTAGTTGTGTAGTTGTATTTGTGTAGTTGCCCAATAGAACAGTGTAGTTGTGTAGTTGTAGTTGTGTAGTTGCCAAATAGAGCAGTGTAGTTGTGTAGTTGCCCAATAGAGCAGTGTAGTTGTTTATTTGTAGTTGTCCAATAGAGCAGTGTAGTTGTGTAGTTGCCCAATAGAGCAGTGTAGTTGTGTAGTTGTCCAATAGAGCAGTGTAGTTGTGTAGTTGCCCAATAGAGCAGTGTAGTTGTGTAGTTGCCCAATAGAGCAGTGTAGTTGTGTAGTTGTATTTGTGTAGTTGCCCAATAGAACAGTGTAGTTGTGTAGTTGTAGTTGTGTAGTTGCCAAATAGAGCAGTGTAGTTGTGTAGTTGCCCAATAGAGCAGTGTAGTTGTGTAGTTGCCCAATAGAGCAGTGTAGTTGTTTAGTTGTAGTTGTCCAATAGAGCAGTGTAGTTGTGTAGTTGTCCAATAGAGCAGTGTAGTTGTGTAGTTGTCCAATAGAGCAGTGTAGTTGTGTAGTTGTAGTTGTGTAGTTGTCCAATAGAGCAGTGTAGTTGTGTAGTTGTGTAGTTGCCCAATAGAGCAGTGTAGTTGTGTAGTTGCCCAATAGAGCAGTGTAGTTGTGTAGTTGTGTAGTTGCCCAATAGAGCAGTGTAGTTGTGTAGTTGTGTAGTTGCCCAATAGAGCAGTGTAGTTGTTTAGTTGTAGTTGTGTAGTTGCCCAATAGAGCAGTGTAGTTGTGTAGTTGCCCAATAGAGCAGTGTAGTTGTGTAGTTGTCCAATAGAGCAGTGTAGTTGTGTAGTTGTGTAGTTGTCCAATAGAGCAGTGTAGTGTAGTTGTAGTTGTGTAGTTGTCCAATAGAGCAGTGTAGTTGTGTAGTTGTGTAGTTGTCCAATAGAGCAGTGTAGTGTAGTTGTATAGTTGTCCAATAGAGCAGTGTAGTTGTGTAGTTGTATAGTTGTCCAATAGAGCAGTGTAGTTGTGTAGTTGTGTAATCGCCCTGAGGCTCCACCCCAGCACTCACACCAGAGACGGTTGATAAAGAGAGATGATTCATAAGAGGGTAAATTCTGGTTAACTTGTTCTTAGTTAACTATAGAATCTTTGCTCACTCTGCTCTGCTTGTGGGTTGGCGGCAGGTGGCCATCACGGGTCAGCTGGGGGTGAAGGGGGCAGGAGCGGGTATCCCGCTGACGGCCACCAACCTGCGCATCCAGGGCAAAGACGTGCTGCGTCTGCCACCGAATGATGGCCACGCTGACCAAGGCGCCCATGGCAACCGTGAAGCTCATGCCCGACATGCTGACCTCCGCCGCCTCGACCAGTGGCGCCACCACGCTGTACGCCACCTCACAGGGGGCGCCGACGGTAAGGCGGGCACGGTGAAGGGGATGTGTGTGTGTGTCTGTGTGTGTATGTGTGTGTGTGTGTGTGCAGGTCCGCATACAGACTGTTATGGCAGCAGATCCAATATCTGTGTCATTCAGGAATTAGGAAAGCACTCTGGAAAGTAATGGACGCGTACAAAAATCGTGTTTTCAACAAAAAATCTTTATCTAAGAAAATGTCTATTTCAAATTACATAAACAATAATAAAAGGTTTCTTCCTATTACAGTTCCTTCAGTTCCTCAACACGACAAGCACGGTCAAAAAACTGTGTGCATCCGTGCTCTCCATTCCATCCATCTCTCATCTACCAGTCTTCAAGCCCAAAATGCGTCTTTATACACGCTATCAAAATAAAAGTCTCCATTTTTAAATTACTATTAATTTAGACTGAGATTATGCTTTCTTTCATGAAATGATACATAAATTACAAAAATACTCACACACAAATAAACAAATATGAAATCTTATCTATGGCTCTAACACTCCGGCCCCTAATTGTATAGGCGGGATGCATAACAATTACAAATTTACAAAATAGAGCCATATCCATATCAATTCAACATCTACTGTACATAATAATTTTAATCTATCAATCAAACTTCAGATAGTAGATCCGTCAGCAGTCCTTCCTTGAATCATTCTGCTTCCTGCAAAAGACAAAGTTTGTTAGTTGGTCTATCTAATAGGCTAGTCTTGGTTTGAACTTGAACCCGTCGGACGGCTCCTCTTGCATCTGGGTAGGTCTGCCGGACTCTTCCAGTCAGCCAAGCATTCCTTGGGGCAGAACTATCCACAATGAGCACAAGGTCGCCAGGTGTGAAATTTCTCTTGTGAGCATGCCACTTCTGTCTCTCCTGTAGCAATGGGAGGTATTCCTGTGTCCATCTTGACCAAATAAGTCGGCATATATTGTATTTGTCTCCATCTTCTACGGGAGTAGACATCATCCCTGTTAAACACACCAGGCGGAAGAGCTGGTTGTTTCTTCATTAACAGAAGATGATTGGGAGTCAAAACCTCTAGGTCATTGGGATCGTTGGAGGCAGCAGTTAAAGGACGGTCATTGATGACTGCTTCAACTTCGCATAGTAGAGTGTGAAGACCATCGTCATCTAAAACCTGCTGTCTCAATACAGAGTTTAACACCTTCCTGACAGTGCGAATCTGTCGTTCCCATATTCCACCTTGATGGGAGGCAGTCGGGGTGTTAAAAATCCAGGTGATGCCTTTCTGCATCAGGCCATCTCTGAGTTGAGAGTGATCAAGCTCTTCTAAGGCCTCTCGGAGTTCTCTCTCGGCACCCATAAAATTGGTGCCATTGTCAGAGCGCATAGTAGACACTTGACCTCTTCTGCTGATAAACCTTCTGATGGCATTAACACACGATGAGGTATCTAAAGAGTGAGCCACCTCTATGTGGACTGCTCTAAGTGCTAGGCATGTGAACAGGACGCCATAGCGTTTCACCATGCTGCGTGCCCTTCTGACCTCAAAGGGTCCAAAATAGTCTACGCCTACATGCGTAAAAGGAGGTTGGTCTGGGAGTACACGTTCCTCAAGTAAGTCTGCCATTTTTTGCTCTGCAGGCCTTGCGTGCAGTTTCCTGCATGTAATGCATCTGGATATGACTGTGCGGGTGGCTCTGTTCAATCCTGGAATCCAGTATCGCTGCCTGACCTTTGCAATTAACTGATTTCTTCCACAGTGACCATTCTGAAAGTGGACATGCAGCAGAATCAGCCTTGCAAGGTGGTGATCCTTGTGTAGCACAACCGGGCACCTGGATTCTTCTGGCATGGCTGACTTGTTCAACCGACTACCCACTCTGATAACACCATCTTGCAGAACAGGATCCAATCTGTAGAGCGGACTAGACTTCTTAACTTGGGATTCTTTACCTTGGAGTGAGGCCAACTCCTCTGGATACATTTCCTTTTGACTGTGACGTATCAGCACAACTTCTGCATCTTTCAAATCTTGCACTGATAAAGGTTTCTTCTCCAATGACTTTCTCAATCTTTTCATTTCTTCTTGAACTTTCAAGCTCTGCTTTCTTTCATCTGTCTCCCTCAGAGCAACAACAGCTTTGCATTCCTTTCTCTTGATAGCAAAGTAGTGAAGCAAGTCTTTCAAACGCAGCATCCATGCAATAGCTTTCTTCAATCTATGCCAGTCAGAGTAATATTCCACCAACTTTGTCAGGGCTGCAACTTTAGTTGTGCTGACGAGACTGACAAGGGTTGTCCTTCTGATTTCACTATCATCATCCATAGTGCTGCGTATGTCAGGTCTTGTAGGCCACTCACGCTCATCTTCACAAAGGAAATGTGGACCATGAATCCAGTTGTCATTCTTGATGAGTGATGTAAACCTCATACCTCTTGAAGCTATGTCTGCTGGATTGCGTGAACTATTCACGTATCTCCACTGAGATGGTACAGTAGCTTCTCGAATGAATGCAACCCGATTGGCCACAAAGGTCTTGAAGCGCAAAGCATCATTCTCTAGGTACCTGAGTACAGTCAGACTGTCCGTCCAAAAAACAGACTCTTCAAGTGTGGTCTCCATTTCCCGTCTTAACAGTCTGTCCACTTTTACTGCTATGACTGCAGCAGTCAGTTCCAGGCTAGGGACTGTTACTTTCTTCAGAGGTGCTACTCTGGATTTAGCCATAAGCAGTGTACAGCACCTCTGTCCATCCTTATTGGTAAACAAAATGTACGAAGCTGTGCCGTAGCCGCTCTCACTTGCATCTGAGAAATTGTGTATCTGAGCTTTGAGAGTGGGACCAAAGTCATCTGGCTTGATACACCTGTCTATCTGGAAACTGGACAGCTCCTGCAGCTCTGCAAGCCACTGAAGCCACCTTCGTGAGTGCCCTTTGTTGATCTCCTCATCCCAGCTCAATTTATCTTGGCAAAGCTCTCTTAAAATCAGTTTAGCTGGGAGGATACATGGAGCCACTAGGCCTAGAGGATCATAGACTGAGCTCACTATCGAGAGTATTCCTCTTCTAGTGGTTGGTCTTTCTGGCACGTTCACACTGAACCTGAAGGTGTCTGACTCTGTACACCACTGGACCCCTAAGGCTCTTTCTGTTGGTAGAGTGTCCTTGCTCAGGTCTAGGTCTTTCACCTCCACAGCTCTCTCATTCATAGGGATACATGACAGAACTCTTCTACTATTACTGACCCACTTTGTCAGCTTAAATCCACCTCTTAAGCATAAATCTCTCAGAGACTGTGACAGCGCAACTGCCTGGTCTTCGGAAGCTACAGCTGTCAAACAATCATCCATGTAGAAATTTCTCTCAATTGTTTTAACAGCTTCAGCTGTTGTCTCATTCCTTCCGTCTTCTGCTGTCTTTCTCAAGGCAAAACAAGCACAGCTTGGGGAGGAAGTAGCCCCAAAAATGTGTACAGTCATTCTGTACTCTTCTAGTGTTCCATTCAAGTCTCCCTCTGGCCACCAGAGGAAACGCAGGAAGTCAGAGTCCTTGGGGGGTACCCTGACCTGGTAAAACATTGCCTCTATATCGGCCATCATTGCAACTGGCTCCTCTCTAAACCTTGTCAACACTCCTATCAATGTATTTGTGAGATCAGGGCCCTGGAGTAACTGGTTGTTCAATGAAACTCCCTGATATGTTGCGGTGCAATCAAAGACAACTCTGATTTTCTTCTTTTTGGGATGGTACACCCCATGGTGCGGGATGTACCACACCTCTCCCTCCTTGCACTGACAACTATCTGCAGGCACCTTTGCTGCATAGCCTTTTGCTATAATGTCATGCATGAAGGCCTTGTAGTCAGTGTGGAACTCTGGGTTCTTAATGAGTTTCCTTTTGAGGTTGATTGCTCTTTGTTCTGCATGGCTGCGATTACTGGGCATCTGCATAGACTTGTTCTTAAATGGGAGACTGATACAGTAATGTCCATCAATGAACTGACAAGACTGTTCCACATCCTTCATGAACTGCCGATCATCCTGTGACATCTCTGTTCTGTCTTCACAGCTGAGCTCTGCGAAGTCAGAGTTGAACTGCTGAATTAACAACTCTTCAATGCTTGCCACGGATATCCTGTTTGCAGTGAAACTCTGCAATTTTTTATCTGTGTCCTCAAGATGATCTCTCCTCGTGGGACCATTGTCAGTCCATCCAATTGCTGTTCTTACTGCGTATGGACCGTCACCTTGGCTATTGATGACTTGCCACGGCTCTATTGCCTTGTGAGCATTAGCGCCAATCAACAGGCCAATCTCTGCCTTGATACTCGGAAGGCGTACTTCTTCAAGGTAAGTCCACCTCTGGAGGTCTTTCTGATGAGGAATGTTCTCTTTCTTGACAGGAATATCAGGCTGTGTGAACACTGAAGGTAAGTCAACATACTTGTTCTCTTCAAGTCCACTAACTTCCAGGTCTGACAGGATATGGCTATGGACAAGCTTTTCCTGACCCATAGTTCGGAGCAAAATCTCCGTCTTCCTGCCTCTAAGGTTCAGCATTCTCATGACTTTTTCCGTACAAAAGGTCGCTGAACTGCCTGGATCAATGAAGGCGTATGTCTCCACTGTCTGTGTACCTTTCTTGGACTTGAGCCTTACAGGAACGATGGCCAAAACACATTCTCTGTTTCCGGCCCCCGTGTACGCACACGTCTCCTGTCCTACAGCACTGGTGGTCTTAGTTGTGCTGTTCTTACCCTCCTTGGCCAATGCCTTTTCATCCTTTTGCACATGCAGAATGCTTGGATGTTTCAATGAGCATACCTGACATGTCAATCTTCTTGAGCAATCCTTACTAAGGTGACCTTGTGTAAGGCACCCAAAGCAGAGACCTTTGGATTTCAAAAACTCAATCTTATCCTTGTGTGCCTGCTTCAGGAGTTTCTCACAGTTCTCCAGTATGTGCCTCTTCTCACAGTACACACACACATCCTGACCAGCTTTATCACAGTCTGTCTTTGCACCTTGGTTTGACTGCAAGTGTTTCTGTTTTTCAGGAGCAATGCTGGTAGCAAAGCTGCTACCCTTTGTGGTGCTTCCTTTTAGGTTCTTCATAGAAGTGCCTTTTTTGTGTGTACTTGGGCTCCCTCTTGTGGTCAAGTGCAAGTGGTGTACCACCTGCTGCATCTAACTTTCTATCCGCCATCTTGTAAATTTTACTCAATGACTAAGCAGTGACTAAGCACAATTTCCAACGAACTTTCAAATACTCATAATAAACTTAAAAATGTCCTTCAGTAGTCTTCTTCTGTATCTTCACCAATTAACCAAACTTGAATGAACTTCAACACGTACAATTTAGGCAGGATGAGCACGAGTTCCTTGGGCTAAGCTCCTTTACAACTCCGTTAGCATCATTAGCTTCTATTTGCACATTAACAGGGAAGCTGTACTTACAAAGCACCATCAATCTCGAGAATGGCTCCTTTACCCTCACCATCAATCAGCTTCGTCCAAATTCTGTTTCTTTTCCCAGCTGAATGTCCGTTCTTTCCGTATGGAGAAGTTTTTTGACTAATGTTATGGCAGCAGATCCAATATCTGTGTCATTCAGGAATTAGGAAAGCACTCTGGAAAGTAATGGACGCGTACAAAAATCGTGTTTTCAACAAAAAATCTTTATCTAAGAAAATGTCTATTTCAAATTACATAAACAATAATAAAAGGTTTCTTCCTATTACAGTTCCTTCAGTTCCTCAACACGACAAGCACGGTCAAAAAACTGTGTGCATCCGTGCTCTCCATTCCATCCATCTCTCATCTACCAGTCTTCAAGCCCAAAATGCGTCTTTACACACGCTATCAAAATAAAAGTCTCCATTTTTAAATTACTATTAACTTAGACTGAGATTATGCTTTCTTTCATGAAATGATACATAAATTACAAAAATACTCACACACAAATAAACAAATATGAAATCTTATCTATGGCTCTAACACACTGTTCCTGCTGAACAGCTGCAGCAGTGAATGGCTTTGGGATCCCCAAAATCTGTGTCCACTGTTGTGGTGGTACATACTAGAGAGGGGCTCTGACATTCAGATATTCTTTCTCGCTCCTCCATTTTCACACACACTGATTGCAAAAGGTCTACAGGCTTCACTGCCATGACATGCTTTGTGTTGTCAAACGCTCTCTTCCTGCTCTCTGCCTTTCTCTCCTCTCTTCCAGAATATAAAGCCACAGACATACTGGAAAGGGTCAATCTATTGTGGTGAAACTGACCCGAGGGGATTATTGTATTATTGAATGATTGACTGCTGTGGAATGATTGACTGTTTGATTGACATGTGCTGGATGTAATTGCACTCACCTGTGAGCTGGAGATGCTAAGCCTGTTAAATTACACCCATGCCGCGTTCCGTTCCACTTGCAGGGAGAGTGTGCGGAACACATAAACCAGATGCAGGCGAGTGGTAGTCCATGGGGCGCTCCGGTGCTTCTTGTTAGGAAGCGGGATGGGGGGATTGCTTGACCCTTACATCAGCTGACCGAGAAGGGCAGGCGGTTTAAATGGTCTGAGGCATGCTAGGACACTTTTGAACATCTTAACTCATTGAATGCCAAGCTGTTTTCGGGAGCTTTGTCCTAGAGTGCCAGCAATCTAGACCATTGCTGATGATTTGTGTACAGCCACAGCATATTCTGTGTTATAGCTATGAACACGTACAATAGCTCGATTAAAAGGTGAGACTTTAAGCTCTCAGTGCGTGCAAACCGTGTATTTCTACACGCCTCCGTTCCTGAGAAATCCCAAGCTAAACAGTGGCTAGTTTTCATCAAAATCGCTGTTTTTTTTCTAGAAATGGAGATAAACGTCTTTCATGAAATATGAAGTGTTGCCTGTTACTTACTTGTGTAAACATTCCGGGAAGTGATCAGTGAGACCTGGCGAGACTGCCACCTCGTGATAGACCCACGAAAATGGCCTGGTTTTGACCTGACGTGCATGCGTCACTGATTCGACCCAAAGCGGCAACCGAGTTATGATAAAATGTCCAGATAAAATGTCCGGATTGTCCGTTTTCATGAGTTTCACGATCGTCATATAGTTCATTTCTATTCATCACAGAGTTCCCAAAATCACATATAAGGTGTATTAGAGTGTCTAGTTTCGTAATTTAAAAAAAAAGCTAAAAACGTAATATTACGTTTTTGGCACTCAACGCATGGGAAGGAAAATTGTAATATTACGTTTTTGGCACTCAATGAGTTAAGGCGAAACTAACATCTTCCCCTGTATTGACTTATCCTGACCCTCACAACCCTTTATACTGGATACTGATGCCAGTGATGCTGGCATTGGGGCTGTCTTATCACAGAACAGGAGTATGACGGTACTGAGCATGTTGTAGCCTATGCTAGCCGAGCGTTAACAAAACAGGAGAGGAAGTATGCCACTACTAAAAAGGAGTTACTGAGTATGGTGACGTTCACAAAATATTTTAAACATTATTTGCTTGGAAAGGAGTTTATTTTGCGTACGGACCACAATTCTCTTAGGTGGCTCTATAATTTCCAGGGTCTGGAAGGGCAGCTAGCAAGGTGGGTAGAATTAAGCAATATTGCACGAGTGAGAGTGGGGTTGGTCATGGATGTTCCCACGGGTGTTGTTCGGCCGTAGCCACGAGGCTGGAGGCCGAGTGGCGCAGGCAACAACAGCCGTGGGAATATCCATGACCAATCCCACGATCACGAGTGCTATATTGCTTTTATACAACAATTCTACCACAAACGAAATAATCTGAAAACACCCCAATATTGTTTAAAAATGTTAATTTCGACATTGTTCTTACGCATCAAAAAATAGTTCCCTTTTCAATAGACAGCGTCTTGGTTGCTAGGTAACCAACATTCCAGATCCCTCTTTACCGTTACGGGTCTTTGTGGTTTAAGTGTCTTCTTGAAAGAAATGTTGAAAGTCGGGCTGAAATCACATTCATATCTAGGTTTGCTGCATGCATGTTACAAGGACCCTGGGCCATGTTTGTCATGTAAGGGACATGGTACTGCAAAAAAACGGAAACATAGCCTACATTGCAGAACCACTCAACTTTATTAATTTATGGTGAATAAATGTTACACTACTGTGCACAGCCTGACGTGACGATGCTAGCACGTTAACAGCGGTTAGCTAACTATGCTAACGTTAGTTATCTACAAATCTCCTCCAAGTGAAAATCATATTATACACAATGCTGGCAATGCTGAGAACAATTAGCATCCTCGTTTATCTTACTTACATTAAGTTGACTGTGTGGCTTAATCCACAGATGTGGTGAAGCACTGTTTTGTTATGGTTTGCTAAGGAGTAACCCATTGCTTAAAATAGTGGAGAGCTGGGATGAGAACATTGTGTCAATTCTTCGCATTGTATCACGGAGTGATTTATTATTAGCTGTGCAAAGTCTGAGTTGAAATGTCCAGGTATATTCCAACTCATGGAACGTCTCTCGGCCAATCAGAAACAAATAAATAGTTCCATGGAACCCAATTGTTGTATAACAGCTGGGAAATTTACAAAACAAAATTGTCCACGGGCCTGGGAAATTGCATGCTAACGCAGACGCCCTCTCTAGGCTACCTGCGTTTGGGGACGATGGCCTCTCCTGACTAGTTTCCACCCTTGGCACGCAGTTCTCCCAGGTTCATAATGTGTGTGTTGTTCAGGAAGGTACTGGAGGTAAAATAACTAAGGTATGTGGTGGTGGTGATGAGTTGGTGAAGGCCTAAGATGAGGATCCAGAGTTACGGCTCTTGATTGAGTTGAAACATAAATGGTGATGTAGCCCTACGAAAGTATGCCCCCGTGTGGTCACAGTTGCACATTATGGACTCTTGTTTGGTCCAGATACCCCCGGCCAACTCTGATGCAGCATCTGTACAGGGTGAACAGGACTGGAGAAAGCACAGTTCCCTGTGGCGCTCCGGTGCTGCTGATCACAGTGTCAGAGAGACAGTTCTTCAGTCTGACGAACTGTGGTCGCTCGGTCAGGTAATCTGTAATCCAGGTTACCAGGTGAGCGTCCACACCCATCTGCAAGAGCTTGTCTCCCAGTCTGAGGGGTTGGATGGTGTTAAAAGCACTTGAGAAATCAAAGAACATAATTCTCACAGCACTTTTCCCCTTGTCTAGGTGAGAATGTGTCCTGTGTAGAAGATAAGTGATGGCATCGTCCACGCCCACTTTCTCCTGGTATGCAAACTGTAACGGGTCTAGTGCATGGCGTACCTGGGGTCTGAGCATATCTAAGACCAGTCGCTCCATTGTCTTCATCACATGTGATGTTAGAGCGACAGGCCTGTAGTCATTAAGCTCACTAGGGTGTGGCTTCTTAGGGACGGGGGTGAGACATGATGTCTTCCACAGTGTTGGAACTTGTCTGAGACGCAGACTCAAGTTGAAGATGTGCTTCAGTGGCTCCCCCAGTTCAGCAGCACAGGCCTTGAGTAGCCTTGGACACAGTCTGCCAGGCCTGGTTGCCTTCCTGGGACGAAGTGTCTTTAGTTGATCTCTTACCTGATCTGCTGTGATGATGGGGGGGGGTGCATCTGTGATCTGTGTGTCTGATGGCTGTTGACTGAAGTCGTTGTCACCTCATTGTTCGTGATCGCCATGTGGGGAAGGGGTGCAATATCCAGTGATGGTGGGGGTACGATAGCCTGTGATGGTGGAGGTGAGTGTTGCACTGGTAGTGAGAGGGTTTGGGGGTGCGGGCTGGGGGATGACCACCTCCTTGATGTCCCTGTCAAGGCTGCCATGGTCATGGACACCTCAACAGGCACAGGCAAGGAGGCGTCAGGTGGGGGCAGGGCGTGAGGTGATGGTGGCTTAGGTCGTTGGGTGTCACCGGGATGCAGAGCTGGAGAGACTGGGAGGCTGGGAGGTGGGGGTAGGGCAGGCACGCAAACAAGAGCCGTGTCTGAGTCAGCTGGGGGTGGTGGACAGACCACTACCATTGGAGCTGGAGCAGGGCAGTCAAACCTGTTGTAGAAGTGGTTCAACTGGTTCGCACTGTCCAGGTCCCCCTCCACAGAGCCGCTGCTCTTCAGGCCAGTGATAATCTTCATGCCGTCCCATGTCTCCTTCATGTTGTTTTCCTGCAACTTCTGTTCCACCTTCCTTCTGTAGTCCTCCTTAGCCTCCTTCATCTTGACTTTGAGTTCCCCTTGCACGCGCCTCAGCTCTGCCATGTCCCCCTCTCTGAACGCCACCTTTTTCCTATTGAGAAGGGTCTTGACATTGCTGGTTATCCAAGGCTTGTTGTTAGGAAAGCAGCGTACAGTTCTGGTGGGAACAACAGAAGACAGAAGTTCAGTCTGTCAGTTGTGCTACCTGTGTCCATACAGAAGTTCAGGCAGTCAGTTGTGCTACCTGTGAGTAAGCTAAACTCAGTTACAAAAAAACACGTAACAATATTGATCAATTCTGTACCCGTAGATGACAGTCACACACAGCTACCTACCACCAAAACCAAGCCAGGCTTGGTCACGATAAAAAAGGCAGCACAGCTGCTAAGTCATGCCTCTTAACATGCATGTAACTTGCCTACCATGCGCTTACAGATGCTGTACCGAGAAGACTAACATTGTGTTGAACAAAGTTAATTACCACTACAACAAGGCAACGTCTCCACCAATGTTAATGTTACGTGGGTCAACATAATGACCAGCGTGGCCGCTACTTCATGCCTCTTACCACCATCTATAAGGGGTTTGCACGAACGTCACGTCCTGGCCGGTAACCATGGTAACCCAGCACGTTTGGCCATGTTGGCGGTACTCAGTGAATGAAGTACAAAGGAGTATTATGCACTTTGGATATCTACGTGATTGTAGCCGTGTCTAAACAACAGAAAAGCTCATCAAAATGCGTTTAAGATGCAAAGGCATATAGGGCAGGACTTGGACCACAAAAAGGCGCGATATGTCGAGAAATTACAGTTTATTGGCGGTGCAGATGGGTGAGGGAGACGCAGGACCCAAGTCCAACTGCAAGCGCCTCCTTTCCTCTGATAACGTCTGGCATTATTCTCCCTGGTTTTTAATAACTTTTGGAAGTCGATAATACTCCAGATGTTTTTCTCGGTCTGACGTATTGGAACAACCTAAAACACAGCACTAATTAGCCATTTTCATTGATGACGTTCAGGATATACTTCAGTGCCAATGCTTTCTTATGGTGCGTGTACCGCCAATACGGCGACGTCCGATCTGATGACACGCCGTGGAAACCCCTTATAAGACGTTACCAAATGTAGCCTTAGTTCATAACTTACATTCTGTAACGCTAACACAGGCTATGTTAAACGCAAGCTGCTTTCAGACATACACGAACAGTCGGGGATCAAACTAACAGGAGTTTTTCACCCGGACACGACTTACCCACAATTATACCTGCTACCAAAACGTAGCATCACATCCACCAATGTAATAGTGTGGCCGCCATTTCCATGCTAGCTAGCATGTTAACTCTTACCAACGAACTCTTATCAACGATGCTAACGAACACGAACGTCCAACTTCAATTCAATTAAATTTATTGTGTTTATAGAGCGCCTAAACATTACACATGCATCATGGCGCTTTACAGAGTGCCGACAATCAGAGAAAAAAAAAGGGGTGAGGAAAAACTCCCTAGAATTGGAGATACATATAGGAAGAAACCTCGAGCAGATCCACGACTCAAGGGCCTGACCCATCTGCCTAGGGTCAAATACAGGACAGTAAGGTCTGTATACATGACAAATGATTATGATAGTCAGGTGTAGAAAATAGGACATGGTGATGCATTAATCCTAATTTAGTGACAGAAAGTTCAAATAGTCCAGCGTTGGAATTGTCCAGGGGAAAGGAGTTGTCAAGGGGCATGTGGTGGGTCGGCAGACGGGCCAGGAATCCGGGCAGAGTTGTCATAGGCAGGTGATGGGTCGCTAGGCTGTACAGGCCAGGAATCCAGATAGGGGGACAGTAATAGGGCAGTTAAGGATGGGACTTCAGGTGAGATGGGTGAGAAAAGGGCCAAGCACACGAATGGCTGATGACTGGTGATGATATACCTCAAGTGAGGTAAGGGGGAAGAAAGAGAGATGAGAGATATGCTCATATTTTTTAGTTCTAGTGAGTGTGCGAGCAGCTGCATTTTGTATAAGCTGTAAGCTCTTTAGACAGGTGTTGTTGCAGCCAGCGTATAGAGCATTGCAATAATCAATCCTTGAGGTGACAAAAGCATGGATTAATTTCTCAGCGTCTGGTAAAGATAAAGACTTCCTTATCTTTGAAATGTTCCTTAAATGATAAAATGAAGTTTTGGTAATCTGTTTTATGTGATTACTTAGTGATAGGTCTTGGTCAATTGTAACTCCTAGATTTTTAACAATTGTGGATGAAGATAGTCGAAGATCAGTAAATGTAGCCTGTGATGAGGATAGGATATCCCTCATCACAACTCAACAATGTACTGTGGTCATTTCAGCCCATATAAGTATTATCTGTGATTTCAGCTACACAGGAAAATACTTGGCAAAGTCTTTGCAGCAAAATCTAACATCTAACTACAAACAGTTTTACACGTTGCTCTCTTCTGGCTAGCTGCTAAATATGAACAAGATAACATGAGATTACCGAACCACACTTGTTGCTTTTACTATCAGATTATGATACAATTAAGACGAAACAACAGCTTAGTGATGTAGGGTAAATGGAAATACTTCCCCAATGTTGTCAAAACAAACAATAGTCAACTTACTGACATCTCTCATTGAATGACCGCAACCGGGGAAATTATCCTCTTAATTGAAAATACGGAGAAACTTTCTTTGTGCACACGCGTGATAAAATTGAGGAAAAAGAAGAAGAAATTACATCATACCCAGCGTCACTTGAGAAGCTCGTCGTGATTGGTCGATGCTGCGGTACCAGGAACGCCCAATGGCCGTTCTTGTTTAATGACGGACACGCCCATGCCGCAGACGGACCCTTCTCTTACAAACAGTAGCTGTGACGAGGCCATATGAAAGAATTGCACTTGATATTTTGGGCCCACTGCCAGAAACCGTGAGTAAGAACAAGTATGTCTTGGTCGTCGGGGACTATTTTTCTAAATGTTCATTCGGACCAGGGAAGGGCGTTTGAGTCTAATCTGTTCAGGGAGTTACGTCGACTCCTGAACATTCATAAGACAAGAACTACTCTATATCATCCCCAATCAGACGGCCTGATTGAAAGGTTTAATCGGACACTGCTAACAATGTTGTCTTTGTTTGTGGAAGACAATCAGTCTAATTGGGATGGGCTCCTTCCCTATGTGATGATGGCGTATCGCAGTAGCGTGCATTCAACTGCGGGTTTTAGCCCACACAAGGTGCTGTTTGGGCGAGAGATGGTTCTTCCCGTGGATATGTTAGATGTGCGTGTGGGAAAAACATTTTCCTCAGCCAGTGAATATGTGACTCGGTTAGCTGAGACCTTATCATCAGTGGTGGAGGCTGTGAAGTGGCATCAGGCTAAAGTTTTGTGTCAACAAAAAGACAATTTTGATCTGCTGTAGCTGTCTGTGTGTCTGTCTACCTGCTGTAGCTGTCTACCTGCTGTAGCTGTCTGTCTGTCTGCTTGCTGTAGCTGTCTTTATATTTGTCCACTGTCTCCTACAGTGTGTGTGTGTGTGTGTGTGTGTGTGTATGTGTGTGTGTGTGTGTGTGTGCGTTTGGTGTGTGTGTCAACCTCGGTCAATTTTGAATTTTCTAGTGTCCATTCTGTATGACAATACGCCGGTTATGTGAATGCTATAATGCTTCTTTTGCGAGTAGCCTAAGTAACTAAATAACTAAAGAGCTCAAAAAGGTTCAAATATATGCCTGGGGTACTTGTAGAAGTGACATCCGATATCCTGACCGTGTGAAACGTTAACACACATAGGCCTAACTTTGCACAACTTTGGATAGGCTGCTACTTCAGTAAAAAAATCTGAGTGTTCTGCCCTCTACCCCCAACACCTTGCCAGGGTCGACAGATAGTTAAACTCCTCTCCAGGAACAAACCACGCAGACGACGTATTCCAGTTCACTCTTTATGGAGTTCTTGAAGTAGGGTAAAACTGAGAAATGAAAGTACAACATTTCAGAATAGGGAATAACAAGTCATAGAAAATAGCCTAGCTGCTGTCAGCTACACCAGAAGACTAACGTGAACAAACATAGCCTAGAAGTTATGCTAATAGGCCTTTATCACGGCAGCCAAAGTAGGAAGTCAACAGCCCTGCTCCTGTGTGAGCACAGGTGTTTCTAATTAAGTGTCAGATTCGGCCACAGTTACTTCAACCAGAGGCCTCGTTAATGTTTTTAGGAACACCTGTGGTTTGCCTGCCAACAGGAAACTGAACAGCCCTGCTTCAGCTGCCGTGATAAAGGCCTATAGCCTACTGCGATGCATTTGATGGCTGAACGAGATAGCCAATGTCTTCTAAAGATCAAATCATGTGCCGATTCAAAACTATGCCTTGCTGTATAGGCTATGCAGTCTCGAAATCGCCAATATTAGGCCTACTACATTGCCCACATTTAAATTAAGTACAGCCTAAGCAGGCACTGATGAAGTCTAGTGCAAGACAAATCACATCTGCAATTGCTCTTGATAGCGTCTGCCTGCCATGCAGATATGTCGTGCGTGGGGTTTAAACTCGGATAGATCTAGTGGTTTCTTTTCAATACACTTTGTTATGTTCACATAAATACTGGTTATGGGAACTACTTTTAGTTAAAGTTCATGGGACTACTTTTATGTTGTGCGCATTGATACACTGAGCTAGAGCAGTAGACCTTAGGCAGAGTAACCAATGTAATGTAACGTCTCTATAACCAAAAATCCAGTAAAGACTTGGTTAACTTTACTCGGTGTTTTAATGGATGTATGTTGTAAAAGGGCAATACACAACAGAAGTGGCGACGAGGATTTTAAGGAAGACATCGCGTGTGTGGAAGCTTTAATGGAAGTTTTCCGTCTGCAAGTCAACCTTGTTTAATGTGTTGCTGCTAGCAAGATAGCTCACCTTCTGCAACGGTGAAACGAGTGGAGCAAGTGGAACAACGACGTGAGTAACCACAAGTAAACAAAGAGAGGAAAAGAGACTGAAATTAAAACAAAATCATGGCTGTTTCTATCGGAGGAGTGGATGCATTTGATAGTAGTGTGGAGGAATGGGACACTTATATTGAGAGACTGGAACAATATTGCCTTGCTAACCGTATTGAAAACGACCGGAAAGTGGCGGTGTTGCTAAGTGTAATGGGTGCAAAGACCTACAACCTGCTAAGGAGTTTAAAGGAACACGCCACCCAAAATCAGTAGTAATATATGTTCTTACCTTAACTTTCACGAGTTGAGTCATACCTCTCCCGCGCAGGTAGGTGCATTCAAACGCTCTGTGGCGCGCCGCGAATGTGTTAGCATGTTGCTATGCTAGCGGGCTCTGCCGTGGCCGTAGAGAGAGGAACATAGCAGTAATCAAACATAGACTGTAAAAAATATGGACAAAGCGTCTGTGACGTCACCCATAGATTTTCTGAAGAACGGTTATGAAGCCGTTTATGGGTGGTATGGGCGGCGCCATCTTGGAAAACCTTGGGAAATCCTAACCCCGCCTACCTCCTAGCCAATCCATATATGGGTAAAAGGGCGGGGCTTTGTATGAGACTGAGCAAGCCGGTGAACCCGCCTCGTCGTCAGCCGGGCAGCCTCAGCTAACGTTAGGCCTACAAGATGGACTGGCACAGACGTTGCTGTAACATTGCTGGTAAGTTTGATCTGCTAATGTGAAGTTCATGTATGTTTCTTCATGCCATGTTCAGACACTTTTTTAATGTTGTATGCTGAAAGGTTATATTCGGGTGAACGGTTGAAAAGTTGAGAATGAAGAGTTGAGTTTGCAGATTCTAGCTTCTAGGTAAAATAAACTAACGTTAGCCATCCCTCCCTTGCTGAAGTTACGGTCAAATAACGTAGAGTAATTTAGTGTTACAGTTTCACCAACTCACGTAGAGTAACTTAGCAGTTTACAGGTTCAGCAACTCATACTGACAAAAATGTATCTTTGCCTTTATTGTTTTGTAATTAACGTTATCCATCTCATATCCTCAGTGGCAGCCATCATTGTAACGTTCATTAATTTACGATAACATCAGCCAGCTCGCTGTATTCTGTCAACGTATGGTTTGAATTGATAACAAAATCGTAGGGTATTAGTTAACTTGTACATCATTAATTATTTTTGATTAACTCTTAATATCACGTTTTGAAATCGCTATATTGCTCTAAAGTTGTCAGTGGTAGTTTGGTCTAAGATGACATTGAAATTTCTCATCGGTGGCCATTTCACGATCCAGCGTTCAGTTCGGTTAGCTTGCCTTATTTCCCCTTGTCGGGCTATTATCAAAACGTTAAATCCAGTTACAGTGTCCGGTGTTTGGCATAACAATGCCAATATTAGTGTACTTTGTCACTGAAGACCCATTTCAAATAGCACAATAGTACTACAGCATTGTACAACAACTGTACTTTTGTTGTTACAACAAGTGGTGTTGGTTTGCATTATTGTATTATCTTGTTAGTAGGTATGACTAATAAAATGTTTACCTTTAGGCAGTTCACCATGGGGAGGAGGCGGCAAGGAGGTCCATGGGCTCTTAACCTGGGACTAGAGGTCCAGGTGAAGTGGTTTGGCTGGGGTGTGGTGATATTGAACCCATTGAGACTATACAGTACATTGATGAATGTTACACCTACCCTTTACTTATGCCAAACCCATGTCTGTTCTTTAAATATCAGAAAGCAAACTTACTGTTGATGGCACTGAACTTGGAAATGTTTATGGAACTTTTCTGAACTGTGAATTACATTAAAACTCATGCCAGTATTTAGTTTTGTTAGTTTTTCTTATCTTCAACTGTCTATTGTACAGTGGAGTTTTGTTATATGTTTATACTTATATTCACCATTTCTGCTGTAAGTGCATGTTGTGTGTGATGTCTGTATGCTACTGAGACCTTGAATTTCCCCTTGGAGATCAATAAAGTATCTATCTATCAAACCAATTTGCCTGTGCTCTCAAAAACATTTATACAAATCTGTCAGCTTCAATCAGTAGGTTGAATTGAAGACCCAGATGCAGAAGTAAAGGTGATTTTTTTTACTTGTATATCTTGAGCATTACAGGTAACCACTGAATTTGTGAAACTAAAATAACAAAAACTAATATGTACTAAGCTAGTACATAGTCAATACATATTAGATCACTTTAAAGACTGACGGATGCAAATGGGGTAATCAAGGTATAAAGGTAATCAAGGGGTCTGCTGGTGAACAAAGTCTTTGAAGTCAGAAGCTGCCACTGCTCAATGACTTGTGCCCCATCTGGTAGGATTTCAAAATGTTCCAGATCTGAAAACAGAAATATTGGTAATATGTCACATCCTTGAACTTACTGCAAACTATGAACAAGTGCTCACAAATTAAGCTAAAAAATACTCCCAATATGTATAATGAACAAACTCACAGAAAACTTAGCTGAATGGGGACAGGACAGGTGTATTCAACTATTTGCACATGTCCTGTTTATGCAGGCAATAAGCAAAACCAAATTTGGTGTATTCAAAGTTCTGTAGAACAACCATTTCTTGTATTTTAATGTTTTCAGTGGAACAGTGTAAGCTCATATCTACACCCCATTGAGGTAGTTATAAACAGTTAGGCCAAGGTCCAGTCAAACAATAGCCAGTCACTGATGCCATATTCTTTAATTATCCAATCTGTATCCAACCAAAACCTGCTTATTTAAAGGCTACTTTCCATGTGTGACTTATCAAAAGAGGTCATGATAATTATTGCAGATGTGCCCCGAACTGCTCACAATAAAAGGCCACTCTAAATGTCTGAAATGCATTCATGTTTGTTCAGTATGCTAACCATGTCTGGAATAGACAGCTAGGCCTATTGAATCCAGTAGGTTGCTCCATTTAAATGTATGAAAAATGTCAAAGTACCACGGAATCAGTACTGAAGTGATGCTTCTGAGTCGACTGCACAGAGGAGAAGTGAAGTTAGGAGTCCAGAGCCCTCTCCAGCACCCAGCCTGTCTGGATCACCTACAGGGAAACTTTGCATAGACAAGAAGTGTTGTTTCAAATTTGTGTTTAACAAATAAACGGCATCAATAAGAGTTTCAGACGTCAATTATAACTAACAACAGTTATGGTGACTAGCTAACGTTATCGCTCGTTATCAGCTCCATGTTCAACTGGTTCATATGGTTCACAATTTTACCTCCACTAGATAATGCTTCGGCTGAAGTTATCATCTGAACGAACGCTTTTCTATCTTAAATGTGACAACCCAAAGACTATATAAATTGACAACGGACTAAGCATTCACACAGAGAGTATTTACAAAAGGTTTTTTTGACGAGAACACATGCTTTGTTACCCCAGTATGTTTGTGAACTAGCAGCTAACGTTAACATGCTTAACATTACAGCTGTCTGATCATTGACTCAAACACCTGGCTAGTATGGCAAACGTTAAGCTAACTCACAATGGGAGCACAATCGGTTTTCACTAACGTTAACTTTATTAACACTAAATTTATGTGTGTGCTTCAGCCATTCGGTCATCATTTTCGACATAAACTTATTTGAAATGATTTGACGCTAACGTAGCCTATAGCTGCTACAGTGCCCAC
This sequence comes from Alosa pseudoharengus, assembly GCF_046254945.1. NCBI lineage: Eukaryota > Metazoa > Chordata > Actinopteri > Clupeiformes > Clupeidae > Alosa > Alosa pseudoharengus. The sequence goes on along the minus strand of NW_027468704.1, from coordinate 406,490 downwards.
TAACATGGATGGATGCTATAATGCTAACATCTACGTGAAATAGTAGTGGAATGTCACTTACCTGAAAAACTGGAGCGAAGTTTTCATTGAAGAACTTTTGGGAAGGGGCGGAAATACTGGTTAGCTGATTGGATAAACCATCTGTCTATCACTACCTTTGTTGGTTATCGACGGGCCAAATCAACCAATTAGATGAACAAAGTGTTCTTCTAATGCCTTCGTTTAACATAGGCTACAAATAAGTTAGGTAACGTTAAGATGTTTTAACTTACCATTTGTATGTGACATGAACCTAATCAACGACAATTCCCATCAAGTTTTCACGGTAGGCCCTACACTTCTGAAGAAAGTATATTCCTCCATTGTGAACTGGAATCAGCCGTGGAGGATGTCTGTGTCTTTCATTCCTCCCAGCTGCATGGCTGAGACTCATAGCTTCACAGCTTACCCAGGAATACTTTCTAATTTGAATAAAACTTGCGTGATAGCTATGCTCATCTCATCTGTGGATGCCGTCATGTTGTTCGTTGCGTCACACCTCAACCCGCCTCAAAGCCAACGCTGATTGGACGTTCGTTTTGTGAACTGCTCCAAATTCTCTTTAACAGAAAGTATCCAGACTGATCTGCGAGTGAAACCCTGAAGCTCGCGAGATCAGGATGGTCTCACGAGGCTATAGGATCACAGCCAAGACATAATTTCGGAGTTTCCTCCACTCAGCTAGTGACGTCGTCTGCTGCCTCGACACCAGCCGTCAATCAAGTTGACCACGCCCTTAATTATTCATATATTTAATATCTAAATGCGATCTAAACTAACGAGTTAGAAAAAAATTCACCCCCCTCACAGTTGTCACGCACTCGGGAACTACCAACAAATACAATAAAAGTCCATGGGACCAACCTGTAAAAGCATGAATTTATGCTGTGAAAACGGACATTTTAACATGGGGGTCTATGGACATTTGCTCCCTTTTGGGACCTGCCCCTAGCGGATTTTCGATGTATTGCAATTTTTCGCATTTCCGGGTAGGCTTCATTGTTCAAATTAGAATGTTGCCGCTTGTAATCAAACACCTCCATTTTTTCCCTACTTAAATACAGTTGCACGAGTAGTTGATAAAAATGTGTACGTCACACAACATGAAACGTGGCGATTTTCCAAGCGAATAAACAGGAGAACTACAATGTGTGGCGCAATAGCACTTGGGAGTACTTCGACCTAGCGTGGTAATATTATTAACACCTAATTGTAGATCCTATTCACCACAGAGTTTAGAATCCATGCTGGATCGACCCTCAGCCTCTCCCTCCCCTCTGAGCGAGAGAGAGGCACACACACTAGAGATGCGCTGATGGGCTATTATTTCAACCATAACTGCATAGCAAAACTTATCATCCATCAGCCATCCATCAGCACCAAAGTTTGTTGACCAATTTTCAAAACTGCACCCGCCCACCATCCGTTGGTTGTTTTAATGTAGGCTATGGGTGATGCAGCGCTGCTGACGTGAGGCTAGAAAGCCCTTGCCTGTTCTAGAAAGACTGATCTAATGTAGCAAATATATTAAAAGGCTGAAGTCGTACATTGGCTAGGCCTATCCCCAGAATATCAGCAGCAAACTCAGTCTCTGTCGCGCAAAACAGTCTCCAAATAAAACGCACATCGGCATGTTGCCTATTCTGCCATGCAGCTTGTGACAATATATCGTCCAAAATGCTTGATTGCATTGCATTCTCCACATTTTTAGCTAAATTTCCATGTACCACATCAGCATTTTTGTTCAGTGAATCTTTTGTAAATTGCTTTACAATTACCGTCGGGCCTATAGGCCTATTGCCTGGCTTGCCTCAGCTTCGGTCACGTCCTTTTACAATTTTATCATTGTAATAAAAAACGCAATTTGCCACATAATTTCAGCATGCTCCTGGCCTACTAATTAATGCCTATTGTACTTTATTTTTTGCAAAAAGAAAGAAATCCTTGATAAAATAACAAGTCATTCACATTATAGGCTAGGCTACTTTACACATATGTCAGGTTGACTGACAAGCCTGTTCTGAAGACTCCCATTCATTTTGACTGCACGAGCGCGTCTTTTTCAGACAGACATCGCAATTCATTTTATAGCAGGCCATCGGACAAATATGACGCCTCGATATTAAAGAAACTCCGACTCCATTCATTCTGAAAGTCCACCGCACAACAGTGCAACGTGCATGTTCACATTTTTAATAACAACCGCCAAACTTGCTTGCTTGCCTTACACATCTAAGTTTTCCGACTATTTTTCTTACCTTCTTTTTCCGCTGTGGATGTTATTGAGTTTGTAGAAGTTTTAGCTCTTACGTTCTGAACATCTTGCATTGCCATCGCCCGATGTCATTTCTGAGTCATATCACTCTCTGTCTCTCTTTTAAATGCCTATTCCCTGAATGGTAGGCTACAATTATGTGTTTTATATATAGGCTAATATCTAAACAAAATAACCCAGGCAGTCTCATCTAGGATATAACACAGGTTGAAGTCAACGTCAAGTTGGTTCTATTTAGGGAGGTGAATGTGTGTAAACATCTGTAAATGCCTCAGAAATGACATCGGAAGACAAGGAGAGAATAGTGGCAAGAGGCAAGCCGAAGTCTGCTGACAAGGGCCCGACGGTAATTGTAAAGCAATTTACAAAAGATTCACTGAACAAAAATGCTGATGTGGTAGGCTACATGAAAATTTAGCTAAAATGTGGAGAATGCAATGCAATCAAGCATTTTGGACGATATATTGTCACAAGCTGGCAGAATAGGCAACAGGCCGATGTGCGTTTTATTTGGAGACTGTTTTGCGCGACAGAGACTGAGTTTGCTGCTGATATTCTGGGGATAGGCCTAGCCAATGTACGACTTCAGCCTTTTAATATTTTTGCTGTATTAGATCAGTCTTTCTAGAACAAGCAAGGGCTTTCTAGCAGCGCTGCATCACCCATAGCCTACATTAAAACAACCAACGGATGGTGGGCGGGTGCAGTTTTGAAAATTGGTCAACAAACTTTGGTGCTGATGGATGGCTGATGGATGATAAGTTTTGCTATGCAGTTATGGTTGAAATAATAGCCCATCAGCGCATCTCTGGTGTGTGTGCCTCTCTCTCGCTCAGAGGGGAGGGGGAGGCTGAGGGTCGATCCAGCATGGATTCTAAACTCTGTGGTGGATAGGATCTACAATTAGGTGTTAATAATATTACCACGCTAGGTCGAAGTACTCCCAAGTGCTATTGCGCCACACATTGTAGTTCTCCTGTTTATTCGCTTGGAAAATCGCCACGTTTCATGTTGTGTGACGTACACATTTTTATCAACTACTCGTGCAACTGTATTTAAGTAGGGAAAAAATGGAGGTGTTTGATTACTGCTATGTTCCTCTCTCTACGGCCACGGCAGAGCCCGCTAGCATAGCAACATGCTAACACATTCGCGCCGCGTGACAGAGCGTTTGAGTGCACCTACCGGCGCGGGAGAGATATGACTCAACTCGTGAAAGTTAAGGTAAGAACATATATTACTACTGATTTTGGGTGGCGTGTTCCTTTAACAGCACCACAAAAGCCAGCACAGAAATCGTTTAAGGACATAACTAAATTGCTACAGGATCACTTTAACCCGAAACCACTCATCATTGATGAGTCCTACAACCTCTAGGGACTGCTGGAACATCTTTTTCAGCATTCACGCCTCTCTCCGAGAATGAAGTATCTAGACTCCTGACATGCAGCCGTCCTACCACATGCTCGCTGGACCCTATACCTACGAGCCTACTTCAGTCCATCAGCCCGACCATCGCACCAGCTATCACACACGTGATCAATGCCTCGCTAACCTCCGGCACATTTCCAACAGCGTTCAAAACGGCCCGGGTAACACCGTTACTTAAGAAAGCTTCTCTCAACCCTGCTCAAGTCGAGAACTACCGCCCTGTCTCACTCCTGCCTTTCTTATCCAAAGGCATTGAACGAGCAGTCTCCAAACAGGTCTCTGACTTCCTTTCACAGAACAACCTTCTGGATCCAAATCAGTCTGGGTTCAAAAGCGGCCACTCTACCGAAACGGCTCTGCTGTCTGTAACGGAAGCCTTAAAAGAAGCCAGGGCGACCGCTCGGTCATCAGTACTCATTCTGCTTGACTTATCGGCTGCCTTTGACACGGTTAATCACCGCATCCTTCTCTCTATACTCGCTAACATGGGAATCTCTGGTTCTGCTCTCTCCTGGTTTGAATCCTACCTCACAGGACGCTCGTTTAACGTATCATGGCTTGGTCAGCTATCTGCACCTCACCATCTCACCACAGGGGTCCCCCAGGGCTCAGTACTGGGCCCCCTTCTCTTTGCTATCTACACCACCTCCTTGGGACAGATTATCCGTTCGCATGGCTTCTCATACCACTGCTATGCAGACGACACACAGCTCTATCTGTCCTTTCCACCTGATGACCCCTTGGTTTCAGCACGGATCTCGGATTGCCTCTCAGACATAGCTACATGGATGAAGGCACACCACCTCCAGCTGAACCTCTCAAAGACTGAACTGCTGGTCCTCCCAGCTAAACCTACCATACACCACGACATCAACATCAAATTTGACTCTCTGTCTGTTTCACCTACCAGGACTGCAAGAAATCTAGGAGTTGTTCTCGACAACCAACTACACTTCTCAGATCATGTTGCCTCAGTCGCCCGGTCATGCCGTTTCGCACTCTACAATATACGGAAAATCAGGACTTACTTAAATCAAGATGCCACCCAACTTCTGGTTCAGGCAATAGTCATCTCACGACTCGACTACTGCAACGCCCTCCTGACAGGTCTCCCAGCCTGCGCAGTGAAACCACTTCAGATGATCCAGAACGCGGCGGCGCGCCTGGTCTACAACCAACCCAAGAGGGCACATGTTACCCCGCTACTCATCCAGCTACATTGGCTACCTATGGCGGCCCGCATCAAATTCAAGGCTCTAACGCTTGCCTACAAAGTAGTCTCCGGTTCTGCTCCCACCTACTTGAATGCCTTCATACAGACATACGCTACCTCCAGACCGCTGCGCTCCTCAGACGAACGACGTCTAGCTCTACCTCCGGTACGCTCAGGCCAATCCAAACTTTTCTCATCTGTTGTTCCTCGCTGGTGGAACACACTGCCAGCTCCTACAAGGGCAGGGACATCCCTCTCCATTTTCAAAAAACTCCTGAAGACCCAGCTCTTTAGAGAACATCTCCTCTCATAGCAACACTTACAAGTCTTGCTGATCCTAGCACTCACCAGCCGTCTTAAACTGACACGTAACTGTTAAAAACAGCACTCACTGATGCACTTATTCTTACTGTACTTTAATGTTTTTTTTAAATTGTCCTAATATTGTTGAGAATTGCTCTGAACTTAAACTGTTTACCATGTTGTTAGTCGCTTTGGCTAAAAATGCGTCAGCCAAATGTAATGTAATGTAATGTAATGTAATGTAATCATTGCAGAGAGATTCAGATTTCATAAACGTAACCAACAAAAGAACGAGTCAATATCGAACTACATGGTGGAGCTCAGGAAGCTAGCAGAACATTGCCAATTTGGCGCGAGCCTGTCCGAGGCACTTCGAGATCGGCTAGTGTGCGGCATGCATAATGAGAGCATACAGAGAAGGCTCCTGACTGAAAAAGACTTGACATTAGCAAGGGCATTAGAAATTGCGGTAGCTATGGAAACTGCATCAAAGGATGCTATGCTATTGCAAAAGAAAGTTTCAGACGAGTGCACTGTCAACGAGTTTACAGCTAAACGCCCAGTGAAAAGAGCTGTATGCTATAGATGTGGAAAACACTCCCATGACCAAGCAGACTGTTGGTTTCGTGATAAAGACTGTAGACTGTGCAAACGGAAAGGACACATACAGCGAATGTGTAGAATGAAACAAAATGAGGGAAGGCACAGAGAAAAGAAAAAGGATAAAAGAGTGCACGATATGAATGACACAGACACAAGTGGATCAAACTCAGATGTGGACACAACTCTGGCGCACTTAGAACTCCACTCTATGACAGACAGTGACAGACAAATAATATGGGTGACCCCAGAAATTGAGGGAAAAACATTAAAGATGGAACTGGATACCGGGTCTGCGCTTTCACTCATATCATTGAAGGAGTACAAAGAAAAGTTTGCAAATCTGAAACTGAAACGTACACCAGTGTTACTGAAAACATATACAGGAGAAAAGGTGGCGCCAGCAGGAAAAATTAAAGTGAAGGTGAAATATGAAAGCAAAAAGAAAATTTTGGATTTGTATGTGCTACCACATGGAGGTGTTCCGTTATTTGGACGCGATTGGCTACAAATGATTCAGCTCAACTGGCAGTCCATTAAGGCAATGCAGGTCAGCCCGAATAGAAGCAGTGCAGCTACACAGGATAAGTTGAACCTCCTACTACAGCGTGCAGCGCCAGTGTTTCAAGACGGCATTGGAACCCTTAAACAGATTAAAGCACACCTCACAGTGGATGAACATGCCCCGCCCAAGTTCTTGAAAGCTCGTCCTGTTCCCTTTGCGTTGCGGCCTAAAGTTGAGACAGAACTGAAAAGACTCGAAGACCAGGGCATTCTGTCCAAAGTTGAATGGTCAGACTGGGCAACACCAATTGTACCCGTAGTGAAGAAAAATGGTGCAAAAAGGCTATGCGGTGACTTTAAAGTGACAGTCAATCCGGTTTTACATGCAGACCAGTACCCATTGCCGCGCATAGATGACATTTTTGCATCGTTAGCCGGTGGGCAACATTTTTCAAAGATTGACTTGGCCCAAGCTTACCTGCAAATGGAAATGGATGCAGCATCAAAAAAATATCTCACAATTAATACCCAAAAAGGCCTTTTTCAGTACAATAGGCTAGTGTTTGGGGTTGCGTCTGCCCCTGCAGTGTGGCAGCGTGCTATTGATCAGGTCCTACAGGGCATTGCCGGCACGCAGTGCTACTTGGATGATATAATCGTCACAGGCCAGGACGATTGCTCTCATCTTGCTAATCTGGAAGCAGTCCTAACTAGACTAGCCGAATGTGGACTGAGAGCCAATAAGGACAAATGTGAATTTTTCAAAGACTCCATTGAGTACTGTGGACATATAATTGATAAAGAAGGCCTCCACAAATCACAGGACAAAATTAACGCTGTACTGAAAGCACCTAAGCCCTGTAATGTAACTCAGGTTCGCTCATTTTTGGGACTGATAAATTATTATCACAAATTTTTACCAAATCTGTCGACGGTACTCCATCCCTTGCACAACCTTCTGCAAACAAAGGCAACCTGGAAATGGACTACGCACTGTGACTTGGCATTCAAGACTGCAAAGGAACTGATAACGTCTAAAAAGGTTTTGACTCACTACAACCCGGACTTACCGCTTCGCTTGGCGTGCGATGTATCGCCATATGGCATTGGTGCTGTCCTCTCCCACAAAATGCCAGACGGCTCAGAACGTCCTATAGCCTTCGCCTCTAGGTCCTTAAGTGCTGCGGAAAAGAATTATGCACAAATTGATAGAGAGGGATTGAGCCTTGTCTGGGGGGTGAAGAAATTTAACCAATATTTGTATGGGAAACGCTTCACATTGATTACAGACCACCAACCCCTAGTGGCCATTTTTAACCCAAGAAAATCTATTCCGACAATGACAGCAGCACGCTTACAAAGATGGGCATTGTTCTTAGGCGGACATGACTATGTGATTGAGTACAAGGGAACGACACAGCATGGAAATGCTGATGGACTCTCACGATTGCCATGTAAAACAGAGAACAATACATCTTCAGATCCAGCAGAGATGTTTCATTTGACCCACATGGAGAACTTACCTTTCAACAGCGCACAGATCAAACAAGAGACCAGCAGAGATCCAACTATGTCTAAGGTCCTTGAGCTTACGGTAAAGGGGTGGCCTGCCAAAAACACAGTGGGCTTACCTGAATACTTCAGTCGACGTGAACAGCTATCCGTGTGTCACGGGTGCATCATGTGGGGCACCAGAGTCATAGTGCCACCCAAGCTGCGCTCCAGAGTCCTCGAAGACCTTCATGAGGGACACATGGGGGTTGTAAAGATGAAGAGCCTTGCCAGGAGCTACATATGGTGGCCAGGCATTGATCACCAGATTGAGGACATAGCCAAGACATGCTCTGGATGTCAACTGACACAAAAGCAACCTCCACTGGCCCCTGTCCACAGCTGGGAGTGGCCAACTGCTCCATGGCAAAGGATCCACGTAGACTATGCAGGGCCATTTCTAGACAGAATGTTTCTTGTTGTTGTTGATGCATATTCAAAGTGGCCAGAAGTTTTCATAGTGAAAAATGCCACATCCACAAAAACAGTTGAAGTGCTTTGCACACTCTTTGCAAGAGCAGGATTGCCTGAGCGACTCATCAGTGACAATGGTAGTCAGTTTACATCAGAAGAGTTCCAATCATTCGTCCGGAAAAATGGAATCAAGCATACAACTGCTGTACCTTACCATCCTGCCACAAACGGGCTTGCTGAGCGCTTTGTCCAGTCGTTTAAGCAGTCAATGAAAACAATGGGCAATGCTCAGATGCCACTGCCAGAGAAGATGGCAAAGTTCCTACATGCGTACAGAAATACTGACCATGCTACAACTGGTCAGGCTCCCGCCTTACTGTTCATGGGAAGGCGGCTGAGGTCACGTCTAGATCTGCTTAAACCAGACCTTCGCAGAGATGTGACGCAAAAACAGTCCATCAAAGCTGCACCACGTCATGTCAGAAACTTTGTGATTGGACAACAAGTGTTGGCAAGGGATTACCGACAGTCAAAACAGAAATGGCAGCGTGGTGAGATCCTGTCAAAGACAGGGCCTCTTACATACACAGTGAGGATTGGACGTGATGTCATCTGGCGACGTCACGTCGATCAACTGCTAGATGCAACAGCTCATCATCCAACACAATGCGGCAACACAGAGGATGACACCCCTGTTCATGAGGACTCTGATGAATTCATGTTGCCAGTTTCAGAGACTCCTCCTGATAATGACAACCCCACACCTGCTAGTGTGGATGTCCCCGAGGTTCCTGTTCAGGACCCTGAGCCTCAAGAGAGACGCTATCCTGAGAGAGCTCACCATCCTCCTCAAAGACTGGAATTGTAAAAAAAAAAAAAAGCTATGCATTGTCATTGTCTCATGTTTAATGTTGATGTGTGTGTTAGTGTTTTAAGTGTTCAGCACTAATGTGTGATGTAGAGTTGTGTAAGACCTAGTGTAGTAACTAATGGGTTAATTATCAGTAACAGGTTACGAGTTTACCATTAGAATAGTTATGGATATGATATGTCTGTTATATGAGATGGACATCAATGCTGCAAAGGAGGAATTGTTATGTTCACATAAATACTGGTTATGGGAACTACTTTTTAGTTAAAGTTCATGGGACTACTTTTATGTTGTGCGCATTGATACACTGAGCTAGAGCAGTAGACCTTAGGCAGAGTAACCAATGTAATGTAACGTCTCTATAACCAAAAATCCAGTAAAGACTTGGTTAACTTTACTCAGTGTTTTAATGGATGTATGTTGTAAAAGGGCAATACACAACACACTTGTATCATGTTTATTTGAACTCTTCCTTCTAAAGCAGCCATTCAAAATAAGTAGGCTATCGGCCTACCGAAGCGGGGCTATATCCACCTCCCCAACATGAGCTGCTTATGCTAGCCACTCTCCCAAGTTGCGTGGGAACTTTGGATCTGCAGCACTTGGTCCCGTCTTCAATTAATCCTCGAAATATGGTTAGATTTTGTTATGGACACGTCAACACCATATGTTTGCACAGACCTGTTTATTGAATCAGAGTCACATCTGTAGCAAATAAGGTAAACTACCTGCTCGTGATAACGTGCTTATCCCCAGTTAACATGCATCCCATTAAGATCCGTAACACCGGATTGGTTTCAATTTGTGGTGTTCCACCTCGTTGATAACAGTGGACATTGTGAATGGGTCCTTCCGCATACTGAAGGCCTTTCTGGCCTCTGTTTTTTAAATATATCAATATTACTTGACGCCCAGAAATCCAGCATACACTGTTGCACTCGGCTAAATGGGGGTGCTGCGTCCCCACGTTGAACACGCGTTCTCACACACTTTCCTGCAAACTTGTCCGACTTAGCAACAGTAACTATGGGACTGACAATGGGAGGTGGGGCTTGGGATCGGTCAATTCTACTGAGGGGTCAGTTCAACTCTATGGGCTCAATTCTACTGTGGGGTCAGTTCAACTCTACGGGCTCAATTCTACTGTGGGGTCAGTTAAACTAATAAAAAAACTAAAACTAAAACTAAAACTTGAGCTTCATAAGAGAGTAAATGATCGTGATGGAGTGTACAGAGTGCTGAAGTAAATGCTGGCTTGGTAGTAAATGTGGATATATGAGATATTTAAGGTATTTGATTGTGAAAAACACTAGATACTAGTATGGTTTTTTACACTATATACTAATATTTGTTTTGGAGTGGAACAAATAGGACTAATGTTGTGTGTGTGTCCACGCGTGTGTGTGTGTGTGCGCAGGCGCGCGTGTTTGTGCATGAGTGGGTATATGTGCGTGTGTGTGTGCATGTGTGTGTGTGTGTGTGTGTGAGCGCGTGCGTGTGTGTGCCCGCGTGTGTGTGTGTGTGTGTGTGTGTGTGTGTGTGTGCGCGCGTGCGTGTGTGTGCATGTGTGTGTGTGTGTGTGTGTGTGTGTGTGTGTGTGCGCGCGTGCGTGTGTGTGCGCATGTGTGTGTTCTCTCCTCAGTGCGAGACGCTGCAGCCAGGTTGGGGAGGGTACGCGTGCAGAGATCTGTGAGCTGCTCAAGGACTCCCAGTTCCTCGCCCCTGATGTCACCAGTGCACAGGTCTGTACACACACACACACACTAGGGGTGGCACGGTTCACAAAACCCACGGTTCGGTTCGTATCACGGTTTTAGGGTCACGGTTTTCGGTTCTGTACTGTTCTTGTTATTTTTTCTTTTAATCTTTATCACTTCAGAAATACCATACTTCAGCGTTTGGGGCAGCCTACTGGCCTACTGGTTAGCGCTTCGGACTTGTAACCAGAGGGTTGCTGGTTCGAACCCTGACCAGTAGGCACGGCTGAAGTGCCCTTGAGCAAGGCACCTAACCCCTCACTGCTCCCCGAGCGCCGCTGTTGTTGCAGGCAGCTCACTGCGGCGGGATTAGTGTGTGCTTCACCTCACTGTGTGTTCACTGTGTGCTGAGTGTGTTTCACTAATTCACGGATTGGGATAAATGCAGAGACCAAATTTCCCTCACGGGATCAAAAGAGTATATATACTTACTTACTACTTACTTATACTGATGTATACCTAAAGGAACCGTATGTAAGAAATGTAATTCAATTAATCATAAAATGGCCCTGATTTGTCACTAGACATTAGGAAATCATGCTAATTTCAAATACTTATATCATTGACAACAGTAGTCCGGCCAGGATATCGTCATTTTAAAAAGTGAAGTTGCAGCCCTCAACTGATGTTGATGTTTACATATTTGTGTTTTAGCCTGATCCGCCACCCTCCACCTATCTAGTAATCACAAAGTCAGTAGTGTTTCGGCATCTGGGTTGCCAGCTCTGCTCTAGTTACCACATCTGCGGTGTACACTGCTCTACAGTATTTTGAAAGTGATTGTAGTACCAGTTTTGGCCAAAATCCTACATACGGTTCCTTTAATTATCCACCATTTAGGCTACAGCATTAGTATTGTAGCATCCGACCAAAAGCCAGAGTTCAGTTAACAAGTTTATTTAACACCAAGCACAAATGCATAGAACACAGTGGGCCGTGTCAGGCCTAGAACTGAAAAGAGACAGAACTTCCTTAGCCCAATCCCTATATCCCTCTTGGGTCCGCCCCTTCTCACCAGGCTGCCAATCATCAGCATGCCCAGGGTTATACACATAGCACGGTCGCTACATTACCCCCCCGCATCAAAGTTCCTCGACCCTGAGGGAACAACAAATACACACAACACAACACAACAACTTTAAACAAAGTCCCTCAGATGGGCCGGCGGTTTTCTTCGCCTCTGGGGCCGAGCAGGCACCGCCATAACACGTGTGGGAGAGAGTGGCACTGGGGAGAGGGGTGAGGTGGGAATGTCTGAATGTGTGTCTGGGAGGGGGCTGTTAGGGGGGGTCTGTGAGGGCCTGTGTGGGAGCTGGGGGTTAGCATCTCCGTGGTAGGGGGCCAACCTGTCTCTATGTATGGCCACTCGTCTGCCACGTGGGGGTAGCTGTACTCTGTATACCACCTCCCCTAGACGCTCCAACACTCTACAGGGGCCTACCCAGTCACTGTCCAGCTTGGGGCAACGACCTTTTTTTCTCTGCGGGCTGTGGACCCAAACCAGCTCCCCTGGTTCCAGGTGGCGGCCCTTGTAGTGTAGATCGTAGTTTCTGCGCTGCCTCGCCCCTGCGCTTTGCAGCTGTACGCGTGCAAAGTCGTGGGCTGTCTCTATGCGGTCCTGCAGTCTCCTGGCATACTCTCGTCCTGGGGGCACAGCTGGGGTGTCAGGAGGGAGGCCAAAGGCCATTGCTGGTGGGGTGCGGAGCTCTCTACCCAGCATGAGCAGGGCTGGTGTGCAGGCTGTAGATTCTTGGACGGCGGACCGACAGGCCATCAGCACGAGCGGGAGGCGCTTGTCCCAGTCGCGTTGATGTTTAGCAGTGATGATGGCCAGTTGCTGGATCAGTGTCCTGTTGAAGCGTTCTACTAAGCCATCGCTCTGCGGGTGTAGGGGGGTGGTGCGAGTTTTGTTTACACCCAGTCTATGACACAGGTCGGCGAATACTCGTGACTCAAAGTTCCGCCCCTGGTCACTGTGTATGGTTTGGGGCGTCCCAAAACGGCAGACCATACCCTCCAGTAGAGCTTCAGCCACAGTCTCTGCCTCCTGGTTAGGGAGGGCATAAGCCTCGGGCCACTTAGTGAAGTAGTCCATTACTGACAGCACGTACCTGTTCCCGCTGTCAGTGACCGGGAGTGGACCGACTATGTCCACCCCGACTCTTTCCATGGGTGCGCCGACTGGAAACTGTTGGAGCTGTGCATGGGACTGTTCAGAGGGGCCCTTCTTTGCCGTGCAGCTGTCACACCTCCTGCAGAAGTCCTCTACGTCCCTCCTGGACTGCCCCCAGTAGAAGCTCTGACGTAGGCGACGGAGAGTTTTGGTGACCCCGAAGTGACCAGCCCCCATGGCCCCATGCACTGCCTTCAGCACGGTCAGTCTATCTGCTCTGGGGACCACCAACTGCCACCTCAGCTCTCCCGTCGCTGGATCGATCCTTCCAGGCCTGCTGTAGCACCCCATCAGTGAGCCGCAGGCCCTGGAACTTTGCCCACAGCCCTTTCGTCGCTGTGGAGAGCGGTGCCACCTCCTTCCATGGTGGCCGTGTCTGCATCTCCACCCACTGGAGCACTGGCTGTATGTCCATATCGGCCTCCTGCTGTTGTCTCCACTGCATCGCTGACATTTCTGTGAGCTCACAGCACACCGCCACCGTGGCCCGGCTGACGATGGCTGCCTCCTGGCCCTGTAGCTCCCTGTCTCGTGTCTCCTTTCTGTCGCAGTGGCGGCACCCCTCCTCAGCGCAGGGTCGGCGGGACAGGGCGTCGGCGTTGGAATGGCGAGCTCCCGCTCTATGCACCACTTTAAAGTCATAAGACTGTAGCTCCTCCATCCAGCGTGCTACCTGGCCCTCTGGCTCTTTAAAGGACATGAGCCACTGGAGGGCAGAGTGGTCCGTCCTGACGGTGAACGGTAGCCCACAGAGGTAATATTTGAAGTGGCGGATGGATGATAAAACAGCTAGGAGTTCTCTGCGTGTGACACAGTAACGACGTTCGTGCTTGTTAAAAGTCTTACTGTAATACGCCACCACTCTCTCTCCCTCTGGGCTTAGCTGTGCCAGCACCCCGCCCACTCCCTGGCCACTCGCGTCACAGTCCAGGATGAACGGGAGGGAGGGGTCAGCCGGAGCCAACACGGGAGCCTCCCCCAGCGCCTTCTGTAGCGAGGTGAATGCTGTTTGACACTCGCCGGTCCACACGAAGTCTTGGTCTTTGTGCAGTAGCCTGAACAGTGGTGCAGCCACACAAGAGAACCCCCTCACGAACCTCCTGTAATAAGAGGCTAAGCCCAGGAAGCTTTTCAGCTGTTGCTGGTCCGTTGGTGTGGGCCAGTCTCTGACCGCTCGTACCTTTTCATCCATTGTGCCAATGCCCTCTCTGCCCAGCCTGTGCCCAAGGAATGACACCTCTCTCTGCATGAAGTGGCACTTTTCCGGGTGGAGTTTGAGACCCGCTGCTGCTATACGCTCTAAAACATGCCGCAGAGACTGGAGAGCTGCCTGGAAAGTGGGGCCGTGGGCGAGAATGTCGTCCAGGTACACCACACACTCACGCCGAGGGACTCCTGACAGCACTTTGTCCATCAGTCTTTCGAACGAGGCCGGTGAATTGCAAAGGCCAAATGGGAGAACTTTGAACTGCCAGAGGCCACGGCTTGTGCAGAAAGCAGTCTTTGGTTTGGCAGAGGGGGAGAGGGGCACCTGCCAGTATCCAGATCGATCTCAGGTCCAGTGACGTGAACCAGGCTGAACCCGCTACCTGGTCCAGAGCCTCGTCCACCCGTGGCAGGGGGTAGGAGTCCTTCCTTGTCACCCCATTGAGCCGTCTGTAGTCCACACAGAACCTCCACTGACCGTTCTTCTTTGGGACCATGACGACAGGGGCGGCCCACGGGCTGTCAGACGGCTCCACAATGCCCGCCTGCTGCATCTCCCATAACACCTTGTCTGCTGCTTCCTGGCGTGCCAATGGGAGGCGACGTGGGCGTAACTTGATAGGCGGGCTGTCGCCCGTAACTATGTCATGCTGTATTAGGTGTGTACGCCCCACGTCACCTTCTTTGAATGCAAAAATGTCCTTGAAATGCAACAATAGTTGCCACAATTCTTCACCCTGTTGGGGGTCTAGATGAGAACAGTTCCGACACCATACACCCCGTACTGCCGACACGACACTTCCCTCCTCCGTTTGGGGGAGCTGGGCTGCCAATGGTTCAGGGGCCCGGCTCTTAGGGGTCTGTATAGTGTGTGCAGGCTGTGGCGCAGGTGAGGCGGCTAGGTGAGGTGAGGGGGGCAGTGGGGGAGGCGGCTGGTGTGTTCTGAGCTGCGGGGGCTGTAACATGCCTCTGCTCGGCTGTGAGTGGGGGGGTGGGGGGCTACAGGGGTCTCGAGGAGTGGGCCTCCCGGTCCGTACCACGGGGTCATTGTTGGCTTCAGCGGAGTTTGCTGACATAGTGGTTACCTGGGGTGTTGTAGGGTTGAAGAACAGGGGGGGTGGAGCCATGTTGACAGGCTGTTCCCCCGGAAAGCACAGGGTGGCCTCTGCAAGATCGATCCAGCCGACAGCCCGTGTTCTTCAAAAAGTCCAACCCGAGAATGCAGGGGTCCTGGACTGACGCCACCCACACCGGGTGGCGCACTGTTTTACCGCCCACCACAAATGTCAGTGTCCCTTTGCCTTTCATGGGTGACAATTCCCCCGTCACCGTCCGCAGGTGGACTGCTGTTGGCTCCAACACAGTTCGCCTGGGGAGCACATCGGGCCGCACTAAT
Source organism: Alosa pseudoharengus (assembly GCF_046254945.1). Taxonomy (NCBI): domain Eukaryota; kingdom Metazoa; phylum Chordata; class Actinopteri; order Clupeiformes; family Clupeidae; genus Alosa; species Alosa pseudoharengus. Next base: position 390,757 of record NW_027468704.1, on the reverse strand, counting down.
GTCACTGTAGAGCCGGTGTCAACCAGCGCCACACACGTTACTCCCTCCACAGTGATTGGAATGTGGCATAAGTCCCCAATTGAAGTCCGGCCCACTACCGCCACCGCCATCGGGCCAGCCGTGCCTGAGGGTGTATGTGAGGGCCTGTGATTCGTGGTCCGCGTTGCCCCCTCTATGCGGACCCAGGGTCGTTTCCCTGGTGTCTGGGTGCTTTTGGGCATGCGCGTACCAGGTGACCGGGTTTCCCACAGCCCCAGCACAGTCTAGTAGTGCGGTCCGGGCGCCGTTGAGTGCCCAGGGAGGCTGCCCGCACTAGCTCCGTCAGCTCCGCTGCCCATGTTGGTGTTTGCGGAACCTCTGCTGTTGCTCTGACCTGGGGGCTGTTGTGTTCCTGTGTGGGCCTTGTGATATATGCACGGGCCGTCTCTCTCTCTGACGCCCTCTCCAACGCCTCATGCAGGGACCGTGGGTGTGTCAGCTGCACCTCCACACGCAGTTCAGGTGGTGAGAGGGCTTGCATGAACCGGTCGCGGGCTAACTCGCTCTGTACCGCCGGGGGCATGCTGCTATATGCTCTGCGGGTAAGGCTCTCAATGTCGTTGGCTAGTTGTCGTAGCGGCTCGCCATGTCTTCTGTATCTGTTATTTAGTTCATTGCGGAGGAGCTCTGCTCCTGTAAAATCCCCGAACCGTCGTTGGAGGGCCCCTACCAGTGCGTCGTAGTTCCCTCTGTCATCCACGTCTAAGAGCAGCAAGCATGCTAAAGCCTCATCCGTAAGGCACATCGCCAATTGTAACGCTTTAGTCTCTTGCGACCAGTTCTGTGACTTAGCAAGCAGTCCGAACTGCGCATGAAAAGCTTCCCAGCTCACCTTCCCGTTGTACTTTGGAGTCTTCACGGAGCTAGCCGCTGCTGCCGCTGTTATTGTGGACTGGGCGCCGCCATTGTTGTTTACTTCTGAGCTTCCCGCGCCGGAGGTGACGTTAGTGTCTACGTCCCCCTCCAGCTTTGGCTTGCGGATAGCGCAGCGTGCGGGCCCTCGTCCGATAAAGCCAGCCTCGGAGGTCATCTCTTCCATCGTGCCCCGAGGATGGCCTCTTCTGTCCTCCAGCCGTCGCAGCTCCCTTGTTAGGTCGCCAAACGTCCATTCCCCGGCTCCGTCTCCGTCATTCATCTCACCAACCATTCCACAAGATGCGAACATTTTCTCCCCACACACTCTGTGGCGGCACCGTCTTGCTAACGCTAATCTCTAACTAAACTGGTCACTTAACTAACAGTGCAGGGTGCACCCTCGGTCTTCCCTAATCACTCCTTCGATAATTTTTACTTCTGACACCAGTGTAGCATCCGACCAAAAGCCAGAGTTCAGTTAACAAGTTTATTTAACACCAAGCACAAATGCATAGAACACAGTGGGCCGTGTCAGGCCTAGAACTGAAAAGAGACAGAACTTCCTTAGCCCAATCCCTATATCCCTCTTGGGTCCGCCCCTTCTCACCAGGCTGCCAATCATCAGCATGCCCAGGGTTATACACATAGCACGGTCGCTACAGTATTATATCATGTAATCATGCACAAACTGAAGGAATTTGACTTGACTTTAAGTATCATTGAGACCATCTCTGAGGAAAGGTGAGATTTTGATACAGCAAGAGTGAAGACATTGATGATTTCAACATGCTTTTCATTTATTTGGCAAAAAGTAGAATGTGTTATTGCCATCTGCAGGATTTTTGTGCCTTTTTAGCAAACTAAAATTGACTGAAATATTATGGAATATTTTATTTCTTCACATAGCGTAGCCGAGCTATGCAAGATAGCTTCTAGGCTACCACATAACATTGACAAGCCCTGTGAATGTGCACTTTCTCTCCTGTCACTCCTCTAGTTTCTGTCAACAGGGCTATTTGCTCACAGAAACTAAACGTTAGATCGTGAGGAATACCCAAAACATATTTTAATGATATTTTATTTTCGAGGGCTTTTGAGATGTGAGGTTATTACCTTACAGTAAAATAAATGATTATTAGCCGACTACACGTCTCCCCTGCACGCAGGAACCTGCTCCCCTTAACTATTGCAAATATGGACTTGGTTGCGATTTCCAAAGAGTTTTTGTGAGGGCTACTTTGTTAATGTTACTTCGGGAAACTGCGAGTAAGGGGCTGCGACCGCACAGCCAAAGCTGAAGTGCCGTGAGGGCGCCGCAAATGAACTTCAGAAACAATATTTAAGCTCACGATATTCAGACCTGCCCACCCTCCCGAAGCTCCTGATTAGCCACACCAGGCCTGTGTAGCATAATACATGTTGCACAATGCTTACTAACAATCGCAGTTCTATCTACCGTTTTCTTTCCGCTGTCACCACAGGTAAAATCAAATCCAAAATGTTCCCACACAGACTTATGCGATGCTGGTGCATCCTCCAACTCCGTGCTGCCTTTCGCTATCTCTCCCACTTGCCATTTCTACACGTGACCCGCAGCACTCCACACCTTTCATGCGAAAGGGAAAAAAACTGTCTGAGGTCACATATGGGCATGAGGCTACATTATGCCATGAACCGTCAAAACCGTACGATTAGATGCACGCATGCCCCGAACCGAGACAAGCGAACCGAACGGCTACGCAGTGCTAACTGACGATTGCTTTCAGTTATTCTCATCTAAATGATTCTGGATCACAACCTGCTGACTGTGTAGTTTTGCATGTAAGCTAAAGTCTTGGATAGAAAAGAAGAGAGGGAAAGCAGAGAGTAAAGGGGAAATCGGATGCAGTTTATAGTCTGTCCACTAGAGGGCCCCTGTGGATTGGATTGATCACTTGGGCCAGTGCAGTAGTGGTAGCCTGTCCCACCACACTATCCAGTCAGCATTTGTCTGATTGCACTGAGAGACATCTTCCCTCCATGTTTGTTAAATCTGGTTGATGAGTGTCATGTATGTTTGGTGGCGGACATGTAAGATTAAAGGCACACTATGCAGGATTTTTAGCTTAATGTGCACATTTTTTAGCTTAATTTACCTTCATTTAACAGCTTCAGAGTCATTAGAATGGTTATATGACTTTTTTCGGGTTGAATGGTGGCCGTCTCGCTTCCCCCTAGAGCCTGTGAGCGGAAAAACCCCCCTTGCAACTGTGGGCCGGCGGGCCGACGGCCTCAGTGTCAGGAAGTATAACGAGTGTAACAAATTGCTTTACTGCATTCAAATACATATACACGCCAGCCACCGGCTAGAAAAAGGTAGCGATGGAGTTTCTCAGACATTCGTCATGACAGAGCCAGCGAAAAAGAAGCAAAAACTGAGAAAACAGTAAGGAAATTGCCAATACTGCATAGTTTACCTTTAAACACATGTGCAGTCTTCAGTGTTTGGGAGGGAGTGTGGAAGACTTGTCATGTGACACCAGTGTGTTCACCCTCTTGAATCTAAATCCCTTTCTCTCCACCCCTCCATTCTGTTCATTCTTCATCTCTCTCCACCCCTCCATTCTGTTCATCCTTCTCTCTCTCCACCCCTCCATTCTGTTCATCCCTATCTCTCTCCACCCCTCCATTCTTCATCTTTCCCCAGCCCTCTCTTCTCTTCATCCCTCTCTTCTCTTCTTCTCTCCTCCATCCTCATCCCTCTCTCCTGGTCCTCTCAGGATGATCGATGACAAGTACAGTCGTAGGGAGGAGTACCGCGGCTTCACGCAGGAGTTCAAGGAGAAGGACAGCTACAAGCCTGACGTCAAGATCGAGTACGTGGACGAGTCCGGCCGCAGGCTCACTCCCAAAGAGGTGAGTCAGCATTCTTATCTCACTCCCAAAGAGGTGAGTCAGCATTTTTTATCTCACTCCCAAAGAGGTGAGTCAGCATTCTTATCTCACTCCCAAAGAGGTGAGTCAGCATTCTTATCTCACTCCCAAAGAGGTGAGTCAGCATTCTTATCTCACTCCCAAAGAGGTGAGTCAGCATTTTTATTTCACTCCCAAAGAGGTGAGTCAGCATTTTTATCTCACTCCCAAAGAGGTGAGTCAGCTTTCTTATCTCACTCCCAAAGAGGTGAGTCAGCTTTCTTATCTCACTCCCAAAGAGGTGAGTCAGCAATTTTGTTATTTATTTATTTATTTTCTGACAAATCTGGTGTCAAGGTGTAGCCGTGGCATATCTAATGCCATGTCTGTGTTTGTTTGTTTGTTTGTTTGTTTTTTGGTCACAATTTTTAGTTGAATTTCTCAATGTTGTCTGGAGCTGAAGTTGATGGAACAGTCCTTGTAGTGATTTAAGAAAGCTGTCATGGTACCATAGCTATAAAAGTTGTGTGTGTGTGCGTATAGGAGAGGGAGAATTGCTTGCAGATGTGTATTTGTAAACCCGCATATCCCTTCTCGTTGTGTCAGGCTTTCCGGCAGCTGTCGCACCGTTTCCATGGCAAAGGCTCTGGGAAGATGAAGACAGAGAAGAGGATGAAGAAGCTGGAGGAGGAAGCTGTAAGTGTGTGTGTGTGTGCGCGTGTGTCTGCGTGCGTGCGTGCGTCTGTGTGTCAGTATGGGCAGGTGCTCTCTTACTTGCTCATTAGGTGTTTAGACTCTACTAGCCTGTGTGTGGATTGTGCATCCTCATGACAACATAGAGAACGACACACATGCAAGTGTTGAGGTGCAACGGCTTGTGTGTGGTACTCTTTATGGTGTGTGTGTGTGTGTGTGTGTGTGCGTGCGTGCGTGCGTGCGTGCGTGCGTGCGTGTGTGTGTATTACACTGATGCTCTCCCTCTCTCTGCTGCAGCTGCTGAAGAAGATGAGCAGCAGTGATACTCCTCTGGGTACAGTGGCTCTGCTGCAGGAGAAGCAGAAGTCTCAGAAGACGCCCTACATCGTCCTGAGTGGCAGCGGCAAGAGCATGAACGCGTGAGTCTCTCTCTCACACACACACACCCCACACCACACACACACACCACACACACACACCCCACACCACACACACACACACACCCCACACCACACACACACACACACACACACACACACACACCCCACACCACACACACACACACACCCCACACCACACACACACACACACCCCACACCACACACACACACACACACACACACACACACACACACACACACACACAATAGGACACAATATAACAAATAGGGCCCTTTATAAATGTGGTAAACAGTCGCTGACAACAAATTTGTGTCACCTTCACTTTTAGTCTGACCTTTGCTCTGTTTTTTTCTCTCCACAGAAACACCATCACCAAGTAACGGAAGCAGACTTTACATGTTCCCAATTTAACACACACACACAGAGACTGAGAGAGAGACAAAACATACACACACCTAGATCTGTTGCATAATTTATGTGAACCTTACTCTAGATTTTATGTACAGAATGTAAAGACATTCAAATGCCCAAACATACAGTAACACATTTTAAATTGTTAGTTTGTTGTATAGAGCATTTGATTCACATCATTCAAATCATTGGGATTACTGAAAGTAGACATTTGCTCATGTGCTATGATTGATTTATTGATATATCTTTTCAACGCTGTATCTGTATTTGTGAAGGCTTTTCAGTTCAGTAATTACGACCTTTACCAAATAAAGTGCACACCATGCCTTTCCAAATGCTCATTTATTTTGTGCTAATAATGTAACCTACATGAATGAAGTCTGTTGAAGGTAAGGTGGTTTCGACAGATTTTTCTTGCATCTTGAGATGATGAGGTAAAAATGTTCCGCACGCCACCGTTTTATGAAAGTGGGTTATTCACCGTCTCCCCTAGAGTTAGATAAGTGATATCTCTGCACCCATGTAGCAGTGCTTCACCTGTAGTTTACCTGAGCTTCACCTGTAGTTTACCTGTGCTTCGCCCCAATATAGTCCCAAGTCAATATCTGGCTAGGAAATCAGTGGTAGACGTTGGCTTCACGGATGGTGGATTTCACGGTCCATACAACTGCCGAAGATAGAAGAGCCGCTGTCTTGCTGCCTTTGTGACCATACCTACAGTATATGGTGTGACCAGCTCAGATGTTCCAAGGAATCTTAAGCAGCTGACTGTCTGCGGCTTCCTTGCCAGCCTTTCCCAGTCAGAGTACTTTGCAAAGTTGTAAAATATAATCGTATATTCCGTTTCTTGAATGCTGGTGACATACATTTTTTTTTTTAAATAACCACATGTTTAAATGCATTCATAATAACATGCAGCTCGGGATGAAACTAGCAATTTTTCACCAGAAAATGCGAGGACCCGTCTACACTAATCAGTGATCTCAGGCTACTAGCACAACCAGACCCTTACAAAAAAAATAACTGCCTTACTTCAAGTGTCAAACTGCAGATTAATGAATATCAAAACCACAGTTCTTATGCAGGAAATGCAGTATTTTGGACACGAAAAAAAAATGAACCGTACTGTACTTTACTGCAGAAAATGCAGTATTGTTGACATTAAAATACTAGGCTACTGCACTGCAGCCTACTGTAGTATAACTACACTGTACTTTGAAAAAACTGCAGTTGTATTTTGTAAGGGGATATGTACAGCAAGCATCAAAAGCAAGCAGCCCAGACATCCTAAATGGGGTTGGATGATTGTATTGTACAAAAAATGTTATGATTGTATTGGGAGGTTTCAGATGCAACTGTAAAAAACAATGGTTATATTTTGGCCCTCAGAGTTCAGGTGGGAGTTTGCTTAGGGCCCCATGGAGGTCTGACCCAGCACTGAGGCCACCATTGGACTGCTTGCATCTGCTTACCCTACTCCAATGCTCTCCCATTTTGGCAACATATTGACATAAACAAGAAGATCAAATTATAAACACCAATTAACAACTAATGTTAATGTCACATTCACTCTGGAAGTAATATTTGTTGTTTGCATTTCACATGAACATAGTCACCAACAGAGCCGGACAGTAACGGAGTACATTTACTTGAGTACAGTTTTGAGGGATCTGTACTTTACTCGAGTATCATTTTTGGCGAGTACTCATGACTTTACTCAAGTACATTTGAGAGGCAAATATTGTACTCTTTACTCCACTACATTTCTATCCATAGCCGTGAGTACCCGTTACTTCTTCTAAAAGAAAGCAAAAATCTCGGAAACCCTCAATTTGTTGTTACCCTCTCAAACGTGATTGGATTGTGCAATTGGATTGTGCAGGCGCCACTGATTGGGACAGCCTATCAGCAATCACCTTCAGCTTTCCGCCAAAGTCAACTCCATGGTTAGATTTAGATAAGAGACGAAACCATGGACGAAACAATGGATGAAGATGCAGCAGGTCCATCCCGGGAATGTGCCAACCTGTGGCCCCACCTTGCCAGACTATTTCAATTTTCTGAACAAGTTAATGATAGTTTTCACTTCAAATGTTTGAAATATGTATTTTAAATACATGTATTAGAAATACTGCCCATCCCTGGCAAAATGGTAAAAAGATATAAATGACGATTTTACTTTCAATTCCTTTTACATTATCCAAGGTATTAACATTAACATTTTTCATAACTCCATGTAGGATGTTTCTGTACATAAATGTAAGCACTGTGGCAGTAGTAATGCAATATTTAGAAAATGTACTCTTGTACTCTTGATACTCAAGTACTTTTAAAAACAAGTACTTCAGTACTTTTACTTAAGTAGACATCTGACTGTTGTACTTTTACTTGTACTTGAGTAAAATTTAGCAAAGGGTATCTGTACTTTTACTCAAGTAATGAAGCTGTGTACTCTGTCCGCCTCTGGTCACCAAACAACTACTTTACAAGGACAAGACCACAGCTGTTGCTCTCTCTCTTTCTCTCTCTCTCTCTCTCTCACAACACACACACACACTCACTCACATAGACATACACACACACACACACACACACCATTATATCTGTTGCCTTATTTGAGAATACTTAATTCCTACTAACCTCTACAGAATATATCATTGTGTGTAAACATTTAGTTACAACCCAGAAATCAATGGTATTAGGGGCAACCCTGGCTCAGGAGGTAGACAAACCGCGTTCCACACTTGGGACACCTATCTCTTTTTTTGTGATCAAATGTTTATTAAGAATTGGATGGACAAATCACACACTCAGAAACACAATATCATAATGTAATATCAAACTGAATATAAGTAAGCAACCTCCCCCACCCCCCACCCACACAAACTAAACAAAGCCCAACACCCACCCATACCCTAAAAACAACATACACTCAAAAACAAGGCATTGACAGGAAGGAAAAAGAAAAATGACCACCCCATGCACGCCCCCCCGCCCAGTCATGCCAAGGGGACGTAGACAAACAACAACAAAACACACCGAGACATGGACACAGACACACAAACAACAGACAAGGGACACAGACACACAAACAACAGACAAGGGACACAGACACACAAACAACAACAACAAAACACACCGAGACATGGACACAGACACACAAACAACAGACAAGGGACACAGACACACAAACAACAGACAAGGGACACAGACACACAAACAACAACAACAAAACACACCGAGACATGGACACAGACACACAAACAACAGACAACAAAACACACTGAGACATGGACACAGACACACAAACAACAGACAAGGGACACAGACACACAAACAACAGCAACAAAACACACCGAGACATGGACACAGACACACAAACAACAGACAACAAAACACACTGAGACATGGACACAGACACACAAACAACAGACAAGGGACACAGACACACAAACAACAACAACAAAACACACCAAGACATGGACACAGACACACAAACAACAGACAAGGGACACAGACACAAACAACAGACAAGGGACACAGACACACAAACAACAACAACAAAACACACCGAGACATGGACACAGACACACAAACAACAGACAACAAAACACACTGAGACATGGACACAGACACACAAACAACAGACAAGGGACACAGACACACAAACAACAGCAACAAAACACACCGAGACATGGACACAGACACACAAACAACAGACAACAAAACACACTGAGACATGGACACAGACACACAAACAACAGACAAGGGACACAGACACACAAACAACAGCAACAAAACACACCGAGACATGGACACAGACACACAAACAACAGACAACAAAACACACCGAGACATGGACACAGACACACAAACAACAGACAAGGGACACAGACACACAAACAACAGACAAGGGACACAGACACACAAACAACAACAACAAAACACACCGAGACATGGACACAGACACACAAACAACAGACAAGGGACACAGACACACAAACAACAACAACAAAACACACCGAGACAAGGACACAGACACACAAACAACAGACAACAAAACACACTGAGACATGGACACAGACACACAAACAACAGACAAGGGACACAGACACACAAACAACAGCAACAAAACACACCGAGACATGGACACAGACACACAAACAACAGACAACAAAACACACTGAGACATGGACACAGACACACAAACAACAGACAAGGGACACAGACACACAAACAACAACAACAAAACACACCGAGACATGGACACAGACACACAAACAACAGACAAGGGACACAGACACACAAACAACAGACAAGGGACACAGACACACAAACAACAACAACAAAACACACCGAGACATGGACACAGACACACAAACAACAGACAAGGGACACAGACACACAAACAACAACAACAAAACACACCGAGACAAGGACACAGACACACAAACAACAACAACAAAACACACCGAGACATGGACACAGACACACAAACAACAGACAAGGGACACAGACACACAAACAACAACAACAAAACACACCGAGACATGGACACAGACACAAACAACAGACAAGGGACACAGACACACAAACAACAACAACAAAACACACCGAGACATGGACACAGACACACAAACAACAGACAAGGGACACAGACACACAAACAACAACAACAAAACACACCGAGACAAGGACACAGACACACAAACAACAGCAACAAAACACACCGAGACAAGGACACAGATACACAAACAACAGACAAGGGACACAGACACACAAACAACAGACAAGGGACACAGACACACAAACAACAACAACAAAACACACCGAGACATGGACACAGACACACAAACAACAGACAAGGGACACAGACACACAAACAACAACAACAAAACACACCGAGACATGGACACAGACACACAAACAACAGACAAGGGACACAGACACACAAACAACAACAACAAAACACACCGAGACATGGACACAGACACACAAACAACAGACAAGGGACACAGACACACAAACAACAGCAACAAAACACCGAGACAAGGACACAGACACACAAACAACAGGGGGGAAAAGTTCATAGAAACTGGGATAAAATTATGAATGGCACCTATCTCTGTCCAAGTGTCTGTGAGCAAGACGCTGAACCCCAAACTGCTCCTATCTGGCAGGTTGGCACCTTGCATGGCCATCTGTGTGAGGGATGACATTGTATGTGTGTAGAGTAGAAAAGTGCTCCATTTAATATTTTAGATTTTCTTTTCAAGTTCTGTATCTGTATATTCACGGTTGTCTTCTCTGTAAAGAAAAGATTTCATTGAAACCAACAAATCTGGCCATGGTTTGAGCCATGTTATGACAAAACGTTTGGGAGGAGCCTTTCGCCTACCCTTGTGCCATCTTATGAAGTGAGAATTTAATATTTGTCATCTTTCCATGGCACTTGACAATCACCTGATTGAGTCACATCTACTTCTTTCCGTGTTGATCTAGGTAAGCCAGATTTTTTGGCAACTTTGTGAATATTTGGATTATATGGTTTCCAAGAATACTTTTCTTACTATTAGTTGAAAAACAGTTAATCATAGCTCAAACTATTGCAGTAAAGCTTTTTCAAAGCCTGTAGAGGATAATGCACCAAATGAAAGGTTGGAGTTGCATTTCACAAGGGCAGCAGCAGTTGTATTGATATATAATAGCTGAATAAAGGATACTTATAAAGAAAATTACCTGGCCAAGAAAAGTGTGATGCTGCGCTATTCTCGTCTGAATGGTTGAATTTATTATTTCAATCCTCCCAATCCATTGTGTTTTCGTCTGACTAATATGTTATGGTATGTTTATGTAGCATGGTTTGTTTATATTGGTTCAACATGTAGCCAGTATAAGACCAGCATAACGCCTAGTGACATAAAATAACGTAGCCGCAGGATGCTGAAAAAAGTTTGACTAATTTTACATTGTAGTACAAAACAAATGTATCAAAGTGAAATGCTTTATATTTTAGTTTCTTAAAAATCAGTCAACTGTTTACTGGCCTATTACACTGGTAATGGTTTTCCAACAATCCTGTAGTTTTGCTATACAATGAATGTACAACTAGTTAAGAAAAAGACCCATTAATGAGTTGGTGTTTCTAAACATTTGACTTAAAGCCAAATTCTTTTCTGATTTACAAGTATACCTAGATACATTCTAATACCCTTGACAATTTAGAGGAATATAGAATGCTGAAAGATGAACTCTCTACGAAATACAATTTCAAAGGATGTATTGTCCCTTCATGCATCATAGAATGATACACATTTCACAGTTCGTCCTTCACACTCTACTGATAACACATGGGAAGTTATTGATAGGAGAATGTGTTTGTGTGGAGTCAGGATGCATGTGACCAGAAAACTGAAATAATGTTGCTTCTGAGAGCAAATCTTCACTTTACTACCATGCGGGTCAAGGCCGTAGCCATGGAGTCAAGGGGTTTTGTATATTTTGTACAATAATAGCTAATGGGTTAAAAGCTCATTCTATCCAATGGGATTGAGAAACCATGTGAACATAAAACTATGCATTGTTCTGGATATTGTGACCAAAGTTGAGCCAATTCTAATAATTTGTATGTATAATTCTAATTTCATAATTTTATTTAAAAACCTGGGTGTACACCATTTGCATGTTTTCACTGCCCTCTCTTTTATCCTTGTGGGCAATTTTAGCATATTTAAATATTGGGGAGGATGTGGGAGGCATGTCCTCCTCAAAGTATATTATGATTATGTCACTTGGGTTGGGTGTATTACCAGATCCCCAGGGGTCCGTTGCACAAAAGCAGAATTAAGTCATCCGGGATAAGTTACTGAGCTGCGCTCAATGAATCCAAAACAAGAGCGTACAGGCTTAATTGGTTGCACAAAGACCAAGCCAGGATGAGCAGACACGGATTCATCAAGCCAGGTGAAACCTATCCTGGATAAGTGCGCGCTCACGGCTCCCTCAAATAGACCCCGCCACCGATCACAGATTCACCATGGCAACAAGAGCGGCTTCATTGCTTCTTCTACGGTGTGAAGTAGGTAGCGATAGCCTTTTCACAACAGCAACAAACAGCAACACCTCTGCTTAGGAGAATATTGCAACTAGTTCCGCGACCACCACGTGCGAAATGGTTAGGCACTCCCGTGACGTCACATTGTCGCATGACAGGTCGGGAATGGCGAGTATGTAAAAGTTAATTAATGATCACAAACATTTAAATAATGACCGTGGGTCTAGGTATATGTGATGACAATGTGTAGTGGGCAGTGGAATAACTATTGGTTTCCGTTTGTGGTGACTGCTGACTGAGATAAGGGATGAGATTAAATAGATCCTGGAACTTAGCCTGGTCTGGAGCAGGCTAGCTCCACAGAATAAATGGCCATGGTAACTTATACCATAACATATCCTGCTGCCCCCTATTCCGCTTTTGTGCAACTGGATTACGGATAAATTGAGCCAGGATAACCAAGATATCCCGGCTTAATCCCTTATCCTAGTTTTGTGCAATAGGCCCCTGGTTTCTGACATGCGCGAAACCATGAATCATCACATCATGTGTGTAAGCTCATAATCTCTCAGCTTGTCTCTTCACAAGCCAACATAATGAGAGTGCACATGCTACATTTCTATGAATGTGTGCACTTCTAGCAGAATATTCTATGTGAGTGTATGTGTGTGTGTGGTGTGTCCTTGACACTTCTCAGCCTGCACCCTCCTTAAGATTACAGCCCTACTGAAAAAAACAGCCTGACCAGCTAAAGGTGGTTTGCTGGTTGACCAGCTTGTTTGACCACCCTATGATGGTTGACCAGCTAGACCAGCAAATCTCTTGCGAAAACATACCTTCAGCTGGTTTACCCACCTAACGATGGTAATTCAGCTGGTTTTGCTTGTCGTACCACCTCAAGCTGGTCATTTTAGCTGGTGTTACTGGTCTACACTGCTGGTTTAACTGGCCGTGCCAGCTTATGTTGGTCAAACCAGCATGACCATCTTACACCAACAATGTCAAGCTTGGCAGGCTGGTCACCAGCATGACCATCTTGCACCAGCTTTATCCCACACGACAGGCTGGTCAAACCAGCATGACCAGCTTCCTCAGATGGTCACGCCAGCATATCCAGCTGGTGGTCCAACCAGCTACACCAGCAAAGACCAGCAAGAGCTGGAAGAAAACCAGCAAAGACCAGCTTAAACCAGCTACCAACATAAGCTGGTTTCTAGCTGTTTTTTTCAGCAGGGAGAGTTTCTTTTTTTTCCAAAGGAATGCTCAGTGGTATCCTGCAAATCTTCACGTTAGTTCAATATCCATGTGCATTCCCTTTCAGATCATCTCATACCCTACCGTGATTGTTTCCCTTGTTGAGAGTCGCTTTGGTTAAAAGGCGTTAGCCAAATGTAATGTAATGTAATCTCATCACTGACCCCATATTTTATTCTGCACCAATCGCTTATTTTGTGGATATATTATATATGCATTTATATATGTACATATTTTACAGTGCTGTGTTACTCTGGATACCATAACTAGTTCATAAGGAAGGAGTGATGCATCGAAATCGGCCTGGAGACACTAGAAAAGCCTTATTGGAGAGTCTGTATCAAAGTGATCAGCATATCTTTGACACTGATGATGTAAAAATGAAGGAGGGTCTGGTCACAAAAAGGTGAGATGAAGGATATTGCAGACATTGAAAAAAAACCTTTAGGGGGTGCATACTGAGGAACCTTGAGCCTTTACCGCTGCAACATTGTAGTGTTTAGTGCATTAGAGTAGCTTAGCATCCTAACTGGCATCTTCTGATAATATTGTTGGTAATTATTGGTGCCGTGAAAGCCTTATACATTGTCAATGGGCTAAGGAGAGATGGGTTTATCTGCCCTCCACATGATCACAACTAATTTAAAAAATGTGGCCACAAGTAAATTGTTATTAAAATTAGCATCCCTCAAAAAGTAGAAAATTTAAATTTACCATTGTTTACATTTTCTGAATCTCTGAATTCCGGGAATTTTCCAACTGTTTCCAGCAGCATTCGTCATGCAAGAGCACCTTCTTTAGTTACCAGTGTGATGTCCATGCAGAGTGATCGGTCAATGGAAGAACCTCTCACATTTGAAGGGAAATTTAGACAAGCCACAGGGTATTCTGCATCTTCTATATAATTTGAACACCTGAGGGTTTTGTAAAAGCTTTATTCAGGATACATTATTTTTCATATATATATAAATGTAATTGAAGACACAAAATCAATCACATAATAATGAATATGTATTACGTATATACTGTGTATATATATATATATATATATATATATATATATATATACACATATATATATATATATATACATATATATATATATATATATATATATATATATATACACAGTATATACGTAATACATATTCATTATTATGTGATTGATATATATATATATATATATATATATATACTGTATATATGAATTTTGTGTCTTCAATCTTACATTCAGATCAAGCCCTCCAAATATAGTCCCTGAATATAATGCTAGTTTGATTTGTTTAATTTAGTATTTGCAGACTCAGTTACAGTTTCACAATAATGGCAAAGTTATGTTGGTCTTTGTTTTCATTGAGAGCAATATCCATTGCCAATGAGGCATCAGTTATGCAATATGGAGATAGTGGATAGTGTCATGACGCCTCAGTCAACCATTACATACAACATTTGATATTATGCACAGTGTAAACAGCCATGATGTGGATAAAGAAAAACTTTGTAATATATTCTCGTTGTCATAGTGCCTGCACTGATGGACCCGGAGGTGTGGTCTGTGCAGTTTGTCCAAAGAGGGCTTTCAAGTCCTGTCTGACCTGCATGGCCTCCTACTGTGAGCTCCACGTGCGTCAGCACTACGGAGCCCCGGCGCTGCAGAGACACAAGCTGGTGGACGCGATTGGAGATCTGGAGCAGAGATTGTGCCAGCAGCACCACAGAGAGCTGGAATTCTACTGCAGGACTGACCAGACCCCAGTGTGTGCATTATGTGCTGTACAACAACATGCTGGACATGACATAGCAGAACAGGTAGGTAACATATTATGCATTTTGGATACATTAAAAACAAACATGTCATGAAGACAACATCTAACCTGATTTAATATACTTTCATGAACAGAGCCCTGAGATAAAGGAATCTGGATTGGCTGCTCATAACAGTAAGTTTTGTGGCAAACTTATCTTTATTCAACTGAAACAAGCCATGTAAAAATTGTTTTAGGAGATTGGTCTAATTCTTTCGAAGGTACACGCTGCCATCACATCCAATCCTGTGTATCTAGTTCCATTGATTATAGTGGCAGCTAATTGTTGCAGCAGAACAGAATGTTTTTAGTTACGTGACAAGTGTAGCTTCCCCGTAAGGCTGTAATTTGGCATAGTATCACAAGCAGATTGTCTTCTTAACAATATGGACAAAGGTCATGCAAAAACCCCATATACATATACAGTATATATCCCTGCTGAAAAAAACAGCTAGAAACCAGCTTATGCTGGTAGCTGGTTTTAGCTGGTCTTTGCTGGTTTTCTTCCAGCTCTTGCTGGTCTTTGCTGGTGTAGCTGGTTGGACCACCAGCTGGAAATGCTGGCGTGACCATCTGAGGAAGCTGGTCATGCTGGTTTGACCAGCCTGTCGTGTGGGATACAGCTGGTGCAAGATGGTCATGCTGGTGACCAGCCTGCCAAGCTTGACATTGTTGGTGTAAGATGGTCATGCTGGTTTGACCAACATAAGCTGGCACAGCCAGTTAAACCAGCAGTGTAGACCAGCAACACCAGCTAAAATGACCAGCTTGAGGTGGTACGACAAGCAAAACCAGCTGAATTACCATCGTTAGGTGGGTAAACCAGCTGAAGGTATGTTTTCGCAAGAGATTTGCTGGTCTAGCTGGTCAACCATCATATGGTGGTCAAACAAGCTGGTCAACAAGCTGGTCAACCAGCAAACCACCTTTAGCTGGTCAGGCTGGTTTTTTCAGTAGGGATATCCACCTCAAGCTGGTCATTTTAGCTGGTGTTGCTGGTCTACACTGCTGGTTTAACTGGCTGTGCCAGCTTATGTTGGTCAAACCAGCATGACCATCTTACACCAACAATGTCAAGCTTGGCAGGCTGGTCACCAGCATGACCATCTTGCACCAGCTGTATCCCACACGACAGGCTGGTCAAACCAGCATGACCAGCTTCCTCAGATGGTCACGCCAGCATATCCAGCTGGTGGTCCAACCAGCTACACCAGCAAAGACCAGCAAGAGCTGGAAGAAAACCAGCAAAGACCAGCTTAAACCAGCTAAAACCAGCTACCAGCATAAGCTGGTTTCTAGCTGTTTTTTTCAGCAGGGATATCAATTGCTCCAATGTTTTTTTTCAATTAGCCTTTTAAAATGATATCAGATTAGTAAACAGAATGTGCCTTTGCAACATATTGCATTAAAAATCAGCCAGTCAAGAACCCTTTTGCAATTAAACACAGTAATGTAATCTAAAAACTGCTGCCCTGATTAAAAAAAAACATTGCAAATCTCAGCTGGTATTCTGTTTACAATGGAGTGGAATGGAAATGTCTAAGTGTCTCCAAATATATATACTGTGTATATATATATATATATATGACCATACCTGCGCTGGTGTCGACTACCCCTCACCATGCCTTAGTTATGCTGCTATAGCATAGTGCTGTCATGGACTTTTCATGTGTCACGCCGTACGCCGCCTTATTCTCTACACCCGACTATCATATGCATTTGTCATGTATACAGACCTTACTGTCATGTACTGACCCTAGGCAGATGGGTCAGGCCCTTGAGTCGTGGATCTGCTCGAGGTTTCTTCCTATATATATCTCCAATTCTAGGGAGTTTTTCCTCGCCCCTGTTACCCATGGGCCTCTCTCGTGCTTTCCTTTTCTTCCTTTCTTTCCTTCTTTCTCCGATTGCCTACATTCTGTAAAGCGCCATGATACATGTGTTATGTTTTGGCGCTCTATAAGCACAATAAATTGAAATTGAAATTGATATATATATATATATATATATATATATATATATATATATATACACATGTATTTATTGACCTTGCTTCAAAATAGTTCTTGTTTCTCCCCCAGATGTCCCTGCTCCTGAACCAATTCAGTTCATTTCAGTGAAGACCGACTCTGTGTGTCTGAGGTGGGGAGCTCCTGAAGGGTTGACTAGACCTTACAGCTTTAGAGTGACATGGAGAAGTGAGGCAGACCATGGAGCAGAACGTCTCTCTGTGCCGGGCCAACTAGTTGATATTCAGAACCTCACCCCAGGAGAGAAGTACACATTCACTGTTGCCACCCTCTATGATGATGGCCACCAGAGTCCATGTGTCTTAGCAACTGTATACACAGGTATGGTTTCAGTACTTTATCTATATTTTATAAATAAACATAAGCTAGTGGATCCTGATATGGCAAGTCTTCTGTATGACACTATAATATCTGCTGTATTGGAGAGTCTAATGAAAGAGGAGTATCTGCTCAAAGGGAAAAAATATACTTATGGTTTTGACATAAACTTACAAGTGTGTTCAATTATTTATTTTTTCAGATACCCCTGCTCCAGAAAATGTATCTGTGAGTGCCGATCTAACAGTGTCAGCAGCTTGGAGTAAACCAGCGGGAGTTGATGGGGTGACATACCTGCTGACCCTCAGCACTGGTGGAGAATGTCTGGAGACTATTTACACCAAATCTCTTAATTACACTTTTTCTAACTTAATGGTGGAGAAAGAATACTCCATCAGTCTTTCCACAGTCCAGAATGGGCGTCAGAGCAAACCCATCTGTAAGACCACTAGAATAGGTATGAACATTTTTTTATCATTACTGGCACCATGTCACAGCATCAAAACTATGTTCTGAGTATCTTTAAAAAATACAGTTTTTTAACATCCCCATTAGAACAGCAAAACCAGCCCAGGCTGCAATTGTTGTTAACATGTTAATGTGCTACAATTTACTGAGTTTTGCTGTTAAATTTGCTGCAGTTTCCAGCTGCATGTCATTTCATCAGACTTTGTATCCCAACTTAAGAAAATAACTCTATTTGTATCATAACTCTGTTGCCAATATGCACTCTGTGGACGGCACTTGGATATAATTATTCTACAAGAAGACAATGAAGGTCCTTTTCAAATTATGAAAGACTTTTTATAATAGAAGAAACAGTCACACCTTTTGTAATTGCTACAAAATGGATGATTCTACGACTGTTTATAACTCTTGGTTCATTGTGCCACTGAGATTACAGTCTGGAAATCCTGTTTGTTAAACTGTAAGTTATGGGCAGGTGGAGCCAGGCTATGCTGTGTGTTCCTCCTGTGGAAACACTCGCTAGTGCAGCATGGCTGGGGAAACCAGGGGGTCCCTACAGAAATCCATATCGGCACATGTTGAGTTAAAGGAGTGAGGTAACTAGACTGCATTTCCGGCGGGAACTGCGAAAGTGTGCTTGCCCTGGTCCGGTCAGCAACGTGAGCGGACAGTGGCATACGCTATGCTGAACCTGGCTTGATCCAGGCATTGTAACAGTGCCTTTCAATGTTGGAGCAGTGGCAATATCTCAAAAGCTCTAGGAGAAGGCTATTCAACTATTGGCTTGCGGGTTGAATGCGATTTGTTGGATTTTACCTTTGACCTGCCTTCGAATTTAGCTTCTATGACTGAGATCAAATCAATAAAATAAAATGACAGCAGTGATTGGCTGCAAAAATAAATAATGTCACGCGTCTTGCGCCTCTCAAACTGGGCTATCAGGTAATCTACAGAGGAATTGAAATTATGAAATATGACCAAGGCATTAAAAAGCTGCTTGTTTGTCAGGATACTTTTTCACTGATTTATTTTAAAAAAATATGAGCTATGAGTGTGAATGTTATATATTCCATCCCCTAATTCTGTTTTACTGGTTTATTTGACAAATAATCTATATGGATTTGCTCTATAAAGACCTTATGTCTGTTTGGGATTGTTTTGAGAGCCTATTGATGTATCTCAGAATAAAGGAATGTCCACAACATTAGTGATGTTTTTTTTGTGTGTGTGAATGTATTTTACTTAACTCATTGAATGTAGCTGGATACTCATGAACGCAGGTCTCTAATAGCCACAATAGGAGTAATTTTAGCAACACCGTATTTTGTGTGGCCCATAACGACCCAGTGGATCATGAAAATGTGCCAAAATTCACATTCCTTGCTTGTTGTTGGTACATTAATCCCATTCAGATTGCCACTTATTCTACTGATCTTTATACTATTCATCCTGCACATTAACTTATTCTTACTACTCTTATAATGTTGTTTCTGCACTACAATGACACTGTTTCCACACGGCACATAGCTGTATGTTATGTACATATCTGTTATATATTTGTCATATTGAATATCCATATTTATTCTGTTTTATTATATTCTGTTAATACACTGCATATATCTATATTATTATTTCTACTATTATAATGTTACTGCTACATCTACATAGCCTACATTATTCTACTTATTGTATGAGATAACTGCTAATACACTGTACATATTTATATTTAATTCATATTACTCTAAACCACGTTCTGTAAATCAACTGTATACTACTGTTTACACTGCACTATATTTCTTGATCTGTCTCTGTATGTTTCATCACCTTTCTATACTTTGCCTCACATTGCAACACAGCTCAGATCTTTGGTTGCTATGAAGGCCAGTTGTTCTAAATGGATGGTTGCTATGGCCAAAGGCCAGTTCTATCTCTGCTGTTGTCAAGCCGTTGTCAAGCGGGCATATCGTAGAATTCTGATTAACCTTATACAAGATACAAGGATTATCTTATTGAAAACATCTCTATTTTACTTAGCCCACTTCCATACAGTGGGTCCCATTAAGAAGTGGCCACTTCATTCACCGTGATTACCGTGATTCACACAGCAGCATTATTAAATTAATCTGTCACCATATGCCTATGCCTACGTTTGCAAAGAAAACATTTTAATTTGATTCACATGAAACGTTACATTTCATGTACATGTTGACAATGAGTAGGCTAGTTTTGGTTGTTGGTGGTGTTAATAGCATCCATTAGTTATGCCTACAATGCAAGTTCCCTCGCGATTGGAAGCTCCTGTAGACAATAGTAGACGCATTTCAAAACATCGCGTTAGGAGTAGTCCTTGCCACTTCTTTTAAGCTGTCACAGACGTAGGTGCTACTTTCAGGGCTAAAGTGCTTCATGAATTACTGTTAGTAAAAAAAAATAGCAGTCCTAAAGTTACACGTGACGAAGTTACGAGTGCAAGCATCTCATATCAAATGACCATGGCATTACCTAAACAACATAAATCCCAATTAGCAACATACATCTCCTCCCTATAGCTAGCCACACAAGAAATTAATGATACTAAATCTCTGCTTAGCATGCTTCTCCGCTTAGCATTCTAATAACAGAAGGGGCACATTTATGTTGACCACTACAACATGACCCATTATGTCTGTAACGTTAACTGTATAAAACACTTACTTTCATAAAGGACGCACACCATCCTGCACATGGAAACCGATATTTTAGGTTCTTGGCCACAAACTCAAAACGTGTCTCTCTGAAGCCCTGTTCTAGAATCTTTGCTCTGAAGGCTGTGTTGCTAGGCGACATCAAATAAACGAAATGATAGTCTTTCAGTATTAAATGTGTACGTGTGATTCCGAATGGATGTGTGTGGTTTGCAATTAGGATAAACAAGAAATAACATTTCCAATAATTTCCCATGATAAATTACATAATATTTGCACCTTCCTTACTTGTGAATCTCACACCGTATTTCAAGTAGGCTACACTGTGTATATATCTATGGGCTACACTAGTGAAATGTAATACAACGCTGCCACCTAGCGTTCAGATAGGTAGGCTATTTAACATTAACGTGACGCTTGTTTATTCTTTCGTCAACTCCATGCTTTTAGGAAAACAATCTTTTTATCATAGTTCCCTCTTCAATGGCGATTACCAGGTCGTTTTTGTAACAGAGATAGCTGTTTATTGTCCCTAGGTTTACAGAAACACCTATACATATTAATACAGGAAATCAAGTTAACGCTGCCGACCACTGCTTTGTCTATTACATGGCCCAGAATGCCTTGCATGTCTTCACAACAAAACAACACAGTAAAACCTAAATGCCCGTAAACATATGCATTTGCATACTTGTAACATTTTTAATAATACTCTCCCATCATGATATGTAACAATAATGAAAAATGTAATTTGAATACCGTCAATGTGAAAACAACTCTATTATGTAAGCTATATATAGCTACTGTTCTCCTTGCTATTTCAGTTAGTAAGTCCATACTATCCCATGGCAGAGCAAGGATTTCATGATTGGGCAAGGGTTGCCTGGAGACATTGTTGCTGCCTAGAGACATTGCGCATACATGGAAGGCATTGTGATAGAAGGTGAATGGTGAAAAGTGAATGATGTGAGTTACCAAATACCTGTGGGTGGTTTGCCAAATGATGAAAACTTTTGGAATATTTCTTTTTTTTTTAGCTTATGCACCCTCACACTGGAGTCCCCAGTTCATATACAAAATTTGGTATCGATATGTGACAGTGTTCCTGAGATATGGACGACTTCCTGTTTCGGAGCTTCGCCGCCAATTTCGTTTGGCTGTGACGGGCAAACGCTTTCGAAAAAAAAAAAATCTTTCCGCTAACATTTGTGAGGCTTGGTCCAAGGATTATGTACGTCAAGTTTCGTGGCGTTCGGACCAAATTTGTGACCTGTGAAAATTTAGTTTCGCTTTCTGTTCAATCCTATATGGCAGACGAACGACACGCCCACCTGACGTCATCTTCGCGACCAACTTACACCGGTACTGACCGGACGTTTTAAAGTTGGAACGGTGTCTCTGTCTCAAAGGGCCTAGGCGCTAGAGCTGACAAAAAATTAGGGAGACGGGAAAAATAATAATAATAAATATAACCGCAAGCGGTGATTTACGGGGTCCGAGCAAAACGAACATGAGGTAGCATAGCTTTTTAGTTTTACATATGCTTTGATTGTTTGGGCACAATTGTTCAAAAGAAATGTGATCGGATTTCGGTTATCGGATTTCAGTTACCGGATTTCGGCTATCGGATTGGATCAAATCTTGAAAATGGGTTGTTCAAAAGGAAACAAGGATCCTGAAATTGGATTAGATCACATAATCTATTCTTGGTTTTGATCTGGATAAAACCTTTGTGTTGTTCAAAACTTTTGAGTTAGATTGGAATAAATATGATCCATAAAATTAGGATTACCCTGTGCTGTAACGTTATAGTGTGCTAACCTCCACAACCCAACAGTATTCTAACAATACTTGATTCTACAGGACTATTTATTTGTTGTGGATAAGATGAAGGGTTTGATAATGGAAGGCAGTGTTTCCCACAGAATTGAATTGCATTTGTGGTGGTGGGTTCTGTGTTGGAGTCAATAAGATAAACAGCCTATAATTATACAGTTATACTTGCCTTGCACTACAAGTCCATATTGACAAGTAGCTGTAATGCTGTAATGTTATAGTGTGCTAACCTCCACAACATTCTATTCTAGTATGCTAACCTCCACAACCCAACAGTATTTGAACACTAATGCTTCAGGTGGGATTTGAACTCTCAACCTAAGGATGACCAGTACAAGGCATTATCCCACTAAAGCCCTCTTTACACTGACAGACTTTGGAAAGATTTGCAAAGATTTGGAAAAGATTTGTGAAAGACTACAGTCTCAGACCCTCTCACATCTAAAGACAAGTAGTAGAGTTTTAAGTCACAGACTATGATTTTGCAATGACTAGGGATCTTGCAGGGTCACTATTTACAAGACTGCAACTAGATTCCTTTAAATTATTACCCATCGTGCAATAGATAAACAGGAACTGAAATGATAGCCTACTAAACACAAAGTCGTATTTTCGTGTTTCTGCAGCATTGTTTCATGCGTGACATGCCTAACCCATATAGAGTTGTTCTGTCACGTGGAAGAGCCGACTAAATATGTATAACTAGACTGCATTTCCGGCGGGAACTGCAAAAGTGTGCTTGCCCTGGTCCGGTCACCAACATGAGCAGACAGTGGCATACGCTATGCTGAACCTGGCTTGATCCAAGCATTCTAACAGTGCCTTTCAGTGTTGGAGCAGTGGCAATACCGCAAAAGCTCTAGGAGAGGGCTATTCAACTATTGACTTGCGGGGTGAATGCGGCTCGTTGGATTTTATCTGTGGCCTGCCTTTGAATTTAGCTTCTATGACTAAGATCAAATCAATAAAATAAAACAACAGCAGTGATTGGCTGCAAAAATAAATAATGTCACGTGTCTTGCACCTCTCAAACTGGGCTATCAGGTAACCTAGAAGAATTGAAATGATGAAATATGACTAAGGAATTCAAATGCTGCTTGTTTGTCAGGATACTTTTTCACTGATTTATTTTAAAAATATGAGCTATGAGTGTGAATGTTATATATTCCATCCCCTAATTCTGTTTTACTGGTTTATTTGACAAATAATCTATATGGATTTGCTCTATAAAGACCTTATGTCTGTTTAGGATTGTTTTTCTGAGCCTATTGATGTATCTCAGAATAAAGTAATGTCCACAACATTAGTGATGTTTTTTTTGTGTGTGTGAATGTATTTTACTTAACTCATTAAATGTAGCTGAATACTCATGAACGCATGTCTCTAATAGCCACAATAGGAGTAATTTTAACAACACCGTATTTTGCGTGGCCCATAACGACCCAGTGGATCATGAAAACGTGCCAAAATTCCCATTCCTTGCTTGATGTTGGTACATTAATCCCATTCAGATTGCCACTTATCTGTGATGTAAGAGTTCAGTATAGGTTTAAGGTCTGGGGCACGGATTTGACATCTGTGACTTCTTCATTGAGGACTTGCTTAGCAGCACTGTCCGCTTTCTCATTTCCCCTCAGACCAACATGGCCTGGGACCCAGCAAAAAACTACACTGAAGTTCTGGTTCTTTAGACGTTGTAGTTGATCAAGCTCAGCTTTGGTTGTACTTTTTGCGTGACATTAAAGCCTACTGGAAAGATTTTTAATTGCAATTTAATTGAATGCAATTTACTTTTACGATTAAATAAAATTAATTTATCCCTCTCACCCATAGTTTTCTATTTATTTACAAATGTACATAGGCCTACTGTAATTACATTTATACATAGTTATTCTACTGATCTTCCTACTATTCATCCTGCACATAGACTTATTCTTACTACTCTTAAGTTGTTGTTTCTGCACTACAATGACACTGTTTCCACACTGCACATAGCTGTATGTTATGTACATTTCTGTTATATATTTGTCAAATTGAATATCCATAATTATTCTGTTTTATTATATTCTGTTAATACACTGCCTATATCTATATTATTATTTCTACTATTATACTGTTACTGCTACATCTACATGCATTATTCTACTTATTGTATGAGATAACTGCTAATACACTGCACATATTTATATTTAATTCATATTACTCTAAACCACCTTCTGTAAATCAACTGTATACTACTGTCTACATTGCACTATATTTCTTGACCTGTCTCTGTATATTTCATCACCTTTCTATACTTTGCATCACATTGCATGCATACTGTAGCTACATGAATCACAGCTAAGATCCTTGGTTGCTATGAAGGCCAGTCGTTCTAAATGGATGGTTGCTATGGCCAAAGGCCACAGTTATCTCTGCCGTTGTCAAGCGGGCATATCCTAACTTTATCTTATTTTAAACATCTCTATTTTACTTAGCCTACTTCCATACAGTGAGTCCCATTAAGAAGTGGCCACTTCATTCGTGCTTACCGTGATTATTACCGCATTATTAAATTAATCTGTCACCATATGCCTATGCCAACGTTTGCAAAGAGGAGAATCTTGTAATTTGATTCACAATGAAACGTTACATTTAATGTACATGTAAACAATGAGTAGGCTAGTTTTGGTTGTTGTTGGTGGTGTTACTGCATCCCTTAGTTATTATGCCTACAATGCAAAATTGTTCCCTCGTGATTGTTAGACGCATTTCAAAACATCGCGACGTGAAATGCCACCACAAAACATTGTTTGTGAATCGGTCTTATTAGGAGTCCTCGCTTAAGCTGTCACAGACTCAGGCGCTACTTAGGGCTAAAATGCTTCCTGAATTACTCTTAGTAAAAAAAAAATAGGAGTCCTAAAGTTACGAGTGACGAAGTTACGAGTACAAGCATCTCATAACGTTAACGTTACAGCAACATCTCCTCCCTGACATAGCTAGCTAGCTTCTAGCCACACAAGAAATGAATGATTTTAAATCTCCGCTTAGCATTCTAATAACAGAAGGGGCACATTTATGTTGACCACTACAACATGACTCATTATGTCTGTAACTCTATAAAACACTTACTTTCATAAAGGAAGCACGCCATCCAGCACATACACATGGAAACCGATATTTTAGGTACTTGGCCAATGGCCACGAACTCAAAACGTGTCTCCCTGAAGCTCTTCTAGAATCTTTGCTCTGAAGGCTGCATTGCTATGGCAACATCAAATAAACGGAGAGTCTTTTCAAGGTATTTGGTTATGGTTATGGTTATGGTTATGGATTTAGCAGACGCCTTTGTCCAAAGCGACACATAAATACAAAACAACATAATAATATTTAAGATTGAACAGGGAACAGATTAAAATGTAGGTCAAATATAGTAAGGAGAATAGTTGTAGTACACAATAATATCAATTCAATCAATAGCCTAATAAAAAAGCAATGTAAAAAAGGGGAAAGGCAATAATAAAAACAATAATGTCAATTCAATCAATAATATAAAACAATGACATGCTAAGACTACATTAAGGAGAATATCAATAATAAACAATAGTGTCAAATTAATTAACAGCCCAATTAAAATAAAACAACATTATATAAACCATAACACATAAGCGCTTAAACAACTAAGTATATGTTGAATAGGAATGTCTTTAGACCCCTCTTAAACGACCCAAAACTACCACAGGAACGGAGAGCACTGGGCAGTTCATTCCACCAACATGGAACCACTGAAGAAAAGAGTCTGGAATTAGACCCAGTTTTCATGACTGGTCGACACAACATACGCTCACCAGAAGACCGCAGTGGGCGGTTGGGGATGTAAGGCTTGATTATTGAATTAAAATAACTAGGAGCAGATCTAGTTAGTGTCCTATAGGCCAAAGTGAGAGATTTAAATTTAATTCTGGCTACTATAGGGAGCCAATGGAGAGTAACTAGGAGAGGAGTTACATGTGTCCTCTTTGGCTGATTGAAGACCAGGCGTGCTCCAGCATTTTGAATCAGCTGTAATGATCTTGTTACACAAGCGGGTAAGCCAGCTAATAGTGAATTACAATAGTCCAGCTTAGAGATGACCATGGTCTGAACAAGAAGTTGTGTGGAATCTTGTGTCAGATAAGGTCTGATCTTCCTAATGTTGTAAAGCATAAACCGACATGATTTTGCAATAGAAGCTATATGCTCAGAGAAGTTAAGTCGGTCATCAATTACAACGCCCAAGTTTCGTGCCGATCTAGTTGGGGTCAGTGAAGTTGAGTCAAGCTGGATGTTAATCTGTTGGGGAATAGCTGTTTTAGCTGGAAACACCAAAAACTCTGTTTTTGAGAGATTAAGCTGAAGGTGCCGATCTTTCATCCAGGCTGAAATATCCTTAAGGCATGCAGAAATCCGGTGGGAAACACTAGAGTCATCAGGTGGGAAAGACAGGTAAAGTTGAGTGTCGTCTGCATAACAGTGATAGTCAAATCCATGGGAGCGAATGGTATCACCTAAGGAAGTGGTGTAAATAGAGAAAAGCAAGGGTCCTAATACTGATCCCTGAGGCACACGTGTGGTGAGGTCATGAGACTTAGATACCTGTCCCTGCCAAGACACGTTGAAAGAACGCCCTTTAAGGTAAGATTCAAACCAGTCAAGAGCTTTTCCAGAAATTCCCAGTTCAGATAGTATGGATAGGAGAATGTCATGGTTAACAGTATCAAAGGCTGCAGATAAATCTAGTAGAATTAATACTGATGACTGAGCAGAGGATTTAGCTACTCTCAATGCTTCAGTCACAGACAGAAGAGCAGTTTCAGTAGAATGACCACTCTTGAAACCAGACTGCATAGGGTCAAGTAGATTATTCTGATGAAGAAAGTCACAAACTTGCTTGAAGACCACTTTCTCCAAAACCTTTGACAAGAAAGGAAGAAGGGAGACAGGTCTGTAGTTCTTCACCTCAGTTGGATTAAGTGTACTTTTCTTTAGCAGAGGTGTAACCCTAGCCTGTTTAAAAGAATAAGGAACTATTCCAGAACTGAGTGAAGCATTAAATACATGTGTGACTGCTGGTAGAACAGCGGGTGAGATAGACTGTAGAAGAGTGGACGGGACAGGATCTAATGGGCATGTTGTTGGACGACATCGCTGAAGCAATTGAGAGACTGCTTCCTCATCAAGAGGAGAGAAAGAGTCAAATGATGCGGCCGTACTAACACAAGGCAAAGCCCTCCTTATAGGAGCATCAAACTGAGCACTTATTTTAGCAACTTTTTCAGTGAAAAATGTTGCAAAGTCATTTGCTGACAGTGAAGTAGTTGATGGTGGTGGTGGAGGATTGAGAAGAGATTTGAAAGTAGAAAAAAGTTTTCTACTGTCAGTGGCGCTCTCAATCTTGCTTTGATAGAATGCCTTTTTTGCAAGTGTAACAGTGGATGAAAAGGATGACAGCAAAGACTGGTAGTTACTAAGATCATTTCCATCTCTGGATTTACGCCATTTCCTCTTGTACGCCATTTCCTGCTTGTACTGTCGTCAAATCCATGCTTTGAGGAAAAAATTCTTTTTATCATAGTTCCCTCTTCAATGAGCGATTACCAGCTCGTTTTTGTAACAGAGATAGCTGTTTATTGTCCCTAGGTTTACAGAAACACCTATTCATATTAATACGTATGGAAATCAAGTTAACGCTGCCGACCACTGTTTGTCTATTACATGGCCCAGAATGCCTTGCATGTCTTTACAACAAAACAACACAGTAAAACCTAAATGCCCGTAAACATATGCATTTGCATACTTGTAACATTTTTAATAATACTCTCCCATCATGATATGTAACAATAATGAAAAAATGTATTTGAATACCGACAATGTGAAAACAACTCTATTATGTAAGCTATATATAGCTACCGTTCTCCTTGCGATTTCAGTTCGTAAGTCCATACTATCCCATGGCAGAGCAAGGATTTCATGGTTGGGCAAGGTTGCCCTTAGACATTGTGGATACCCAGAGGCATTGATTGAGCATACTTGGAAGGCATTGTGATAGAAGTTGAATGGTGTAAAGGTGAAAGGGGAGAGTTACCAAATACCTGTGGGAGGTTTGCCAAATGATGGAAACTTTTGGAATATTTCTTTTTTTTTTTTTTAGCTTATGCACCCTCACACTGGAGTCCCCAGTTCATATACAAAATTTGGTATCGATATGTGACAGTGTTCCTGAGATATGGACGACTTCCTGTTTCGGAGCTTCGCCGCCGATTTCGTTTGGCTGTGACGGGCAAACGCTTTCGAAAATCAAAAATCCTTCTAGTAACTTTTGTGAGGCTTGGTCCAATGATGATGTGCGTCAAGTTTCGTGGCGTTCGGACCAAATTTGTGACCTGTGAAAATTTAGTTTCGCTTTCTATTCAATCCAATATGGCGGACGAACGACACGCCCACTTGACGTCATCTTCTCGAGCAAGTTACACCGGTACTGCCCGGACGTTTTAAAGTTGGAACGGTGTCTCTGTCTCAAAGGGCCTAGGCACAGGAGCTGGAAAAAAATTAGGGAGACGGGAATAATAATAATATTAAATATAACCGCAAGCGGTGATTTACGGGGTCCGAGCAAAACGAACATGATGGCATAGCTTTTTAGTTTTACATATGCTTTGATTGTTTGGGCACAATTGTTCAAAAGAAACGTGATCGGATTTCGGTTATCGGATTTCAGTTACCGGATTTCAGCTATCGGATTGGATCAAATCTTGAAAATGGGTTGTTCAAAGGGAAACAAGGATCCTGAAATTGGATTAGATCACATAATCTATTCTTGGTTTTGATCTGGATAAAACCTTCACTTTGTGTCGTTAAAAACTTTTGAGTTGGATTGGAATAAATTTGATGCATAAAATTAGGATTACCCTGTGCTGTAACATTATAGTGTGCTAACCTCCACAACCCAACAGTATTCTAACAATACTTGATTCTACAGGACTATTTATTTGTTGTGGATAAGATGAAGGGTTTGATAATGGAAGGCAGTGTTTCCCACAGAATTTAATTGTATTTGTGGTGGTGGGTTCTGTGTCGGAGTCAATAAGATAAACAGCGTATAATTATACAGTTATACTTGCCTTGCACTACAAGTCCATATTGACAAGTAGCTGTAATGCTGTAATGTTATAGTGTGCTAACCTCCACAACCCAACAGCATTCTATTCTAGTATGCTAACCTCCACAACCCAACAGTATTAACACTAATGCTTCAGGTGGGATTTGAACACTCAACATAAAGATGACCAGTACAAGGCATTATCCCACTAAGCCACTGTCAATCCTACATCTTTGCCAGTCACATTCACATGGTGAAAATGTGTATTGGTAAACACACAAGAAAAACTCCAAGTATACATTTGACAATAAAATGAAGGGCTTTCCTGAAAGAGAACACCTGAAAACGTTTGGAAATTCTGGGACAATTAGACATTTGTAGAGAACAGTAATGGATGAAATATAAATATGATGGACTTAATGATGAAGGAAAAATAGTAAACAAAGAAGTTCCCCTATATGTCTTCGAGTGTGTCGGCATTCTGATTCTTGGCAACTAATGAGTGTGAATGTTGATTGCCTGATGTCATTCAGGTGCTGTTCAATGGTGTGACTCTTCAATAACCAATAGCATGTGCATCTTGAGTCTAAAGCTCTAGCAGGATTCGAACTCTCAACCTAACAAACACCAGCACTAGGCATTATCCCTCTGAGCCACTAACAATCCGACATATTAGGCAGTCACATTCACATGGTGAAAATGTGTGTTGGTAAACACACAAGTAAAACTCCAAGTATACATTTGACAATAAAATGAAGGGCTTTCCTGAAAGAGTACACCTGAAAACTTTTGAATATTCTGGGGCAATTAGACATTTATAGAGAAGAACAGTAATGGATGAAATATAAATATGATAGACTTGATGAAGGAAAAATAGTAAACAAAGAAGTTCCCCTATATGTCATAGAGTGTGTCGGCATTCTGATTCTTGGCAACTAATGAGTGTGAATGTTGATTGCCTGATGTCATTCAGGTGCTGTTCAATGGTGTGACTCTTCAATAACCAATAGCATGTGCATCTTGAGCCTAGAGCTCTAGCAGGATTCGAACTCTCAACCTAACAAACACCAGCAGTGTGTAATGAGTGTGAATGTTAATTGCCTGATGTCATTCAGGTGCTGTTCAATGGTGTGACTCAGAAGGCTCAATGGTATGGAGTGATGACACGGAGATGGCAGGTTTCGGTGCAACACAAGTTAACTTTATTTGAGTTTCAATTCATCTGTTCTTTTGTTCTTTACTTGTATGTGTGCTGCATCAAAGAGGAAACAAACAGAAAATGGAGTAATCAGTGAAATGGGGTAAATCAGTACAGATCCCAACTCACAAACAAACCAATTGACATTTGAACAATAAACTGAAATCATATGGCTATATAAGGTACAACTAAACA
The DNA here is from genome assembly GCF_046254945.1 of Alosa pseudoharengus. NCBI lineage: Eukaryota > Metazoa > Chordata > Actinopteri > Clupeiformes > Clupeidae > Alosa > Alosa pseudoharengus. Next base: position 359,500 of record NW_027468704.1, on the reverse strand, counting down.
ATACTTGACATCCCAAGTCAACCAACATCACCTAATCATCTCTCACATGGGACTCCAACACACCAAACCAACAAACAAAGACCTTAACTTTACACATGATGGCAGAGCTAACTCTACAAACTGATAAACATCACAAAAGTCATAGTGAGGGTGATTAAAGTGATGACTTACGTTAACTCAAAGACGCACACAGAGCAGGACACACTGGAGTGCTGGGTTGAGATGAACAAAAGAGCGAACTGAGGGCGAGCAAACAATTTATCCTGGTCTGAGCCCCTGCTCCGGAGCTACAGGGTTTCCCAGCGGGTAAACTTTGGAAAGATTTGCAAAGATTTGGAAAAGATTTTTCAAAGACTACAGTCTTAGACCCTCTCACATCTAAAGACAAGTAGTAGAGTTTTAAGTCACAGACTATGATTTTGCAATGACTAGGGATCTTGCAGGGTCACTATTTACAAGACTGCAACATGATTCCTTTAAATTATTACCCATTGTGCAATAGATAAACAGGAACTGAAAATTATAGCCTACTAAACTCAAAGTCGTATTTTCATGTTTCTGCAGCATTGTTTCATGCGTGACATCCTTAACCGATATAGAGTTGTTCTGTCAAGTGGAAGAGCCGACTAAATATGTATAAGAAATGACAAATATTATAAGAATAACAAATAATTATAGGCTACAGCTTATAATTATACAGTAATACTTGCCTTGCACTACAAGTCCATATTGACAAGTAGCTGTAATGTTATAGTGTGTTATCCTCCACAACCCAACAGCATTCTATTGTAGTATGCTAACATCCACAACACACTAATGCTTCAAGTGGGATTTGAACTCTCAACCTAAGGATCAGCAGTACAAGGCATTATCCCACTGAGCCACTGTCAATCCTACATGTTGGCCAGTCACATTCACATGGTGAAAATGTCTATTGGTAAACACACAAGAAAAACTCCAAGCATGGAGGGGCGATTAGACATTTGTAGAGATGAACACTAATAGATTAAATATAAATATGATAGACTTAATGATGAAGGAAAAATAGTAAACAAAGAAGTTCCCCTGAATGTCATAGAGTGTCTCGGCATTCTGATTCTTGGCAACTGATGAGTGTGAATGTTGATTGCCTGATGTCATTCAGGTGCTGTTCAATGGTGTGAATCTTCAATAACCAATAGTATTCGAGCTAGAGCCTAAAGCACTACCGGGGATTCAAACCCTCAACCTAACAAACACCAGCACTAGGCATTATCCCACTGAGCCACTGACAATCCTACATATTGGGTAGTCACATTCACATGGTGAAAATGTGTGTTGGTAAACACACAAGAAAAACTCCAAGTATATATTTGACAATAAAATGAAGGGCTTTCCTGAAAAAATACACCTTAAAACTTTTGGATATTCTGGGGCAATTAGACATTTATAGAGAAGAACAGTAATGGATGAAATATAAATATGATAGACTTAATGATGAAGGAAAAATAGTAAACAAAGAAGTTCCCCTATATGTCATAGAGTGTGTCGGCATTCTGATTCTTGGCAACTAATGAGTGTGAATGTTAATTGTCTGATGTCATTCAGGTGCTGTTCAATAGTGTGAATCTTCAATAACCAATAGCATGTGCATCTTGAGCCTAAAGCTCTAGCAGGATTCGAACTCTCAACCTAACAAACACCAGCACTAGGCATTACCCCACTCTGCCACTGACAATCATACACGTTCAGCAGTCACATTCAAATGGTGAAAATATGTGTTGGTAAACACACAAGAAAAACTCCAAGTATACATTTGACAATAAAATGAAGGGCTTTCCTGAAAGAGTACACCTGAAAACTTTTGGATATTCTGGGGCAATTAGACATTTATAGAGAATAACAGTAATGGATGAAATATAAATATGATAGACTTAATGATGAAGGAAAAATAGTAAACAAAGAAGTTCCCCTATATGTCATAGAGTGTGTCGGCATTCTGATTCTTGGCAACTAATGAGTGTGAATGTTAATTGTCTGATGTCATTCAGGTGCTGTTCAATAGTGTGAATCTTCAATAACCAATAGCATGTGCATCTTGAGCCTAAAGCTCTAGCAGGATTCGAACTCTCAACCTAACAAACACCAGCACTAGGCATTACCCCACTCTGCCACTGACAATCATACACATTCAGCAGTCACATTCAAATGGTGAAAATATGTGTTGGTAAACACACAAGAAAAACTCCAAGTATACATTTGACAATAAAATGAAGGGCTTTCCTGAAAGAGTACACCTGAAAACAGCAGTCACATTCAAATGGTGAAAATGTGTGTTGGCAAACACACAACATCAAGAAAATTCCTAGCATACATTTGACAATAGAATTAAGGGCTTTATAAAAAAGAGTACATCTCTGAAAATGTGCACTGTTAATGGTATCCACCTAATGATGGTTGTATGGTTGTTATCCAAGAAAAAAAAATTACTCATATAGGAATATAGGTGATATAGGAGAAATGGGCTGAGTGGTCGAACTTTATTGGCCTATATCTCTGAAATGGAACAACGTATCCAAATTCTTTTGATAACTTTTGTGAGGCTTTGTCTAAACATTGTCTGTGAGAATTTTGGTGAAGATTTGATAATTTTTGAAGCCTGTGAAACTTTTTATGATGTTTGGCTTTTCTCTGAAATTGTGGCAAAAGTAAACATTTTTAAAGCATAAGACCAGGGTGAAAAAGATGCATCTGAATGTAGAGATTAATATGATGAAAGAATTTTGAGTCTAGGTGAATCTGGTAAGGAGAAATAAGCGTTTTTGACAAGAGCGCCACCTTTGGGTGCAGTACCCCAAATTTGGGTTATGGGTAGTGGGGGGTACTGGTAACAATACTTGAAAATGTCAAGTTTCTAGGACTTACGGTTTATAGGAATATAGGTGATCTAGGAAAAAAGGCCTAAGTGGTCTAACTTTATTTGCCTATATCTCTGAAATGGAACAAAATATCAAAATTCTGAGCGATAACTTTTGTGAGGCTTGGTCTAAACATTGTCTGTGAGAATTTTGGTGAAGATTCGATTATTTTTGAAGAGTGTGAAACTTTTTATAATGTTTGGCTTTTCCATGAAATTGTGGAAAAAGTAAACATTTGTAGACCATAAGACCAGGGCCAAAAAGATGCATCTGAGTTTAGAGATTAATATTCTGAAAGAATTTTGAGTCTATGTGAATCTGGTAAGGAGAAATAAGCATGATTAACTTTTTTTTTCAATAGCGCCACCTTTGGGTGCAGTACCCCAAATTTTGGGTTATGGGTAGAGGGGGGTACTGGTAACCATACCTGAAAATTTCAAGAGTTTTGGAGTTACGGTTTAGGCTGCAGTATGACTTTTACAGAATTTTGGCCAAAAAATGAACGGTACAGAAACAATAGGGTTCCTGCAGCTACGCTGCTCGGACCCCTAATAATAAGAAAACTTAAGAAGAACAATAAGTGTGCTGCTTTGCAAGCACACTTAATAATGTCACGTGTCTTGCACCTCTCAAACTGGGCTATCAGGTAACCTAGAAGAATTGAAATGATGAAATATGACTAAGGAATTCAAATGCTGCTTGTTTGTCAGGATACTTTTTCACTGATTTATTTTAAAAATATGAGCTATGAGTGTGAATGTTATATATTCCATCCCCTAATTCTGTTTTACTGGTTTATTTGACAAATAATCTATATGGATTTGCTCTATAAAGACCTTATGTCTGTTTAGGATTGTTTTTCTGAGCCTATTGATGTATCTCAGAATAAAGTAATGTCCACAACATTAGTGATGTTTTTTTTTTGTGTGTATGTATTTTACTTAACTCATTAAATGTAGCTGAATACTCATGAACGCATGTCTCTAATAGCCACAATAGGAGTAATTTTAACAACACCGTATTTTGCGTGGCCCATAACGACCCAGTGGATCATGAAAACGTGCCAAAATTCCCATTCCTTGCTTGATGTTGGTACATTAATCCCATTCAGATTGCCACTTATCTGTGATGTAAGAGTTCAGTATAGGTTTAAGGTCTGGGGCACGGATTTGACATCTGTGACTTCTTCATTGAGGACTTGCTTAGCAGCACTGTCCGCTTTCTCATTTCCCCTCAGACCAACATGGCCTGGGACCCAGCAAAAAACTACACTGAAGTTCTGGTTCTTTAGACGTTGTAGTTGATCAAGCTCAGCTTTGGTTGTACTTTTTGCGTGACATTAAAGCCTACTGGAAAGATTTTTAATTGCAATTTAATTGAATGCAATTTACTTTTACGATTAAATAAAATTAATTTATCCCTCTCACCCATAGTTTTCTATTTATTTACAAATGTACATAGGCCTACTGTAATTACATTTATACATAGTTATTCTACTGATCTTCCTACTATTCATCCTGCACATAGACTTATTCTTACTACTCTTAAGTTGTTGTTTCTGCACTACAATGACACTGTTTCCACACTGCACATAGCTGTATGTTATGTACATTTCTGTTATATATTTGTCAAATTGAATATCCATAATTATTCTGTTTTATTATATTCTGTTAATACACTGCCTATATCTATATTATTATTTCTACTATTATACTGTTACTGCTACATCTACATGCATTATTCTACTTATTGTATGAGATAACTGCTAATACACTGCACATATTTATATTTAATTCATATTACTCTAAACCACCTTCTGTAAATCAACTGTATACTACTGTCTACATTGCACTATATTTCTTGACCTGTCTCTGTATATTTCATCACCTTTCTATACTTTGCATCACATTGCATGCATACTGTAGCTACATGAATCACAGCTAAGATCCTTGGTTGCTATGAAGGCCAGTCGTTCTAAATGGATGGTTGCTATGGCCAAAGGCCACAGTTATCTCTGCCGTTGTCAAGCGGGCATATCCTAACTTTATCTTATTTTAAACATCTCTATTTTACTTAGCCTACTTCCATACAGTGAGTCCCATTAAGAAGTGGCCACTTCATTCGTGCTTACCGTGATTATTACCGCATTATTAAATTAATCTGTCACCATATGCCTATGCCAACGTTTGCAAAGAGGAGAATCTTGTAATTTGATTCACAATGAAACGTTACATTTAATGTACATGTAAACAATGAGTAGGCTAGTTTTGGTTGTTGTTGGTGGTGTTACTGCATCCCTTAGTTATTATGCCTACAATGCAAAATTGTTCCCTCGTGATTGTTAGACGCATTTCAAAACATCGCGACGTGAAATGCCACCACAAAACATTGTTTGTGAATCGGTCTTATTAGGAGTCCTCGCTTAAGCTGTCACAGACTCAGGCGCTACTTAGGGCTAAAATGCTTCCTGAATTACTCTTAGTAAAAAAAAAATTGGAGTCCTAAAGTTACGAGTGACGAAGTTACGAGTACAAGCATCTCATAACGTTAACGTTACAGCAACATCTCCTCCCTGACATAGCTAGCTAGCTTCTAGCCACACAAGAAATGAATGATTTTAAATCTCCGCTTAGCATTCTAATAACAGAAGGGGCACATTTATGTTGACCACTACAACATGACTCATTATGTCTGTAACTCTATAAAACACTTACTTTCATAAAGGAAGCACGCCATCCAGCACATACACATGGAAACCGATATTTTAGGTACTTGGCCAATGGCCACGAACTCAAAACGTGTCTCCCTGAAGCTCTTCTAGAATCTTTGCTCTGAAGGCTGCATTGCTATGGCAACATCAAATAAACGGAGAGTCTTTTCAAGGTATTTGGTTATGGTTATGGTTATGGTTATGGATTTAGCAGACGCCTTTGTCCAAAGCGACACATAAATACAAAACAACATAATAATATTTAAGATTGAACAGGGAACAGATTAAAATGTAGGTCAAATATAGTAAGGAGAATAGTTGTAGTACACAATAATATCAATTCAATCAATAGCCTAATAAAAAAGCAATGTAAAAAAGGGGAAAGGCAATAATAAAAACAATAATGTCAATTCAATCAATAATATAAAACAATGACATGCTAAGACTACATTAAGGAGAATATCAATAATAAACAATAGTGTCAAATTAATTAACAGCCCAATTAAAATAAAACAACATTATATAAACCATAACACATAAGCGCTTAAACAACTAAGTATATGTTGAATAGGAATGTCTTTAGACCCCTCTTAAACGACCCAAAACTACCACAGGAACGGAGAGCACTGGGCAGTTCATTCCACCAACATGGAACCACTGAAGAAAAGAGTCTGGAATTAGACCCAGTTTTCATGACTGGTCGACACAACATACGCTCACCAGAAGACCGCAGTGGGCGGTTGGGGATGTAAGGCTTGATTATTGAATTAAAATAACTAGGAGCAGATCTAGTTAGTGTCCTATAGGCCAAAGTGAGAGATTTAAATTTAATTCTGGCTACTATAGGGAGCCAATGGAGAGTAACTAGGAGAGGAGTTACATGTGTCCTCTTTGGCTGATTGAAGACCAGGCGTGCTCCAGCATTTTGAATCAGCTGTAATGATCTTGTTACACAAGCGGGTAAGCCAGCTAATAGTGAATTACAATAGTCCAGCTTAGAGATGACCATGGTCTGAACAAGAAGTTGTGTGGAATCTTGTGTCAGATAAGGTCTGATCTTCCTAATGTTGTAAAGCATAAACCGACATGATTTTGCAATAGAAGCTATATGCTCAGAGAAGTTAAGTCGGTCATCAATTACAACGCCCAAGTTTCGTGCCGATCTAGTTGGGGTCAGTGAAGTTGAGTCAAGCTGGATGTTAATCTGTTGGGGAATAGCTGTTTTAGCTGGAAACACCAAAAACTCTGTTTTTGAGAGATTAAGCTGAAGGTGCCGATCTTTCATCCAGGCTGAAATATCCTTAAGGCATGCAGAAATCCGGTGGGAAACACTAGAGTCATCAGGTGGGAAAGACAGGTAAAGTTGAGTGTCGTCTGCATAACAGTGATAGTCAAATCCATGGGAGCGAATGGTATCACCTAAGGAAGTGGTGTAAATAGAGAAAAGCAAGGGTCCTAATACTGATCCCTGAGGCACACCTGTGGTGAGGTCATGAGACTTAGATACCTGTCCCTGCCAAGACACGTTGAAAGAACGCCCTTTAAGGTAAGATTCAAACCAGTCAAGAGCTTTTCCAGAAATTCCCAGTTCAGATAGTATGGATAGGAGAATGTCATGGTTAACAGTATCAAAGGCTGCAGATAAATCTAGTAGAATTAATACTGATGACTGAGCAGAGGACTTAGCTACTCTCAATGCTTCAGTCACAGACAGAAGAGCAGTTTCAGTAGAATGACCACTCTTGAAACCAGACTACATAGGGTCAAGTAGATTATTCTGATGAAGAAAGTCACAAACTTGCTTGAAGACCACTTTCTCCAAAACCTTTGACAAGAAAGGAAGAAGGGAGACAGGTCTGTAGTTCTTCACCTCAGTTGGATTAAGTGTACTTTTCTTTAGCAGAGGTGTAACCCTAGCCTGTTTAAAAGAATAAGGAACTATTCCAGAACTGAGTGAAGCATTAAATACATGTGTGACTGCTGGTAGAACAGCGGGTGAGATAGACTGTAGAAGAGTGGACGGGACAGGATCTAATGGGCATGTTGTTGGACGACATCGCTGAAGCAATTGAGAGACTGCTTCCTCATCAAGAGGAGAGAAAGAGTCAAATGATGCGGTCATACTAACACAAGGCAAAGCCCTCCTTATAGGAGCATCAAACTGAGCACTTATTTTAGCAACTTTTTCAGTGAAAAATGTTGCAAAGTCATTTGCTGACAGTGAAGTAGTTGATGGTGGTGGTGGAGGATTGAGAAGAGATTTGAAAGTAGAAAAAAGTTTTCTACTGTCAGTGGCGCTCTCAATCTTGCTTTGATAGAATGCCTTTTTTGCAAGTGTAACAGTGGATGAAAAGGATGACAGCAAAGACTGGTAGTTACTAAGATCATTTCCATCTCTGGATTTACGCCATTTCCTCTTGTACGCCATTTCCTGCTTGTACTGTCGTCAAATCCATGCTTTGAGGAAAAAATTCTTTTTATCATAGTTCCCTCTTCAATGAGCGATTACCAGCTCGTTTTTGTAACAGAGATAGCTGTTTATTGTCCCTAGGTTTACAGAAACACCTATTCATATTAATACGTATGGAAATCAAGTTAACGCTGCCGACCACTGTTTGTCTATTACATGGCCCAGAATGCCTTGCATGTCTTTACAACAAAACAACACAGTAAAACCTAAATGCCCGTAAACATATGCATTTGCATACTTGTAACATTTTTAATAATACTCTCCCATCATGATATGTAACAATAATGAAAAAATTTATTTGAATACCGACAATGTGAAAACAACTCTATTATGTAAGCTATATATAGCTACCGTTCTCCTTGCGATTTCAGTTCGTAAGTCCATACTATCCCATGGCAGAGCAAGGATTTCATGGTTGGGCAAGGTTGCCCTTAGACATTGTGGATACCCAGAGGCATTGATTGAGCATACTTGGAAGGCATTGTGATAGAAGGTGAATGGTGTAAAGGTGGTAAAATGGTGTACTTAACTCATTAAATGTAGCTGAATACTCATGAACGCATGTCTCTAATAGCCACAATAGGAGTAATTGTAGCAACACCGTATTTTGTGTGGCCCATAACGACCCAGTGGATCATGAAAATGTGCCAAAATTCACATTCCTTGCTTGTTGTTGGTACATTAATCCCATTCAGATTGCCACTTATCTGAGATGTAAGAGTTCAGTATAGGTTTAAGGTCTGGGGCAGGGATTTGACATTCTGTGACTTCTTCATTGAGGGCTTGCTTAGCAGCACTGTCCGCTTTCTCATTTCCCCTCAGACCAACATGGCCTGGGACCCAGCAAAAAACAACAATCAAGTTCTGGTTCTTTAGACGTTCTAGGTGATCAAGCTCAGCTTTGGTTGTACTTTTTGCGTGACATTAAAGCCTACTGGAAAGATTTTTAATTGCAATATAATTGAATGCAATTTACTTTTACGATTAAATAAAATTAATTTATCCCTCTCACCCATAGTTTTCTATTTATTTACAAATGTACATAGACCTACTGTAATTACATTTATACATAGTTATTCTACTGATCTTTATACTATTCATCCTGCACATAGACTTATTCTTACTACTCTTATAATGTTGTTTCTGCACTACAATGACACTGTTTCCACACTGCACATAGCTGTATGTTATGTAGGCTACATATCTGTTATATATTTGTCATATTGAATATCCATATTTATTCTGTTTTATTGTATTCTGTTAATACACTGCATATATCTATATTATTATTTCTACTATTATAATGTTACTGCTACATCTACATACATTATTCTACTTATAGTATGAGATACTAATGAGAGCTAATACACTGCACATATTTATATTTAATTCATATTACTCTAAACCACCTTCTGTAAATCAACTGTATACTACTGTCTACATTGCACTATATTTCTTGACCTGTCTCTGTATATTTCATCACCTTTCTATACTTTGCATCACATTGCATGCATACTGTAGCTACATGAATCACAGCTAAGATCCTTGGTTGCTATGAAGGCCAGTCGTTCTAAATGGATGGTTGCTATGGCCAAAGGCCACAGTTATCTCTGCCGTTGTCAAGCGGGCATATCCTAACTTTATCTTATTTTAAACATCTCTATTTTACTTAGCCTACTTCCATACAGTGAGTCCCATTAACAAGTGGCCACTTCATTCGTGCTTACCGTGATTCATACAGCAGCATTATTAAATTAATCTGTCACCATATGCCTATGCCAACGTTTGCAAAGAGGAGAATCTTTTAATTTGATTCACAATGAAACGTTACATTTAATGTACATGTAAACAATGAGTAGGCTAGTTTTGGTTGTTGTTGGTGGTGTTACTGCATCCCTTAGTTATTATGCCTACAATGCAAAATTGTTCCCTCGTGATTGTTAGACGCATTTCAAAACATCGCGACGTGAAATGCCACCACAAAACATTGTTTGTGAATCGGTCTTATTAGGAGTCCTCGCTTAAGCTGTCACAGACTCAGGCGCTACTTAGGGCTAAAATGCTTCCTGAATTACTCTTAGTAAAAAAAAATAGGAGTCCTAAAGTTACGAGTGACGAAGTTACGAGTACAAGCATATCAAGCAACATACATCTCATAACGTTAACGTTACAGCAACATCTCCTCCCTGACATAGCTAGCTAGCTTCTAGCCACACAAGAAATGAATGGTTTTAAATCTCCGCTTAGCATTCTAATAACAGAAGGGGCACATTTATGTTGACCACTACAACATGACTCATTATGTCTGTAACTCTATAAAACACTTACTTTCATAAAAGAAGCACGCCATCCAGCACATACACATGGAAACCGATATTTTAGGTACTTGGCCACGAACTCAAAACGTGTCTCCCTGAAGCTCCACTAGAATCTTTGCTCTGAAGGCTGCGTTGCTATGGCAACATCAAATAAACGGAGAGTCTTTTCAAGGTATTTCCTGCTTGTACTGTCGTCAAATCCATGCTTTGAGGAAAAAAATCTTTTTATCATAGTTCCCTCTTCAATGAGCGATTACCAGCTCGTTTTTGTAACAGAGATAGCTGTTTATTGTCCCTAGGTTTACAGAAACACCTATTCATATTAATACGTATGGAAATCAAGTTAACGCTGCCGACCACTGTTTGTCTATTACATGGCCCAGAATGCCTTGCATGTCTCTACAACAAAACAACACAGTAAAACCTAAATGCCCGTAAACATATGCATTTGCATACTTGTAACATTTTTAATAATACTCTCCCATCATGATATGTAACAATAATGAAAAATTTAATTTGAATACCGTCAATGTGAAAACAACTCTATTATGTAAGCTATATATAGCTACCGTTCTCCTTCCTATTTCAGTTCGTAAGTCCATACTATCCCATGGCAGAGCAAGGATTTCATGATTGGGCAAGGTTGCCTGGAGACATTGTTGATACCCAGAGGCATTGATTGAGCATACTCGGAAGGTGAATGGTGGAAAGGTGAATGGGGAGAGTTACCAAATACCTGTGGGTGGTTTGCCAAATGATGGAAACTTTTGGAATATTTCTTTTTTTTTTTTAGCTTATGCACCCTCACACTGGAGTCCCCAGTTCATATACAAAATTTGGTATCGATATGTGACAGTGTTCCTGTGATATGGACGACTTCCTGTTTCGGAGCTTCGCCGCCGATTTCGTTTGGCTGTGACGGGCAAACGCTTTCGAAAATCAAAAATCCTTCTAGTAACTTTTGTGAGGCTTGGTCCAATGATGATGTACGTCAAGTTTCGTGGCGTTCGGACCAAATTTGTGACCTGTGAAAATTTAGTTTCGCTTTCTATTCAATCCAATATGGCGGACGAACGACACGCCCACTTGACGTCATCTTCTCGAGCAAGTTACACCGGTACTGCCCGGACGTTTTAAAGTTGGAACGGTGTCTCTGTCTCAAAGGGCCTAGGCACAGGGAGAAAAAATTTAAGGGAGACGGGAATAATAATAACTAGACTGCATTTCCGGCGGGAACTGCAAAAGTGTGCTTGCCCTGGTCCGGTCACCAACATGAGCAGACAGTGGCATAGGCTATGCTGAACCTGGCTTGATCCAAGCATTCTAACAGTGCCTTTCAGTGTTGGAGCAGTGGCAATACCGCAAAAGCTCTAGGAGAGGGCTATTCAACTATTGACTTGCGGGGTGAATGCGGCTCGTTGGATTTTACCTGTGGCCTGCCTTTGAATTTAGCTTCTATGACTAAGATCGATCAAATCAATAAAATAAAACAACAGCAGTGATTGGCTGCAAAAATAAATAATGTCACGTGTCTTGCACCTCTCAAACTGGGCTATCAGGTAACCTAGAAGAATTGAAATGATGAAATATGACTAAGGAATTCAAATGCTGCTTGTTTGTCAGGATACTTTTTCACTGATTTATTTTAAAAATATGAGCTATGAGTGTGAATGTTATATATTCCATCCCCTAATTCTGTTTTACTGGTTTATTTGACAAATAATCTATATGGATTTGCTCTATAAAGACCTTATGTCTGTTTAGGATTGTTTTTCTGAGCCTATTGATGTATCTCAGAATAAAGTAATGTCCACAACATTAGTGATGTTTTTTTTTGTGTGTGAATGTATTTTACTTAACTCATTAAATGTAGCTGAATACTCATGAACGCATGTCTCTAATAGCCACAATAGGAGTAATTGTAGCAACACCGTATTTTGTGTGGCCCATAACGACCCAGTGGATCATGAAAATGTGCCAAAATTCACATTCCTTGCTTGTTGTTGGTACATTAATCCCATTCAGATTGCCACTTATCTGAGATGTAAGAGTTCAGTATAGGTTTAAGGTCTGGGGCAGGGATTTGACATTCTGTGACTTCTTCATTGAGGGCTTGCTTAGCAGCACTGTCCGCTTTCTCATTTCCCCTCAGACCAACATGGCCTGGGACCCAGCAAAAAACAACAATCAAGTTCTGGTTCTTTAGACGTTCTAGGTGATCAAGCTCAGCTTTGGTTGTACTTTTTGCGTGACATTAAAGCCTACTGGAAAGATTTTTAATTGCAATATAATTGAATGCAATTTACTTTTACGATTAAATAAAATTAATTTATCCCTCTCACCCATAGTTTTCTATTTATTTACAAATGTACATAGACCTACTGTAATTACATTTATACATAGTTATTCTACTGATCTTTATACTATTCATCCTGCACATAGACTTATTCTTACTACTCTTATAATGTTGTTTCTGCACTACAATGACACTGTTTCCACACTGCACATAGCTGTATGTTATGTAGGCTACATATCTGTTATATATTTGTCATATTGAATATCCATATTTATTCTGTTTTATTGTATTCTGTTAATACACTGCATATATCTATATTATTATTTCTACTATTATAATGTTACTGCTACATCTACATACATTATTCTACTTATAGTATGAGATAACTGCTAATACACTGCACATATTTATATTTAATTCATATTACTCTAAACCACCTTCTGTAAATCAACTGTATACTACTGTCTACATTGCACTATATTTCTTGACCTGTCTCTGTATATTTCATCACCTTTCTATACTTTGCATCACATTGCATGCATACTGTAGCTACATGAATCACAGCTAAGATCCTTGGTTGCTATGAAGGCCAGTCGTTCTAAATGGATGGTTGCTATGGCCAAAGGCCACAGTTATCTCTGCCGTTGTCAAGCGGGCATATCCTAACTTTATCTTATTTTAAACATCTCTATTTTACTTAGCCTACTTCCATACAGTGAGTCCCATTAAGAAGTGGCCACTTCATTCGTGCTTACCGTGATTCATACAGCAGCATTATTAAATTAATCTGTCACCATATGCCTATGCCAACGTTTGCAAAGAGGAGAATCTTGTAATTTGATTCACAATGAAACGTTACATTTAATGTACATGTAAACAATGAGTAGGCTAGTTTTGGTTGTTGTTGGTGGTGTTACTGCATCCCTTAGTTATTATGCCTACAATGCAAAATTGTTCCCTCGTGATTGTTAGACGCATTTCAAAACATCGCGACGTGAAATGTCACCACAAAACATTGTTTGTGAATCGGTCTTATTAGGAGTCCTCGCTTAAGCTGTCACAGACTCAGGCGCTACTTAGGGCTAAAATGCTTCCTGAATTACTCTTAGTAAAAAAAAACAGGAGTCCTAAAGTTACGAGTGACGAAGTTACGAGTACAAGCATATCAAGCAACATAAATCTCATAACGTTAACGTTACAGCAACATCTCCCTGACATAGCTAGCTAGCTTCTAGCCACACAAGAAATGAATGATTTTAAATCTCCGCTTAGCATTCTAATAACAGAAGGGGCACATTTATGTTGACCACTACACCATGACTCATTATGTCTGTAACTCTATAAAACACTTACTTTCATAAATGAAGCACGCCATCCAGCACATACACATGGAAACCGATATTTTAGGTACTTGGCCACGAACTCAAAACGTGTCTCCCTGAAGCTCTTCTAGAATCTTTGCTCTGAAGGCTGCGTTGCTATGGCAACATCAAATAAACGGAGAGTCATGTTCCTGTGATATGGACGACTTCCTGTTTCGGAGCTTCGCCGCCGATTTCGTTTGGCTGTGACGGGCAAACGCTTTCGAAAATCAAAAATCCTTCTAGTAACTTTTGTGAGGCTTGGTCCAATGATGATGTACGTCAAGTTTCGTGGCGTTCGGACCAAATTTGTGACCTGTGAAAATTTAGTTTCGCTTTCTATTCAATCCAATATGGCGGACGAACGACACGCCCACTTGACGTCATCTTCTCGAGCAAGTTACACCGGTACTGCCCGGACGTTTTAAAGTTGGAACGGTGTCTCTGTCTCAAAGGGCCTAGGCACAGGAGCTGGAAAAAAATTAGGGAGACGGGAATAATAATAATAATAATAATAAGAAAACTTAAGAAGAACAATAAGTGTGCTGCTTTGCAAGCACACTTAATAAGAAAACTTAAGAAGAACAATAAGTGTGCTGCTTTGCAAGCACACTTAATAAGAAAACTTAAGAAGAACAATAAGTGTGCTGCTTTGCAAGCACACTTAATAAATGACAAATATTATTAGAATAACAAATAATCATATAGGCTACAGCTGTCGCCTACTTTGCCCCTTCCTGTTTGGTGTTGGAGAGAGGTCACTATTGGTTTTTATAGTTCACGTCACTATTTGCATGAGCCACGACTAGAAAGACTTGCGATAATATCAAACATGTTTGATATTGTCGTAACGGCAAAACTAGAAAAGGACTGACTCCGACTGACTTAAAACCGCTAAGATTGGCACCTTACACTTAACGATCTAGTTGACGGGAGCGCGCCGCGATTCAAGTACAACTCCCATGATTTCTGTCCGACTTTGGAAATTTAGTCGCCGACTGTGAAAACAGACCAAAATCGTGCAATGTAAGGCCGCCATAAGCCACTGTCAATCCTACATCTTTGCCAGTCACATTCACATGGTGAAAATGTGTGTTGGTAAACACACAAGAAAAACTCCAAGTAAACATTTGACAATAAAATGAAGGGCTTTCCTGAAAAAGTACACCTGAAAACTTTTGGATATTCTGGGGCAATTAGACATTTATAGAGAAGAACAGTAATGGATGAAATATAAATATGATAGACTTAGTGATGAAGGAAAAATAGTAAACAAAGAAGTTCCCCTATATGTCATAGAGTGTCGGCATTCTGATTCTTGGCAACTAATGAGTGTGAATGTTAATTGCCTGATGTCATTCAGGTGCTGTTCAATGGTGTCAATCTTCAATAACCAATAGCACGTGCATCTTGAGCCTCAAGCTCTAGCAGGATTCAAACTCTCAACCTAACAAACACCAGCACTAGGCATTATCCCACTCAGCCACTGACAATCATACACATTGAGCAGTCACATTCAAATGGTGAAAATGTGTGTTGGTAAACACACAACATCAAGAAAAACTCCAAGTATACATTTGACAATAAAATGAAGGGCTTTCCTGAAAGAGTACACCTGAAAACTTTTGGATATTCTGGGGCAATTAGACATTTGTAGAGAAGAACAGTAATGGATGAAATATAAATACGATAGACTTAATGATGAAGGAAAAATAGTAAACAAAGAAGTTCCCCTATATGCCATAGAGTGTGTCAGCATTCTGATTCTTGGCAACTAATGAGTGTGAATGTGTGTTGGCAAACACACAACATCAAGAAAATTCCTAGCATACATTTGACAATAGAATTAAGGGCTTTATAAAAAAAAAGAGTACAGATCTGAAAATGTGCACTGTTAATGGTATCCACCTAATGATGGTTGTATGGTTGTTATTCAAGAAAAAAAAATACTCATATAGGAATATAGGTGATCTAGGAAAAAAGGCCTAAGTGGTCTAACTTTATTGGCCTATATCTCTGAAATGGAACAAAATATCAAAATTCTGAGCTACGCTGCTCGGACCCCTAATAAAACTTAACAATAAGTGTGCTTGCAAGCACACTTAATTATACAGTTATACTTGCCTTGCACGACAAGTCCTGACTAGTAGCTGTAACGTTATAGTGTGCCAACCTCCACAACCCAACAGTATTCTTAACAGTATTCTATTCTAGTATGCTAACCTCCACAACCCAACTGAAGGAACTGTAGGGGGCGATGTGGGTCGAGGTAGAGTGAGTGTGTGGCGAGCAGGCAGAGCCTCGGTCAGAAGGCTCAATGGTATGGAGTGATGACACGGAGATGGCAGGTTTCGGTGCAACACAAGTTAACTTTATTTGAGTTTCAATTCATCTGTTCTTTTGTTCTTTACTTGTATGTGTGCTGCATCAAAGAGGAAACAAAGAGAAAATGGAGTAATCAGTGAAATGGGGTAAATCAGTACAGATCCCAACTCACAAACAAACCAATTGACATTTGAACAATAAACTGAAATCATATGGCTATATAAGGTACAACTAAACAATACTTGACATCCCAAGTCAACCAACATCACCTAATCATCTCTCACATGGGACTCCAACACACCAAACCAACAAACAAAGACCTTAACTTTACACATGATGGCAGAGCTACTCTACAAACTGATAAACATCACAAAAGTCATAGTGAGGGTGATTAAAGTGATGACTTACGTTAACTCAAAGACGGACACAGAGCAGGACACACTGGAGTGCTGGGTTGAGATGAACAAAAGAGCGAACTGAGGGCGAGCAAACAATTTATCCTGGTCTGAGCCCCTGCTCCGGAGCTACAGGGTTTCCCAGCAGGTAAACTTTGGAAAGATTTGCAAAGATTTGGAAAAGATTTTTGAAAGACTACAGTCTCAGACCCTCTCAAATCTAAAGACAAGTAGTAGAGTTTTAAGTCACAGACTATGATTTTGCAATGACTAGGGATCTTGCAGGGTCACTATTTACAAGACTGCAACACGATTCCTTTAAATTATTACCCATTGTGCAATAGATAAACAGGAACTGAAAATTATAGCCTACTAAACTCAAAGTCGTATTTTCGTGTTTCTGCAGCATTGTTTCATGCGTGACATCCTTAACCGATATAGAGTTGTTCTGTCAAGTGGAAGAGCCGACTAAATATGTATAAGAAATGACAAATATTATAAGAATAACAAATAATTATAGGCTACAGATTATAATTATACAGTAATACTTGCCTTGCACTACAAGTCCATATTGACAAGTAGCTGTAATGTTATAGTGTGCTAACCTCCACAACCCAACAGCATTCTATTGTAGTATGCTAACATCCACAACCCACTAATGCTTCAAGTGGGATTTGAACTCTCAACCTAAGGATCACCAGTACAAGGCATTATCCCACTGAGCCACTGTCAAACCTACATGTTGGCCAGTCACATTCACATGGTGAAAGTGTGTATTGGTAAACACACAACAAGAAAAACTCCAAACATGGAGGGGCAATTAGACATTTGTAGAGATGAACACTAATAGATGAAATATAAATATGATAGACTTAATGATGAAGGAAAAATAGTAAACAAAGAAGTTCCCCTAAATGTCAGTGTCTCGGCATTCTGATTCTTGGCAACTAATGACTGTGTATGTTGATTGCCTGATGTCATTCAGGTGCTGTTCAATGGTGTGAATCTTCAATAACCAATAGTATTCGAGCTAGAGCCTAAAGCACTACCGGGGATTCGAACCCTCAACCTAACAAACACCAGCACTAGGCATTATCCCACTGAGCCACTGACAATCCTACATATTGGGTAGTCACATTCACATGGTGAAAATGTGTGTTGGTAAACAAGAAAAACTCCAAGTATACATTTGACAATAAAATGAAGGGCTTTCCTGAAAAAGTACACCTGAAAACTTTTGGATATTCTGGGGCAATTAGACATTTATAGAGAAGAACAGTAATGGATGAAATATAAATATGATAGACTTAGTGATGAAGGAAAAATAGTAAACAAAGAAGTTCCCCTATATGCCATAGAGTGTGTCGGCATTCTGATTCTTGGCAACTAATGAGTGTGAATGTCAATTGCCTGATGTCATTCAGGTGCTGTTCAATGGTGTGAATCTTCAATAACCAATAGCATGTGCATCTTGAGCATAAAGCTCTTGCAGGATTCAAACTCTCAACCTAACAAACACCAGCACTAGGCATTATCCCACTCTGCCACTGATAATCATACACATTCAGCAGTCACATTCAAATGGTGAAAATGTGTGTTGGTAAACACACAAGAAAAACTCCAAGTATACATTTGACAATAAAATGAAGGGCTTTCCTGAAAAAGTACACCTGAAAACTTTTGGATATTCTGGGGCAATTAGACATTTATAGAGAAGAACAGTAATGGATGAAATATAAATATGATAGACTTAGTGATGAAGGAAAAATAGTAAACAAAGAAGTTCCCCTATATGCCATAGAGTGTGTCGGCATTCTGATTCTTGGCAACTAATGAGTGTGAATGTCAATTGCCTGATGTCATTCAGGTGCTGTTCAATGGTGTGAATCTTCAATAACCAATAGCATGTGCATCTTGAGCATAAAGCTCTTGCAGGATTCGAACTCTCAACCTAACAAACACCAGCACTAGGCATTATCCCACTCTGCCACTGACAATCATACACATTCAGCAGTCACATTCAAATGGTGAAAATGTGTGTTGGTAAACACACAAGAAAAACTCCAAGTATACATTTGACAATAAAATGAAGGGCTTTCCTGAAAGAGTACACCTGAAAACTTTTGGATATTCTGGGGCAATTAGACATTTATAGAGAAGAACAGTAATGGATGAAATATAAATATGATAGACTTAATGATGAAGGAAAAATAGTAAACAAAGAAGTTCCCCTATATGTCATAGAGTGTGTCGGCATTCTGACTCTTGGCAACTAATGAGTGTGAATGTTAATTGTCTGATGTCATTCAGGTGCTGTTCAATAGTGGGAATCTTCAATAACCAATAGCATGTGCATGTTGAGCCTAAAGCTCTAGCAGGATTCGAACTCTCAACCTAACAAACACCAGCACTAGGCATTATCCCACTCAGCCACTGACAATCATACACATTGAGGTGTCACATTCAAATGGTGAAAATGTGTGTTGGCAAACACACAACATCAAGAAAATTCCTAGCATACATTTGACAATAGAATTAAGGGCTTTATAAAAAAGAGTACAGATCTGAAAATGTGCACTGTTAATGGTATCCACCTAATGATGGTTGTATGGTTGTTATCCAAGAAAAAAAAAATTACTCATATAGGAATATAGGTGATATAGGAGAAATGGGCTGAGTGGTCGAACTTTATTGGCCTATATCTCTGAAATGGAACAACGTATCCAAATTATTTTGATAACTTTTGTGAGGCTTTGTCTAAACATTTTCTGTGAGAATTTTGGTGAAGATTTGATCATTTTTGAAGCCTGTGAAACTTTTTATGATGTTTGGCTTTTCTCTGAAATTGTGGCAAAAGTAAACATTTTTAGAGCATAAGACCAGGGTGAAAAAGATGCATCTGAATGTAGAGATTAATATGATGAAAGAATTTTGAGTCTAGGTCAATCTGGTAAGGAGAAATAAGCGTTTTTGACAAGAGCGCCACCTTTGGGTGCAGTACCCCAAATTTGGGTTATGGGTAGTGGGGGGTACTGGTAACAATACTTGAAAATGTCAATTTTCTAGGACTTACGGTTTATAGGAATATAGGTGATCTAGGAAAAAAGGCCTAAGTGGTCTAACTTTATTGGCCTATATCTCTGAAATGGAACAAAATATCAAAATTCTGAGCGATAACTTTTGTGAGGCTTGGTCTAAACATTGTCTGTGAGAATTTGGTGAAGATTTGATTATTTTTGAAGAGTGTGAAACTTTTTATAATGTTTGGCTTTTCCATGAAATTGTGGAAAAAGTAAACATTTGTAGACCATAAGACCAGGGCCAAAAAGATGCATCTGAGTTTAGAGATTAATATTCTGAAAGAATTTTGAGTCTAGGTGAATCTGGTAAGGAGAAATAAGCATAATTAACTTTTTTTTTCAATAGCGCCACCTTTGGGTGCAGTACCCCAAATTTTGGGTTATGGGTAGAGGGGGGTACTGGTAACCATACCTGAAAATTTCAAGAGTTTTGGAGTTACGGTTTAGGCTGCAGTATGACTTTTACAGAATTTTGGCAAAAAAATGAACGGTACAGAAACAATAGGGTTCCTGCAGCTACGCTGCTCGGACCCCTAATAAAACTTAAGAAGAACAATAAGTGTGCTTGCAAGCACACTTAATGAGATCTGAACAAAGCATCATTCATGGCTTAAAGAAACACGCTGACTTTTTGGGACTTAAGGTCATTCACTGTATTCCTCATGAGGCTCATCATTAGGCTTTTAACCCAATATTTAAATTTCTATCATTTTAGGAAGAGAGCAGTTAATATCTACCAGGAATTGCAATAGGAGTCCTTTTCAGATGTAAGTACAAGAATTCACAAAATGACATTAATCTCTAACAAGATCTCAACCTCTCCCCCAATATAAAATTGAATGCATATAGCAAAATGGTAGGATGCATTCAACTATCTAAACTGAGGAGTTCTCTTGTAAAACATCTACACATACAGATAGAAATGTAATTTCAGCAATTACATTTACTAGAATACACATACAGCTATACAGCCATCCTTCTCCTTTGTTCAGTTTCTGTATATGAAAAAAGTTATTAACAAGTTATTAACATGTTTTTAATTGAATACTGAATATATTCTAAGTTGTATTTACATACTACATCTTTTCCAGAGAACCTTTCACCAGGCAACTGATTGCACAATCCCAGCCAATAAAAAGCGGCATCCCTGCATGTTACTCCCTTCCAACAGAGAGGAGTGACATTAATGGCTATTCAGCAGTCAGAAGATGGACTTATGGGAAAAGAGACGAGAGTAAACCTACTAAAAACCATTCTCATAGTTGGAGAAACAGGAACCGGGAAAACTACGCTTATCAACACCATGGTCAACCACATGTTAGGAGTGCAATGGGAGGACAGAGTCTGGTTTCAGATCACAGAAGAGAAGAAAAAATCTCAGGTGGAATCTCAAACTGATACCATCACTGTTTATGAGCTGTTTCTGGAAACACATCCTTCATGTCTGAGAATTATTGACACTCCAGGGTATGGAGCTACAGATGGAATTGAGTTTGACAAGAAGATTTCAGATAATTTGCAAGTATTATTCAGATCTGAAGATGGTATTCATGAAATTGAAGTTGTGGGTCTTGTGATGAAAGGAAGTTAGAATCGCCTTACTGCATTTCAGCATTATATCTTTGATGCCATTCTCTCCTTGTTTGGTAAAAATATTGAGGGAAACATTGTGATTTTCGGCACACATTCAGACAGTGTGCCTACTGCCAACCTCATTAGTGCCATCAAAGAAGCGGGAGTGCCTTGTGCCAAAGATTCAAATGGAGAACCACTTATTTTATTGTTCAACAACCGACAAAATGAGACCCATGAAGAGGATCAAAAAGATTTCTTCCAGTCCAGAAATATTTCCAAGATTAGTTCCATCTTAACTTTTAAAGACACTGAGACTATTATACATGCATTTATTTCTTCACGCCTGGATTACTGCAATAGTCTTTTTTCTTGTCTGAACCAAAAATCTATAAAGAGACTTCAAACTGTTCAGAATTCAGCTGCCCGGCTTCTTACTAAGACAAAGTACTGTAATCACATTACTCCTGTTTAAGCCTCACTGCACTGGCTCCCAGTAAGCTTTAGAATTGATTTTAAGATTCTTCTGATTACTTTTAAAGCTCTACATGGCCTGTCTCCCAACTACATATCTGATCTCCTAGTACCTTATACACCTGTGCGTACTTTAAGATCATCTGGTAGTGGTTTCCTAACTATTCCGAAGGTCAATCTCAAAACTAAAGGGGAGAGAGCATTTAGTGTCAGGGCACCTAGGCTCTGAAATGACCTGCCTGATGAAATCAGGTCAGCCAAGTCAGTATGCTCTTTTAAATCCCTCCTTAAAACTCATCTTTACAAGCAAGCCTTCCTTAGTTTTGTTTAAGTAATATACTTAATTTTGTGTTAAGTTTATTAAGTTTTATTTCAGTGTTAAGTTTTATTTCAGTGTCAAGTTTTATTTCAGTAAGTTTTATTTCAGTGTCAAGTTTTATTTCAGTATCCTAAGTTTTATTTCAGTGTCAAGTTTTATTTCAGTAAGTTTTATTTCAGTGTACGTTTATTTTCCTTTTTCAAATTTATGTTATGTTCTAATTGAATTAGTATATATTATTTGATTGTTATATTATTATGTCTTATTTGCATTTTCATTTATGTTGATATTGTGCAGCACTTTGTAACTTTGTTTTGAAAAGTGCTATATAGAGATTATTATTATTATTATTATAATCCTGAATACAATTATGCAAGGAATTAATTTCACTACGTAATCGATACTTTTCCCTAACACAACGGCAAACATTATCGATGCTCCATTACAATTCAAGAGGACAAACAGAAAGTAGGCCTACCATAGTAGCAAAATCCAGCGGATTTGTTGTAATTTGACGAAATGGCGAAACTATACATTTTAATACAATTCCAAAAAAACAATAAATGTGTCTTAATTCACCATGCATGGCTTGCAATGTTTTAAATTTCACAGGTTATTGAATACCATGGTAATGACAATATTCACAAGCCCATAAACCATATTTGGCATAGTGCCACCCACTGGCAACAGAAAGAATGACAAGAACACTGATGTCAAGTGATAGATTTGAAGATAGATAGATAGATAAATACTTTATTGATCCCCAAGGGGAAATTCAGGGGGTCTCAGTAGCATACAGACATCACACACAACATGCACTTACAGCAAATGGTAAATATAAGTATAAGTATAAACATATAACCAAACTCCACTGTACAATAGAGACAGTAGGAGATAAGAAAAACTAACAAAACTAAATATACTATATAAATTAAATGTAAAAAAAACAGTGTGCTTGAGGGTGGTCAAGTATGAGACGCTTGTAATGACAGGGCCTGTAGTTCTGTGTGCAAAGTGAGGTGCTCAAGAGAGTGAGTATCATGGTGAAGGTGCAAAGTAGTCCAACAGTAGTTCTGTGTGCATGGTAAGGTGCTCAAGAGAGTGGGTGTCCTGGTGAAGGTGCAAAAAGTAGTCCAACAGTAGTCCCTTAGTTATGTGTGCATGGTAAGGTGCTCAAGAGAGTGAGTGTCCTGGTGAAGGTGCAAAAAGTAGTCCAACAGTAGTCCTTTAGTTATGTGTGCATGGTAAGGTGCTCAGAGAGTGAGTGTCATGGTGAAGGTGCAAAAAGTAGTCCAGCATTAGTCCAACAGTGCAATAATAAGGTCTAGAGACCAGCATAAATAATATGGACAAATAGGAGAGCAAAGTATAATGTAGACAAGGTAATATAAAAAACTATAAAAACTATGTCAGTGCAGAAACAGGTTGAGGTAATAGGGTTACAGCCATTCAGTATTATTGTAGCAGAAGCCATTGATCATGTGTGCTAATATAGCATGAACAACATGAAAAACAGTGTAGCAGGAAAGCGGTAGTAAAAACATTAGGCTGTGGACATTAGTAAAACAGTAGTAAAGCAGTAGTGGGCAGTCAGTACTCAAACATGGAGAGGGTGGAGAGGCAGACAGACTAAGCAGAGAAGTCTATCTCTCCTCTTCCCTTTAGTGATGCATTGAACAGTTCAATGGCCCTGGGGACAAATTACTTCCTCAGTCTGTCTGTTGCGCAAGTCAGTGAGCGAAATCTCCAGCTGATCAAGCTCGTTTGCTTTTTAATAGTGCTGTAGAGTGGGTGGCATTCATTGTCCAAGATGTTGATCAGTTTGTTCAGGGTCCTTTTGTCAGATATTGAAGTGATGCACTCCAGTTCAGCTCCCACTACAGAGCCAGCCTTCCTTAACAGCCTGTCAAGTCGCCCAGCATCCTTCTTCTTTGTACTTCCTCCCCAGCATACCACTGCATAGAAGAGGACGCTGGCCACAACAGACTGATAGAACATCCTGAGGAGCTTGCTGCACACATTGAAGGACTGCAGCCTCCTCAGGAAGTACAGCCTGCTCTGCCCTTTCTTGTAGAGTGCTTCAGTGTTGGCTGACCAGTCCAGTTTATTGTCCAGGTGGAGACCCAGATACTTGTAGGTGCTTACCGCCTCCACATTGACCCCATCAATGGAGACTGGTAGCAGAGCGGGCTTAGGCCTGCGGAAATCCACCACCATCTCCTTGGTCTTTGAAGTGTTGAGTTGAAGGTGATTGAGTTTGCACCATTGCACAAAGTCCTCCACCAGGCTCCTGTACTCCTCCTCTTGCTCGTCCCTGATACACCCCACAATTGCAGTATCGTCAGAAAACTTCTGCATGTGGCATGACTCGGTGTTGTAGCAGAAGTCAGATGTGTACAGGGTGAACAGGACTGGAGAGAGCACAGTTCCCTGTGGAGCTCTGGTGCTGCTGATCACAGTGTCAGAGAGACAGTTCTTCAGTCTGACGAACTGTGGTCGCTCGGTCAGGTAGTCTGTAATCCAGGTTACCAGGTGAGCGTCCACACCCATCTGCAAGAGCTTGTCTCCCAGTCTGAGGGGTTGGATGGTGTTAAAAGCACTTGAGAAATCAAAGAACATGATTCTCACAGCACTTTTCCCCTTGTCTAGGTGAGTATGTGTCCTGTGTAGAAGATAAGTGATGGCATCGTCCACGCCCACTTTCTCCTGGTATGCAAACTGTAACGGGTCTAGTGCATGGCGAACCTGGGGTCTGAGCCTACCTAAGACCAGCCGCTCCAGTGTCTTCATCACATGTGATGTTAGAGCGACAGGCCTGAAGTCATTAAGCTCACTGGGGTGTGGCTTCTTAGGGACGGGGGTGAGACATGATGTCTTCCACAGTGTTGGAACTTGTCCGTGACGTAGACTCCAGTTGAAGATGTGCTTCAGTGGCTCCCCCAGTTCAGCAGCACAGGCCTTGAGTAGCCTTGGACACAGTCTGTCAGCCCCGGCTGCCTTACGAGGATGAAGTCTTTTTAACAGATAGCTTACTTCGGAAGCTGTAATGATGAGGGGGATGAGGGGAGTGGAGGGGGAGGAGGAGGAGGGGTGCTTCTGTGAGGGTTGTCGTGTGGCTAGAACCTGATGGCCGTTGGCTGAAGCCATTGTTGCCGCACTGCTCGTGGTCACTGTGTGGGGGAGAGGTGCGATAGCCTGATCTGCAGTGATGGTGGAGGGGGGTAGGGGAGGGGAGAGGGAGTGCATCTTGGGTCTGTGGGCCCTATCATGACATTCTAAAGTGCATCGTCACTCGTCAAAAGTCTATTCAAATTTAGTAGGATGTCCAGTTCACATTGGGAGGGTTTTCGTTCTCAAAAGTGGAGCGCATGGCGTAACAAGGTGTTCCTAGGTCTTTTAATCAGTCATATGGGTGTGTTTGGGGCGTAACATGATTTTCATGTCATTCCCTTTAACGGCGCAACGCGCGATATGTCAAATAAATGCATCGGTATTTTGGCATTCAACGGCGCATTTGAAGGAGGCTGCTTGCGAGACCGTATGGAATAGTCATTCTTAAACCATGCTTTACTAAAACTTAGCATAGCCTTCACGCATTTGCACTCGTCTATTATTTGAACTCATTGGCAAAGTGAAACTAACTTCACCAAGGAGTCAGTCAACGACAAGACAGTTATATGCAGTTACTTTCACTATTGACTGACAATGGGTTACCATCGAAAACATAGGCTGGAAAAAGCAACACTTACCCTAATGTTGCTCAAATGACTGAATAAAACAACATTTATCCTGCAGAGGAGTTGCTTATATCTCGTGACAGTGCGTCTTCAGCTGTGCTCCATACGTGTCTCTCGCCTCTCCCCTAATCACTTTTAACCGTCATTACCAATTTGCAAATGATGGTGAATAACTACTCATCATGAGATGTACAGTATTTCGTAATATCTTTATTCTAATGTTTCCCATTGTAATCGTGCAATTTGTAATGCTTTGCATGGACGTGCGTTGGTGTGCGTTCATGAATGATAGAAGGATGGTGCGTGCACCTGCCAATATGACTGTTGACATGCGCTCTTAAAATAGCATATGAACAACTCGCCATTGACTTCTGACCAGGTTTAGGTGGTGTATGATAGCGATTTTTAGACAACGCGCCAGGGCCCGCCCTAGGTTGTTAATTGCCACAACCCTGGGCGCAATGCTTAAAAAATAAAGGTGCAAAATACCGAATTCAACTTCGCGCGACTGAAAAACGAACTGTACGCCATGCGCTGGTGCCCCAAAATATAGCCCTGTGTGTCTGATGGCTGTTGACTGACGTCGTTGTCACCTCATTGTTTGTGGTCGCACTGTGGGGGAGGGGTGCAATATCCAGTGATGGTGGGGGTGAGTGTTGCACTGGTAATGAGGTGGGGTGGGGGCTGGGGGATGACCACCTACTTGATGTCCCTGTTAATGTTGCTAGAGTCTTAGACAGCTCAACAGGCACAGGCAAGGAGGCCTCAGGCGGGGGCAGGGCGTGGGGTGATGGGGGCTCAGATCGTTGGATGTCCCCAGGATGCAGAGCTGGGGAGACTCCTCCTAGACGGTTTGTCAGATTCATGTGAAATTTGGCAAATATGATGGTAAGATGACGCTGATGTTAAATCGGGAAGGGATTTTTGATATGTTGTAATATGTTATGATTTTAATATCTTAGACATAAACAGGAAATGTGCCATAAAGTCAAAGTGCATTGAATGAACAGTCTGAAACTTATCAGGTTAATAGATATTATGATTAAGAGAATATCCAGAAACCCTATTGGCCTGCCTGGCATAGCGCCACCACCTGGCCAAACAGGAAATGTGTCAGAAATGGGCAATGCCTTAACTGATTTATTGGTAGGTATAAAATATTGGTCTTGGTAGGTATACAATATTGGAAATCATTATTGTGATGATATTCACATGTGTAATTCAGATACCTAGCATAGCGCCACCATCTGGCTAAGCATGAAATGTGCCAGAAATGTTCTATGCTTTGAATAAATGGTCTGAAACTTAACAGGTTAATAGATATTATGATTATGATTACATCTAGACACCCAATGGGCCTGCCTGGCATAGTGCCACTACCTGGCCAAGCAGGAAATGTGCCAGAAATTCGTAATGCTTCAACTGATTAATCTGAAACTTTACAAAATGTAAGATATCATTATTGTGATGATATTCACATGTATCACAAACAAACACACACACACACACACACACACTAAACACTGACCTGCCTGTACATTGCAAACATTGAACATTGAAAAGATCTGCACAGATACACATGCATGCACACACACACAAGCACCTCGCGCATGCACGCACACGTACACACACACACACATACACACTGATTTATACACACACACGCACACACACACAAACACAAAGACACACACACACTCAAACAGAGAAAGAGAGAGAGAGACACACAATGAGAGAGAGACACACACACACACACACACACACACACATACACACACACACACTCAACACATTCACACAGAGACAGACACACATACAGACATTGGTAGAAATATAATACCAATGATATTTATGTAGGAAAAGGCCAAACAAATAAGATTAATATTTCGGCACAGCAGTAGAGACAACAGCGTAGTCATTGTGTGGAGTCGACGCAGAAGCATGAAACAGCCTTAAGGCAAACATGAAGGGGATAATGCCTTTCCTCCCCCTTCCCAACCACCCCACATCCGGTAACATGAAAATAACTTTTTAGGATCACTTCTCAACCGTTGCACGGTAGATCACAAAATGTTCATGGTAAATTGGTCTCTTTCAGACGCATCTTCGTAGCCATGTAATTGTAGTGCAGCGCCAACTACTGAATGCCGTCACAGTTCAATGTAATATAGCAGAAAGTAATATGAATGAACACCCTGAAACTTCTTAGGTTAATAGATATTATGATTATGATAATATCTAGACACCCAATCGGCCTGCTTTGCTGGCGCCACCACCTGGTCAAGCAAATGTGCCAGAAATGGGCAATACCTTAAATTATTGATCTGAAACTTTACAGAATATTAAATATTCTGGCCCAGGGACTCGCTAGCGCCCCCTTAGGTGACTGATCCCGTGGTTGGCATATATTTTGAGGTGGTTAACATGGTCGAAAAGTCTTGAAATTTGACACACACATCAGGTGTCAAACAAAGCAGCTAGGTACGAAAGCTTGGCAAAAGCTTGGCACCTGAAGTTGTTTAATGTAGAAGAACTTCAATCTGATGCACTCAAAGTCATAGGCTAATCGATAGTCTCATCCAGGCTCGGACTGGTAATCTGTACAACCGGGCAAATGCCCGGTGGGCCGGTCCACATGTGGGCCGGTGACCTCCGGGATTTTTTTTTTTAAAGTTATTTAGCCTATTTGCGGCCCGTCATGTAGGCATAGGCCTAGCCTATAAATGCAGTTGCATCCATTTGGCTTGGGGGGTGACAGGTCAATCATTTTGGCCTCTTCATGACAGGTTCAGTGTGTGTTACGATCGCGCCCCCCTGCCCCACCCCTCAAGTGGATTTGTCCAAGCAGCCGCTGGGTTTGTGGGGAAATATAGCCTACGAGTGCATGGTAGCCTAGTAGGTGCCCTCCGCTGGCTGGTGTTCACATCATCACAGTTTAACCGTAAACAGCAACCAGAGGTCTAGTTTTATTCCATAAATATATTGTTTTTATAGACGTTAGTTGCACGCGCTACCAAGAGCTTCCATTTACTGCACCATGTAGGCTACTGTAGTGCGGTTCTGTCAACATAAAAAAAACTACGGTGGAAAACTTGGTGGAAAAGTGTAGCACAGGTTAAAAAAAATCCATTCATTTTTGGAGCTGATCCTACTCAAAAGGAACTTCAAAGTATTTCCCATATAGTAGGCCTAGCCTTTTAGCTCACAACGACAGTGAAAGTGAAACTTTGAAAGTGGGAAAATTGCCAGGGCCGAATTTTGTTCCCAGTCCGACCCTGGTCTCATCAACACGCTGAAGGTTCTGCCTCAAGCCTTTATCACATAGAGAATGTGCTGGCAAAACAGCATTTCATACTCCAAAGAACCATATGTGTGTTCACCCTCTTGAATCTAAATCCCTTTCTCTCCACCCCCCCATTCTGTTCATTCCTATCTCTCTCCACCCCTCTATTCTTCATCTCTCTCCCTACCCCTCCATTCTGTTCATCCCTCTCTTCTATCCTCCATCCTCATCCCTCTCTCCTGGTCCTCTCAGGATGATCGATGACAAGTACAGTCGTAGGGAGGAGTACCGCGGCTTCACGCAGGAGTTCAAGGAGAAGGACAGCTACAAGCCTGACGTCAAGATCGAGTACGTGGACGAGTCCGGCCGCAGGCTCACTCCCAAAGAGGTGAGTCAGCATTTTTATCTCACTCCCAAAGAGGTGAGTCAGCATTCTTATCTCACTCCCAAAGAGGTGAGTCAGCATTCTTATCTCACTCCCAAAGAGGTGAGTCAGCATTTGTATCTAACTCCCAAAGAGGTGAGTCAGCATTTTTATATTATTTTTTACAGGCTCACTCCCAAAGAGGTGAGTCAGCATTTTTTATTATTATTTTTTTTTATTGACAAATCTGGTGTCAAGGTGTAGCCGTGGCATATCTAATGTCATGTCTGTGTTTGTTTTTTGGTCACAGTTTTTAGTTGAATTTCTCAATGTTGTCTGGAGCTGAAGTTGAAGGAACAGTCCTTGTAGTGACTAAGAAAGCTGTCGTGTGTGTGTGTGTGTGTGTGTAAGAGAGGGCGTACAACAGAGGGAGAATTGCTTGCAGATGTGTATTTGTAAAACCACATATCCCTTCTCGTTGTGTCAGGCAGCTGTCGCACCGTTTCCAAGGCAAAGGCTCTGGGAAGATGAAGACAGAGAAGAGGATGAAGAAGCTGGAGGAGGAAGCTGTAAGTGTGTGTGTGTGTGTGTGTGTCAATATGGGCAGGTGATCTCTTACTTGCTTATTAGGTGTTTCTACTCTACTAGGCTGTGTGTGTATTGTGCATCCTCATGACAACATAGAGAACGACACACACACAGTGTGTTGAGTTGCAACAGCTCGTGTGTGGTACTCTTTATAGAGTGTGTGTGCGTGTGTGAGTGTGTCACACTGATGCTCCCTCTCTCTGCTGCAGCTGTTGAAAAAGATGAGCAGTAGTGACACTCTTTATGGTGTGTGTGTGTGTGTGTGTGTGTGTGTGTGTGTGTGTGTGTGTGTATTACACTGATGCTCCCCCTCTCTCTGCTGCAGCTGTTGAAGAAGATGAGCAGCAGTGACACTCCTCTGGGTACGGTGGCTCTGCTGCAGGAGAAGCAGAAGTCTCAGAAGACACCCTACATCGTCCTGAGTGGCAGCGGCAAAAGCATGAACGCGTGAGTCTCTCTCTCTCTCTCTCTCTGTCTTTCCCTCGCTCTCTCTCTGTCTGTCTCTCTCTCTCTCTCTCTCTCACTTGTTCAGTCATGGTAATGGAAGAACAAACAAATGTGGTAAACATTGTGTGGCACCTTTACTTTTAATCTCACTTTTGTTCTGTTTTCCCCTCACAGAAACACCATCACCAAGTAACTGATGACCTTAAAGACCACAACGTCATGTTGTCTTTCTCACAGATGACACAGAACACACAACACACATACACACACTTGGATGTCAAGCTAATTCCAGATTTTATGTACAGGATAAAAGTTTGTGTGTAAAGACATACATACATACCGGTATGCATTTTAAACTATTAGAATTAGTTGTACAGAGCATTGTTCAGTCATTCAAATCATTGGCATTAGCTAAATTAGACATGTGTTGTGCATTATTGATCTTTTCATTGTTGTATCAATATCTTAGATTTTGTTTGTTGGCTTTTCAATTCAGCACCTAAAAACTACAAAATAAAGTGCAGATCATAACTTTCCAAATACTAAGTGTATTTTTACTGTGTAGCCAATCATCACCATTCCAGTCTACTGAAGGTTAAGTGCTTTCACTCCATTTCTGGGCTATGTATTGGTAATGAGTGATTTAGCTATCAAGCATGCTCAGTGATTAGAGATGTACAGTTGGTGATGGTAACTCTATGACCTACAAACTTATCAATTAACTGACCCACAGTTAATTGAAGATAAAATTAACTGGACCGTAACTGGAAGTAAGTTTTGCAATTCATTTTGAAATCAAGGTCCCAGAGTCTGAAGGAAGAGTGGGAGGCCAGAGTCAATGCTTCCTTCTACCAGGAGATTTTTACTTCATGCTTCTGCTGACAACCTTAATGGAGATTTCTTTTCTGCTGTTTTAGCGCTGGAAATGCTCCCTATCGCTCAAATTCCATTTGCTGTTCGAAATTACATTGATACTACAGACCCTCCTCTTTCATATACCAGAGCCCGTCTACGGAGAGCCTTGGCACTTCCTATTAAGCCCCATTGTATGGAAATTGGTTAGCCTGGGAAAAACCCAGACGTACTTCCGGCAAATTCGAGATTCGCTCTGAAAGTCCTCTCAGTCAGGGTCTGGTTTTAACCGGGCTAGAAATTGGTTGCAGTTCCATTAGAATTACACTGGGGGTGATCGCGGGCGAGTGCAGGTTGAATGGGGGTCTATGGAGCTAAACGGCAAAATGTATCTCTCACCTGCTTGTCGTGGAAGAATCGTAGATTTTATTGTAGTTTATGCAAGTTCAATATAGATTTTAGATCAAAAGTTGAATGAACGAGTACTTATGTCCTTTTCATTTCTTACAGGTTGGGTCATTGTTGCCCATATCACGCTAGCATTGTGCTAATGAATGACGTCATTGACATATTTGAAAGACTTTTTAGAAGACTTACGTGACTTCAAAAAATATAAGAATCAACAGTGTGTATTTTCTTTGCCTCTCCTAGCGAATGCAACATTCAAATTACTGCTCAAAAAATTATATACAGAGAAAAGTGGATATTGAGGGGTAAAGCTCCATAGACCTCCATGCATTCTGCACTCGCCTGCGAGCGCCCTCAAGTGGAATCTGAGAAGGAACTGCAACCAGTCCAGAAACCGGAAGTAACCAGACAGTGCCAATTCTCTTCCTATTAAACATTCTCTGATGATACCCATGAAGAAATCCATCGCAGAAAATGGGCAAAAATCAACAAAAAAAAATGATAAAAAATATTTTATACTTATAGAAAGTACAATATCTACTGATTTATTTAATAACATACATCATTTATCAAAGGATTCAACAATGCAGTCACCCCCACCAAAAAAAATGGTTATTCATGTTCATTCAAGAGGGCCTGGAAGTGTTCTACTGCTGGGCTGAATGCCTGTGTGATCTTGGAAATGCGGTCAACACTGCCACCCGGTGGCAGAAAATGTAATTTTTTTAAATCTGGGAATAACTTAAGCGACGTGCCTACACGGCAATGGGGATTGGGAGCCGCCAATTTAGGCAATCATGAGCCTACTTTTTTGTTTTGAGCCTACTTTCTTGCATTTGCGGTGTTTGCTTAGCCTGGACACCTATAAAAAATAACACTTATGTCTGGATGCTGTTCATTGACTACAGCTCTGCCTTTAACACTGCTGTACCATCAAAACTGTTGTTAAAGCTCAGATCTGGGTCTGAGCAGCCCCATATGCAGCTGGGTGCTGGAGTTCCTGACCAACAGGCCCCAGCTAGTTAAAAATGGCTGATGTCTAAGTCCTCTGCAATACAGTCTGTTCACTCATGATCGCTGCACTATTGAGAGCGTCCTGACCGGATGCATCACAGTGTGGCTGGGGAACCTGTCTGCTCACGATCTGAAACTGTTGTGAAGGACTGTCAGGACTGCATCCAAAATCATTGGGGCTGACCCCCCTCAGCTTCAAATGATCTACTCCACACGCTGTCAGAAGAGGGCTGAGTCCATCATCAAGGATGCCAGCCATCCAGTTCACTCCCTCTTCTCTCTGCTTCCCTCTGGCAAGCACTTCCGTAGCATTACCACCCACATACCATACGATTCAGATTAGTGTGCATGTATGGATAGTTTGGCTATATATGGTACTGTACAGTTTCTCCTACAACTCCCTTTATTTATTACCCTGGAAATCCAGAGTTCTCGCGAGAGCACAATGGAATTAATCTTTCTAGATGATCAGGGTCTGGATTTTCATACGCGTAACCTTCAATCTATTTATCAGGACCTTCATTGTTTTACTTTGTTTTAGGCTATGCTCATTTTTTCTGCTTACACACCATTTTTCGTAGGCTTTTGTGTGGGTAGGCCTAATAGCTAGGCTACTAACGTGGACCTGCATTATGCCTGTTTTCAGTGTTGTGCGTGAACGAGTTCAAAAGAACCCGTTCATTGAACACGCTCATTTTTTCGTGAACGTTGAACTGAACGCAACACATTTTTTAATAAAGAACTTGAACGTGAATTAGTTCACATTATGTGTCATGAACGGCAGACATCACTGTAAACTAGAAATGTAATGCCAGAGGAATTACAATAGTGGATGGAAAGCTGCTGGGTTAATGTTGGTGGGGAGATTCCTGAAAAAAAAACATTGAATCACTTAATCTTTGGGTTCATACAAACCCTTGTACCAAAAAACCTTGTGCGTCAGGTATTCTTGAGATATCACACTCAAGGTGGGTTTGGCCTTGACATTTTACTTCATCATTGAGTCCATACAAATGTTCACACCAAATTTGAAGCATGTGCGTCAAGCCGTTCTAAAGTTGTGACACAAGCATGAAAGCTGGCCTTTGGAAAATGTAATTCAGAGTATGCAATTCAAGACTACTGTACCTGCAAAACGGGGCTTTCAGTTGGTGTTGATGACTGCTCATTCTGCAGCCAGCTAACAATTAAATTAATTGTCAACGTTAAAATAATTGAATTAACGTCGCACTGCAACATTTATTCTACATCACTTTTGCACCCTTCATTAATATTAAAGCAACGTTGAAATTGTAACTACAGATCAATGGGATTTCAATGGGATTTCCACTAAAATGAATATTGAAACAATGTTGAAATTACAACCAAACTAAAGATCAACGTGATTTCAGTGGCATTTCAATTGATATTAAACCTCAGTAAACCACTATTAGCCTAATCTGGCAAAATATTGGGAAATTCATATCCTGTTTTATCTACAGCCAGGATAAATTTGGCTAGGCCTAGGTATGTCTTGTTTAGGCTACACAAGCTTGCATAAATAACCATTGACAACTTGTTATCAGTTAAGCAAGTGCATTTATTCACTCTTCATCTAGAAATTCACGTGTACTGTGTTTTCCTGCCATCCATAGCAGTTGCAGTCAGCCTGATCCTTCAGTAGCAGAGTGAAGCGGCACCTAACAGAAATAGAAGGGGGGGGGGGGGCAGCTGTTAGATAAATATGTTCAACTGAGCAACAAACTAACAGCTAAGCCTACAATCAAGTTATTTTACGCCAGTGGTTCTCAAACTTTTTCTTTCATTCCCCACTTAGATCAAGGGGGTATTTTTAAACCCCACCTGTCCCTCATCGCTCTAAGAAAGTGGTAGGTCAAACTTAAAATTGTCAAATTTCTTGAAATAATGACAAGTTCCAAATATATCCTCGGGAGCAGAGTTAAAATCAGCTGGTGCTGCAGATATAATAAATAAATACATAATGTGCCATTGTAAATTAAACACACATATTTCTGTTTTCCAGCAACATATTAGGAAGCATAGGCCAATATTTTACAGCATTGTACAATATATTCAATGAAATACCAACATGCTGCATTAAATGGATCACTGCTGGTTGGGAAATATTTTTGAAATAAACTTTGCAGGGATGTGATGTAGCCTACTGTAGGCCTACAGTGGCTCCCGAATCAGACGTTTCACTCAGATTCTCAAAGGCATAATACTGTCGCGATCGAGGCGCCTGTCCCATACCTCAAGTTTTTTGGTGAATGCAGTAATCTTAGATCTTCTAGGTGAGGTAGGTGCTTGCCTTAGCCTTGTAACTGGAGATGTAACTCATTGAGCCACTCATACAAACGTAGTTCAAAACGAAGGCTAAGTTTCAGCCAGTGATTGTTTGCCATTTCCCTCGTCAGGCCAGCTATCGCTACGAAAGGCGGCTGGCTGGCAAATGAGTGCTTAGCTAGCTGCTACCGCCTCCACTGCACACAACCGCGAACCTAGAAACATGAACTTACTATGTTGCTAAGCTACAAGTTTAAAGCTAACGCCAGCTTGCTTGCTTACTTGATTAACCGAGTCGTTTTAAACAGACTTCACACACTCCATTCAAATACAAAACACAAATAATAGTAACTTACATTGGGTGTGGTAGGAAAACGTCCGTTTCGTCGTCGTTTGTTGGACGAACCAGACAACAAGAACGTAAACTTTCTTCAAGAGGATGCTTGACAGCAGCAGTGCCTGTAGAATCGGTAGGAATAAATGAGGCAAGGAGAACGCTAATTACGGGATGTGTAGTTTTAGGGAGCACCAGATTGTATGCATTAGAAGCTGAGACGATTGATTTCACAGGTGACACCTGTGTCAGTGTTCTAATTAGCCCGGGAAATTAACTCTCTGGGAGCTTAACAAGTCCATTATGACATCACAGCCTTTGAAGTTTAAGGGGGAAAAATGAGCTTTTTACCATTTTTAATCCCCTATTTCTCAAAAAGTATAAACTTTTTAAAAAATCTGAAATAATAACTCTCTTGCCCCACTCCAGACCTTCAGAACGGTTATTTCAACATGTCTGTACGTTAAGCGGTTAGAGTCGCATTAATTCTTGAAAAGGTAAAAAGAAAAGGTTATAATAATAACTAGAAAACGCAATTCCAGGGAATTACTAGTGCATGAAAATGCAAAACATATGGTGTGAAATATATTGTTAAAACAGATGATGTGCTAATTGGCAACCAACATGAGGTTTAATATAGTTGGAATGACTGAACTAGGTAGATGAGGTTTAATATAGTTGGGATGACTGAACAGTTAAATAGGTGGATAGTTTAAAAGGTTAAATTATTTACTAGGTAGATGAGGTTTAATGTAGTTGGAATGACTGAACTAGGTAGATGAGGTTTAATATAGTTGGAATGACTGAAGAGTTAAATAGGTGGATAGTTTAACAGGTTAAACTAGAAAATGTAATTCCAGGGAATTACCATTGCATGTAAATGCAAAAAACTGCTGTGTATAACATTACTTACAGTATGATTGATCAGACTTACAGTATTCTTGAAAACCACTTACTTGGTTAGATGTTAGAGTATAACAGTCAATACAAATAAATTGTCAATTCAATATTGATCAACATTCTTTGTTTTAATACAGTACTGCAGAAACAGCAGAATGATACGCAGAACACACTAATGAACAACCAATGCAACTTTGAATGCAAAAAAATCAAAGTTGTTGAAACCAATTTTAAATGTAACCAATAATGATAAGGGAGAAACCAGATGTCTACTGAATTTGCATTCTTATAGAACTTGATGATGCCAATCATATCATCCTAAGACAGATCTATTTATCATTTTTAATTAATTAAAAAAAATAATTCTGAACTGGCAGCAACAGCTAGAGGCCTCAGGTAATGATAATAGGTCAAATTTGATGGTGATATATACTGAAGAATAAAAGAGTCAGCCCTTCAGATGATCAGTTTTAGACAAAACTTAGGTTAGAATCTTATTTTTCACACAGCACAGCTCAGGTTTAAAAACAGAGGTCTAACAGCACAGCTAAGTTTCACAGATGTTACAGCACAGGTATGATTCAAAGGTATGAATGATTCACAAGTATACAAGTTCCATATAGTTAGTAGTCCTCACACAACAATATAGTTCTCAGAATGTCTCAGTGTAGATCTCAGATAAGTCTCAGTATGGTTAAATGGTATGTGCACAGATATGTAAGAATGTATGTTAGTAGGTATGTTGCTAGCAACATTGTCAGAGATGTATGGTTGACAGGTGTGCACACAGACAGGCACACACGTAGTGTCATACACGGTCATCACCACTGGGCTGGTCTGGAACCAAAAAGACAAAAGCAAACAAGTTTAACAATTATACCAAAACAATACAAGGAATGTCTGCAATTGTACAACTGTTCAATACAACTCATTTATTTAAGTGAAGTTGTTACATTACATTAGGCTGACACATTTTTAACCTAACGACTAACATCGTAAACAGTTTAAGATTTAAACAATTCTCTCAACAATTCTAGGACAATAAAAATAGGTAGAGTATAATCCAATTGTTGTACCATCAAACTACTGGTAGTTAAGCTTAAATACTAGCCTATAGTATTAAATTGCAAACAAAGCAGAATTCTGTGTTTTATTGTTTTCAGTTTAAGGATATTTGATAGCTAATCATATTTTTTTACATATAATGTTAACAGCTTAGAAAACTTTGCAGGCAATGTGTTTGTAACTGCTATAACGTGAACAGCTTGCTAGGTCTGTCAGCCACATTTTTTCCTACAGATTACGATGTACTACAACTGGAAAGCTTGATTCACGTGCCAGGCGACACTTTAATTTATAGACCAGATCAATAAGTAGGCCAAGTAAACATTGTAGCCTGTTGACAACACAAACATTATAGCTCAACTTATGTAGTGTGTTTTAACAAGACTTTAGTCGGATGGTCATTTTCCTAACAGTATAGTAGCCTATTCATGGCTTTCATAAGGTCCCTTTCCACAGGAGTATTGCTTGATTGTATACACCTGTGGGCTACGTAAGAATCAGGAGCGTAGAATGAAAACGTAGCCTGGCCTATTTGATACACAGCGGTGTACAACGTTAAACATTTGTTGAAATAAAAATAGGAGCATATTTGTCAGCTTTAACTAAAATGTGAACGGTAGAAGCTATAGCGTTATGACCATCAACAAGTAGGCCTAACGTTATTCATGCCATGAATCAGGTCCCTTCACACAGTAGGCTAGCCTAGGCTATAATCAAGCACCACGCAGTCTGCATTCATAATCTATTCTAGCTTGATTCTATAGCAGCTAGACCTGTGGAAAGTGACCGGACAGAGCCTAGTAGGCCTACTTATCTGGTTTACGTTAACGTTCTAGTTAACGCTGCTGGTTAGTAGGCCTAATGAACAAATGTAACGATTGTCGTTAGCTATCGAAACATAGGCTACAGCAATCGTTCACTGTAAAGTTGACGACATATTAACGTTGATTAACAGTGGGTTTCCGTACATAATACATATCAACGTAGCAAGGTGTTAACGTCAACTATTTCACTAACGTTACCTAACGTTAGTTTAGTTATTTAATTGTGACCCATCATTTCATACATATAACACTAACGTTACATAATGTTTGACTACATAAATTACTCAAATACCAAAAACCGGAACACTTACCTTGTCTGTAAGAGAAATGTGCCTCTGAAGGAGAGTTTTACGAGCAAATAAAGTGACCACGGCGCAGCAGGCGAAGACGAAGATTCACAGCTCCAGCGGTAGCTCGCGTTCACCTGTTAATTACTTTCAGCTGGAGGTCACGTCATAATGCTTAAAGTTGCCGCCACAGCGGTCAATGTTAAGTCAATGGGAATTTATTGCTCTTTTATCGTAAATATCTCAAAAGGTATAAAGTTCACAAATGTAAAAAATACTTTGTACAATTGTCCGTTACAAGACCTTTGTAGGAGTGTTTGAATGACGTCAAACGGTTCAGTGGTTTTAGTGTCATTAAACGTCAAATTTGGTCGGAAGAAGAATAATAAGAACAGATAATAAGAAGAACAGTGATAATAGTCCATTGCATTTACATGCAATGCAATTATTTGCTAGATATATGAGGTTTAATATAGTTGGAATGACTGAACAGTTTCTCAGGCTTATAGCATAGAATGAGACTGTAGGGCCTATGCTTAAAGCCTGAGAAACTGAGTTGATCCAGGTGGCCTGACCACCTGGCACAATATTCTAATTGCTATGATGTCATAAAGCCTGAGAAACTTACAGTTAATGCAGGTGGCCTGGCCACCTGGCAGAAGATTCTAATTGCTATGATGTCATAAAGGCCCAATGTTAAGTCAATGGGGATTTTTTAAAAGTTAATAATTAATAGTTTAAAAAGTATAAAAGTTAGAAAGATGAAAAATACAAAGCCCGGATGTCATAAGTAAGACCTACGTAACAAAGTTTGAATGAAGTTTCTACGTTAAACGGTTGAAGCTGCATTAACTGCGTTAGAAGAAGAAAAATAAGAACTAGAAAAGCATTTCCTGAAGGAAATACAGTGCATGAAAATGCAAAAATATGATGAGTTCATATGGTTAAATTATTTGCTTGGTAGATAAGGTTTACTATAGTTGGAATGACTGAACAGTTAAATAGGTTGATAATTGAAATGGTTAAATTTTTAGGCAGATAGTTGACGATAACTAACAGTTGGAATGGCTCTAATGTTTGCTAGCAGTTATGCTAACTATGTTAACAAAGATAATAATGCTAACCAAGTAACTATGCTAACTAGCATGCTAACAATATTAAAATGTTAACTATGCTAACCATATGACTTAGCTAACCTAGCTAATCATTTTTAGTAGTTATGCTAACTATGTTAACTAGCATGGTAGTATGCTAACTATGCTAACCATGTGACTTAGCTAACTTAGCTAATCATTTTTAGAAGTTTTGCTAAAAATGCTAACTACCATGCTAACATGCTAGCATGCTAACTATGCTAACCATGTGACTTAGCTAACTTAGCTAATCATTTTTAACAGTTTTGCTAAAAATGCTAACTAGCATGCTAACATGCTAACTATGCTAACCATGTGACTTAGCTAACTTAGCTAATCATTTTTAGCAATTTTGCTAAAAATGCTAACTAGCATGCTAACATGTTAGCATGCTAACCATGCTAACTAGCTACAGTGGGTAGGAGTCATAGTTGATGACAAGTAACAGTTACAATGGCTAAACAGTTAAAAAGTTCAGTAGTTTAAAGGGTTAAATTGTTTAACAGTGAAATATTGTAGTGAGGACTTTTATTTTAAAACAGTTTTTGGCAGAGGAAGCAGTTGAACAGGATGTGTAGTCTTAATAGGGCCAGTTTGTATGCCTAAAGCCTGAGACTGGCAGTTGAGATCCAGGTGGCCTGAACACCTGTAATAGGATTCAAATGGTTAAATTATTTGCTAGGTAGATGAGGTTTAATATAGTTGGAATGACAACTAGGTAGATGAGGTTTAATATAGTTGGAATGACTGAACTAGGTAGATGAGGTTTAATATAGTTGGAATGACTGAACGGTTAAATAGGTGGATAGTGTAAAAGGTTAAATTATTTGCTAGGTAGATGAGGTTTAATATAGTTGGAATGACTGAACTAGGTAGATGAGGTTTAATATAGTTGGACTGACTGAACAGTCAAATAGGTGGATAGTGTAAAAGGTTAGCCTGAGAAACTGATAGGGTGCAGGTGGCCTGGCCACCTGGCCTAGGATTCTAATTGCTTATCGGCAGTCTTAATAGAGCCATATTGTATGCTTAAAGCCTGAGACAGAGTATATAGTTTAAAAGTTAAATGTAGATAGTGTAATGGATGTTGATAGACAGAAAGTTGAATGGATGTTGATAGGCAGATTGTTTAATGGATGTTGATGGATAGTTTAATGGGTGGATGAGTGAATGGTTTAAAGAGGATGAATGGATAGAAAGTTGGATGAAATGTGTCTTATATCCTTGTAGAATGTAGAGACACAGAGAGAGTTGGTCTAGTTCAGTAGAAAGCAGTTGATACAGGTGCAATCAGTTGAACTGATTCTTTGATGTGGCCTAGATGAGCACCTGGAAGAAGATACAGGTGCAAATCAAGTTAATTAGTCCATTGTGATGTCATCAGCCCATGTTAAGTCTATGGGGAAATTTTGAGTAGTTTTTAATTAATAGTTTAAAAAGTATAAAAGTTACAAAGATGAAAAATACAAAGCCCACATGTCATAAGTAACACCTACGCAACGCAGTTTGAATGAAGTTTCTACGTTAAACGGTTGAAGCTGCATTAACTGCGTTAGAAGAAGAAAAATAATAAGAATAAGAAGAAGCCTAGGAAGAACAGTAGAGTGCATTTTCATGCACTCTAATAAAAAGTTTTAGAAGAACAGTACAGTGCATTTTCATGCACTGTAACTAGAATGTAATGCCAGAGGAATTACAATAGTGGATGGAAAGCTGCTGGGTTAATGTTGGTGGGGAGATTCCTGAAAAAAAAAACATTGAATCACTTAATCTTTGAGTTCATACAAACCCTTGTACCAAAAAACCTTGTGCGTCAGGCATTCTTGAGATATCACACTCAAGGTGGGTTTGGCCTTGACATTTGACTTAATCATTCCATACAATCCATACAAATGTTCACACCAAATTTGAAGCATGTGCGTCAAGCCGTTCTGAAGTTGTGACACAAGCATGAAAGCTGGCCTTTGGAAAATGTAATTCAGAGTATGCAATGCAAGACTACTGTACCTGCAAAACAGGGCTTTCAGTTGGTGTTGATGACTGCTCATTCTGCAGCCAGCTAACAATTACTTTGTCAACGTTAAAATAATTGAATCAACGTCGCACTGCCACATTTATTCTATATCACTTTTGCACCCTTCATTAATATTAAAGCAACGTTGAAATTCTAACTACAGATCAATGGTATTTCCACTAAAATGAATATTGAAACAATGTTGAAATTACAACCAAACTAAAGATCAACGTGATTTCAGTGGTATTTCAATTGATATTAAACCTCAGTAAACCACTATTAGCCTAATCTGGCAAAATATTGGGAAATTCATATCCTGCTTTATCTACAGCCAGGATAAATTTGGCTAGGCCTAGGTATGTCTTGTTTAGGCTACACAAGCTTGCATAAATAACCATTGACAACTTGTTATCAGTTAAGCAAGTGCATTTATTCACTCTTCATCTAGAAATTCGTGTGTACTGTGTTTTCCTGCCATCCATAGCAGTTGCAGTCAGCCTGATCCTTCAGTGGCAGAGTGAAGCGGCACCTAACAGAAATAGAAGGGGGGGGGGGGGCAGCTGTTAGATAAATATGTTCAACTGAGCAACAAACTAACAGCTAAGCCTACAAT
This sequence comes from Alosa pseudoharengus, assembly GCF_046254945.1. Lineage (NCBI taxonomy): Eukaryota > Metazoa > Chordata > Actinopteri > Clupeiformes > Clupeidae > Alosa > Alosa pseudoharengus. Next base: position 317,134 of record NW_027468704.1, on the reverse strand, counting down.
CAAGTTATTTTACGCCAGTGGTTCTCAAACTTTTTCTTTCATTCCCCACTTAGATTAAGGGGGCATTTTTAAACCCCACCTGTCCCTCATCGCTCTAAATCAGACGTTTCAGCGATTTCACTCAAATTCTCAAAGGCATAATACTGTCGCTATCGAGGCGCCTGTCCCATACCTGAATGCAGTAATCTTAGATCTGCTAGGTGAGGTAGTTGCTTGTCTTAGCCTTGTAACTGGAGATTTAACTCATTGAGCCACTCATACAAACGTAGTTCAAAACGAAGGCCAAGTTTCAGCCAGTGATTGTTTGCCATTTCCCTCGTCAGCTGGCAATTTGAGTGCTTAGCTAGCTGCTACCGCCTCCACTGCACACAACCGCGAACCTAGAAACATGAACTTACTATGTTGCTAAGCTACAAGTTTGAAGCTAACGCCAGCTTGCTTACTTGATTAGCCGAGTCGTTTTAAACAGACTTCACACACTCCATTCAAATACAAAACACAAATATTTAACTTACATTGGGTGTGGTAGGAAAACGTCCGTTTCGTCGTCGTTTGTTGGACGAACCAGAAAACAAGAACGTAAACTTTCTTCAAGAGGATGCTTGACAGCAGCAGTGCCTGTAGAATCGGTAGGAATCAGAGGCAAGGAGAACGCTACTGCGCATGCGCACAAGTTAATTACGGGATGTGTAGTTTTAGGGAGCCCCAGATTGTATACATTAGAAGCTGAGACCGTTGAATTCACAGGTGACACCTGTGCCAGTGTTCTAATTAGCCCGGGAAATTCTCTGGGAGCTTAACAAGCGCAGCTGGCTTTAGGCATGGCTTTAGGCCATTATGACATCACAGCCATACAAGTCTATGGGGGAAAAATTAGCTTTTTGTCATTTTTAATCCCCTATTTCTCAAAAAGTATAAACTTTTAAGAAAATCTGAAAAAGTTACTCTGTTGTCCAACTCCAGACCTACAAAACGGTTATTTCAACATGTCTGTACGTTAAGCGGTTAGAGACGCATTAATTCTTGAAAAGGTAAAAAGAAAAAAAGGCTATAATAATAACTAGAAAAGCATTTCCTGAAGGAAATACAGTGCATGAAAATGCAAAGAATATGATGTAAAATATCATACAGAGTAAAAACAAACTATATTGGTTGCTAGGTAGATGAGGTTTAATATAGTTGGAGTGACTGAACAGTTAAATAGGTGGATAGCTTATATGGTTAAATGATTTGCTTGGTAGATAAGGTTTAATATAGTTGGAATGATTGAACGGTTAAATAGGTAGATAATACTTAACTTAGTTAACTTAGCTAATGTTTTCATTTTTAGTAGTTATGCTAACTAGCATATTAGCAATGCTAGCAAGCTAACTATGCTAACCATGTGACTTAGCTAACTTAGCTAATCATTTTTAGCAGTTTTGCTAAAAATGCTAACTAGCATGCTAACTATACTAACCATGTGACTTAGCTAACTTAGCTAATCATTTTTAGCAGTTTTGCTAAAAATGGTAACTAGCATGCTAACATGCTAGCATGCTAACTATGCTAACCATGTGACTTAACTAACTTAGCTAATCGTTTTTAGCAGTTTTGTTAAAAATGCTAACTAGCATGCTAACATGCTAACTATGCTAACCATGTTCCTTAGCTAACTTAGCTAACTAGCTACAGTGGGTAGGAGTCATAGTTGATGACAAGTAACAGTTACAATGGCTGAACAGTTAAAAAGTTCAGTAGTTTAAAGGGTTAAATTGTTTAACAGTGAAATATTGTAGTGAGGACTTTTATTTTGAAACAGTTTTTGGCAGAGGAAGCAGTTGAACAGGATGTGTAGTTTTAATAGGGCCAGTTTGTATGCTTAAAGCCTGAGAATGGCAGTTGGTCCAGGTGGCCCGAACACCTGCCATAGGATTCTAATTGCTTAACGGCCGTATTGTGATGTCATAATCATAATGTTAAGTCAATGGGGAAAATTTGATTAGTTTTTAATTAATAGTTTAAAAAGTATAAAAGTTACAAAGATGAAAAATACATAGCACCCATGTCATAAGTAAGACCTACGCAACACAGTTTGAATGAAGTTTCTACGTTAAACGGTCGAAGCTGTATTAAGCGCGTTAGAAGAAGAAGAAGAATAAGAACTAGAAAAGCATTTCCTGAAGGAAATACAGTGCATGAAAATGCAAAAAATATGATGTAAAATATCATACAGAGTAAAAACAAACTATATTGGTTGCTAGGTAGATGAGGTTTAATATAGTTGGAGTGACTGAACAGTTAAATAGGTGGATAGTTTATATGGTTAAATGATTTGCTTGGTAGATAAGGTTTAATATAGTTGGAATGATTGAACGGTTAAATAGGTGGATAATACTTAACTTAGTTAACTTAGCTAATGTTTTCATTTTTAGTAGTTATGCTAACTAGCATGTTAGCAATGCTAACATGCTAACTATGTTAACCATGTTACTTAGCTAATCATTTTTACTTAACTTAGTTAACTTACTTAACTTAGCTAATCATTTTTAATAGTTTTGCTAAAAATGCTAACTAGCATGCTAACATGTTAGCATGCTAACTATGCTAACCATGTGACTTAGCTAACTTAGCTAATCATTTTTAGTAGTTTTGCTAAAAATGCTAATTAGCATGCTAACTAGCATGCTAACATGCTAACAATGCTAACCATGTGACTTAGCTAACTTAGCTAATCATTTTTAGCAGTTTTGCTAAAAATGCTAACTAGCATGCTAACATGCTAGCATGCTAACTATGCTAACCATGTGACTTAGCTAACTTAGCTAATCATTTTTAGCAGTTTTGTTAAAAATGCTAACTAGCATGCTAACATGCTAGCATGCTAACTATGCTAACCATGTGACTTAGCTAAGTTAGCTAATCGTTTTTAGCAGTTTTGCTAAAAATGCTAACTAGCATGCTAACATGCTAGCATGCTAACTATGCTAAACAAGTTACTTAGCTAACTTAGCTAACTAGCTACAGTGAGTAGGAGTCATAGTTGATGACAAGTAACAGTTACAATGGCTGAACAGTTAAAAAGTTCAGTAGTTTAAAGGGTTAAATTGTTTAACAGTGAAATATTGTAGTGAGGACTTTTATTTTGAAACAGTTTTTGGCAGAGGAAGCAGTTGAACAGGATGTGTAGTCTTAATAGGGCCAGTTTGTATGCTTAAAGCCTGAGAATGGCAGTTGGTCCAGGTGGCCCGAACACCTGCCATAGGATTCTAATTGCTGTGATGTCATAAAGGGCAATGTTAAGTCAATGGGGAAATTTTGATAGTTTTTAATTAATAGTTTAAAAAGTATAAAAGTTACAAAAATGAAAAATACATAGCACCCATGTCATAAGTAAGACCTACGTAACATAGTTTGAATGAAGTTTCTACGTTAAACGGTTGAAGCTGCATTAAACGCGTTAGAAGAAGAATAAGAATAAGAAGAAGCCTAGGAAGAACAGTACAGTGCATTTTCATGCACTGTAACTAGAAAAGCATTTCCTGAAGGAAATACAGTGCATGAAAATGCAAAAAATATGATGAAAAATATCATACAGAGTAAAAACAAACTATATTGGTTGCTAGGTAGATGGGGTTTAATATAGTTGGAATGACTGAACAGTTAAATAGGTGGATAGTTGATATAGTTAAATGATTTGCTTGGTAGATAAGGTTTAATATAGTTGGAATGATTGAACGGTTAAATAGGTGGATAATTTAAATGGTTAAATTATTTAGGTAGATAATTGACGATAACTGACAGTTGGAATGGCTCTAATGTTTGCTAGCAGTTATGCTAACTATGTTATCAAAGATAATAATGTTAACCAAATTACTTAACTTAGTTAACTTAGCTAATGTTTTCATTTTTAGTAGTTATGCTAACTAGCATGTTAGCAATGCTAACATGCTAACTATATTAACCATGTGACTTAGCTTACCTAGCTAATCATTTTTAGTAGGTATGCTAACTATGTTAACTAGCATGTTAATATGTTAAGTATGTTAACCATGTGACTTAGCTAACTTAGCTAATCATTTTTAGCAGTTATGCTAACTATGCTATCATGTTAGCATGCTAACTATGCTAACCATATTACTTAGCTAACCTAGCTAATAATTTTTAGCAGTTTTGCTAAAAATGCTAACTAACATGCTAACAATGCTAACCATGTTACTTAGCTAACTTAGCTAATCATTTTTAGCAGTTTTGCTAAAAATGCTAAGTAACATGCTAACATGCTAACCATGTTACTTAGCTAACTTAGCTAACTAGCTACAGTGGGTAGGAGTCATAGTTGATGACAAGTAACAGTTACAATGGCTGAACAGTTGAAAAGTTCAGTAGTTTAAAGGGTTAAATTGTTTAACAGTGAAATATTGTAGTGAGGACTTTTATTTTGAAACAGGTTAATGCAAAAATATGATGAGTTCATATGGTTAAATTATTTGCTTGGTAGATAAGGTTTACTATAGTTGGAATGACTGAACAGTTAAATAGGTTGATAATTGAAATGGTTAAATTATTTAGGGAGATAGTTGACGATAACTAACAGTTGGAATGGCTCCAATGTTTGCTAGCAGTTATTCTAACTATGTTAACAAAGATAATGCTAACCAAGTAACCATGCTAACTAGCATGCTAACAATGTTAAAATGTTAACTATGCTAACCATATGACTTAGCTAACCTAGCTAATCATTGTTATTAGTTATAACTATGCTAATTAGCATGCTAACATGTTAATTATGTTAACCATGTGACTTAGCTAACTTCGCTAAACATTTTTAATAGTTATGCTAACTATGCTAACTAGCATGCTAACATGCTAGCATGCTAACTATGCTAACCATGTGACTTAGCTAACTTAGCTAATTATTTTTAGCAATTTTGTTAAAAATGCTAATTAACATGCTAACATGTTAGCATGCTAACTATGCTAACCATGTGACTTAGCTAACTTAGCTAATCATTTTTAACAGTTTTGCTAAAAATGCTAACTAGCTAACCATGTGACTTAGCTAACTTAGCTAATCATTTTTAGCAGTTTTGCTAAAAATGCTAACTAACATGCTAACATGCTAGTATGCTAACTATGCTAACCATGCTAACTAGCTACAGTGGGTAGGAGTCATAGTTGATGACAAGTAACAGTTACAATGGCTGAACAGTTAAAAAGTTCAGTAGTTTAAAGGGTTAAATTGTTTAACAGTGAAATATTGTAGTGAGGACTTTTATTTTGAAACCGTTTTTGGCAGAGGAAGCAGTTGAACAGGATGTGTAGTCTTAATAGGGCCAGTTTGTATGCTTAAAGCCTAAGACTGGCAGTTGATGCAGGTGGCCCGAACACCTGCCATAGGATTCTAATTGCTTAACGGCCGTATTGTGATGTCATAATCATAATGTTAAGTCAATGGGGAAATTTTGATTAGTTTTTAATTAATAGTTTAAAAAGTATTAAAGTTACAAAGATGAAAAATACATTGCCCGGGAGTCCTAAGTAAGATCTACGCGACAAAGTTTGAATGAAGTTTCTACGTTAAACGGTTAAAGCTGCATTAAGTGCGTTAGAAGAAGAAGAAGAAAAAGAACTAGAAAAGCATTTCCTGAAGGAAATACAGTGCATGAAAATGCAAAAATATGATGCGTTCATATGGTTAAATTATTTGCTTGGTAGATAAGGTTTAATATAGTTGGAATGACTGAACAGTTAAATAGGTTGATAATTGAAATGGTTAAATTATTTAGGGAGATACTTGACGATAACTAACAGTTGGAATGGCTCCAATGTTTGCTAGTAGTTATGTTAACTATGTTAACAAAGATAATAATGCTAACCAAATTACCATGCTAACTAGCAGGTTAACAATGTTAAAATGCTAACTATGCTAACCATGTGACTTAGCTAACTTAGCTAATCATTTTTAGCAGTTTTGCTAAAAATGCTAACTAGCATGCTAACTATGTTAACCATGTTACTTAGCTAACTTAGCTAATCATTTTTAACAGTTTTGCTAAAAATGCTAACTAGCATGCTAACATGCTAGCATGCTAACATGCTAGTATGCTAACTATGCTAACCATGCTAACTAGCTACAGTGGGTAGGAGTCATAGTTGATGACAAGTAACAGTTACAATGGCTAAACAGTTAAAACGTTCAGTAGTTTAAAGGGTTAAATTGTTTAACAGTGAAATATTGTAGTGAGGACTTTTATTTTGAAACAGTTTCTGGCAGAGGAAGCAGTTGAACAGGATGTGTAGTCTTAATAGGGCCAGTTTGTATGCTTAAAGCCTGAGACTGGCAGTTGATGCTGGTGGCCTGTCCACCTGGCCTAGGATTCTAATTGCTTAACGGCAGTCTTAATAGAGCCATATTTATTGTATGCTTAAAGCCTGAGACAGAGTATATAGTTTAAAAGTTAAATGTAGATAGTGTAATGGATGTTGATAGACAGAAAGTTGAATGGATGTTAATAGGCAGATTGTTTAATGGATGTTGATGGATAGTTTAATGGGTGGATGAGTGAATGGTTTGAAGAGGATGAATGGATAGAAAGTTGGATGAAATGTGTCTTATATCCTTGTAGAATGGAGAGACAGAGAGAGTTGGTCTAGTTCAGTAGAAAGCAGTTCATACAGGTGCAATCAGTTGAACTGATTCTTTGATGGGGCCTAGATGAGCAGCTGGAAGATGATACCAGGTGCAAATCAAGTTAATTAGTCCATTGTGATGTCATCAGCCCATGTTAAGTCTATGGGGAAATTTTGGGTAGTTTTTAATTAATAGTTTAAAAAGTATAAAAGTTACAAAGATGAAAAATACAAAGCCCACATGTCATAAGTAACACCTACGCAACGCAGTTTGAATGAAGTTTCTATGTTAAACGGTTGAAGCTGCATTAACTGCGTTAGAAGAAGAAGAATAACTAGAAAAGCATTTCCTGAAGGAAATACAGTGCATGAAAATGCAAAAAATATGATGTAAAATATCATACAGAGTAAAAACAAACTATATTGGTTGCTAGGTAAATGAGGTTTAATATAGTTGGAGTGACTGAACAGTTAAATAGGTGGATAGTTTATATGGTTAAATGATTTGCTTGGTAGATAAGGTTTAATATAGTTGGAATGATTGAACGGTTAAATAGGTGGATAATACTTAACTTAGTTAACTTAGCTAATGTTTTCATTTTTAGTAGTTATGCTAACTAGTGCTAACATGCTAACTATGTTAACCATGTTACTTAGCTAACTTAGCTAATCATTTTTAACAGTTTTGCTAAAAATGCTAACTAGCATGCTAACATGTTAGCATGCTAACCATGTGACTTAGCTAACTTAGCTAATCATTTTTAGCAGTTTTGCTAAAAATGCTAACTAGCATGCTAACATGTTAACTATGCTAACCATGTGACTTAGCTAACTTAGCTAATCATTTTTAGCAGTTTTGCTAAAAATGCTAACTAGCATGTTAACATGTTAACTATGCTAACCATGTGACTTAGCTAACTTAGCTAATCATTTTTAGCAGTTTTGCTAAAAATGCTAATTAGCATGCTAACATGGTAGCATGCTAACTATGTTAGCCATGTGACTTAGCTAACTTAGCTAATCATTTTTAGCAGTTTTGCTAAAAATGCTAACTAGCATGCTAGCATGCTAACTATGCTAACCATGTGACTTAGCTAACTTTGCTAATTGTTTTTAGTAGTTTTGCTAAAAATGCTAACTAGCATGCTAACTAGCATGCTAACATGTTAGCATGCTAACTATGGTAACCATGTTACTTAGCTAACCATGCTAACTAGCTACAGTGGGTAGGAGTCATAGTTGATGACAAGTAACAGTTACAATGGCTGAACAGTTAAAAAGTTCAGTAGTTTAAAGGGTTAAATTGTTTAACAGTGAAATATTGTAGTGAGGACTTTTATTTTGAAACAGTTTTTGGCAGAGGAAGCAGTTGAACAGGATGTGTAGTCTTAATAGGGCCAGTTTGTATGCTTAAAGCCTGAGAATGGCAGTTGATGCAGGTGGCCCGAACACCTGCCATAGGATTCTAATTGCTTAACGGCCGTATTGTGATGTCATAATCTAATGTTAAGTCAATGGGGAAATTTTGATAGTTTTTAATTAATAGTGTTAACCAAGTTACTTAAGGATACAAGGATACAAGGAAGTTTATTGTCACATGCATATAGTTACTGGAAGCGTTAGCTAATGTTTTCATTTTTAGTAGTTATGCTAACTATTCTAACTAGCATGCTAACATGCTAACTATGCTAACCATGTTACTTAGCTAATCATTTTAGCAGTTTTGCTAAAAATGCTAACTAGCATGCTAACTATATTATGCTAACTATATTACTTAACTAACTTAGCTAATCATTTTTAGCAGTTTTGTAAAAAATGCTAACTAGCATGTTAGCATGCTAACTATGCTAACCATGTTACTTAGCTAACTTAGCTAATCATTTTTAGCAGTTTTGCTAAAAATGCTAACTAGCATGCTAACATGCTAGCATGCTAACTATGTTAACCATGTTACTTAGCTAATCATTTTTAGCAGTTTTGTTAAAAATGCTAACTAGCATGTTAGCATGCTAACTATGCTAACCATGTTACTTAGCTAACTTAGCTAAATCATTTTTAGCAGTTTTGCTAAAAATGCTAACTAGCATGTTACTTAGTTAACTTAGCTAATAATTTTTAGCAGTTTTGCTAAAAATGTCAACTAACATGTTAGCATGCTAACTATATTAACCACGTTTCTTAGCTAATCCTTTTTAGCAGTTTTGATAAAAATGCTAACTAGCATGCTAACACCTTAGCATGCTAACTATGCTAACCACGGTACTTAGCTAATCATTTTTAGCAGTTTTGCTAAAATGCTAACTAGCATGCTAACATGCTAGCATGCTAACATGCTAATTATGCTAACCATGTGACTTAGCTAACTTAGCTAATCATTTTTAGTAATTTTGCTAAAAATGCTAACTACCCAGTCAGCAAAAGAATGTCTGCAAGACGTCTTGGAGATGTGTTCTAAAGGTCTGCTGGACAGCTGTAAGACGTATTCTAGAGAGCGTTTGCTCATCTGGCAGACGTATCTGAGACGTCTTGTTAAGATCTTCAAACAGCGTTTAGCAGCCGTATTCCAGATGCTCATGAATACGTCATAATAGGACATCCATCTCCCTAACGTCTTACAAAGATCTTATAACGGTATTAAATTTGCCGTTTTTACGTCTTGCAGACATCATTTTTATTCCTTTACCCGCTGTATATAAGATGTTATACTAATTTCGTCTTACATAATATTTGGCGACATTCAGCCGCCTTATTTAGCCTAGCCTAATTATCTTTAAGGCTACTATAAAGAAATACGACAAATGGGAGCTATTTAACATATAAAATATTTATTAAATATTAGAGGGATTTGCGCCCAGGCGCCAATCTCAAAAAAATCCTGCAGGTGCTTCTCTGCCTCCGCATCCGTTGATTGGAGCATCGGATTTCTCACAGCTGCGCCTGGACAAGAGAGAGAAACAGAATCGGTGTGAGAACAAACAATTTCGTCATTTCCACAACTGGACAAAGTTAGTTAAGGAGCAACCTTTTACAATCTATGGGAGCAACACAGCAACAGTGTCTGGTGGACGAGAGCTTGGGTAAGTTAAGTTAAAATAGGCTACTCTTATTTTAGGGTAAGTGTAAGCTAGTGTTACTTGCCTTTGGATCAAATTGTGTGATGAGTGTAAATGTACAGGCCTCATTTATGTATTTAATAATTATTTGAAAGACAGCTGCCGTTTAGGCTACAATCGCCCACGTGGCCGTGTACTTCTATATTGCCTGCATGTGCACTAGTTTACTGTATGTTTAACTCAGCGATTTACTGTAAACTGATTATTTTGTGTGTTAGACCAACTGCAATGCTTGATTAATTGATATTCCCACTTGTTTCTTGATACTTGCTTATTGTTTTGTAAATTGGTTTGGCGTGTTTCCTAAATAACATAATCTTAAATTAGCATAGCCTACATTTCGCAACTAGGCCTACCTAGCACAATGTGAATTGTCATTATTTTTTTTTCGTTTACATGTTCAAATATTGGTTCTTGTTCTACTATTTGAGCTCTCCACATAAGATGGGCTTGAGTATTTTCATATATATTTTCATAAGAGTAAAATGGTATGTGGGCTAGCTATAGGCATTGGAAATCTGTGTGAAAGTAGCTCAGTGTATGGGCAGTGAGTGTACAAAGTGCCAATTGTTGTAGCTACCCTAGATAAATAAATATAGTCAAAAGATGCATTCAGACACACAGGAACACCGTTCTGTGGACTCTGAGGACTTAACACACTTTAGTTGCCTAATATTATATGAACATAAAGTATTGAAATAGACAGAATCATTTCGAATATCTAATGTAATGTCTCCTTTAATTATCAAGTGTAATTTCTTAATTATTCAAGTCTACTCAGTCTTACCATCTTTTTGTTGTCAGGGTTTTGGAGGTTGTCCTCAAGCCTGTCAAGGTCCTCCATCGTCTGAAGGGGAAGTGAAAAGGAGTCTCTCTCCACCATGTTTGTGAGATGGCGTATTTGGAGGTCCATCTCTCGGGACCGCTTGTAGAAGCACCCTTTCAAAGGCTGCATGAACAAGATGTGAGTATTAAAACACAGATTCATGGTTAAGGACAACAGTACATTCTAGTTAATAATATTGTAAATATATTGTTAATAATAAATATTATAGATGACTTAAAGTTTGTGATTGTCAAGCAATCAAATTGCACTGCTCCCAGACTGAATGACGAATGGCAATAACAGTAAACACTTACGTGTACATGGCATGTTCATGCTACGCCGCCACCCCTGCTGTGTATTTTCACATGCTGAAAGAACACAACAAAAGGGCCAGTTTACATATTTTTAGAATGTGTATTGGGTGGTCTGATCTCAAATGGTCGGCCGAGACACATTGGCACAATCGCATGTATCCAAGGCAGAGACATTGCTGACCATTTGTTTTTATGTTCTAGTTTTTGAGTCGTTTTACTGGTGCAGGCTTACCATTGTTAGTTGACGGCTGTTCCCATTCGCCAGGCTGAGGAAACTCTTGAAAAATGTAATGCAGAAAAAACGTTAACATCAATTTTGCTGTGCTGATCTACTAAGTTATCCTGATGAAAATTACCTATTTTTTTTAATGATATTTCAATAATGTACTGCTCAAAAAAAGGAGGGTTGCCGGTTCGAACTCCGACCAGTAGGCACGGCTGAAGTGGCCTTGAGCAAGGCACCTAACCCCTCACTGCTCCCCGAGCGCCGCTGTTGTTGCAGGCAGCTCACTGCGCCGGGATTAGTGTGTGCTTCACCTCACTGTGTGTTCACTGTGTACTGAGTGTGTTTCACTAATTCACGGATTGGGATAAATGCAAAGACCAAATTTCCCTCACGGGATCAAAAGAGTATATATACTTACTATACAGGCTGGTTGCCTGGATTCTCCTCTAGAGTGGAGGTCTTGATATGTTGCTGTGAAGAGCAAAAGGGAGGTAAATGTCTTTTTACAATATGACAACTCTAACTACCACCACTACCATTAATCTTTGTAACCCCCTCACTTAGCATAATTGATATACTTTAACAATGCAGTGTTTCTATTCCAGTTCCTATGTGGTTTGTTTCTCTTATGACTTACGCATGCTTTGATGTGGAAGTGACAAGTTGGGACGGTCAGGGGGTGTGACATCTAATGCTGTTACACAGAAAATTAGTAAAAAAAAAGTTAAACATTTGTTTTCTTTTAGTCAGAAGACAGATATTTACATTTATCACCCGGAGAGAAGAAATACTCTTTTTGAAGTAGATCTGATAAAAAAAAAAAAATTTAATCACCGTTCCATATCAATGCTTATGAATGGTAACCATAACAATCATAGTAGGACAACAGTTAAGCCTGTAAGCAGGCTTTCACAACAATGGAATCAACTGTAAACAAGCTAACTGTCCGTGCTATCACTGTTAGGGCTAAAGAAAGTTGTACAACAAACTTTTTTTTAAATGGAACCGCTTGTTTCCTTTCTGTAGAACAGGACACCTCGGCGGTTGTTATCCCTTACATGTTGCGTGAGAACTACACAAAAAACTTGATTCAGTTACATATGAACTCACCTTGGGAATTGGTCTGCCACTCCTCCTGTGTGTTATGACCGTATGTGGCTGGTGGATTAGTCATGGAAGGAAAGACATACAATATCAATATAAGTCATACATTTTAAATTGCAGAGATATTAACGGAGATACCAAGCGGGAATGTCCTAAGATGCCTGTTGTCCTATCAGAAATTATTGAGTAATATGAGGAAAGCTAACTGTTGTATAATTTATTGTCTACAATACAGTGTTTCTGTTCCAGTTCCATTTCATCTATTCCATCTTATGACTTACGCATGCTTCGATTTGGGAAGTGGCCGGTTGGGATGTTCTGGGGGTCTTGCATCCAATGCTGTAATACAGAAAAGTGAGATTTTCTTTTAGTCAGAAGATGGCAGTTACATTGACAGTGATGCCGGGAGGGAATGTCCTAGGATATTCCCACTCATGGGATGCCTGTCGTCCTATCAGAAATTATTATATATATATATATATGATGGCTGTCTAGTGGCCAGATTTTTTCCCTTCATCCAGAACACAATAAGTTTCCGAGTTACACCCAAACAGTACATGTATTCAATGCATGTATTCGATTGGAAACTGTGTTACCATCAGGACAGTGCCAGTAAGGGATGTTTGACAAGACTCGCCTTCTTTTACTCCAATAAGAGGCCATTTTTGTGTGTATTGGCCACTATTGAAAAAGAAATTAGGCTGATACCTTTACTGTGAGCTTGAAATGGTCTTCAGTGTCCCATATACATGCAAATGGAAGGAAAAAAAACAAACACAAAATTAGTTTCAATGGCATAGTGTGGCAACGATTGACAATTACATTTAATTTGACACAGTGAAATTAGGATGAATTTAAGTGTTAACATTAAATAACGTGTTGTGTAATATATTAAAATGGTATTGCCCTAGTCCCTCCACGTCGAAAAAAGCCTATGCATTCTTATAAGGCCTATGCCAACAAAGTAATCAATGAACTGCGCTCAGGTTGGTTAAAAGCCAGAGGCTGCCTGTAATTCACTTCCGGTTTAATGCCTTTAAAACGGAGGGAGGGCAACACTGTGCTCAGTTGCTGCGCCGCGGATTTGCCAGCTGGTGGATGCTGTTGGTGGTCGATGGATTTTCACGTGGCATAGCAAGGTTAGCAGAATTGTTTCCTAAGCGTAATGTAAAAAAATGAGTTGCAGTATTGGGTACAATATTATGTAGAATGGACCGACATGTCCACCGGTCGATTTCCCGTAGTAAATCGACCCTTTTAATGACTTAAATGTATTTTAGTATAGATGAGTTTAAGCACAACATTTACGTTATTCATGACATTTATCTACATGTCGTGTTATTGAATAACGTTAACGACAGGTGAAGTTGTTGACATTATCAATGGAGATCAAAGGCGGTCGCGTTCTAAAGGTTAACGTCACTGTTGCCGTTGGCTAATAACGTTAGCACACTAAAGTGACTTTAACTTTGTAGTCACTATCATTACACTTACCTTTTCAACAGCTCAAGGAGGGAAAAATTGGCTTAAACTATCTAACGCTATCTAATATTATCTGAATTAATCTAAAACGCTATCTATATATCTATCTATCTATATACAACAAAGATTGTCTCTTGTCGTTATCACCACCAACGTCTGCGCAGATTGTTGGTAGTTGGGGCTGGTTGGCAAGCACGCGACTTTTAGATGTGCAGTATTCTGTTAAAAAATCTGATAAGTGAAGTGCTCGCATGGCACTGAACTCTTCAATTTATTCCCCCATCATTTCGCTGAATTGTAACGGGCTACACCTCTGCCTTTGCTAACTTAGTGGGTTAGGTTGACCTAGCACCTAAGCAATGGAAGGCAATACCATCAAATGCATTACAACCATTTGTTCAGTAAATATCTATCTTCGTCCAGAGGTGAGGAAAATGACTTGCCTTTTTCATGCATCTCCTTTGTCCATCTCCTGTGTTCGGGGAATGTCATTTGAAATCACTCTTCAGGTCGTGATGTGATTAGAAAATGCATAAATTAACCTTCATAGTTATTTTCAATTGACTCGTTCAGTTCATATTTTTTAAATGAAGAAAGACAGTGAGTGCTTCTGGTTTCTCTCTTCAAATAAACTAGGGCTGCAGCTCTGAGTCTTTTTGGAATCTATTATTCTAGTGATTATTTCATCGAGTAACAAAATATTTAATGTATTTAATTGGTAAAATATATTTTGCTTTAAGTGCAAATTGATTAATATGCACAATAAATGTTAAGCTGTAAACTAGCCCTAGTCACTTAAAAGTAACTTTATTTATTTTATGTAGATTTGTGCATCTGCAGCATCTACCTTTCCTACCAAATAACCTAATTTACAAAAAAACTGCTGTTTTCACAGTGCAGTTATTCTACAATACAGTGCAGTACTTAAGTATTTTCATGTTTAAAATACAGAATTTAATTATTTTGTGTTACTCGAGTAATCAATTCAGCCCTAACTTAAACCTTTAACAGTCCTTTAATAATCAGCTTTCCATCACTACCATCTCCAGTTGTTGTGGATATTGTGTTACCTATTTCAATCACAACTAAAACAATAATCATGTGTTACCAAGCTGGACCTAAATTGATTCCGAGTCTGAACTATCTGAGCTAGATGAAGTTATTATGTTAGGAATGTGTTAAGTTCAATTCACGGTTAATAGAAAATGAAATTGGTTCATGCATAACACTGCTTTTGAAATTGTATCCTTAAAATTATTATCTTTTATGATTCCTTTTAGGAGTATTTGTGATGCACACCACACTACTCTGTGAAGTGCTCCTGACCTTCAGGAGGAACAAGGATCAACTGGAGGTCAACCTGGGAAGAGGATACTTGAAGCTGTTGCTGCCACTGAATAGCGCAACCCTGTTGTAAGAATTTTGCTTTCATACTCATCTTTCATATACCTTGTTCACTTTCAGCAGCTTAAACACATTTTAGATTAAAACTTCTTATTCCACTGCTTGGCTGGATTTCCTATTGTCCTACGTAATTCAGAATGACCATTAAAATTGTTATTTGAACACGTATGAGGTAGATCCAATTTTTTATTTTTTGAACCGATCACACTTGTATATTAATCACTGGGGGGGTATACCATGTCTCATTTTTTTTTTTTTTAGTGGTTAGGATGGCCAAATGTATATTTACTTTCCATTATTTTTTATTTATGCTCCATACAGAAAGGACTCGAGCTAGAAGTCAAGTGTGCCGATCTTGGCAGACCTGTGCCACTGTGAGGTGTTGAGTGCGTCTTGGGAGAGCTGACATCTCTTCACAGCAAGAACATTGATTGGTGCAGAGCTGAAGCATCACACATAAAGGAGCACACAATCACCTTTAGAGGTTTACCTCTGGTCACTCCATAGACTTCTGAAAATAACATGGGGACACTGGTCCTGGTATTAAGATGTTACGTAAACTCCCATGATTTCATTTCGTCTTTGGAAATGTAGTCGCCGACTGCAATTGCTTGAAAATCATATGGTGTAAGCTCACCATAAGGCTTTTAAGGATAAATCATGAAAAAATATTTTCGAAAGTGCTCTGTAGAAGGGCCCCAAGATGCATACTTGGAATACTAATTTTCTGTTATGCCCATCAGACAATGAATCTTAAATGTGGTAGTGCTCTATCCACCCTTTCATGTAGGTACCTAGATGTTGTAGTGCCAGTCCTCTATTTGTGTTCTCTACATGAGTGGCAATCCTCAGAAACATTATATGTGAGTTTGTGTTGCCTGGACAAACCTGAAAAGTGTCTTATAGGCCTTAACCAGCCCTAAAAAGAGCTGTGTGTGGTAATCATCCAGGCTTAGAAAACACTGGCTAGAGCAGCATCCTCACAATTTTTCACGAGCCACTTTGGCAGTGCAAAATCAAAAGGAGAGACACTTTTACGACAACATATTAAGTCACCTTTGCAAATGTGCATTTCTACATATAAATTGGACATCCCACAAAAAAGAAATAACACAGCCAATACATTTTCATTTAAGACCAGATTTACTTTAATACTGGGATGAGCGGAAGCTGGCATGCATGTCCTTGACTTTCTTCATGCTGTATTTTTAGTATTAGTAGTAGCATGTTTGACAATGCCCTCTTTAGGAGGCACCATTAAGGCTTAATAACTTCCTTTCACCTTCATTACTGTATTTGGGTGAAGGGGGAAGTATAATTTAGATGTTTGTGTTTTTGTAGTGCAGTATTCTATGTTTATGAATCACATTTCAAAAAATGTATTGACTGTTAGCACATACAGTGGGTCCCATTTAGAAGTGGCCACTTCATTCGTGCTTTCCGTGAGTCATGCACCTGCGTGAAATTATTAGAATTTATCGCCACAAGGTGGTAGTTTAAGTCTGCTGTAGCATTTGTAAACAGGGCAGCGGATTGCATTCAAAGGCGTTGCAGTGGCAGTGAGATACTGTAAGCAGAACGAAACTTAAGATCACCTTGTTGAAGTCATACAGTAGACTAGGCTAAATCAGAGCCTACTTTTGTTTTTATCAAGCTGGGGCCAGAGGTGATGGCCTTTGGCGAACAGTTTAGGCAGGTTTAGGCCTACTCAAAATGAGTAAAACCAAATTTGCCGAAATCTTGCCAAAGCTACCATGCGAGCCACCAATTATTGCTTGACGACCAACTGTACTGTAGATTGATTTACTGATTGTGTTTGTTAGATACATTGATCATGTATGTACATCTCTTCCCCCCCCCCCTCCCCCATTTACTACTGCTATGAGAATGTTCACATGGCCATGCTGATCAAAATCATTGTCATTTTACAAATTCGTAAGAATTTGTCCTGAAACTCCCCAGATTAATGTTGAGCTTGTTTAAATGGTCTGTTTATTTGTCTACTATTTTGTTTTCATAAATGAAACATATTGCTAGTTTTGGAATTACAGCATGTCTCAGTGGGGCAGCCATTGCCTACTGGTTAGCACTTCGGACCTGTAACCGGAGGGTTGTTTGAGCAAGTCACCTAACCCCTTACTGCTCCCCGAGCGCCGCTGTTGCAGGCAGCTCACTGCGCCGGGATTAGTGTGTGTGCTTCACCTCACTGTGTGTACACTGTGTGCTGTGTCTGTTTCACTAATTCACAGATTGGGATAAATGCAGAGACCAAATTTCCCTCACGGGATCAAAAGAGTATACTTATACTATACCATAAGGTGTCAAGCAGTGTTTAACAAATGTTTGATTAATGTGTAGTAATGTTTTTTTTTTTAAAAACTGTAAAATAATAAAATGTGTTTGAGTTATTGGTTTGCTCTGTAAATATTGTCAAAAGCATCTATGAAAAACCATGACCTTTAGGCTACTTGCATACACTTACAAGCAACTATACAAAATGGTAGGAACCTCTAAAACTCGAAATTTAGATTGATTGTATGGTGATAATGGCTGTTTTGTAAGAATTAAAATCACTGGATACTTTGCTATAGCCTGCACAATTGAATTTGCGATGTTAAAATGGTATAGCATTCAGGATGTGTGCTTGCTTATATCCATTCAGACTTGCTAGGATGTGTTACATCAAATCGTTAGCTATGTGCGAAGTGCTGCTGTGATGTCAAATGACAGCCTTTTGAAGGTAAGATGGTGATCAGCCAGCACATTATATTTCTACACCTAGCAGATGACGTAGGCTATACTGGAATAAAGCGTATTTTAGACATACAGATTTCCAGCCGATGTAGAACTAAAATGCATCTTAACGGTGAAATAGCGCCGACTTTTGTAAGATCAAAATAAGACGTTCTAAATGGAACGCGATCATATTTAAGACATTAAGATCTCCAGGAGATGTAGAACTATTACACACATTGACAGTGAGATGCCGCCGCTGTTTGTAAGATCAAAATAAGACGTTCTAAATGGAACGCGATGTACTTAAGCTGTTCAGATCTTTTCCAGACGTCTTGGAGACGTATGTGTGCTGACTGGGTAGCATGCTAACATGCTAGCATGCTAACTATGCTAACCATGCTAACTAGCTACAGTGGGTAGGAGTTACAATGGCTAAACAGTTAAAAAGATCAGTAGTTTAAAGGGTTAAATTGTTTAACAGTGAAATATTGTAGTGAGGACTTTTATTTTGAAACAGTTTTTGGCAGAGGAAGCAGTTGAACAGGATGTGTAGTCTTAATAGGGACAGTTTGTATGCTTAAAGCCTGAGACTGGCAGTTGATGCAGGTGGCCCGAACACCTGCCATAGGATTCAAATGGTTAAATTATTTGCTAGGTAGATGAGGTTTAATATAGTTGGAATGACAACTAGGTAGATGAGGTTTAATATAGTTGGAATGACTGAACTAGGTAGATGAGGTTTAATATAGTTGGAATGACTGAACGGTTAAATAGGTGGATAGTGTAAAAGGTTAAATTATTTGCTAGGTAGATGAGGTTTAATATAGTTGGAATGACTGAACTAGGTAGATGAGGTTTAATATAGTTGGACTGACTGAACAGTCAAATAGGTGGATAGTGTAAAAGGTTAGCCTGAGAAACTGATAGGGTGCAGGTGGCCTGGCCACCTGGCCTAGGATTCTAATTGCTTAACGGCAGTCTTAATAGAGCCATATTGTATGCTTAAAGCCTGAGACAGAGTATATAGTTTAAAAGTTAAATGTAGATAGTGTAATGGATGTTGATAGACAGAAAGTTGAATGGATGTTGATAGGCAGATTGTTTAATGGATGTTGATGAATAGTTTAATGGGTGGATGAGTGAATGGTTTGAAGAGGATGAATGGATAGAAAGTTGGATGAAATGTGTCTTTTATCCTTGTAGAATGTAGAGACACAGAGAGAGTTGGTCTAGTTCAGTAGAAAGCAGTTGATACAGGTGCAATCAGTTGAACTGATTCTTTGATGGGGCCTAGATGAGCAGCTGGAAGATGATACAGGTGCAAATCAAGTTAATTACTCCATTGTGATGTCATCAGCCCATGTTAAGTCTATGGGGATTTTATAAAAGTTAATAATTAATAGTTTAAAAAGTATAAAAGTTACAAAGATGAAAAATACAAAGCCTACATGTCCTAAGTAAGACCTACGTAACATAGTTTGAATGAAGTTTCTACGTTAAATGGTTGAAGCTGCATTAGCTACGTTAGAAGAAGAATAATAAGAACTAGAAAAGCATTTCCTGAAGGAAATACAGTGCATGAAAATGCAAAAAATATGATGTAAAATATCATACAGAGTAAAAACAAACTATATTGGTTGCTAGGTAGATGAGGTTTAATATAGTTGGAGTGACTGAACAGTTAAATAGGTGGATAGTTTATATGGTTAAATGATTTGCTTGGTAGATAAGGTTTAATATAGTTGGAATGATTGAACGGTTAAATAGGTGGATAATACTTAACTTAGTTAACTTAGCTAATGTTTCCATTTTTAGTAGTTATGCTAACTAGCATGTTAGCAATGCTAACCATGTGACTTAGCTAACTTAGCTAATCATTTTTAGCAGTTTTGCTAAAAATGCTAACTAGCATGCTAACATGCTAACTATGCTAACCATGCTAACTAGCTACAGTGGGTAGGAGTCATAGTTGATGACAAGTAACAGTTACAATGGCTAATCAGTTAAAAAGTTCAGTAGTTTAAAGGGTTAAATTGTTTAACAGTGAAATATTGTAGTGAGGACTTTTATTTTGAAACAGTTTTTGGCAGAGGAAGCAGTTGAACAGGATGTGTAGTCTTAATAGGGCCAGTTTGTATGCTTAAAGCCTGAGACTGCAGGTGGCCTGAACACCTGCCATAGGATTCTAATTGCTTAATGGCCGTATTATGATGTCATAATCGGCAATGTTAAGTCTATGGGGATTTTAAGAAAGTTTTTCTTTAATAGTTTAAAAAGTATAAAAGTTTCAAAGTTGAAAAGACATAGCAGCTTCGTTACAAAGTTTGAATGAAGTTTCTAAGTTAAACTGTTCAAGAGAAATAGCGTACGGAAAAAGTGGTAAGCGGAATAATAAGAAGAAGTTGCCTAGGAAGAACAGCACAGTGCATTTTCATGCACTGTAATAAGAACTAGAAAACGCAATTCCAGGGAATTACCAGTGCATGAAAATGCAAAACATATGGAAATATATTGTTAAAACAGATGATGTGCTAATTGGCAACCAACATGATGAGGTTTAATATAGTTCAAATGACTGAACTAGGTAGATGAGGTTTAATATAGTTGGAATGACTGAACTAGGTAGATGAGGTTTAATATAGTTGGAATGACTGAACAGTTAAATAGGTGGATAGTTTATATAGTTAAATGATTTGCTTGGTAGATAAGGTTTAATATAGTTGGAATGATTGAACGGTTAAATAGGTGGATAATTTAAATGGTTAAATTATTTAGGTAGATAATTGACGATAACTGACAGTTGGAATGGCTCTAATGTTTGCTAGTAGTTATACTAACTATGTTATCAAAGATAATAATGTTAACTAAGTTAGCTAATGTTTTCATTTTTAGTAGTTATGCTAACTATTCTAACTAGCATGCTAACATACTAACTATGTTACTTAGCTAACTTAGCTAATAATTTTTAGCAGTTTTGTTAAAAATGCTAACTAGAATGTTAGCATGCTAACTATGCTAACCATGTTACTTAGCTAACTTAGCTAATCATTTTTAACAGTTTTGCTAAAAATGCTAACTAGCATGTTAACTATGCTAACCATGCTAACTAGCTACAGTGAGTAGGAGTCATAGTTGATGACAAGTAACAGTTACAATGGCTGAACAGTTAAAAAGTTCAGTAGTTTAACCCTTTCGTGCCCGTGCCGAACATTCCATTTTTGGTGCTGGATGACCTCCTCACACAAAAAACCTTATTTCTTGAGTATAATACATACCATCAATGGGATATACATACCATTGTAATCAGGAGGACCAGTTCTATGACATGATGTAAAATACATATGGTAATATTGATATAGTAATGAACAGTATTTGAAAATCCTCTCCAAATGTATATCCGGAATTTGTCAACATTTTATTTCATTCACATAAAAATGAATTTTCATCATATTTCTCTACAAGATAGAGAAAAATATAGAGTGTATGAAATGTTCAACAAGTTGTGGGCTATTTAACAAAAAAGACTGTATTGGAATATCATTAACCTTTCAAAAGTTATGATAATTTTAGTGATCAGTGTAAAAAAATGCAGGAAACGGGATTTAGAATGTTGACAGAATTCACATTCACTTTCTCACCAACAACATAAAAGTATGCATAAAAACTAATAATCAAGTCAGAAACAATGGTTTAGATGTATTTGGTCTATAAGAATAAACCATTTATTTGTATATAAGCAAATGCTACAGTCAATAAGAATGACATAAAAAAAAAAACATACTGTACCTTACCAGTAATACAGGAAGTAAGTATACTGTATTCATTGAAGACCATTTCGGAAAAGAGACATAAAATACATTTGATTCAACAAATACAACTTCCTTATATAAATCAGTATAATATGAAAATTATATACATATATAAAATGTATTATTATTCATGAAAAGCTAGGAATACAATCAACATCACTCAAAACTCAATGTGTTCTAAACATTTGAAAGTAGATTACATACTTAGAACAAGCCTGTAGAGATTAAACACATACACACATATACACACAAACTCATACCCACACACACACACACTTACAGAGGAGGATAGGGAAAGGTGGGGTGGGGAACCTGAAGGTTGAACACAGAAGAGCTATGACTCATTACTAAACGCATCCCCTTTTGCAGAATGCCAAATCTGACAGCAATTTGTTTATCAATAAAACAAATTCGCCTACCGTTACACTCCAGGGCCATACAAGCTACTTTAGTTTTATTATGTACGTTTTTTATAACAAGCTCCTGCTGTACAGGAATATGTACTTGATGGAAAGACGACAGAGTACTGTAGTAGTTGGAGCAGCTGAAGGTGAGGCTGAAATTTCAACGGAAATGCCTACCAGCTGTTGTGATAGATTTCCTCCAAATTCTTTCTGGTTGTAGCTACCAAACCTAGATTCAACACCAGATTCTGCATTGCATTGTCAAACTTGAAATAACAAGAAGCTACTGACAACGGCAATGTCAATGGAGAAAAAGTGCTTTCTGGTATTCTGCGTTTTTTGGAGTACACAATATGTATTCATCATTTGGTCAATGTCCCCTGATCCCTGCCAAGACTTGGTTCCCCAGTAGCAATGGATATTAGGGAGGGAAGTGAACCCCATATAAATGATCAATCCCAGAAACCTGTGAAACTCTTCTGGGGTCTTTGTCCCATGCCCCTGCACTGTGTGCATACGATGGCCTACTAAGCACAAGCTCCCATTCCTTCCGGTTGGTAAAACCACACATGCCTGGGACAACAATGTGAGTAAAAAAGAACATAACAAGTCTATTTCACACAGTTTTTTAGTCTGCACCATCCTACGCACGGCACATAAATCTATACCTTCTTCCTCCATCCCCTCCATCCCGTCTTCAGCATTGTGAGCGCAAGCTCATGAGCAGTCAGCTACCTCTTCAGGCTTGCGAGAAGGTCTGTGTAGGTCTTGTCATCCTCCATCTGAAACAAGAGCGAAATCATACAAATACCTTTATTAATGTAAAAAATAAAATCACAAAACTACAGATTTGTGCATGTATGCACACAAAAGAAGAGGTAGCCTAAACTATTGAAGCATCCTCAGAATATACTCGAAATTAGGCCTATGAAAAGTCATTGTATTACACATGGGTTTAGCTACCCTAAATCTGATTGCCTGGCTGGCATCAAGATAAAGACAGATTACATTTCACCTAGTAACAAACTGCTGAAATGCAATAATGACATTTCTGACAGAATATGTGATTTCACATCATGTTTTCTATAACTAAATATTGAGAGGAGTTGTGCTTCATCTATTTCAAGTCATGCCATCTTAGAAAATGTTGAGACAACCACGTCTGATGTTTGTCATTTAGAAGTTAGCAAGCTAAAATAGTTCACTACAGACTGCACTACAGATAACAACTGGAGGAAAGGCAATAAGTTAAATAAATTTCTGACAGAATATGTGATTTCACATCTTATTTTCTACAACTAACGTTACATATTGAGAGGAGTAAAAATATCGCTCAACTTATTTCATGTAAGAGAACGCAACTTAGAAACGCGGCGCCCATTGATTTATTCAGCTTTGATTTGCTATACTGTCTTGCCAATATAATGCTTACCTAACAAGCAAATTGGTACTAGAAACCAAACTTACCTACAGGTTATATACTAACAGGTTTTTAACTGAAACTTTTAAATGAAAATAACTGACATCAAAAGCAAACGATAATATTGCAAGCAGTTCAGAATTATACAGTTAGCTAAAGTTACGTGACGATGCACTAGCCCCCCGCTAAGCCATAATGTTGACGCTGATGAGAAAGCATATTACTGTCAAATAACATGATTTAAGGACTTCAAATTAAGATAAACCATAACTAGAACCGATGTAAAAACAATATTACCTCAGTTTATCCAGCTGTGTGGTTTCCAGTCGAGGTAAACTCCAACTTAAGTGCAGGTGGCATCCGGCTGTACACGTCAAATGCACCGACTCAAGTGAAAATATTTTTTCAAGACTCATCTTCAAGTATCCAAAACATTTCGCGCCATAAACCCTTTAACCAATCATATCAAATTGAAGCTTATGTTGTCAGCATTACGGGGAAGATTTCAGAAATAAAATCAGTCATTGGACAGCTGAGATATTAGACGATTGGCCATCGTTACTTTTGTAACGAAATTAGAACGGTCGGGCTCGTAAGGGTTAAAGGGTTAAATTGTTTAACAGTGAAATATTGTAGTGAGGACTTTTATTTTGAAACAGTTTTTGGCAGAGGAAGCAGTTGAACAGGATGTGTAGTCTTAATAGGGCCAGTTTGTATGCTTAAAGCCTGAGACTGGCAGTTGATGCAGCTGGCCCGAACACCTGCCATAGGATTCTAATTGCTTAACGGCAGTCTTAATAGAGCCATATTGTATGCTTAAAGGACAATTCCGGCGCAAAATTAACCTAGGGGTTAATAACACATTTGTACGAGTTCGACCGTTCGCTGGGATTTATTTTCATGCTAGTCGAATGTGACCAGTTTTATTGCAAACCGCTAATTATTGTTTAACGCTAGCCTTCGGGGCACACGTACAGTAGAAAGAAATCGCTATTTCTATACCACTAACAAGGCTCAAAATAGCACCACACTTACACAGTAGCATAATGAGGGTCTCTACATGTAAACCGAAGCATTGAGAACTTTGTAAGTGTACAGGCAGTTTATTAAAAAGAAACACATTACCGTTCACGTCTGGTTCACATACAGGCAGGCGCCTTGGGAAAACGAAACTCTGGGATGTGAAGTGAATCTCATGTGAAACGTTGTTGCTGAAAGAAAGGACTGTGCAAAAGAGAAGCACTGAACGCAACAGGAGACATAAGAGATGGCAGGCTATTTGAAGGAATTTGAAGACATCGACGATGAATCCTTATTGGACGTCGGAATATAGCCTACCAACGAAGAGATGCGGAGCTCCGTGAAAGGGCTATGAGAGAGAGAGAGCTACCTGTAGTCAATGCTGCACACAGCCTCGCACTTATAGAAACTGTAGGCTACCTGCGGACATTGTGAAGCTATAGCCACCGAAGAGGAGTGCCTGTGTTGCATGGAGTGGGACCTGTTGCGTCGCGACCCCCAAGAGACGCAGTGTTTTGTAGAGTCTGAAGATTTCCCCTCATTGATAAACAGGGCTGTATTTGAAACTTTTTTCCATGTCCCGAAAAGAAATTGGAGGCGGTGATCCATACCAGAGAGACCAGATGGACATCCACTAAGTAAGTACACTATACAAGTTATGTTACATCGGAGCTATTATTTCTGATAGGCCTATATTGAGCAAATTACATGATTTTAGTTCACATCGCCTGCCTGTATATGTGAACAACCAGACGTGAACGGTAATGTGTTTCTTTTTAATAAACTGCCTGTACACTTACAAAGTTCTCAATGCTTTGGTTTACATGTAGAGACCCTCATTATGCTACTGTGTAAGTGTGGTGCTATTTTGAGCCTTGTTAGTGGTATAGAAATAGCGATTTCTTTCTACTGTACGTGTGCCCCGAAGGCTAGCGTTAAACGCTAATTAGCGGTTTGCAATAAAACTGGTCACATTCGACTAGCATGAAAATAAATCCCAGCGAACGGTCGAACTCGTACAAATGTGTTATTAACCCCCAGGTTCATTTTGCGCCGGAATTGTCCTTTAAAGCATGAGACAGAGTATATAGTTTAAAAGTTAAATGTAGATAGTGTAATGGATGTTGATAGACAGAAAGTTGAATGGATGTTGATAGGCAGATTGTTTAATGGATGTTGATGGATAGTTTAATGGGTGGATGAGTGAATGGTTTGAAGAGGATGAATGGATAGAAAGTTGGAGGAAATGTGTCTTATATCCTTGTAGAATGGAGAGACAGAGAGAGTTGGTCTAGTTCAGTAGAAAGCAGTTGATACAGGTGCAATCAGTTGAACTGATTCTTTGATGGGGCCTAGATGAGCAGCTGGAAGATGACACCAGGTGCAAATCAAGTTAATTAGTCCATTGTGATGTCATCAGCCCATGTTAAGTCTATGGGGAAATTTTGAGTAGTTTTTAATTAATAGTTTAAAAAGTATAAAAGTTACAAAGATGAAAAATACATAGCCCACATGTCCTAAGTAAGACCTACGCAACGCAGTTTGAATGAAGTTTCTACGTTAAACGGTTGAAGCTGCATTAACTGCGTTAGAAGAAGAAAAATAATAACTAGAAAAGCATTTCCTGAAGGAAATATAGTGCATGAAAATGCAGAAAATATGATGAGTTCATATGGTTAAATTATTTGCTTGGTAGATAAGGTTTAATATAGTTGGAATGACTGAACAGTTAAATAGGTTGATAATTGAAATGGTTAAATTATTTAGGCAGATAGTTGACGATAACTAACAGTTGGAATGGCTCCAATTTTTGCTAGCAGTTATGCTAACTATGTTAACAAAGATAATAATGTTAACCAAGTTACTATGCTAACTAACATGTTAACAATGTTAAAATGTTAACTATGCTAACCATATGACTTAGCTAACTTCGCTAATCATTTTTAGTAGTTATGCTAACATGCTAGCATGCTACCTATGCTAACTATGTGACTTTGGTAACTTAGCTAATCATTTTTAGCAGTTATGTTAAAAATGCTAACTAGCATGCTAACATGCTAACTATGCTAACCATGTGACTTAGCTAACTTAGCTGATCATTTTTAGCAGTTTTGCAAAAAATGCTAACATGCTAGCATGCTAACTATGCTAACCATGTGACTTAGCTAACTTAGCTAATCATTTTTAGCAGTTTTGCAAAAAATGCTAACTAGCATGCTAACATGCTAGCATGCTAACTATGCTAACCATGTGACTTAGCTAACTTAGCTAATCATTTTTTGCAGTTTTGCTAAAAATGCTAACTAGCATGCTAACATGCTAGCATGCTAACTATGCTAACCATGTGACTTAGCTAACTTAGCTAATCGTTTTTAACAGTTTTGCTAAAAATGTTAACTAGCATGCTAACATGCTAACTATGCTAACAATGTTACTTAGCTAACTTAGCTAACTAACTACAGTGGGTAGGAGTCATAGTTGATGACAAGTAACAGTTACAATGGCTGAACAGTTGAAAAGTTCAGTAGTTTAAAGGGTTAAATTGTTTAACAGTGAAATATTGTAGTGAGGACTTTTATTTTAAAACAGGTTTTGGCAGAGGAAGCAGTTGAACAGGATGTGTAGTCTTAATAGGGCCAGTTTGTATGCTTAAAGCCTGAGACTGGCAGTTGATGCAGCTGGCCCGAACACCTGCCATAGGATTCTAATTGCTTAACGGCAGTCTTAATAGAGCCATATTGTATGCTTAAAGCATGAGACAGAGTATATAGTTTAAAAGTTAAATGTAGATAGTGTAATGGATGTTGATAGACAGAAAGTTGAATGGATGTTGATAGGCAGATTGTTCAATGGATGTTGATGGATAGTTTAATGGGTGGATGAGTGAATGGTTTGAAGAGGATGAATGGATAGAAAGTTGGAGGAAATGTCTTATATCCTTGTAGAATGGAGAGACAGAGAGAGTTGGTCTAGTTCAGTAGAAAGCAGTTGATACAGGTGCAATCAGTTGAACTGATTCTTTGATGGGGCCTAGATGAGCAGCTGGAAGATGATACCAGGTGCAAATCAAGTTAATTAGTCCATTGTGATGTCATCAGCCCATGTTAAGTCTATGGGGAAATTTTGAGTAGTTTTTAATTAATAGTTTAAAAAGTATAAAAGTTACAAAGATGAAAAATACATAGCCCACATGTCCTAAGTAAGACCTACGCAACGCAGTTTGAATGAAGTTTCTACGTTAAACGGTTGAAGCTGCATTAACTGCGTTAGAAGAAGAAAAATAATAAGAATAAGAAGAAGAAGAAGAAGAAGAAGCCTAGGAAGAACAGTACAGTGCATTTTCATGCACTGTAATAAGAAGAAGAAGAAGAAGAAGAAGAAGAAGAAGAAGAAGCCTAGGAAGAACAGTACAGTGCATTTTCATGCACTGTAATAATAGTCAGTCAGTCATTATTAATCACTTTTCTTCATTGCTGGGGCCGTTTATGATCCACTCAGCAACATATCAAAAATATAGAAAATAACATTATTACATATATAATATATAACAATAACAGCCTTAACCCTTTACCCCCCATAAGCACGCCATATGGCAACTGTGGCAAGGAAAAACTCCCATATTCCAGGAAGAAACCTTGAGCAGAACCTGACTTAATAGGGGGAGCCCATCTGCTTCTGGCTGGCTGCGCCCTCCAATGGCAGCAGATGTAGAATAATCTGAAAAAGTAGTCTACATGATAAGATGAGTTTAACTAAAAGCTTTCCTGTACAGGTATGTTTTCAGATCTTTTTTAAAAATATTTACTGAACTCGCCTGCTTGATGTACAGAGGCAGGGTGTTCCATAGTTTTGGGGCATAATGGATAAAAGCAGCTTCTCCACTTTGCTTGTGGAGCACTTTGGGTATGATTAAAAGATTAGAATTGGATGATCTAAGTTTCCTTTGAGGTTGATAAGATATTAAAAGCTCAGAGATATATGAAGGTGCTATGCCATTCAGAGCTTTGTAAGTAATTAACATAACCTTAAAATCAATTCTATAGGAAATAGGGAGCCAGTGCAGTTCAGCCAACACAGGGGTGATGTGTTCTCTCTTCTTGGTCTTAGTTAAAAGTCTAGCCGCAGAGTTCTGCATGAGTGCCAATTACTTTAGATGTTTTTTGGGAAGACCAGTGAAAAGTGCATTGCAGTAGTCTAACCTGCTAGTGATAAAGGCATGAATGAGTTTTTCTGCATCTGGTTGAGTTAAAAAGGGCCGCACTTTGGCAATGTTTCTCAGGTAGAAATAGGCTGTCTGAGTAACTTTACTGATATGGGGCTTAAAACTTAACTCTGCATCTAAGATGACACCGAGGCTTGTTACTTTTGGTTTGACCTGGTGCGCCAAGTTCCCCAGATTACTAAGAACAATGTCTCGCTTTAGTTTTGGTCCAACCAAAAGTACCTCCGTTTTGTCATCATTTAGTTTCAAGAAATTTTTGCTCATCCACTGATTAATGGAAGTTAGGCATGCAGTGAGGGAGCAAAGGCCATCTGGGTTAGTTGGCTCCACAGAAATATACAATTGGGTATCATCTGCGTAGCTATGGAAGTTTACATTATGCTGACTTATGACGTTTCCCAACGGAAGCATATATAGGGAAAATAGCAGGGGACCAAGGCAGCTCCCCTGGGCCACACCAAAAGGCAAGTCACATGATCTCCTAGACTGATATAAAAATCTCTGCCAGTAATGTAGGTTTGAAACCAGTTTAGAGCATTATCAGAGAGAGACCCACCCACTTCGCAAAGCGGTGAATTAGGATGCTATGATCAATGGTGTCAAATGCCGCACTCAAATCCAGAAGAATAAGGATTGAGACTTTGTTTGAGTCAGTAGCCAGTCTAAGATCATTGACTATTTTTACTAGAGCTGTTTCTGTGCTGTGATTTGATCTAAAACCTGATTGGAATTTTTCAAGGATACTGTTTTCGTTGAGGAAGGTATTTAACTGATTACAAACAACTTTTTCAAGTATTTTGCTCAGGAACGGTAGATTTGATATAGGCCTGTAGTTGCTCAGATTGGTATGGTCAAGATTCGACTTTTTAAGTAAAGGTTTCACAACAGCGGTTTTAAAAGCAGTTGGAAATATACCTGTTTCTAATGAGGTATTTATTACCTTGAGAATAAAGGGAGCTAAGCTATCATATACATTTTTGAGGAATCTAGTAGGGATTGGATCCAAAACACATGTTGAGGAGCCGGTTTGAGTTATAATTTTACCAAGCTCAGATTGAGTAATACTGCTAAAGAACCTTAACTTTGGGGGGCTGTTTTTGGGTGTACTATCAAACATATTACTTGTGTTACCAATAGCCTCCCTTATAGAAATGACTTTGTTTTTGAAGAAGTCTGCAAATTCTTCGCATCTTAGAGAGGATGCCTGACTGAGTGTATCAAAAGGTGTTTGATGCAATAGCCTATCAATGGTGGAGAACAACACCCTAGAGTTTCCACTGTTTTCAGCAATTACCTTAGAGAAGTGGTTCCTTCTCTCATTCCGAATAGCTCTATTATAATTAGCTATTTTTTCTTTTAGAATGGCACGGTGAACCTGTTCTCCATGTTCTCTCAGCTTTTCTACATGATCTTTTTAGATCTTTTAGTTTGCTACAGGGCCTTTTTTTAGTCTTTAAGGGTGCCACTCTGTCAAGCAGAGCGCCTAATTCATGATTGAGAGCCTCTACCATTTGATCAATGGGATGATGTAAAATATCTAAATTTATGGAGTCTATAAGAGCTATGAACTGCTGTTCTGCTCTAATGTCCAAGAGTCGCGATTTGATTGCAATTTCGGGATGAATTTTTGGAGTATGTATTACTATATTAAAAGATACACAATAATGATCAGACATATTTATATCATTTACTGATAAGTCTGTGACTTCTATCCCTCTAGAAATGACTAGATCGAGGGTGTTGCCAAGGTTGTGGGTGGGTCCTGTAACATGCTGCTTTAGCTCTAAACTGTCCAACACATTAAGGAACTTACTGGCTTTAGCATCAGTTGTCTTATTGACATGAATATTAAAGTCGCCATTTACAATTATCCGATCATAGCTAGTGATGATGAGCGACATAAGTTCAGAAAACTGGTCGAGAAAGCCAGTCCATAGTTTAGGAGGGCGGTATAAGGTTAATAGAAGTACAGCTGGGTCAGCCTTCAGAGTGAGGGCAATATACTCAAAGGAAGCGAATTCGCCAAAGTTGACTCTAGTGCAGCTATATTTGTTTGAGAGAATGGAGGCAATTCCACCACCTCGTTTGCCTTGTCTAATTGAGTGGAAGTAATTATAATTTGGGGGACAGGTTTCAACAAGAACAGCTTCGCTGTCTGAAGTCAGCCAGGTTTCAACAATAAACAGAAAATCCAATTTTTTTTCACTAATAAAATCATTGATTGCAAAGGTTTTGGTAGTAAGTGCACCTATATTTAGTAAGCCCATGTTAGCTGAAAATGCCTCTGGCTTTTGAGGAATATGCTGAGGTATGGAAAGAACATTTGTTAGGTTTCTAGTTTTAAATTTGTCTTTTCTTTTTACTATACGTTGGGTAGAAATCAACGTTGGAATAGAACTATAAGCATAAGTCATGCTATTGCATGAAGCAGCTTGATCTATGGTAGTAGTATTGTATGTTACCCTGCAGAAAACATTCTCAGACCCATCCACATGTATAATGCCATTCGAATCAATACCTGGGGGGCGTGAATCTGTAATATTTTCTACAGAATGTCAAAGCCTCAGTGTGGACGCTATGTTGTCAGAGAGTAGCCTGGCTCCATGTTGGTTTGGGTGGAGACCATCACGCTTCAGAATACTGGGCCTATCCCAGAACAAGCCCCAGTTGTTGACATAGGGGATGCTTAGGGAAGCGCAGTAGCGTTTGAGCCAGGTGTGGAGATCGAACAGTCTGGACCATCTCTCAGCACCTTTTCTGTAGGTAGGGAGAGGCCCAGAGATGACAAAGCGTTTTTCTGTGCCCATCAGGGTGGTGATGAGAGTTTTGTAGTTTTCCTGCAGTGCTACTGACTGCTTATCTCTGATGTCGTTTGTGCCCACGTGTACGATGATGTTGTTGACTTTGGTGTGGCAGGCCAGGATGCTTGGGAGTTTCTGCTGGATGTCAAGGACCTTGGCACCAGGGAAGCAGTAGACCTTGGAGGGACCGCTACGTGATGGGGGAATGCAGAGGTCTCTAACCATGGAACTGCCGATGACCAGGGTGGAGGTTGATGAGGTCCGGGGAGGAGGGGGTCGGGGGGGCGCCGACTTTGAGGAGGGACCAGGATGGTTGTCTCGGGGCAGGAGGGGCTCCTCATCCTCGGTCAGAATGGCGTAGCGATTTTCCAGTCGTATAGGTTGGGCTGGGCCTGAGTGCCGTCCGGACCGTCTGACGTGCTTGTGATGCTTGCTTCTACGCCATGGCTCAGGCTGGTGTGGAGTGGAGCTGGCCAGCAGAGCGGGCTTGGTTCTCAGCAGAGGCCGGGGAGAGGCAACAGGGACAGAAGTTGCATTAGTGCATGGCATGGTAAAAGTATTGGAGGGCAGAGTGAAATCAGGGCATCTGGCATTAGTGTGTGTAAGAGAGGTACTTACGGAGAGAATGGTGTCGAGGAACAATTCATCCTTCTCAATCTGATGGAGGGACGCTATTCTGGCTTCGAGTTCCACTATCTTTTCGCTGAGAAGGACGCATGAGTCGCAGCCTGGTGCACAGCTGAGGGGAGGCATCGTGTCGCGGCGACGGCTCGTCTGTGTCAGCTTTCTTTCAAACGTTTGTTTGCTAGTTTGCTAGTTGGCTAGCAACAACGATATCGTGCAGTTCCTTGATAACTCGAACACAACGTTTGTTTGCTAGTTTGCCTCATAGGCCTAATAAAATATAGCCTTCACTTAGCAATAATGGCAAACTATTTTGGCAACGTCTCATTTCATAACTTGATTGCTTTTTTGTCCGCTTTTAATCACATTATTATGACCATTAAATGTATGCTATTTTGCACGCTAAAATCTGATTCTTATGTGGACCACAATGAATCAGACTCTGCTTAGTGCCAACCTGGCAATCCAGAGCAGATAGCTACTGGTGCAGCCATGCAGAACCATGAATCACAGCAAAACCATAATATTCCCTCTTATTTCTAAACACATAATCACACACATACACAAGGACAGTAAATGAACACAATGAAATAAAAAAAAGTCAGCTCATATGTGGAAGAACACATAAGTTCTGAAACCAATACAGTCAAATCTCAAGATGAAAAAAGGGAACTTAATTGGTCAGCAAAAAGAACACGGGAAATGCAAAGGCTGAATTGAAATGTGGAAGTGGTAAAACATGTCTGAAACTAAATAAATATTCACAAAATTGACCAGAGACGGTTGAAACTAGCATTAACAGCAAAACTGGATTATTACTGTATATGGCATTAAGCGTGGCCCCAGAGGTAGGCAGACAATGTCTACAAATGATGACAATTGTAGACGTTTACAGTGTGCAGACAATGTCTACAAATGATGACAATTGTAGACGTTTACAGTGTTAGTCATTCTCTCTCTCTCTCTTATATATATATATATATATATATATATATATACACACATATATCACAATCACAATATGTGAGGACATATTCACAATACACAATATGTGAGGACAAAGGACTGTGTGTCAGACACCGCTGTCCAGTACTGGGGCGACACAGGGAATGGTCTTGGCTCTGTTTCTTTTTACTGTTTACACCGCAGACTTCAAATACAACTCCCCCCAGTGTTACCATCAGAAGTTCTCTGATGACTCTGTGATCGTGGCCTCATCAAGGAGGATGATGAGAATGAGTACAGGACTACAGAATCTCGTACAGGACTTTACGGACTGGTCGTTGAGGAACCATCTCCAACTCAATGCGGCCAAGACCAAAGAACTGTTGGTGGATTTCCGTAGGAAGGGTCATCCCCCATCAGCACCAGTGAGCATTCAGGGAAATGAGATTGAGAGGGTGGCATCTTATAAGTACCTGGGTGTTCACTTGAACAATAAGCTGGACTGGTCTAACAACACGGCTGCACTCTAAAAAAAAGAGCATGAGCAGGCTATATCTACTGAGGCGACTCAGATCTGTTGGGGTTCAGGGGGCACTTTTGAGAACATTTTACAATTCAGTGGTGGCGTCAGCCATTTTCTATGCAGTAGTATCTTAGGGGAGTGGCATCTCAGCTGACGACAGGATGAAACTGAACAAACTCATTAAGAGGGCTAATGCTGTTCTGGAATGCAAGCTTGACCCAATAGAGATAGTGGGAGAGAGCAGGTAGCTAAGCTGACTTCTACGCTGGGTAATGAGCGTCACCCAATGCATGTCACTCTGACAACACTGAACAGCTGTTTCAGTAACAGGCTGCTACACCCTGTGTGTATAAAGGAGAGACATCGCTGGTCCTTCCTACCTACTGCTAGCCTCGTGAGACCATCCTGATCTCGCGAGCTTCAGGTTTTCACTCGCAGATCAGTCTGGCAACTTTCCGATAGAGAATATTTGGAGCAGTTCACCAAACGAATGGCCAATCAGCGTTGGTTTTGAGGCGGGTTTAGGTATGACGCAACGAACAACATGACGGCATTCACAGATGAGATGAGCATAGCTATCGGGCAAGTTTTATTCAAATTAGAAAGTATTCCTGGGTAAGTTGTGAAGCTATGAGTCTCAGCCATGCAGCTGGGAGGAATGAACGACACAGACATCCTCCACGACCGATTCCAGTTCATAATGTACATATACTTTCTTAAGTGTAGGGCCTACCGTGAAAACTTGATGGGAATTGTCGTTGACGTTGATGTTGTTAACGTTAGTTACGTTGTTAACGTTAGTTACGTTACCTAACTTAATTGTATGTTAAATGAAGGCATTAGAAGAACACTTTGTTCATCTACTGTAATTGGTTGATTTGGCCCGTCGATAACCAACATACAGTAGGTGGTGATAGACAGATGGTTTATCCAATCAGCTAACCAGTATTTCCGCCCCAAAGTTCCCAGATGGACATGCAGAGCAAATGCAAAGCATCCATCTGGTGGAGTCAGGTTAACCTACTGCAGTTAGATTGTACAATAAGCACAAGGCACTTTAGAACTACTACAGCTGTTTTACTGACTACCTTTTTATACAGTTTTTATACATTACACAGGAACAATGTATCTATTCTTAAGAACTGTGGTTAACCACTAGAACAGGTTATCCTTGTTGTTGCATTTATTTATTTATTATGTGTTTAGCATTAGTGCAGGACTAGGATGATGAGATTGTCTGTTACTGTGATAAATGGCTGTACACAGTGGTTGTGCTTTCCCCACATGTGCTCGAACAGGTATGGTGCAGGGAAGCATGCCCAAGGAATGTGTATTTGTTGCATGTCTTACTGAAGATGTATGGAGGGGGGGGGTTGTCTGTAAGTCTTTTTACCTTCACTGTCTTCAACGCTGTAACAATGCAAATTTGTCCTTTGGGAGACAATTAAAGGATCATCTTATCTTATCTTATCTTATATATATAGGTAAATTAAAGTTTGCTGATATTATGTGTGTGTGTGTAAAAATCCAATTGGGTCTACGGTCCCTCCTGAGGGTTCTGTGTCATATGACATGAAAATCATTGATTTGGTTGTAGACAACCAAAAAAGTTCTTCCACACCAAACTCATTTTAACTTTACCAAGTCTTTATATTTTGTGCACCCTATGACAGCATGCTTTAATTCACTGAGAACTTCCACAAATGTTAATGAGTGCAGACTGCATGAGGTAATTGACTTCATACACCTGTGGCAATGGGTCTGAATGAAACCCAAGAAAACAGTAATTAAGTGGCTCTCAATATGTTTGTGTTTCTGCAGGTTATGCAACCTACGACAGCATCATTTCTTCTAGCCCGGAAGCCTGAATTTACACTGCCCACAAAAGAACAAAGAGTTCAGGAAATTCAGGAGAGTCGCTCCATTGAGAAGCATGTATGCCTAAACCAGAGCAGTGTGTGCCAATCAAAAAATGGTCTGTGCGGGTTTTATACAATGATGGACAGACGAGCAACGCGCCTTGTCATTATTACCTATAAACAGTTGGTTTCGTTTTTTTTTGCGTCTTAGCATGAAATTATGATGAACCTGGGAAAGCACTATTTAGCAAAATAATTGACCTTGTTAGTTACACCACACAAACTGAACTTTCAGTATTGCCCTAGAGGAATTAGGCTTGCTTTCAAAATTGGCAAAAACCAAAGTCAACTTAATGGGTCAGCAAAAATAACACGGAAAATCCAAAGTCTGGAAAGAAATGTGGAAGTGGTGTCCCGCAAAAATCAACTTGAAACTTGAAAGTAGCTTTCACAGCAAGACTAAAGGCATGCAGACAATGGGTGGGTTGCACCAACAAGGATTAAATTAATCTTGGTTTAGGCCTAATCAAAGATTTGTAAATCTAAGTTTAAATTTAATTTGTGATATGTTGCACCACTTTGATTTTAAGCATGGTTTAACAAATCCACGACTACAACCTTAACCTGTGGTTAAAACCTTGGCCAGTGGATTAAATCAAGGTTTATCCATTAAAGGTTCAAGGTTTATCCATTAATCCAGGTTAAAACTGAATTATTGTTGGTGAAACCCACCCATAGTCTACAAATGATGACAACGGCTAGCTTAGTGGGAGGAATAAAATGAAAATGGAAAATCCATAGACTGGATATAAATGTGGCGTTAGTTCATCCCAAAGCTGTGGTTGAGGGTTCTGTCAAGTTCTTCCACACCAAACTCACCCAGCCATGTCTTTGGGCCCTATTTTCGCGACGCAAAACCTGGCGGAAAGCAGACTATTATCCCGACGCAAAGTTTATTCCTATCTTACACTCGTTTTGCGCCATGTGTGTCTCTTTTCTTGAACAATGCGCTCAGGGCTGTGGCAATTAACAACCTAAGGTGTTGTCTGGCGCATTATCTAAAAATCGCTATCTAACACTATCTAAAAAGCATTACGCCACTGACCAAGAAAAAGCTGGGCCCAGTCTCCCGATAGCGACGGAGAAACACTCTTACGAGGGTTTTCTACAATTCATCTTACGATCGTTCGTTTGGTTTTTCCGACAGTTTCCCGAACATACTCGTAGCGTGAACGTGCGTGCACTGCTCTTAAGATGCTCTTAAGGGGAGCTGTCCACGTTAATAGTTATCCTCTAATTTGATGGTGATTGTAATGGCTTGCCTATAGTTCTTATATGCAATACACTGAAGTAGTAGTCTGAGCTCTTGAAGTGACGACCGTCCACGCTAGGAATTATTCCACACTGGTCTTTATTAACTGATGCATACATCAATACAATCGTAGGTAGCATAGCGTCCCCTACTGGTGTGGTGTGATAAACCATAGTAGGCTATTACCAATACATCACAGTGATGTCAGGTGACTACACGTCACAGCTATAGGCCTACCGTTTAAACTTCGGATCTACACTTTAATTCACATCAATACGAAAATAGACAAACTTTGACATCCGCATGTACAGTGGGCATCGCTTTCAAATGACCACTTCATTCGCGCATTACGAGGCCGTGAAGCTGCGTGAAGCTTTAGTACCACTTTCAGCCACTGTGCGTCGCTCTGCCACTGTACATCGCTCTGCCTGCCGTCCCTTCTGAAAAAGCAGGAGACTTGCCGAGAGTAATCCCAGCCTACGAATTCAATAACAAAATAAATCATGCATAATTAAACATTACCTCGATTTAGGCTACTTGGGTATGTCTTAAGGCTTGACTACACGGTGGTAACGAAAATCGAAATCGAAATTTGCTGTCTACATTATTGTCAGTGTTGGGTTAACGCAACTACGCAAATCAAAACAGTGGTGTGATAATTGAGCCAGTAGAGAAATAACTGTTCAGAATTAATCTGTAGCCAGCTTCTGCAACGTTTTTAACAGGCTACGCTATAGAGGCTTAGACAACTATTAGCGTGTTTCCATCCAACTTCCTAATACGCATTTAATCTATTCGAATAAGAAATCCCGGTTGGAAACACGTGAAATGCCCATCAAAAATCCTAATGCGCATCTATATTTGATTCGCTAGAGGGGGGTGGATTAACTCTCGATGCGCATAAAGTATAATGCGAATAAAGTTGATGGAAACGGTTTATTCGCATCGTGTGACGTAACCTTCAGAGAATCTCAGCAATCTCTGGCGCTTCCCTATAACATTAGGCAACTTGATGTGTTCTCTTGCTTGTTTCCGTAGAATAAAACTGAATACACGCATCGGTGCACAGCTGTTTTGCTGACGCTAAAGTTTTCGCCAACAACTGGATTGGCACACATCGCAAGTTTATACAACTAGTGCAGTGCCCGTTCAAACATGCCATTCCTGTAGAAAACCTGTAGCCCGATACATGCCCGCAGGTATGCCTGCTTTAACAATAGGATGATAGGGAAAAACATCATTCCAGCTAAGCATTCAATAATGTATACTGAATATCATAATATATTAGCCTATAATTAATGTGCAGTAGCCTAAGAAGAATTTAGGCATGACTGCATGTGATTTCTACAGATCGGAATGGAATAACAAATGTTTTGAGTTAAGGCTATAGGCCTAGCTTATTGCATAACTTTCCCGATAGTGAAGACAAGCCATTTTGTGATCGTTTGACATTTGCAACGATGTGACTCAAAAGCAGTGTTTGGTAGCATAAGTGACGTTTCTCTGTCTGCCACTTGTTGTCTAGCTGTGTGGCACGTCTTCTGAAACGTTAAATTCGGGATCATTAGCCCATCGCTTGTTTCAATTTGGGACCATGCAGTCGGAAATGTAGTTTGTTTATTCAAAGTCTCACGTCCAATGTAGCCTGGGCTATTCAAAGCATCAGTTTATTGCACATACTTTTCATGTAATTTTGAATAGAACTACATACCCGTGTTTGTTGGCCTGTTGTTGCAAAATCCGCGTAATCATTTTATGCAAGTAAACATACAGGAAGTCTTTATTGTTGAGATCAGAGATGATAATCAAATATCTTGCATTTTAACCGTGATTTGGTGCTGCCAAATCTCCGCTTATCCTCTCTCTGGTCCTGCGCGCAGTTCTGTGTGAGAGGGTGGCTATGGTAGAGCGGAGAAAGCCAACGTGTGTTTCTTTTACCGATATATAACGATATATTTAGCTTTTCTTATCCAAACAATGTCAAACTATGCACTGCACTTACTCATGCCAGTAGCAAGACACTACTCATGCCAGTAGCAAGACACCTGCCAAGTTTGAAATCAAACGGACCAACGACACGCAGACAGACAGTCAGACAGACATTCCTGCAATTTATGGATAGATAGATGCGATGGCTTGTTTGTTGGGATAGGCATCCGACAACGAGTACTCGGGGCAACAGCCAGGTCTATCATTCGTCATAATTCTTCAAACCCTGACTTGTGAATCTAAAGGTCTCCACCCACTGTTGCTCAGTGAAGTAGAGCTATAATCGGCCTTTAAATTTAGGCCCGACAAGACCCGAACCCCACAGAAATCAGCCCGAGCCCTGACCGAGCCCGAGACTGACAGCTTTTTAAAAGCCCGAACCCATTTACAGCCCGACATTATTCAAATGTCCGCACGCACGCAGCTCTTTTGCCTTTTGTCAAGAATGAGTAACATTTGACATCATTTATTCATGACTAACGTAGCCTAGGCCACTTGGAAGTTGGAACAAAGAAATAAAATAGCCCAAGTCCTCTCAGCATTCTGAAGTTTGCGGGAACCCTCCCATACGCAGCCCCGACATTAAACTCTATTGCAGATATCAATGCGTCTTTGTTCATGGGTTTGGCCTCACAGCAGAGGCTTAGACAACTATGACCCACGTTTTGGTTTCGTAATTTGCCCTACTTATTGACTGCAATCTAGTCAATTGACTGCTTGACAGGTTATTTTTATTTTTCTGTACAATAAACAAATACATCTGCTTTATGCCGCAGAATTACGCACTTGGCCAGCCTATAGAACGGGCACATTTTGGAGAGAATAGAGAATGTACGCACGCAAGAATCTGTAGGCTATTTGTGGCTGGTTACCAGCAAACAATGTTTAATGCATTAACTAAAGACGTCAAACCTTTTCTAAACAATACAAACAGAATGCAGCAGGCAGCAAATATAGAAGAGTCATTTCCAGTGGAAGAACAAAATGCTGAATGAAGCCCAAAGATATGAAGGCATATCTGGCAAGTTGTTATTTTTTGAAGACGTACTGTAAATCGTTGGGCTATAGGCCTAGTTTGCAAGAAGGAAACATAAAGCGTGAGCATGCCACACTATCCACAGCTGTGGTAGCGGGGGTAGGAGGATTACTGTTAGCGCAGGATTTATATAAAATTATATAAAAACAGAAGGCCTGCCTCGAATGCAGGCTTGCCCAAAAAAAGGCCTGTGGTTTGCGCAGCCTACAGTAAGTAGGTCAGTGAGTTAGGAGTCCTCTAGACTTCTTTTAAGCTGTCTCAGAGGTGGAAAGTTGCGTTCGTTGGGGGCAGGGCCGAATTAACATATCATAGACCCTTGGGCCTCCCCTGCCCCC
The DNA here is from genome assembly GCF_046254945.1 of Alosa pseudoharengus. Classification (NCBI taxonomy): domain Eukaryota; kingdom Metazoa; phylum Chordata; class Actinopteri; order Clupeiformes; family Clupeidae; genus Alosa; species Alosa pseudoharengus. Next base: position 277,018 of record NW_027468704.1, on the reverse strand, counting down.
CAGCCAACGTGAATCTGGCGGTCAGTTAATAGGCCTATCTGTGAGGCCAAGCCTCACCAAATAGCCCGTTTGTTTACAACTAACATTACATTTAATTAAACTGCTTATGCTATGCCGAAATAGTTTCAACATTTTGAATATCAGTGTCGGGTGAATTAGGAAATGCCTTATGGCTGAAAGCTGCTTGGGATCCCCCCCTGTCAAGCAATAACCATACAAAAAGTTAAAAACAGATGACATGATTCGCGTCACTGACATAATGCACAAATAATATAGCCTATATATTCCAATATATTCGAATACATGTGTTTATTTTAGAGGGGATATTCGAACGTCATTTTTGAGCAATTTTGACAGCCCTAGTCCACTGTAGGCTACGCCAATCATCTATGTAGCGCCCCCTTGCCTAAATTACTCGCAAGACACCTAGAAACATGTGAAACACTCAAATATGGGGCGCCCTGAGTTCTTATCAGTTTTGGTGATAAAACAGCAGTAGTTTTGATCGGTTGGTTATGAGTTACCTTGTGAATATCCTGTAAATACACCCTTTTAATCTTTTTATCCCAGTAAGAATATCACAATGAAAGAATGAATTACCAAGAAAATGTATTTTTACCTTTTACTATGAAAAATAATTGTTAAATGAAATTACATGTATTAATAAATGAAATATCCTTGTTGTCTTTGTTTTAAATAAACCAAAATTCACACTCAAAAGAGTGGGCACTAAGCTTAAATTAAACTCACAATGCTCTTATAGCAATGTACACTCACAATGAATGTGTCTTAGCACAAAAACCTAAAATTCAAAGTTACTCTTTAAAGTTGAAAATGTAAACCCACTTCAGTGTCCCTTCATGTCACTGTAAATACAATAGCAAACATTCAGTTCAAATGCAAAGTCACCAAAGTCACTAGTAAATATCCTAAGCTATGCCGGCTTTAAATCTAAACTAAATGACCCAGAAAAGTACCCCGTTGCAGGCCTGAACGTCGCTTGGGTGCGTTGGGGCCTGGAAATTAAACACTGGCCGCTTCACTCGATGAGCAACATAAAAAGAAACTGACTCTGTACCTGATCGCTGCAGAGAAGTGAAGAGTAGAGTGTTCACATGCTCACTGCGTGATCACGCAGCTGAATCGTGGACCTGTCGTGGCTCGTCCCTCAGCACTCCTCCTGCATGGACTCCCGCAGCACCGAATCTCCCGGTCCCCACCGTGTCGTTGATCTCGGCCGTCTTGTCCAAACGAAACCCCAACTTCTCCGGCGATCAGGATGATTCTAACACAGTTCCCCAAGCACAGTTACCAGGTAGCCCACCAACGCTGTAGCCGACCCTCCTCACTGTCTTGGAACCGAGCGTGCTCTAGCGCTTGTCGCGTGCAGTAGGCCTATTCACGACGGTCTAACTTTAAACTTCTCAAATAAAACAAAGGAAAAGTGTCCCGAAGCACATCACTAAAGTCCACTGCTTCATTAAGTGTCCTAGCCGAACACTTGGCTGCAGATTCTTTCCCATAGCCTGGAAAAGTTTTGGTTTTGCATATGCTAACAGGGAGAAACAATCGAGTAGACTGTCTTCTTCATCATCCTCCGCCGAACTGATCACTTTCTCGCTCTCCTTCCGATTGCGCAACAGTTCAGGGGTCAGTATCCTCAACCAATCAGGAATTAGTAAAATAATTCGGCAAATATTACAAACAGAAATGAAATACAAAATTGTAGAAAACAAAAGCATTAGTCATAGGAATTTTACTAGAGCTTGTAAATTGCATTAAAAACATTTTTTAAACATTTTAACCTTTTTAATTATTAAACCTGCACATGAATTGAAACCATCCCATGTATTGAAATGAACCCAAAATATAGCACAGGGCTACATCTATTAACACCTTCCACCTAACCCCGGTGAGTGGGGGTCGCTATAATGCGTGTGAAATAGCACCATTGAGTAGCCTATGCGAAATAGCCTTAAAATCGTTCCGGTGTTGTGTGCCTTCTGGTTTCTCCACCTACTGGTTTCCTTGTGCGTGCATGTGCTGCAGCAGTTGTCAGACATTCACAAACAAGTTGTTTTAGGCGATTTGAAGTCGCTTTTCATACGCCATGAGCGCTCGGCTACATTACAGCCACTCGGACAAAAGACATGTAAAAAAATATATGTTTTGAAAACTAGCATTAAACTGGATTCGATCCTGCAAAAGCAACACACGCGTGACTCTCTCCATCCTGATTCCCTACTCTTTGAGCCAACTAATATGTTACGCGAATCAATTAACTATTGTAGGCTACCATTAATTAATAACGTAGGCAACACCCAGGTAACATGTTGTCCAGGCTATCTGAAACAAGGGGTTGCCTCTCATCTACAACAACTGGTTACCTTGAGCTGCTACAGTCGTGCACAGTAGGCCTATGGTCTATGTGGTTGATCAACTAAAAATAAAAGATGTATTTGGTGATGACGTTATTGTAGGCCTAGTAGACCTAAATTCTGAGAAATTAAATGGTACGAGAAACGATCTACATAGCGCACAGTGTTGCGCGGTCTGCCCGAAATTAGCCTCAATACAGTAAAGCATCAATACAGTAAAGTCAACAGTAAAGAAGCTGAAGACGCGAGTTAAAATAATAAAGACACCCCTTCAGGAAAAGCGATATAGGCTATGGGAAATATTGGGGAAAGTTCTTAAAGAAGACGACAGTAGTACAAGTTATGGTCTATAGGCCTACTTCTTGCGAAGCCATTTAAAAGTATGACAGCCAAAACGGGCAGCCTGCAGGAATAAATCTACCGGTATGTATAGGTTCACGCATGCATAAAAGTTAGTTCGTTGTGATTGTGACTTTAAACAGTGGATGTGCTTTAGTAAATGTGCTTTGTGCTTCATTCAGCATTATAAACCAGTTCTTACGCTAACGTTTTGACCAGCAATGTATCTCAGTCTTGCCTATACCTTGCCTCACCATTTCTGTTTTCGAAAGAAAGATGTATGTCCATGGCCTTCAAATCGTATCCTATAGTGTACTAATCCTTGGTGTTTGCGTGCGTGCTTGCGCTCTTATTCTCATTCTCTCTCCTGCGCAAACATTATGTCCTGCATGCCTACTGCATAAAGTTTCGCAAATAAATTAGTTTGTTTTACAGAAATGGCCTACTGTCACACTGCATGCAGGCTATAACCAAAAGCACACATTTTGTAAATAAGCGGGTCGGATCGCGGGTCGGGTATAATTTTGTCCTAATTAATATTCGCGGTCCGAGTTGCGGTCGGGTTGATTAAAATATCGGGCGACCGCGGGCCGCTTGTGACCAAACCCGCGCAACACTGCACCAGACCGCGATGTCTTCAAGGGTTGAATGAAGGGAGTTTGCAAAAAAAAGTGTATTTTTCAAGTCAATAAACATTCTTAATTTTTGAATGTATTTGTCAGAGAACATCTGACTTTTAAAAACCATAGGCCTGGTAGTCGCTCAGACAAGGAGTTATAAGATAAAGGCAATACCATTTGTGTCACCTAATGCAGTTCAGTGAATTAGCAAGATACCATCAGAAGCCAAAAATCATAAAGCACCTGTGCGCGCGCGCGCGCTCTCTCCCCTGCGCATGAAGCTGTCTGCGTGTTGTAGGCTAGATTTGCGTGAGTTCTTTCTATCTGCTTTACTTTTGTGAGTTGCGACCACCTAGGCTATGTTATAGACGTTCTATGAGGTACCAGTGTTTAGCTGTGTCACAAAACAATAAGCTTTGTCAGACTTACTTATTACTTTTAAAATGATATTCAGGGCTATATACATTTTAAACATTCGGGGCTGAAGACCCGACAAAGCCTTGCGTTAATTCTTCAGATGGGAAGTGTCAGGAATTTTCATACGAGAGACGCTCTCATTGGTGGTTAGTATAGGGAATTGACAGCAACATATCCAATCACATTATGAGAGATGCTGAATTTAACATAAACTGCGATGTTTGATTTTAAATTAATATAAATTTAGCCGGGACTGTAAGCTGGCACACGTGGGTGATCAATGTTTTCAGTGGGTGCCCGAGAGACGGAGCACCCACGGTATCGGCGCCTATGACAAGCGTATCTCGCGGTTGCATCCATTACAAACAAACATGCAATGTGAACGTCTGGGATTGGGAAGAGCACTAAATGCTCTGAATAAGCACGAAGTCAAACCTTTAAATGAAACACTTTAATAATCAAAAAAATAAACCGCTAATGAAGTAAACTTGTGACCATCAAAATTCGTTTATCGCCTGTAACTCCGTGATAACAGGACGTAACAGGAAGGCATTTGGCTGAGCAACGGAGGTTAATATGCTCTATATTTTGTCCAAATGATGTCTGTCTATCATCGTTGCACTCGGAGAAAACCAGAATGTTTAATTTGTCCTGCGTTTCTTCTACAGCTGCAAACGGGATTCACTCGCAGTTAACCAAATATTTCTTTATTAGGGCAGGGCAGGCATATTTCTGGCTATTAAATTTTCCAAACCAGTCTGCTAAAGTCTGTAGTGAAGTCTGTGTAGGGTTTTCCAGGCTCCATTTCTTTTTACGAGACACCCTGCTCACTTGAGCCATCTACCGGTTGTTTGGGTTGTTGCAGCGTCTCACTGGGAAAATACAAATTAAAGTCGCGTGACACCGCGAGTGAAGCTGGCCAAGTCGAAGCACTGCCCACTGTAAGCATCCCAAGTAGGCTATATACCACACTTACTACTTGTGTATCACTACAGTAATACACAATTAACTGTGTATTACTGTTTTGTCGTTGACTATGACACTACGGTGAAGTTAGTTTCACTTTGCCAATGAGTTCAAATAATAGACGAGTGCAGATGCGTGGCCATACTCTGCTAGGTTTTAGGAAAGCATGGTTTAGTGGAATACCTGTTCCATATGGTCTCGCCTGCAAGCAAATTCCTTCAAATGCGCAGCTGACAATCAAAATACCGATGCGCTGTTTGAAGTTGCGCTGCTTGCTGTTAAAAGGAATGACAGATGTCTTTCTCATTGGTTTAAATGATGTTACGCTCAAAACACACCCATGACTGATTAAGAAAAATAGGAACGCCTTGTTGCGCCATCTGCCCGACGTTTGATAATGTTTGATAACAAAACCACTCCCAATGTGGACTGGAAAACCCACTAAATTTAATTACGTTCCCAGACCGAAACATAAAGAGGGACACGGACAACAAGGTTCAAACCAAATATATTAATTTATTAAAGTAAAGCACAAGGTTACCAATAGCAAAATGTCTAGGGGGAAATTAATGGGAGTGGTGGTGTGCGTGTATGCGTGCGTGGATGTATGGTTGCAAAGAGGGTCAGTATGTGAGAAGCTAGTGAAGTAGGCCTAAAGACAAAGAAAGAGAAAGAGAGGTAGAGATAGAAATGAGGGGAGAGAGCAAAGGGCAAGTGTGAGAATCAAAGTATAAGTATAAGTATATATACTTTTTTGATCCCGTGAGGGAAATTTGGTCTCTGCATTTAACCCAATCGGTGAATTAGTGAAACACAAACAGCACACAGTGAACACACAGTGAGGTGAAGCACACACTAATCCCGGCGCAGTGAGCTGCCTGCTACGACGGCGGCGCTCGGGGAGCAGTGAGGGGTTAGGTGCCTTGCTCAAGGGCACTTCAGCCGCAGCCCACTGGTCGGGGCTCGAACCGGCAACCCTCCGGTTACAAGTCCAGAGTGCTAACCAGTGGGCCACGGCTGCCCAAGTGAGTGCCTGCAAGAAGGAAGAAAAGTGCCTAATGTTCTACCAGCCTGTTGTTGCCAGCGTCTTCTTCTATGCAGTGGTATGTTGGGGAGGAAGCACAAAGAAGAAGGATGCGGGGCGACTTGACAGGCTGGTAAGGAAAGCTGGCTCTGTAGTGGGAGCTGAACTGGAGTGTATCACTTCAATATCTGACAAAAGGACCCTGAACAAAGTGATCAACATCTTGGACAATGAGTGTCCACTCCACAGCACTATTGTTAAGCAGAAGCGCCTGATCAGCTGGAGACTTTGCTCACTGCCTTGCACAACAGACAGGAACAGACACAACAGGAAGTCATTCGTCCCCAGGGCCATTGAACTGTTCAATGCTTCACTTAAGGGAAGAGGAGAAATAGACTTCTCCGCATAGTCTATCTGCCTCTTCACCACCTCCATGTCTTGAACTGTCTGTCCACTAGCCACTTTTTACCACTGTCTTCTGCCTCACTGTTTGCGTGCTATATTAGCACATATGCATAACCCCTCCCTCCATGCCACAGCCGAACTGTGGCCACACTTATACCTTTCTTAATATAGTTATAGATATATAGACTTTTTTCTAGCACTGTTGCACTGTTTGACTTACTCATTTGCACCATCACCATGACACTCATTCACACAGAGCACATTACCTTACCTTGCCTTATGCACAGAGGCTCAGTCCCTGCCTCAGTCATTGCAAGCGCCTCTTGATTGTTTAATCACCCACTATGTGGATACTGTTTTTTAGAATTGATTTAGGCCTAGTCCACACGTACCAAACCGATCTTTTTTTCCTCCGTCTTCCCTGGAACCGTATCAAGAATATTTGCGTCCAAACGGATCCATCTCAACACGACTTAACACGTTACTTCATACCCCAGGCCTATAGGTGGCACTGTTTCTTTACAGAAATTGACCAAAACTTGCTCTTTACAAACAGACAGAATAGGCTACGACTAAATGGCTAGTGCAAGGAAACCAGAATTGTTTGTGTGGACTGATGGTGAACTGTCAACTGTAGTCAACTGTAAAACTAATAAACTTTATTTTACGGTTTGTGAAGGGTGCAGTCCCGTCCTTTATTTGGCTAACGCAGGTAGGCCTACTACTAATCACCTTTACTTTCTTTGGTTGTAGGATAGTCCGTGATTCACATTAGTTTTGGCTATCACCAATTAGGCTACTAAACGCAAGGCTTACCCAAGTTCTAGGCTATTCTGTCGCCACATTTATAATATTGCTATAAAACCTTCGTTAGTAACAGTCAATACTATGCCTGCATCAAATCGCGCATTCGCATTCAGTGTGCTACAATCGGCTTAACGTGAGTTCTAAGCGTCTTTGTATGCTTATATCTGATTTCACTCGACTGTGAATGCATATGTTGTAAGACATGTAAAATAAATGAATGACACTGGCACTATGCACAAATTAATGTAGCCTAAACTTACACCGCACTTTCCTAATAACTTAAGTTCTCTCGCGTCACTGACAGTAGCTAGAATGCATTAAAAAACACTGGGGAAAACAGTATTCAGTCCACCAAGTCATAAGCTATCGGCGCTGCGCAGCACCAGTTGTGATATTTATCTTACGGAGTGTAATCGTAGGTAATGTCAATGTCATGTATGAAAACTAGTATTGTTAGGCAATACTATAAGTGCAAGTCCAGGGGCAGCTGAGGTGTGGCGATGACATCATCGATACGCAAGCAGGATGTGCGGTTTGGCTGTCTAAACAGGGGGTCAGGATTTGAAGGGCTAGCTTCAGCCACTTAGCATGGCATTTGGCCGCCGACATTTTTGAAAACATGGCGTTACATGGTTGTAACTTCCGGCACCAGTTTTTACATGCTGATTGGTAGATGACAGCCCATGCACGAGTTTAGTGTTGGGCACGAGCGTCCTCGCGCGTCCATGTTGGTTTGCATTTCTGGAAGACGACAAATAAAACAACTAACTACTTGGATTAAGCTACTGATACTTGACTTAATGCCTACATGGTTTAGGCTGTATTACCGGACTTTGTGGTAAATAAAAGAAAAATGTTAATGTTGTCATATTAGGCTATTATTTGCCGTATATGTGGGTTGACAAGGTAACTGACTATGACCATACATTTTAGCAGATAGCAATGACCTATATCCAATTATTAGCCTACTCATTGCGTTGTGTATGAAGACTATTTTAAAACGCACAGGCTGTAGTTCTGTAGAACGCAACGTCTGGATCATGTAACCTGTCTCCCCAAGTGATTTAAAACGAAACAAATGTCAATGACTTATTTCGTTTGCTTTCTTGCAACATTGACATGATTAGGCTATGCATTTGATTTAAATGTTCAGGCTGCCAGTCGAGGCAAAAGCCAAATGTCCAACAACAGTTGCAGACTCTATGCCTGCTCGAACCACAATACCCGAGGGATGTGCGCTTCTATCGGAAGTTTAACTTGCATTGGCTTCATTTCGTCTGCCTGCAAATGTAGCCTAGGCTTAACAAGCTGCAAATTCACACTGGGTGCAGCAAAAATCCCAGCTATCCACACGTTTCCTACATACCATGTCTACTTAATTGTCATTTTCGTTAGATAGCCTATTGCGTAATAGGCCTACAACCTGTCCAAATATAGTATTTAGGGATCATTATTTGTGAAGTCTAAAGTGACACAATATTGATTCGCATAGTTTATTATCACATATGAACATCACATTAAATAACCTAGGACTTCAGAGACAGGGCCAACTTTACCACCATTCCCAAAATGTTATCACAACCAATTAAACGAATTTGCGCTTATAACGAGGTGAAGCGCGTTCCCGAACAACTTCTTTTCCTCTGAGGGAATGTCCAATCTTCATCAACGACATACCGTTGTACCTTACGTTGTCTCCGTCTGTAACGTGGAATCTAATAGGCTAATTCTAGCTGGTGCCGGAAACGAACACCCATGAAACGCCATTTTCGTAAAAATGGCTGCGGTCAATTTCATGCTTTTTTGGCTGAAGTAGCTAGCCTAGCATGGGCTATTCAAATGAATGGGGGCGGGACTTAGTCACTCTCTCCAGTTATATATAATACCTCCATGTGTCTAAACGAAGTCAAACGGGCTACGGTTTCAGATTTTTCCACTCTGGGACCACGTTTCAAAAAGGTGCGTTTAAAGCAACCCCAAAGAGTTTTTTATACCTTAAAATAATGTTTCCAAAATCGTTTCAGTGGTTCATCAACTCGTAACAGGGTGAACGGCAATTCTGCATTCGCTTCGCGGCCCTCTATCGGCTATAACCGCACTATGTAAGTTTGCCAGATCGGGTAGCGGATCTGTAGTTAGATGGAATAATAAGATATAAGAAACTACAAATTTGACTTGCATCTGATGTCGCAATACATCGTACTTTTATAAGTCATGCAAAATATTCTACCTTGTCTGTGGACATCGTTATTTGCAAAGCCGGTGCTGGATAAACAAATAGCGTGCGTGCGACAGAGGGAAAGTTCTTTGGTGTTGCTTTAAGGGCAGTGCGTTTACAGGATTCGTTTGGACGCTCGGCCAAGACGAAGCAAAACCTCTGCGTTTAACCTAAAAAGCGTCTCCGTGTGGACATGCCCTTAGATTAAGTGTTATTTAGTATAATTTGTATTTTAGTATATTCTTTATCTTCTACTGTCCTTATTGCTTAGTTGTGTTTTTTATATTATATACTTTTAATTACTTTCTGCTGTTAGTGAATGTGTGTGTGTTGTCTGTATGCTACTGAGACCCTGAATTTCCCCTGGGGATCAATAAAGTATAAAGTATAAAGTAAAGTAAAGTATAAAGTAATCTATCTATCTATCTATCTAATGAGAGAGATAGGGAACCCCTTATATAGCCCCACCCTAATCATAGGTGCAATCAATAAGGGTATTAGCCCAGCCAGGCCCAACCCTGCCCGTGCACTGACAGGAGAAGACCTGAAGGGGCACAGGGTCATAACACTAGTGACATGTGTTTTAGATCGCTAAAATAGGGCCCTTAATGTTTTTGCACCTTATGACAGCATGGTTTCACTGAGATCTACAGAACAACCATTTCTTTCACCAGTGTTTTTGAAAACAGACTGAATGACAAGGTGATTGACTTTATACACCTGTGGAAATGGGTCTGAATGAATCTCGTGTATTCACTGATTAAGTGGTTCCCAAAACGTTTGTGTTGTTTCATTGTTTCTGCAGGTTTGAATTCCCTGAAGTCACATGGTCTACAAATGGGGGCCTGGTTTAACTCAGCATTTAGGGAGGGGCACTGATTTCCTTTATCATCTGGGAGCACAGTCAATTTAGTTATTTTATGGTGCAGTTATGGTGAGAGAACATCGTTGCCTGTTTTAGATCATCCCAGGTACATACAATTTTGTGTTTGTCCCTGTGAATTTCTGTTGTAATCAACTTTCTGTATGAAACTAATGCTTATCTTTAAAGAAGTAGTTATTGTTGGCTTTGTATGGATGGCACACGACGCACCTTAGGAAGATTAGCGTTTGGCCAAAGAAAGGTTTAAACGTTCACTTTTCCTTGCGTATCGGTGTTACATGGCAACTGGCACCCATGTTAACTGGCTGCGTCGGTGACGTTTCACGAGTGATGACGTTTCTTTGACAGATGTGGCCACTTGCAGATTTGTCACTTTCTGATGGAAACTGGAGACGAACTAATATAAATATGCATGACATATTTAAATGTCAAAATTGTCTGTAGTACGCTACATGCACTGGACCATGAATATGCCACCAAAAAAAATAAATACCTAAATAGCCTAATAATAACTCCACGTGGGTATCGAACCTGCCTCCTAAATTAAACTGTTTACAAGATAACCATTCATCTACGTACTTGCACCACGAACCAGCTGACAAGTCACAGTGACATTTACTTCACTTATGCTATACAATTAAAAGAAGTCAGCAGATATATGTTATTATGATTGTAGCAAGTTAACACGGCTGATCATGAATATGGCTTCCTACGTGTTGTCTTGCTACAGCAGTTGCATGCATAGGCGCCGATTTATGTTTCCGTCAGTGGGTGCTCAAACAATTAAATGCCCGATACCAATGCCCATGTGTATTGTTGCCATACGGGTTTTGAGAAGTGTATGCACTTCAACGCTTTAGGAAATCAACAGCGGCCGACATACAAAAAACGCCAATACAGTTTGCGGGAGTCCATGGGCGTCACCCCCGAGGTAATTTCTTAGTGCTGTTAAGCAAAGGCACAAATTTTGTGCACGTTCAGTCACCTACACTACGCCTAAATCACGCATGATCCGTCATTTGACTCCTGAACAGTTTACGTAATTCAGAAGGTTAATTGCGTTAACCCAAACTGAAAGGAAAAACACTTTGCTTTGTTTTTTATAAACAGAAATTATATTTCGTGTTGACATCACGCCGTTAAAAAAACGAGATAGCCTATCCATCTAGAAGCATAGAAGCGCGCATTAGCCGACAGTAAGTGGAGGCAGTGGTTCTCAAACTTTGCCATATCCTACAAAGGCGTGTATGGTATCATATTTTTTGTAAAGGTCTTCCATGGATATTCTTAGGCCTATGAATGGTGTGCCTTCTCACAAAAGCATAGTCAATAGGCTCAGCTAGATTTAGCTTTCTCCTTCACCAACCTGTGAGCCTATGAGGCAGTCACGTCGTCAGTGGCACTCTCTGGTCCTTCTCATCTGCTGATACAGCAACATGAGTATTCCTATAGCATTACTCCTCATTGCCTTACTCCTTTCCTTTTCAGAATGTTCTTTCTATCCATAAGCATAAGTCTTTCTTCAGTGAATTAGCAAGATACCACCAGAAGCCAACAATCCTAAAACACCTGTGCGCGCGCGCTCTCTCTCCCCTGCGCATGAAGCTGTCTGCGTGTTGTAGGCTAGATTTGCGTGAGTTCTTTCTATCTGCTTTACTTTTGTGAGTTGCGACCACCTCATCACGTTAATAGGCTATGTTATAGACGTTCTATGAGGTACCAGTGTTTAGCTGTGTCACAAAACAATAAGCTTTGTCAGACTACTTTTCAAATGATATTCAGGGCTATATAGGCTACATTTTAAACATTCGCGGCTGAAGACCCGACAAGGCCTTGCGTTAATTCTTCAGGTGGGAAGTGTCAGGCATTTTCTTACGAGAGACGCTCTCATTGGTGGTTAGGATATGGAGTAGGGGATTGACAGCAACATAGCCAAACACATTATGAGAGAGGGTGAATTTAACATGTTTGATTTTAAATTAATGTAAATTTAGCCGGGACTGTAAGCTGTAAGTATGTAGCCCCTTACTTCGTTACCACCACGTCTACATTTAATTTTTTTAAATGTCCTAGTTGTTCATAGATAAATGTGATTTCATATAAACAGCAGTCACCACATTCATAGCCTACTGTCAATCCATCAAAACTTCGCTGAAATGTTGTGGTCCGATGCTTTCGTTCTTATCCAGAGAATATGGTTATTTTGCTCCTGTGCGACGCTTTCACCCGCTCTGGTCGCATGTTCATTACATAAATGACGTCACATTAGCACTGATTTCGGAGAAAAGTTTATTACTCAGCCGGTAAGTCAGTTACGAGGTTATGACGCCAATCACACATGTTGTATTACTCCGAAAATGGAAAAAGCTCATATAAAGGCTTAAAACGCTTCAGCTGTAACGTTATTTGATCAAAGTGGCGCCAAATTGAATGGGGTTCAATGGGATGGCTAGGTGGAACTGGTCTACTATTTAGCCTCAGATCCGCCATAGTGTCTACACTATCTGAACGTTCGCCTGCCCCCTTGCGGAGCTCCCACGGTATCGGCGCCTATGGTTGCATGTATCATGGTTAAGTTTTCCAACATTTCACTGACTGCTGGTCAGGCTCTCTGTGGCCACCTAATCTATCTGTAGCCTAAATTGAGGAAGCATTGCTGGAATGCTAAAAATAAATAAATATAATTTAAAAAAAAACTGTGAAGGGGGGAGGAGTGAACCCATGTCGACTGCTTGAAATAGCAATATGTAACCTGTTGCGCCACAGGAGAAGCAACAGTTTGCGAGTTGATAAATAAAGTATCAGAAAAACATCAAACCCATGTTTACCTGTCAGCAACATTAATGTTAATAGCCTATAAGCCTTAAAGTTTTGACTCTCCCTGTGCGCAAATTTTGTGTAAAATATGAACACGTTATAGACTTCTCCTGGCCATTGTAGTGTGCGTTTCAATGCCTGTGTTTCATGAACCCCTATTCTTAAAAGAATAGGCAGGACAAAATGATGTACACAATTAGGCAACACATTTTTATTTGATTTCAGGTAGGGGCGGCCACAGCCTAACCTCAGTGAAACGTTTGTAAGACTTAACCATGATACTCTGAAGGCCTACTAAATGACTTGGGCAACTGTAACATGGTAGCCAGATAACATGATCAGCTATGTTAACTTGTTACAATGATAATAACATTAGCTGACTTCTTTTAATCGTACAAGTCAAGTCAATTACTATAAGTCCTGTCAGCTGGTTCGTGGCGCAAGCAGGTAGATGTCTGATTATCAAGGAAACAGTTCAATTTATTTGTGGTTTGATACCCATGTGGAATTAATTTATGCTATTTAGTTGTTTGTTTTTTGGGTGGCATATTCATGGTCCAGTGCATGTAGTACTACAGACAATGTTGACTTTTAAACATCTCATGCATATTTGTGTTCGTCTCTAGTTTATATCAGAAAGTGACAAATCTGCAAGCGGCCACATCTGTCAAAGACTCATCAATCATGAAACGTCATCGACGCAGCCAGTTAACATGGGAGCCAGTTGCCATGTAACACCGGCCATTCTCCTAAGTTACCGGTACTCTTTTCTGTCATCTTGCGTGCACTAAGGGTCTAATTATGTAAACTACATTACCCAGGAATGTGGCACTATGTGACACTCACCTGTTCCCCCAAACCGTAGCCGCAGCTTTCTATTGTTACGAGGCTGCAAAGAGGCTACAGAATCATCACCGCATGTTATCACGAATAAAGCTTCTGTGGCAGGAAGTAATATCAGCGCATGTTAAAATGCCCACTAGCCTGGAACTTTAAAATCAAAACACTCCAACACCGGCATATGTAACAAAATGTTCAAAAACTCTTGCATGTTGGGGGGGGGGGGGGGGGGGGGGGCACATGAATTTTAATGAAGCATTTCGGAAAACACTAGTTAAACTTGAAGAGGAACGTTCAATTAGACTACTTGCCTTGCACTGGCAGTGTGTGCATGATCCATGGCAATCTGTTTGCACATTTTTAATGGCTAAACATCCTAAGATATGGCAAGCCATCTGTAATTAGAATTATGCCTATAAGCAATGAAACTACAAATACTGATAATACAGTGAATATTTAATGTTCTCAGCCATTGGTTTGGGCATTGTGTTTATTTTCTTCTTGAATTACACCAGAATGCTTCATTTACATAATTTACATGTTACAATCACAAACATTTCTGGGGGGGGCTTCTCAGTTTGCAGGCCTGTAAATAGGCCCAAGCAGTAAGCACACTGATTATCACCGATACATCTTAGTATCTTTTATTCACTATAAAATGTAAGAATGTAATAGCCTACTTCATGTCTCCATACTAGTGTTGTCACGATACCAATATTATGACTTTGATACGATACCTGCCATAAATATCACGATGCTCGATACTGAAACGATACCACGGCAAAATCCTAAACTATCTGGAAAAGAAGGACGCAGACCTCCTCCAAGTGTATTGAGCCATATGTGTTGAATTTGGTGCACTTTTGTAGTGTGCAGGTCAATTCTGGGTTCTAAACTTCCTACATAATTATTATTTTTTATAGTCAGTAAAATAGTAGGCCTAGTTTGTGTGATTAAGTCCTTTATTGTTTGTTATAGTTAATTTACATTGTGATGTGTTTTGCCAATAAAGTAGCTTTAAATAGCCAAAGTAGGCTAAATCAAGGTCAGTGTTGAAATTACTGCATGCAAATCACTGAATGCTATGCAGAGGGGCCTATATCTTTAGGCCTTCCCATGTTTATAGGATTTCTTTGACAGTTGCAAAGGGAAAAAGGTGAGGATAGTCTTCTTTGCTCCCATTGTACAAGTACGACGTTCCAACCACTCAGGTCTTCGTCAGATAGGCCTACACCATTACCTGTTGCAATATATCCGTGTGCATTCCTACATTACGTCTATTTCTTTGATAACGTTATTTGCTACCACGTAACAATAAGCAGCTATTATTACTAGGACTCAACATGCTTCGGTGGTATTATATGCTGTAGGTTTTAATTAGCACATTTCGGGTAGCCTATCCTACATCAGGGGCCATATTCACAAAGAATTTTAAGGCTAAAAGTAGCTCCTAAGTGGCGAATTTAGGAGCAACTCCTAAAAATAATGGGCATGTCACTCCTAATTTTAGGACTCCTAATTTGTTTCACTAAAAGTAATTCACAAAGCCTTTTAGACCTAAAAGTAGCACCTAAGTCTGGGACAGCTTAACTCATTGAATGCCAAGCTGTTTTCGGGAGCTTTGTCCTAGAGTGCCAGCAATCCAGACCATTGCTGATGATTTGTGTACAGCCACAGCATATTCTGTGTTATAGCTATGAACACGTACAATAGCTCGATTAAAAGGTAAGACTTTAAGCTCTCAGTGCGTGCAAACCGTGTATTTCTACACGCCTCCGTTCCTGAGAAATCCCAAGCTAAACAGTGGCTAGTTTTCATCAAAATCGCTGTTTTTTTCTAGAAATGGAGATAAACGTCTTTCATGAAATATAAAGTGTTGCCTGTTACTTACTCGTGTAAACATTCCAGGAAGTGATCAGTGAGACCTGGCGAGACTGCCACCTCGTGATAGACCCACGAAAATGGCCTGGTTTTGACCTGACGTGCATGCGTCACTGATTCGACCCAAAGCGGCAACCGAGTTATGATAAAATGTCCAGATAAAATGTCCAGATTGTCCGTTTTCATGAGTTTCACGATCGTCATATAGTTCATTTCTATTCATCACAGAGTTCCCAAAATCACATATAAGGTGTATTAGAGTGTCTAGTTTCGTAATTTAAAAAAAGAGCTAAAAACGTAATATTACGTTTTTGGCACTCAACGCATGGGAAGGAAAAACGTAATATTACGTTTTTGGCACTCAATGAGTTAAAAGAAGTCGAGAGAGGCCCCGGCCGTGGCGCAACTGGCTGGGGCACCTGCACCGTACGCCGGCGACCCGGGTTCGATTCCCGACCCGTGGTCCTTTCCGAATCCCACCCCGACTCTCTCTCCCACTCGCTTCCTGTCATTCTACACTATCCTGTCATTAAAAGGCATAAAAAGGCCAAAAAAATATGCTAAAAAAAAAAAAAAAAAGAAGTCGAGAGGACTCCTAACTCACTAAGACCTATTCACAAACAGCTTGTTGTGGCATTTCACATTGCGATGTTTTGAAATGTGTAGCCTATGCGGCAACAGGAGCTTCCAATCGCGAGGGAACAATTTTGCATTCATAAAAGGTATGCAATAACGGCACCAACAACAACCAAAACTACTCATTGTTAACATGTAAATTAAATGTAACGTTTCATCATGAATCAAATTAAAATGTTCTCCTCTTTGTAAACATAGGCATATGGTGACAGATTAATGTAATAATGTTGCAAAGATACTGCATCAATCCATAGGCCTATGTTTCATTAGGCTACTACTAGGCTATTTGTTTTGCCTTTCTCTTTATTCATTTAGGCTAGGCCTTTTTATTCAGTTATTCATCATCTTCCGTCCTTACGCATTCTCAGACCTGTCACCTGTCACTCATCCTCGTAAGGGAGGTGTTTGGAATCATTCCTGCGTTACAATCATCAGCCAATCAAGGTGGTCACTTCAGTCAAGCTCGTGCATGAGTAATGACGTCATCTATAGCAACGAAGACACTCTTAGTTTAGGAGTTGTCATTTTTCCTTACTAAGAGTAGGTCTGAAAGGCTTTGTGAGTAACTTTTAAGAGAAAACTCCTAGCTAAAATCTTTTAGTGCAATTTAGGGGTACTCCTAGTGGTAAGATAAAAGGCTTTGTGAATATGGCCCCTGGGCAATAATTATTGAACAAATTGCAGTCTACATGCCATGACAAATATTACGAGTAGTACTGACCGAACATGACAATTTGCTTGCAAGTTATGGTAATGTTATACTGGCGTGAACATTGCGCTTTAATCACGTTAGCACCCTATGATCACAGTCGTTATGTCTCGTCAAAATTCACTGATGAAGGAAGGTTCGCTTTAACCCAGAGAGAACCATACTCGTTTCACTTAGGGTAGACTAAAACTGAACAGAAGAACTTGGCACTAACCACGTAGTGGTGTTTTCTATAGCATATTCGTTAACCTGTCGTTCTTTGAACTATTTAAACATGTTGGGATATGTCTGCGAGGTGCTTAGCCAAGTTCCATGCGTAGCCTATTGCTTTTGAATGACTTTGAAACATACCGGTATTTTACAAACGGGCCTCTGTGTACCTGAGGGCATGCCTTCATTATTCGCGATGTATCCGAAATAGTTTTCACTTCACCTTTTGTTTTATCCACAAGCCGAGGACTGTCGCCATCAATTTCTGACAGATTTATTGTAAAAAGCTATGTTAAACGTTTGTGTATCTGTTCTGTCTCTTGAATGCACTTTATGCTGAGTCTATTATACATACATAGGCTACATCTCCACTGTGCCATACAGAAGCCTGATTTGTTAGTGTAGAAGTATAGGCTATATGCTCTTGATGGTGGCGACTTTACGATTGTTGCTTTGGGGCGTGGGTGGGGGGGCCTTGCGTCTTGTTGCGTCTTATTAATCCGGCCCTGCCCCAGCTGGCAGCTGTACATGCCCCCAGAGTGCCTGTCTGCGTTAGCTGCTGGCTGTAGCAGAGACTTTCTAATGAGGAGACAGAGCACTCAAAAAACCCTCCATAGAAATGCATGGGGCTAGTTTGTAACGCCGTTACTACACATATCACACCCCTTCCTCGGCAAAACGTTGACATGTGAATGCATTGAGTTAATCATGTAGTGTGATGTGAATACATTGAGCCGATCATGTGTTGTGATATCGCCGCTGGAGCAAGATTGGTGTCGTGAAGCCTTGCATACGCGCATTTCTGCCGAAATGGATGCCCGACGAGTGCCCAAAAAGCGTTGCCATATGGCCGCCGAGTGGAGGGACTTGCCTAAAAGGACTTTGGCTGTAGCAAATCGAGATAAACTATTTTTTTTTCCTTTTTTTTTCGTACCGACAGTAGGCTAGTCGTGACCTTGAGAAACGGAGATCTATGTGTGAACTAGCCGGATTTCTCCTGTAACTAATTACGGAACAAAATATGATAAACAAAATTAATTTGGGAGTGGGTTCTGCTGCCGGGTAACCACTAAAAAAGCATTGAGATATTTAAAAGATATTTTATTGAGGGAGAATTTGTCAGCAACCATGTAAGACACAGCAGTGAGTGAAGGCTTTAGTGTAGCTCTATTAATGACTGGAGCTGGAACCGTGACATGGGCAGTTGACATAATATCACTTCTACATTTCTGTAGGAAGAGGAACCTGCCATTTTCAGACAATAAACATACGCTTGTTTTCAACTCTTGTCTGGCCTAATGCCCAGGGGCCGGTTCCCCGATAACGCTCACTCTTAGCGCGCTAAGAAGACTCAAAAGATATATCTTTCCAAAGTTGTTTATATTCCTAAGTGTGTTCCCCGAAGTGTCCCTTAGGAAGCTTCTTAACACGCTGCCTCTTATGTTCGACGTTACAAAGGCGCTGTCCCAAGTGAAGGTGCTGAATTAGTTGCCATCGATTGCTCAGGAATCGATTTTCTACTTCACGCGAAGGTGCATGACGGCGTTAAGAAAGACAACATGTTCTATGCAAATTAAACATTCCTCAAATTATTCCAGTAACATTTATTTTAACATAGTTTAAGTTATCAGTAAGATATAAACTATTAACTAAATTATCAAATTGTCAGTAATATGTTCACGCGATATGTTGTGACGAGTGGACTAACCGGGTAGGCCTATCCCTCGCTAATCATCCACCCTCCTTATCCCGTTGTGCCACTTGTGCCGCTTCTTGACATGGGTTTAACGACTTCTAAACATTATGTAATGCACTTTTATATTAATGGTAAGGTACCTTACAATTAAAATTGATTGGCAAGCAGCTGCAGTATTACTTCTGTTTAATGCGGTATTGATTGCCATTGGTTAATGTTTTCAATAAAAAGCAACCTATCTACAATGAGCAGAGAGAGTTAGATACAGTATGGTGGGGAAGCAACGTAAAAAAGGGCACCAAGCTTCTTTTCAGAGGAAATGGAAGTTTTTCTAGACGAGGTGAGCTTGCACAAGGTGACACTGTTTTCCAGCTTTCGGAATAACTTGTGCAACAGCAACAAAAAAGAGCTATGGAGCGACATGGACTACACGGCTCCGCGGCCGGCGCCGTTTTTGATTCAATACAAGGACACGTTGGATCGCTGCCATATGCCTAGTTGGTCGCTTACTGGACACCACCATGCTTACCCATTTATAGATCTTAGCCATTTAGAGGCAAATTCTTTGCCAGCTTTTAATGATCAAAAGTGATTGCCAATTTGAACGCTTTAATGACATTACGAAATAGCCTAGGCTAATTACCACCATATTAGTTCTGATACCAAATAAAGTAAACTTCATAAATAGGCCTGCACCCATTGCGAACATATTTTATTATTAGTCTTAAAATATCCATTACATAAAATCATCGTTGAGCCACAACATCAACATACTGTACCATAGTTTGACTTGTACTCTAAAGACTGCTGCACAGTGGCAAGCGTCTTGAGAGCTCAAACAACGCTAAGAGAGAGCTTACGAATGGTCCAGATCAACCTTACGAAAGTGTGACTTACACAAGATATACTTAGCGTACGAACGTGTCGGGAATCGTGCCATAACGTTAAGAGAGAGGTTAAGGAATAGGTTAAGAACTACTTAGCGATAAGAACGTTTTGGGGAACCGGCCCCAGTTTGTTATAGGTCAATCAGTAAGCCTACAGTATTGCTGACAGGCAGTCTACATAATATGACCTCTACATTTCTTTAGGACAGGGAACATACAGTGCCTTTAAACAAGTATTCAGCCCCCCTTCGATATTTCCACCTTTTATTGCTTTTATAAATGGAATCTTGGTCAATTTAAAGGTAAACTATGCAGTATTGGCAATTTCCTTACTGTTTTCTCGGTTTTTGCTTCTTTTCCGCCGGCTTCGTCATGACGAATGTCTGAGAAACTCCATCGCTACCTTTTTCTAGCCGGTGCCTATATGTGTATTTGAATGCAGTAAAGCAAACACTGAGGCCGTCGTCCCGCCGGCCGACAGTTGCAAGGGTGTTTTTTTCCGCTCACAGGCGCTAGGGGGAAGCGAGACGGCCACCATTCAACCCGAAAAAAGTCATACATGTATAACCATTCCAATGACTCTGAAGCTGTTAAATGAAGGTAAATTAAGCGAAAAAACTTGCATATTAAGCTTAAAAACCTGCATAGTGTGCCTTTAATTTGACCTTTTTTATAGTAATTTACAAAAAACTTTCTTTGATGTCAAAGTGAAAGCAGATTTCTACAAAGTAATGTTAATTAATAACACATACAATAAGGAAAGGTAACTTTATTTATATAGCACATTTTTATTGCACAGAGTGCAACCCAAAGCGCACCAACACAAACAGCATAGTCATAGTGGCGAAGTCGCCAGCATACCCGTTAGGCAGGATAGAGAGTGTGCAATGGTGACTCGGCAGCATCGCATATGATCATGAAAAGTCCATCACTGGCCTGTAGCTTGATGCTCTTGAACAGCCCAAACAGTCCTACCATATTTTCCGGACTATAAGTCGCTACAGAGTATAAGTCACATCAGTCAAAAAAGTCAAAAAATGTGTCATGAAGAGGAAAAAAACATATATAAGTCGCACCGGACTATAAGTCGCATTTATTTCGAAATTTATTTCACCAAATCCAGGACCAAGAACACACAGACTATGTAACTGGACACAAAAATATTGAGAATTCTACTGGGAATGTTAATGAAGAGAAGGAGTGAATTCTACTGGGAATGTTAATGAAGAGAAGGAGTGAATGGTGGCAAGCCGGGCGATAACGAAGGCTGCCAATGAGGGCCCGACGGTAATTGTAAAGCAATTTACAAAAGATTCCCAGAACAAAAATGCTTATGTGGTACATGCAAATGTAGCTAAAAATGTTGAGAATTCAATGCAATCAATCATTTTGGGCGATATATTGGCACAAGCTGGCAGTAGAGCAAATGCAGGCTACCTCTGAGAGAGCAAGATAGAAAAAAAGATGTGCATTTAAAAGAACGTGCAAACTTTCAACAATGCTTTACTAAGGGAGCTATCCTTATTTTAGAGACAGCATGTCTTTCTTAGCCAGTATGGACGCTTAATCTGGAAAAGCAAGTTCAATTCAACTACCAAACAGAATAGGGTGACCAGACGTCCCGGTTTTGAGTTGCTTGTCCTGAGTCCCAACAAAAGCCTGTCGGGACGCTAAAATGTCCCATTTTCCACAACCACTATTAAAGTTTGGTTTTATTATAGCCCAATCATTAAACCCATGTAGAACTGACTAGCCTAAAGCACGATAATCAGCACGTTTTCATGCCGGGAATAAACCGTTTTGAATCAGTGTATTGCCAAAATTCCATTTATGTCAATATTCCGTTTAACCTGTTTACAAGCAAGTAGAATGTCACATTTTGACCATATTCCTGTTTACATAGCAATCGACATTATTCCGAATAAGTCAGTGACATAGCCTACAAATAGGCTCCCAACGTCATGACGTAAATCTCCACTGGTGGAATTCCCTTTTTAGGCTGCATAAGACAACGTCTTCCACCTGTATTTCACTTGTTCAGGCGTACGTTAATAGGTAGCCAAGTTTTTTACAAATCTTTTTTAAAAGCGTCGCTATAACGTCATTTTCCAGCATATTCCATTGAAGGTGTTTTCATGACCCAATATTCTGTTTAAAACGGGCATATGCTAGGATGTGCAAACGGTTTAATAGTAAACCGAATATGGCCTTTCAGTTTATTTCAATCAGAATAAGGTGTTTACAAGACACTCATATTCAGTTTATTCCCAATAAACTGATTCAAAACCGTTTATTAGCTGCATGGAAGCGTGCCGAATGTGTGAGTGCGTGTGTCAGTCAATCGTAACAGTCTGCATTGCAGCCCACCTTACAGTGTATCTCTCTAAACATTATTGTAATGCCTCGTCATATATGCCTCGTTTTAACGGTTAGGACAATGCAAAAGAGAAAGTCATCATTCTTAAAATAACCTATGGCAGTGAGTTTTATTTTCAAATGTTTTCATGCATGTCTGGATAACGGGTGAGGAATGTTTAGGAGACAGACTATCGTAAATCCTCAAATTGTGGCTGGGGTCTTTTATTTACTTAGGCTGCGCAAAGCACAGCAGCTTTATTTGGGGCAGGCCTTTATTTCTTACGTGGTGCGTTTTATTGTGAGACATACGTTTCGTTTGGAGCGACATACCGGTAGGTTATCAAAAGCAGAAGATGTTCGGTTTAGTTTGGGATTTAATTTACGTTTGGACTGATTTTTTGATTTTATTGCTAAATGTTGGAACTGATGGCCACTGAAATCTGTGGGGTATTTGATAGTTCACTATTAAGTTTCATGTAGTTGAAAGAGTGTCGGGATTTCCATCCGCTTATTGCGAGATAAGGCATCCGCTTTCATTCATTCATGGAACGTGCGCGCTGTGCTGTAATGGAAACCTTATTGCGTATAGCCAAATAAGTCTATAATAGCCTAAATTGAGTTATTTTTTTAATTATGCATGAATTACTTTTTTATAAAATTCATAGGCTGGAATGCCTCACAGCAACAATTGTGTTTAAATGTAGGCTACTGCTTCAGCCTCTGGCAAGCTCAGAAAGGGGCGGCAAGCGACTGGTAGCTTGAGAGCGACGTGTTAAGAGACCCATGGTGTAGAACAACGACTTTTCATTGGCAACGATATTAAACCAACCAACAATATAAAATATTATGAAGAGCTCTTTTATGAGTTAAATCGAAACACTGTAGGCAATTATTACCGGCCTTTATTTGTCCGAATCTGAGGCCTGGCTATAAATAGAATCCCGGCCATAATTGGTGGATTTAGGTATACACGTTTGTTTCAGGCATAGTACAAGCACTAATCTCTGACTGAGGCCCCGTTTACACGAAGGGAAGACGCAGATATTTCCCTGCGGTTTGGCCTCTCCTTTACACGAAAACCCCGTTTTTATCACAGAAAACGATTATTTCTAAAAACTCCGGCCAAAGTGGAGATTTATGATAACGCCGGTTATGTGTTGTCGTGTCAACTGGGAGAAACGGGGTTTTAGGTTCTCAAACGTCACATTACGCGCCAGAAAATGCTTAACGTCATGTGAGTGCCCTATGTTTACAGTTTGTTTGGCTACTGATTATGGATGCTATTAAGGTGGTACACATTTTTACGTTTGTGCAAACGCTTTAGGCCTGTTTGCATTGGCAAATATCATTCAGAAGATAATTAGGAAGTGATTTGTTTCTGTTGTTGCTAATTTCGGGATTCTGATTGGCTAAC
The DNA here is from genome assembly GCF_046254945.1 of Alosa pseudoharengus. Classification (NCBI taxonomy): domain Eukaryota; kingdom Metazoa; phylum Chordata; class Actinopteri; order Clupeiformes; family Clupeidae; genus Alosa; species Alosa pseudoharengus. Next base: position 253,513 of record NW_027468704.1, on the reverse strand, counting down.
ATGGGATTGAGCTTCTCCTTACACTGCCACCGACAGGTTTGGCATGCTCTTGACGGCATATATACACGGGGAAACTTCTCTGAAAACTGACAGGTGTGCATGATATTATTTTTGAAAACGGAGAGGGTGAAATGTCCGTTTATGAAAATAGCCGGCCATGTATAAATGTGGCCTGAAACTGCGCAGAACTTGTTAATTTGAGGGTGCTCTCTCGTGGCTGTAGACGGTAATGTTTCATGTAGGGTTCATGACAGTTGATATGAATTAATCAGGGCGAACGCTTCGTCATCGGTACTCATTCTGCTTGACTTATCGGCTGCCTTTGAGATTGTTAATCACCATATCCTTCTCTCTATACTCTCAAACATGGGAATCTCCGGCTCTGCTCTCTCCTGGTTTGAATCCTGCCTCACAGGACGCTCGTTTAGTGTATCATGGCTTGGACAGCTGTCCGCACCTCACTATCTCACCACAGGGGTCCCCCAGGGCTCAATGCTGGGCCCCCATCTCTTTGCCATCTACACCACCTCTTTGGGACAGATTATCCATTCATTCGCATGGCTTCTCATACCACTGCTATGCAGACGACACACAGCTCTATCTGTCCTTTCCACCTGATGACCCCCTGGTCTTGGCACAGATCTCAGATTGCCTCTCAGACATATCTACATGGATGAAGGCACATCATCTTCAGCTAAACCTCTCAAAAACTGAACTGCTGGTCCTCCCAGCTAAACCTACCATAAATCATGACATCAACATCAAAATTGACTCCTTAGGTGAGACCATTCGCACCCATGGATTTGACTATCACTGTTATGCAGACAACACTCAACTTTACCTGTCTTTCCCACCTGAAGACTTTGGCATTTCCCACCGGATTTCTGCATGCCTTAAGGATATTTCAGCCTAGATGAAAGACCGGCACCTTCAGCTTAATCTCTCAAAAACTGCTAAAATAGCTAAAACAGCTATTCCCCAACAGATTAACATCCAGCTTGATTCAACTTCACTGACCCCAACTAGATCGGCACGTAACTTGGGCGTTGTAATTGATGACTGACTTAACTTCTCTGAGCATGTATCTTCTATTGGAAAATCATGTCGGTTTATGCTTTACAACATTAGGAAGATCAGACCTTATCTGACACAAGACTTCTTGTTCAGACCATGGTCATCTCCAAGCTGGACTATTGTAATTCACTATTAGCTGGCTTACCCACTTGTGTAATAAGATCATTACAGCTGATTCAGAATGCTGGTCTTCAATCAGCCAAAGAGGACACATGTAACTCCTCTCCTAGTTACTCTCCATTGGCTCCCTTAATTATTTAAATCTCTCACTTTGGCCTATAGGACACTGACTGGATCTGCTCCTAGTTATTTTAATTCAATAACCAAGACATACATCCCTAACCGCCCACTGATGTCTTCTGATGAGCGTCTGTTGTGTCGACCAGTCATAAAGGCTAGGTCTAATTCAAGACTCTTTTCCTCAGTGGTTCCATGTTGAGGGGAATATACTCTCATTCCAGCGTAATAATCAAGGAACTTTGTGAACGTACCATGGGCCCCGTGGGCTATAACTTCCAGCAACAAGTTTGAGCTGCAGCAGACGTTACTTGATTATTACGCCGGAATGAGAGTATAGTTCCATGAAAATTAAAATTATTCCAACTCAATAGTTTAACTCGAGGGGAGGAAAATGAGCATAGTTCCCCAAATGGTGGCGTATCCCTTTCACAGTTTTTTGATCTTTACATACATGTAACGTTTCCAAAATCATTTTGATGGCACATCTCATAACATGACCAACAGCAATTCTGCTATTGTCTGAGCGACCCTCTGTAGGCGATTACCGACCTAGCAACTTTGTAGTTGGAAACTGCCCCCCCCCCCCCCAGAAATTGAAACGGAATCAAAAGAGTATATACTTACACTTATATACTGACATACAGTAGCCTAGACCATGGGTTCCCAAACTCCATCAATGTGGGCCTCCCCTCTGAAAACAGTGACACCTTCGCGCCCCCCTCCCCCCGACAATCATTTTCAAATAATGATATTCACTTCAGTTAAGCCACTTAAATCGGTGCTATACTATGCTATGCAATGCAATGAATTTTCATCATATTTTCGACATTTGGCTTTGTTGTCCATATCAGGCTCGGGCTGTGCAGCGATTGTGACAAATCTGTCCATTTTAAGTTAGTTATCGGAACGTCACATATTACCGTCACGTATGTCCAACCTCTTACGTGTATCTGTCACTTAATATTCATTTCTATACAAACCAAGGCGGCAGATTCCTAAAGAAACGCAAGCACCCACACCATGAGTTTATCTAAATATGTACCAAAAAATACATTTTACCGTGACTCGAAGAGCTGTAAACAGTGTGTGTGTACAAATCCGCTTGGAGCTCAAGCTTCAAGCTGCAAGTTACCGTTCACTGATAACTTGCAGCTAGCTCGGCTGGCGGCACTGTTGCTAAATTACGTTATGAAGTTTGGCACAATACATTCTCACTCAGGATAGGGATCAATAATACTTTCCACTATCCCAAAGATTTAGTATACATCTCTTCTATGATTTATTTCGATTTTATATTGTTGACAATTACATAATCATTGAAAAAAAACATAGATAGTTCTAACATGAAATAAACGTTTTTCCTTCTTTTTTGAAACCTTCCGCACCTCCCCTCAAATTATTTGGCGCCCCCCAGGGGAGGCGCGCCTCACAGTTTAGGAACCTCTGGCCTAGACATATATTTTGTTTTTCTCTAGAATTGTAGCTTTACTTTGTTTCTTGGTGTTTTAAGCCCCCAACGTTGTCTTCAAGGCAGCGCTGCCTGGAAGGCGCTAGGATTAGGCATGGTTTAAGGTTAGGGTTGGGATTAGGTGCCTTTAAGTCGACACTGGCAGCGCTGCCTGAAAGATGATGTTGGGGGCTAAACACCATCGAGCCTTTACTTCGCCTATATCCCAGTGGTTGAAGTGTCACACCTGGCCCTCTGACAGTGACAATAAAATATGTGTGGCCCTCGCTATCATCACAGTTGTCCATCCCTGGTATAGATAGAGAAAAGCAGATAGAGGATAGGTCTCTTTTGGGTTGCACATCTGGATATTGCAATTTTCTTCCATTTTTCTTTGCAGGGTACACAGGGATTGGGTGTGAACAACCCTTTTCAAGTGAAGCACAAAACAATCCTTGGATTTCTGAGAATAGTGATTCTTGTCTAATTATAGTTTCAAACCTCAGAGACTGTCTTCACATTGTGTCATCAAAATGGAGGAAAATAAAAGGCCTGACAAAGAATTGGACTTGTATACTGATGAGAAGGCTGGGGCCAGTATATCAGAGAGCAGTTCTCATAACACCAACGTTGGGTAGTATAACATTTTGTATACAACATATTCATTTTGGAAATATAATGTTTGACTTTTTTTACTGATACTTTTTTACTGATACTGATGTTCTATGTTTTCATTTGTAGTGGGGCCAACACTAAAGTATGTATTGTTTGTCAGAAAATGGCCGTCAAATTCTGTCTGACCTGCCCAGGCTTTTACTGTGAAAGCTGTGTCAAGCTGCATTACACAATTCCAGCACTGCATGGACACAAGCTGGAGGAGACAAAAACAAACAATGACCATGACCCTGAATGTTCCATCAGAAAAGGTATTTCACATTCCATTACACCAAATCCTAAAATAGATCTACACAATGATGGGATGTTGGAGTAGATGACTCTTTGCTTTTCTCACCAGTGTTCCTTTTGCATTTATTCATTCAGGGCCACAGATGAAGAAAAATATATGTTTGCCATGACCAGATTAAACTCAAAATTTCGAATATAAAGTTGAAATATCATGTCGACTTTAATCTCAACGTGTCCAGATAAAAGTCGACATGCCGGGATTAAAGCTGAAATTTTGAAGATAAAGTTGACATGTCATGTCGACTTAAATCTCGATATTTTGTCTTTATTCTCGACATTCAAAACTCGTTTGGAGAGAGCAACCGCTCCACAGCTGCAGTCTTTGACCACGTTTAAACATAGCAGGGTATTCTGAAAAATGGATATTTTCCCCTCCTTCATTTTTAAAAATAACTCCATTCACACCGATGCTAAAACCTGGGGAAGGGTGTCACAAACACATCAAGCAAACAGGTAGCCAGTCAGAGATTTCAAACAAACAAGGGAACATCACCTCACAATGCAAAAACTGCTGTTTATATGCTAATGTAAAATTAGAGATTTCCCAAATATCCATAGTTTTCAGAAATAATCGTTTTCAGTGATAAAACCTCAGTTTTCGTGTAAATGAAAGGCCAACCCGCATGAAAACACATAAATGGGCCTCAGACACCTTGTGTTCGGTCTATTAGTGTTTCTGAGCTAAAAGAGCGAGGATTTCCTTGCTGAATCCTATTCTGAAGTGTAATTTCACCATATCATCTACACAAGGCATTTTGTTGAGTCGTCAGCAAACTGATTGAGTCTGAGACTGATTGTCCTGTGGAGCGGTTGCTCTCTCTTTAACTTAAGTTGACATGTCGAGATTAAGATTTTTTTTTTCTTCATCTGTGGCCTTAATACTCTCCCTTACAAAAATGTCAGGTCATATTTTCACATGCAAATTAGGTTTCTGGCAAACAGTTGCAGTTAACTTTTGGTAATGTTGCAGCAAATTTGCAGCAATGTCATTATGCAAATTAGGTTTGTCACCAGAAGTTCACTGGAAGTTTGCCATTATTGGCTAAGTGTGGTGGCAAATGACTGGCAAACACATTTGCCACTAGTGGCAAACTTCTCATTGTAGCCAGAACTTTGCTGGAAGTTTGCCTCTAGCGGCCAACACTGGCAAACTTCTGGTAATATTTTCTAGTGAACTCATTTATTTCCCACAAATCACCCACAAGTTTGCTGCAAATCTGCCGCAAACATTTAATTTTTGTAAGGGCTGTCGTAAGTGATAGATAAGAAAACTCAGATGTATAAAAATGTAATAATTGTAAAATTATAAGACTATAACTTTACTAATTATATACCTGCATTACCAAACTGTGAGCCTGACAAAAATCTGTTGAAGAATTAATTAAAAGTCTACTGTGAACTTTCATCCCATGAAAGTCTGACTTTATGGGACTACACAGTACAATCTAATATTTAATTTCATGTCATTTTAGAAAAAGAGCAGTTGGCGTCAATCAAGAGTTACAATATTTCTCCTTTTGAAATGTAAGTACCATAACTCAGATGCACTAAATGGTCAAACCCATCCACATTATTATTATTTTTTTCTTTTTTTTTTAGTCCTGTAGGAAGTTTCCTATTGGAAATTGGTTCTATGCATTTTACCCATCCGGGGGTAGTGTACACGCATATTCATACACACACTCAGAGCAGTGAGCTCATTAGGAGCACATCCACACCAGGGATGGAAATTAACCACCCGCCCCCCGCCAAATGCGGGTAGTTTTGTGCGCTGGCGGGTGAATTTGGTCAACTTACCAGCCACTGTGGCGGGTAGAGCTAGCGTACCACAAATAGTCAGATCCGGTCTAATTTTCATACTTATTGACGGTTAAAAATAATAAAGTGTCTGTAGGGATCATGTAGCCTAACGTTACCAGCCTATAAGGGTAAATCGCGCTGATTTGAAGTTCTACAGCTCATAGTGAGCCGCCACCGCAGCATAGCAGCACTGGTGCAGCGCTTCACTTTCACTTCACTACCATTAAGAAACTGTCACTATGCTTTCATGTGCCACTGCTAGATTATTTCAGGATGACTGCATAGACATAAATCTAGTGAGATCTGTGGATCTGCGTTATATCTTCACAGGCTAATATTCTCACGTAGGCCTAAATAGTTCTCTTTTGAATTGGCCCGTAGGCCTAGGTATTTTAATCCGGCCCGCGACACGCTGCTATTTACACCTATGAGGCAGACAGACGGACAAACTTTTCATTCAAAGAAATTACAAACCGTATCAGAATAAACAGCAGAACTTACCGAACGCAAAGGTGTAAAGCATTCCCTTATACAAGTTATAGCCGTTCGCGAGTAATCCGGTTTTGAAATTGAAGCAAATGTCTACACGGTCTCCAACGTTGGGCTTTTGTCATATATGATAAGGCCAAATACAAAATAAATGTTAACAATATCGCCTAGATAACTGCACAACCAGAGTTTTTCCAATGTAGTTTCACAAAATGCTAAGCATGCATATTACGTTTCTTAAAGCTGAGCTGTGCTTAAATTGTTCAGTGTATGATTTCATTACGGGCCAAATAGAAAAGAAATGCTAAATGTTAAATATAGCCTTGATACCTGTAAATATTTAAATCAGATGATGTGTACACTATAGTTAGATCAAGTTGGAGAGTTGGATTATAGGATGCTCCAGAACTCACACAAACGGAGTCTTAAAGGAGCCACACCACTTTTATGACAAGACACTATAGCATATGAATGTGGTTCTGTTGACCTTTAGTTTTGTTGCTACTGTGCTTGGAGGACAGTTTTAGGGCAAAACTCAGCACATTTTAGTCATATTGCAATAATGCCGATTACCGTGATCATTTTGGGTAGCCTACTATAATCATGATATCACATTTTCATGCCATTTCTCTAGTGGCTGGTAAAAAAGTTGAGTGGCTGGTAGATTTTGGAATCCACCAGCCACAGTGGCAGGTAGAAAAAATATTTAATTTCCATCCCTGATCCACACCCAGAGCTGGGGGTAGAGCTTAATCTGGCGCACAGGGAGCAGTTGGGGGTTAGGTGCCTTGCTCAAGGTCACAAATCTGATTCCCTAACCAGTAGGCCACAGATGCCCACTGACTGACAGTATATATACTCAGCTGTTTCAGGTTTGGCCATATACATTTGTTAATTAGGTATACAAAAAGGTTTGGTATATCCATTTTTGATGAACAGCAGTGTCTGAATTGCTTATGGTCAAGTGTTATTTTGTTGCATGGTTACAACAGTGGTATCTGGGCAGAAGATTTTATATTAAATCTTCTGAGTTTTACTTATTTGTCATTTAAATTTGCTTTGGCTGCCAGTTCATTAAGCACATGTATCTTAATAAGATGTCTTAAAACAGGCTGCTATTAAATAAGTCAACTGGCTAAATCCGATGGGTTATCAAACAGTGGATTGTCCGCACACTTGCTCCCATCAGGAATTTTTATTGATTTTCACCCGTGTGTAACGTTTCGAGCTAAACGCTCTTCATCAGACTTGAATATCAGACAGACAGTCGCCATATTTAGACAAGTACAAAAGGTCACATGACCCATCAGAGTGATATATTTAGATAGATTTAGGCCTTTTCTGTAACTGATTTTGTGATATGTCTCGACTCGACGGTGTGAAGTGCTCTTTGGATATGATTATATTTTCTAAATGTGAATGTAGTCTCCTTTATAGAAATGTATGATTAGTAACCTGTAGACTGAATAGACGCCAATATCATGTTTACTTATTATGACGGCCTAATGCGGCCTGATACACAGCCAAGTACTCTGATAGGGTGGAAGCTTGTACTTTTTTATATAAATAAATTGTTTTTACAAAGTATAGTATATAAATGTTTTTCTATAAGTGCATGTTTTGTAGATATTATGACGTTGTGGATATATGTATATATAAGTGTTTTGTAAATCTATCTAAATATATCACTCTGATGGGTCATGTGACCTTTTGTACTTGTCTAAATATGGCGACTGTCTGTCTGATATTCAAGTCTGATGAAGAGCGTTTAGCTCGAAACGTTACACACGGGTGAAAATCAATAAAAATTCCTGATGGGAGCAAGTGTGCGGACAATCCACTGTTTGATAGCCTAGCACTTTTTGTCCAGCACCTGCCTTGGATGTGCGCACCAACATACTATAAATCCGATGGGTTGACATGTTTCTATGAGGCATTTTTATTAATCAGATCGAGTTTGTGGACTAGCCACTAGCTATATGAATGGAGCTGGCAAAAGGTCATTATAAGAACCGGTAGCAATCATGTGCAGCCGTGTTTTGGGGCAGCCATGGCCTATTGGTTAGCGCTTGTTATGACCTAGGGGTAAGACCACAACAAAAGAGGGAGTCGAGAGGTTGGATCTTTAACTAAAATATGGATTTATTAACCAAGTAACAAACAAACAAACAGTGTGGGTCAAAGTAGTGATGGGACATTCGACACTGAGGCACCGAAGCTTGTATCACTCCCGTGAAGCAAATTGTTTTGACACAGTGTGTTGGAGCTTGTATCAAATTGGAATAAGCACGTGACTGGTGACGTCCGAAGCTTCGAACGTCACCGAAGGGTTTTGCTGGTTTCGAAAGTTTGCTGCTGCGCTGATACCCAACAGGAGCAACACTGCTGTATTCTCTGTAGCTTACTGCTGTAATTTAACAAAACCAGTGTCACGTGTCTTAGTTACTCAGCAATCATTGTTGCTGAAGAAATTTTTAAAGTTTTGAAGTCAAATTTCAAATATTTTTTGTTATTGCATAAGCCTAATAAAAATTCCTCGTAAAGTGACTCACAGGGATTGAACCCACGTCGCCACATTAATCGTCCTCATCGCTACCTCTACTCTATCGTAGGCATACGGCAAGAATGGATGTTCATGAACTATTTATTTCTAACAACGGCGTGTTTAGTTCTAAAACACACTACCTAAATAATGCCTCTTGGTTAAGAGTAGGCTATGACAGTTTATTGGATAAGGCCTACACTTTATTTATTTAAAGTAAATTGATATTGCCACATAGCAGACGGCTGCATTTCATGCTGCAGTTTGTTAAAACCGACTGAACACACGTACATTCAAACGCTAAACACACTAGGCTATATTCAAACATTATACCCTAGTTCTAATTAATTTATGTAATTTTCAGTCATCTCATGCCATGTGTCCATTCTGTTTCTCATGTTCATGTTGTAAGCTTCGTTCGGGTGTGTCAAATTCATAGCCGCTGTCATTTCTGCTGACCACCAGATGTCACTGTGTTGTCTTCGATGCTTTGGATCATTTTGCGATACAATCAGGAAGAAGCTTCAAAAGCTTCACAAGGCTTCGTTCGGCCATCACTAGGTCAAAGTCAGTCATCAGTAATGCATGGATGTTGTGTGTTTGCAATTTGTCTGAGTGCAGTGTTGCATGTCCAAAACCCAAAGTAAGAATGGCCCTCACAACGGGAGAGGAAGCAGTCCTCTTATCAGGACTCCAGTGTACAGGTGCAGCTCATCAGCTCGTTAAGTCCTGAGCACACCTGAAAACAAGTAGACAATAATTAGAAGGCCTAACAGGCCGTCACACGCTTCAGACTAGACCCAAAGATGGTTGATTACGAAGATACTTCATGAGAGGCCATTTCCTGTCCCTGGAAATTTATGCAAATAGGGTAGCAGTACACGCCCCCGCACATTTATGCAGTGATCGGGCTCTCTTTTTAACATTGAGGTCTACGGCAGAATCCAAGAATTTCCCAGAATTTGTCAAAGCCTTATTTTTCTGATCAATGGATGCACATTTCGGACACGGTATCATGATCTCCAAACCCTCCTCCCTATTTCAGTAGAATGTCGTGATAGCATGACCCTCCAGTCGGGAGAAAATCAACATTAATGAAGGTGTACACCAAGTTTATTTTGTACTCCGGCTTGTCTGGCGTGGAACCGAGGCGTTTAAACGCAAGTCATACGTCAGTGACACGCCCCTGTGCAGGCGGGAACTGAACCAGAGCCCGTCTCTGACTGAACTCCACTTTGCCCTCATAGACATGAACTAGGACGACCCATCTTGCTACGCATTCATTATCTTTGCTAGACCTCTGAAGTTCGCCTACAAAAAAGAACCAAAACGGCCATCTTTGCCCATATAAGGAGATCCGGTTGTTAATTGAAGCTAACTACCTATGGCAAGTTGCATTGCAAATTAGCTCTGGGGTAGCAATAATCTAAGTGTGCCGCCTTCACGTACCAGAGATCACAGTATCCACTTGAAGGCAGAGGACAAAAGTGTGTTCAGGAAAACGTCTGCATTTCAGACTTTTTCATCCCCGCGAGAGTTTAAAAGATGCGATAATTCAAAATCCCCATGTTATTTTCCCATAGGAAAAATCGCCAGATATCGGATGTCAAAGATGGCTGCTTTTTTGTAGGCGAACTTCAGAGGTCTCTTGTAACCGGAGAGGGTTGCCGCTTCGTACCCGACCAGTAGGAACGACTGAAGTGCCCTTGAGCAAGACATCTAACCCCTCACGGCTCCCCGAGCGCCGCTGTAGTAGGCAGCTCACTGCGGGATTAGTGTGTGCTTCACCTCACTGTGTGTTCACTGTGTGCTGAGTGTGTTTCACTAATTCACGGATTGGGATAAATGCAGATTCCAAATTTCCCTCACGGGATCAAAAGAGTATATATACATAGGGCCCGTCCCAATACCTCGTATAACCCTCGTTTTTGCGCGTGCGCGTGCACGTGTAGGGCTAGGGTGTCCCATTACTTTAGGGAGCAAGGGGAAGTGCTATTTTCCCCTTAAAATCAACCCTCAAAATATAGCCAGGACCGATGCAGGCTTAAAACAAAGTGGGAGATGAAATTACCAAGGATACCGTGCGAGCTCACCCAGCCGGCCACATTTTCATATATTTTCGCAAATAAGCATATTCAAATTTCGAACTTTGTTGGAATATGTTAGTTTGATGCACATCTGATGGACTGTTGAGTTTCGAACACTAATGTTAGAAAATATCTCACGAAGCTATCTGACGACGTTCATGATATCAGCTGAGTGCTTTGAGAGAGTCTGCCCATCAAATAACGTTATATATCTGATCTGGGTAGTTTCGTCAATATTTAAGGTGTGTGTTCTGGCATTCACATAAACACATATCTTTGTTGATTAACCGTAGATAACGTAGATAAACCAGCACAGCCCATACAACGATGACCGCTGGAACAGGCATGTTCCTGAATGAAAATAGTAGCAGGCTACTACCGGTAGACACGTCGGCGCTGCGCGTGACGTAGGTGAGCACGTTCGCTACGCTAATTTGCATATAGTGGTGTCCCAATTTATAGGGAAAGATCTTCACCTCCACTTCCCTTGTCGAGGGGGCTTTAATGTTGAGGGCAATCAAAACCAAGTGGAAGTTTTAAGGGGGGAGAAATGGGATGGACCCTTATACTTACTTATACTTGGGCTATTTTTTGGGGGGCTCAAGCTCTCATCTCAGCCCCCCCCCCCCCCCCCCCCCCGAACAATAAAATCATTGTGATTTTGTGCAATCGTTTAGTGCTCAAACCTTATTACTTCTGCGATTGAATAGGATAAATGACGACAGGCTCAGTTGTAGCCTAAAGTCAACAGCCTATCTGCTATTCCCTGGGTGTAGATTTGCGTGGGGACTTAAGGACGTGTCCACACCAATGTCAAATGACGACTGAAATGTACCCACCAATATTCAGGTTGAAACAAAAAAAAAAGCGCCTCATGCGGTAGGCTACACAAAGGGTTAAATAATTTCCCACTTCCTTCACTGACACCTAGGGCTATATTTTGGGGCACCAGCGCATGGCGTACAGTTCGTTTTTCAGTCGCGCGAAGTTGAATTCGGTATTTTGCACCTTTATTTTTTAAGCATTGCGCCCAGGGGTGTGGCAATTAACAACCTAGGGCGGGCCCTGGCGCATTGTCTAAAAATCGCTATCATACACCACCTAAACCTGGTCAGAAGTCAATGGCGAGTTGTTCATATGCTATTTTAAGAGCGCATGTCAACAGTCATATTGGCAGGTGCACGCACCATCCTTCTATCATTCATGAACGCACACCAGCGCACGTCCATGCAAAGCATTACAAATTGCACGATTACAATGGTAAACATAATTAGAATAAAGATATTACGAAATACTGTACATCTCATGATGAGTAGTTATTCACCATCATTTGCAAATTGGTAATGACGGTTAAAAGTGATTAGGGGAGAGGCGAGAGACACGTATGGAGCACAGCTGAAGACGCACTGTCACGAGATATAAGCAACTCCTCTGCAGGATAAATGTTGTTTTATTCAGTCATTTGAGCAACATTAGGGTAAGTGTTGCTTTTTCCAGCCTATGTTTTCGATGGTAACCCATTGTCAGCCAATAGTGAAAGTAACTGCATATAACTGTCTTGTCATTGACTGACTCCTTGGTGAAGTTAGTTTCACTTTGCCAATGAGTTCAAATAATAGACGAGTGCGTGAAGGCTATGCTAAGTTTTAGTAAAGCATGGTTTAAGAATGACTATTCCATACGGTCTCGCAAGCAGCCTCCTTCAAATGCGCCGTTGAATGCCAAAATACCGATGCATTTATTTGACATATCGCGCGTTGCGCCGTTAAAGGGAATGACAGATGTCATTCTCATTGGTTTAAAATGATGTTACGCCCCAAACACACCCATATGACTGATTAAAAGACCTAGGAACACCTTGTTACGACATGCGCTCCACTTTTGAGGACGAAAACCCTCCCAATGTGAACTGGACATCCTACTAAATTTGAATAGACTTTTGACGAGTGACGATGCACTTTAGAATGTCATGATAGGGCCCTTAGCCTATAGGTTCCCAAATGGACTCCCAAAACCATGACCGGTGATCCCCAAATTTCTCTCTCTTAACACCTGAAAACTGTCAAAAATCTAGCCCGACGTTTTTTTCCCCTTTTTGAGCACTTTGACTTTACTGTACATACTGTAATTCCAAAAGGGACAGATAGGCTACACTTAAAGATTGAACAAACCTTCCTGAACTTTGAAATTGCGATCAGTGACTGGCATCAGGTGAATTAAGCTTTTCGAAGTTGAAACTATTAAAAACTATTTGCACACCTCCATGTCACAGGAGATATATGTGGGCTCGCCCTTCTATTAATTGAATTTCCCCTTGGGGATCAATAAAGTATCTATCTATTTATCTAATTGAAAAAGACGTTACCTGCAAGCTGGCGTATATTTTTCATTGCTGAGTTTGTGTTTGTGTTTTTTTTTTCTGAGTCAGGACATGGTGAGTCAATGTTCTTTAGGTCTATTTGTCAATTTCAATTTCAATTTATTGTGCTTATAGAGCGCCAAAACATAACACATGTATCATGGCGCTTTACAGAATGTAGGCAATCAGAGAAAGAAGGAAAGAAAGGAAGAAAAGGAAAGCAAGAGAGAGGCCCATGGGTAACAGGGGCGAGGAAAAACTCCCTAGAATTGGAGATATATATAGGAAGAAACCTCGAGCAGATCCACGACTCAAGGGCCTGACCCATCTGCCTAGGGTCAGTACATGACAGTAAGGTCTGTATACATGACAAATGCATATGATAGTCGGGTGTAGAGAATAAGACATGGTGTTAAGCACTTGAGCTGAAAGTTACAAGAGGTGGGATGATTACGTATCCGTTATGGTAGTTCATTATTCCTGATTTAGTGACAGAAAGTTCAATAGTCCAGCGTTGGGATTGTCCAGGGGAAGGGAGTTTTCGAGGGGCATGTGGTGGGTTGGTGGATGGGCCAGTAATCCGGGCAGAGTTGTCATAGGCTGGTGGTGGGTCGCTAGGCTGTACGGGCCAGGAGTCCAGTTAGGGGGCAGTAATAGGGCAGTCGAGGATGGGACTTCAGGTGAGATGGGTGAGAGGAGGGCCAACACACGGATGGTTGATGACTGGTGATGATATACCTCACAAGTGAGGTACAGTAAGGGGGAAGAAAGAGAGATGTAGAGTGGGTTAGTATTACTGAAAATCAAAATGGTTAATGTCAATAAGTAATCAGTAGTACTATATATTGTTACAGTATACCATGGTGGGAATAGGCAAGAGAGGGAGAGTTGAGAGAGAGAGAGAGAGAAGGGGGGAGAGGAGAGGGGGGGGGTTGTACGGCGTGACACATGAAAAGTCCATGACAGCACTATGCTATAGCAGCATAACTAAGGCATGGTGAGGGGTAGTCGACACCAGCGCAGGTATGGTCAGTGACCACCATCGCACGTGCGACTGGGGTGCCAGTCACACGAGGACTCAGCAGGGTGGTCCATTCCAAAAAACCCTGAGGTGGGTGAATTTCCACGCACCATACCTAACTATGGGAGGCAGTAAAGAGGTATGTTTTAAGTCTAGACTTAAAAATAGGGAGGGTGTCTGCTAGTCGAATTGAGGTAGGAAGATTATTCCAGAGGAGGGGTGCGCGATAGCTGAAAGCTCTGCCTCCTACTGTAGTTTTTGAGATTCTTGGAATTACAAGAAGGCCAGTATTCTGTGATCGTAGCGGTCTGGGTGGGTTATATGGAACTAGGAGATCTTTAATATATTCTGGTGCCTGGCCATTAATGGCTTTGTATGTTAGAAGTAATATTTTGAAGTCAATGCGACTTCTAACAGGCAGCCAGTGTAGAGATGCCAGGATAGGGGAAATATGTTCATATTTTTTAGTTCTAGTGAGTGTGCGAGCAGCTGCATTTTGTATAAGCTGTAAGCTCTTTAGACAGGTGTTATTGCAGCCAGCGTATAGAGCATTGCAATAATCAATCCTTGAGGTGACAAAAGCATGGATTAATTGCTCAGCGTCTGGTAGGGATAAAGACTTCCTTATCTTTGAAATGTTCCTTAAATGATAGAATGAAACTTTGGTAATCTGTTTTATGTGATTACTTAGTGATAGGTCTTGGTCAATTGTGACTCCTAGATTTTTAACACATGTGGATGAGGATAGTCGGAGATCAGTAAATGTAGCCTGTGATGAGGATAGGATATCCCTCATCTTTTTAGGACCTAAAACCATGACTTCTGTTTTATCGGAGTTCAAAAGCAGGAAATTGTTTGTCATCCATGTCTTTATGTCTCGTATACATGTGTCAAGTTTGGCTAACGGAGTCAATTCGTCAGGTTTTATGGAAAGGTATAGTTGTGTATCGTCTGCATAAGAATGAAATTTAATGCCATGTTTCCTAATTTCTGAGCCTAGAGGAAGCATATAGAGAGAAAATAACAGGGGCCCTAGTACTGAGCCTTGAGGCACCCCATATTTTACCATAGTCTGGGTAGATGGTTCATTGTGAACCTGTACAAATTGTCTGCGGTTGGAAAGGTATGATCTAAACCAAGCGAGTGCTGAGTCTTTAATGCCTATCGAATGTTCAAGCCTGTGGAGTAGTATGTTGTGGTCTATGGTGTCAAAGGCAGCACTGAGGTCCAGGAGGACCAATATTGATATATGTCCATTATCGGCAGCGATGAGGAGGTCATTAAAAACTTTAACTAAGGCTGATTCAGTACTGTGGTGAGCTCTGAAACCAGACTGATATAATTCTTGGATTTTATTCATATGCAAGAAGGTACCAATTTGTTTCGACACTATTTTTTCTAGTATTTTTGACAAAAAAGGGAGATTAGATATAGGCCTATAGTTGGCCAGGTTGTTAGGGTCAAGGGTAGGCTTTTTGAGGGATGGCTTAATGACAGATAACTTAAACGACTGTGGTACATGGCCTGATAGCAGTGAGTTATTTATAATCTGGAGCAAAGCATTATCCAACAAAGGAAGAGCAGTCTTCAGAATATGAGTAGGAATAGGATCTAGTAGACTAGTTGTAGATTTTGATGAAGAGATTGTGGAAGTGAGGTCTAATATGTCAATAGGTGTAAATGAATTCAACGTTGTTCGTCTCATCTGTGATTCAATTATGTTTTCGCTACCGTTCAGCAATGGAGTATAAATATTTGGTGAGACTGACTGGATATTAATCTTATCTCTAATTGTTTCAATTTTGTCATTGAAAAAGTTCATGAAGTCATTACTGTTTAGGCAAATAGGGATAGATTCGGTTACTTCGGTGTGGTTCTTCGTCAGGCGGGAGATTGTGCTAAAGAGAAATTTTGTATTGTTTTTGTTTTCTTCGATCAGCGAGGAGTAGTAAGTTGACTTGGCTTCGTTGAGTGCTTTTTTGTAGGTGATAAGGCTATCTTTCCATGCTTGGCGAAAAACTTCCAATTTAGTGGTACGCCATTTTTGTTCAAGTTTACGCGCTGTTCGTTTGAGTGTTTTTGTCTGTGTGGTATACCATGGAGCACGCCTTACTTGTTTTCTCATTCTCTTTTTGAGTGGTGCTACTGAATCAAGGGTTGAGCGTAATGAGTTCATCACATTATCAGTTAACAAGTCGACCTCGGCTGGATTAAGGAATGGGCCTTCTGATAGGCCTACCACATGAGTCCGGAATGGGGCAAGCGTAAGCGAAATTTTTTCTAGAAAGTCTGCATTAGTTTTTTCAGATAAGCCGCGGCTGTAGTATTCAGCTAAATTGGGTACTGCATGTTGTAATGTCATTGTAAAAGTAATTAGATGGTGGTCAGTTAAGGTCGGGTGTTGTGGCAAGATTGTTAACTGCTCTATGTTTATGCCGTATGATAAGACTAGATCAATAGTATGGTTATGTCGGTGCGTGGGCGAATTAACATTTTGGCAGAACCCGACATGGTCAATTAGGGATTGAAATGCAATTGTGAGACAATCGTGCACATTATCCATATGAATATTAAAATCACCCAATATAAGTATTTTTTCTGTTTGGATAGTTAAAGTAGAAAGGAAATCAGAAAATTCCTCTAAGAAATCAGTGTAGGGGCCAGGGGGTCTGTACAATGTGACCACAGTTACAGGCTGATCAGTTTTCCAGTCTGGCGGTAAAAAATTGAGGACTAGAACTTCAAAAGATTTAAACTTGTGTGTGAGCTTGGGAGATGTGAGAAGACTAGATAGATAGATTGTAGCTATTTGTCCAATATTACAGACCAGTAGGCTATCGCATGATTTCATGCACGTAGTGAAAAGGGCCTCGCACCTGTCAAGTTCACACAGGGTCTCGAGTTTGAGTTGTCCTTAGGGTTGCCACATGCACTGGATTTCCCGGAATTGTTCTCTTTTTTGAGTGACTGTCCCTGATAATTAATAATATTTGTTACATGGCAACTGGCTCCCATGTTAACTGGCTGCATTGATGAAGTTTCATGATTGATGACGAGACTTTCACAGATGTGGCCGCTTGCAGATTTGTCACTTTCTGAAATAAACTAGAGACGAACACAAATATGCATGACATGTTTAAAAGTCAAAATTGTCTGTAGTACTACATGCTAAACTAGAAAATGGAATTCCAGGGAATTACCATTGCATGTACATGCAAAAAACTGCTGTGTATAACATTACTTACAGTATGATTACCGGTATTCAGATTACATAGACTTACAGTATTCTTGAAAACCACTTACTTGGTTAGATGTTAGCTTAGAGTATGTGACAGTCAGTACAAATAAATTGTCAATTCAATATTGATCAACATTCTTTGTTTTAATACAGTACTGCAGAAACAGCAGAATGATACTCAAAGGGAGAAACTAGATGTCTACTGAATTTGCATTCTTACATAACTTGATGATGATGATGATCATATTATCCTAAGACAGATCTATTTATCAGTTTTAATTCTGAACTGGCAGCAACGGCTAGAGACCTCAGTTAATGATAATAGGTCAACTTTGATGGTGATACTGTTTATACTGAAGAATAAAAAGAGTCAGCCCATCAGTTTTAGACAGAATTTAAGCTTAGAATCTTAGGGCCAATCTCAATTCTCTATTTTACCCCTACCCCTTCCCCCTTCCCCTTAGTTTTGCGCGTGCACGTGAGACGAAGGGCTATCTCAATTCTCATTTCGATCGAGGGGTAGGGATAAGGGCAAGGGGTAGATACCCCTTAAAACCAAGTAAGATCGGGAGCTTACTTGAAACCGAGGGGTAAGAGAAATACCCAACATACAACGCTCACACCGGAAAAATAAGCACACCGAGAGATTCATTGACATGAAATGTTGCCATTAATAAGGATTATAAAATTAAAATGGTAATTGTTTTATGTTGCATTCAATCTTGTGACCATATATTGAAGGTCCTGTTCTTCATGAGGAAGTTTTCAAAAATCGCTGTTTTGTGAATGTTAACAGCACATCATTATTTGCGCGAATGTCTCGCATTTTACATATTTCCATGTCTGATACCCCGCGAATTGGCAGCATCCCATGTCAGAAATGTAAAGTCCAACAGCAGCTAAATTCGCTGAACTTTTTTACCGCTCGACTGATATGAATGCTGCATAGGCCTACTGCTGCCGACTCCTCGCATAGGCTATTACAGGTAGCGATTGCTTCTGATGTCAAGTAACGACCATTTGGATATTATTGTAAAATATCGAAGGAGTTGTGGGATGTTTACATAGCAAACTGCATGTTTATTTTGTCTCCCATCCCTGTTTCATTCACCCGGACCAGAAGGTAGGCTGCGAACGAACATAGGCACGTTCTGCTCCAGTCTGCTGTTGTTGAAATAATTCCTGAACGGTTTTATTCCGAGCTGAAAATGCAATGATAGCCTATTTGACAGAAGACAGGTTGCTAGTGACAAAATATTAGCTTTTGGTACGATCTCTGTAAATTACGTTAATTCAAGTGTTTAAATCATCCCGCTCTCCCTTATGGTTGGCTAGTGGTATCTCATTTCCAAGGGGAATATTCTTCACCCCTATGTCTTGCCACTCGGTTTCGAGGGACAAGGGCTAGGGGTAAGATGAAGGGATAGGGGAAGGGGAAGGGGTAAAACAGAGAATTGAGATTGGCCCTTAATTTTCACACAGCACAGCTCAGGTATAAAAACAGAGGTCTAACAGCACAGCTAAGTGTTACAGATGTTACAGCACAGGTATGATTCAAAAGGTATGAATGGTTGACAAATATGATTCACAAGTATACAAGTTCCATATAGTTAGTATAGTCCTCACACAACAATATAGTTCTCAGAATGTCTCAGTGTAGATCTTATAGTCTCAGTATGGTTAAATGGTATGTGCACAGATATGTTGAGATATGGTCACATGTTTGTAAGAATGTATGTTAGTAGGTATGTTACTAGCAACATTGTCAGGGATGTATGGTTGACAGGTGTGCACACAGACAGGCACACACGTAATGTCATACACGGTCATCACCACTGGTCTGGTCTGGAACCTAAAAGACAAAAGCAAACAAGTTTAACAGTTATACCAAAACAATACAAGGAATGTCTGCAATTGTACAATTGTTCAATACAACTCATTTATTATAAGTGAAGTTGGTACATTACATTAGGCTGACACATTTTTAACCTAAAGACTAACATGGTAAACAGTTTAAGCTTTTTAAACGATTTTCTCAACAATTGTAGGACAATTAAAAAAGGCGGAGTACAATACAATTGTTGCACTATCAAGCTACTAGTAGTTAAATACTAGCCTATAATATTAAATTGCAAACAAAGCAGAATTCTGTGTTTTATTGTTTTCAGTTTAAGGATAGTTGATAGCTAATTATATTTTTTTCAAATATAAAACATAAACAGCTTAGAAAACTTTACAGGCATGGTTTTGTTGTTGCTGTTGATAATCATATGAGTAAGGACGGATCATTCTGATACTAAGTATCTTGATAACCAACTGCTATAACTTAATATTATATTTAACTTAACTTAACATAACTTAATATATAATTATAGCTTGCTAGGTCTGTCAGCCACATTTTTTCCTACAGATTACGATGTACTACAACTGGAAAGCTTGATTCACGCTACACTTTAATTTATAGACCAGAACAATGCAGAAATGAGTAGGCCAAGTAAACATTGCAGCCTATGTCGACAACACAAACGTTATAGCTCAACTTCGGTAGTGTGTTTTAACTAGGGTGACCAGATTTGGGTTTGTGAAAAAGAGGACACTTCAGGGGGGGGGGGGGGGGGGCTTGATTGGCCGGCCCAACGCTATTTTCTATTTTTAACACTTGAATGTTTTCAATGTGCAAAAACAATAATTACAATAAAAGCGAGCTCTATACGCGCAATATATATTTGGATGGCAACCCATCTTTAATGTTGCATATCTCTAAATTTGATCCAAGGTGTTTCTGAAAATACAAACTGAATCTTTTACAGTAGCCTAGCTCTATAATTTTGAACAATCTGTTTTAGAGCTTAATAATCCTGACCTGTGAAAACAGTTGTGTTGATGGGGACTGATGTGGATATGTTGTCCATTTTCTTATATCTATTCAATCATGTCTGGTCTATTATTAGGCCTACCTCTTTTCAATCCATTATTATTAGATATTTTTTTTGTAAAGAAATAGGCCTACATCTATCCCTTATGTTATGCCAACATATTTAATTCACCTGCATATAGGCTACAGTAGCCTAGATAGAGGATTATTGACATCTGCTGTTGTCAGTGTGCAGGCTATCCCTTAAAGGCAGTTTAAAAGGATAACCAAAGTGCAGTTTCCTACTCAAAGCTAGAAAGTTGCTAGGTCGGCAATCGTCCAGAGAAGGCCGCTCAGACAATGGCAGAAGTGTTCGTCATGTTATATTTTTTACAGTCTATGGTTATGAGTTGATGTACCATCAAAATGTTTTTGGAGACGTAATGTTAAGGTCGAAAAACTGTCACTTTAGCTGATGAGCTTTCACCCCTCGCTGCCGTTCGATGCTTTGCTGAATATTGTGTAGCCTACCTGTAGGTCGGTCTTTGGCACCTTTATTTACGACCGACATGTAGCCTACTGTACGTGCCTGCTTTGCAGGTCAGGCACTCAGCTTCATGTTGATATTGACCGAGACAAAAACATGGAAATTTACGTTTTAATTCGTCAGTGAACTTACACTAAACAAGGAAGTTTGCGCTATTGAGGTGACTGACTGACCAATTAAATGTTTGAGATTACTATCGACCAATGACGGTAGGTCAGGCTCAACACCCTACACTTTCCACTCAATGCAAAGCGAACTATAGGGGAAGGGCGTGACTAGTAGGCCTATGTGAATGAAAGACATGCTATCCATGAATGAAACATGAATGAAAGAGAGAGCAATGCAAATTCGCTCTAAACACGTTTGAGGCTAGAATAAACAAAATCCCGGACGACTATGAAATTCCGCCCGGACACATTTTTAGGTTTCAAAAAGAGGACATGTCCGGGCAAAAGAGGACGTCTGGTCACCCTAGTTTTAACAAGACTTGTTGGTCCATTTCCTACAGTAACAGTAGCCTATTCATGGCTTTCATAAGGTCCCTTTCCAAAGGAGTATTAATCAAACACCAAGGCATTCATAATCTAGGTGCTTGATTGTATACACCTGTGGAAAGGGACCTGATGAAACCCATCAATAGACGAACTATGATAGCATACCGTGTTAGTGTTTACTTAGGCTACGTAAGAATCAGGAGCGTAGAATGAAAATGTAGCCTGGCCTATTTGATACACGAACAAGCGGTGTACAACGTTAAAAATTTGGTAAAATAAAAACAGGAGCATATTTGTTAGCTTTAACTAAAATGTGAACGGTGGAAGCTATAACGTTATGACCATCAACAATGAGTAACGTTATTCATGCCATGAATGAAACCCATGATAGGTTTCATCAGGTCCCTTCACACAGTATAATCAAGCACTATGCAGTCTGCATTCATAATCTATTCTAGGTGCTTGATTCTATACACCTGTGGAAAGTGACCTGATGTTGAATAGAACCAGAGCCATAGATAGTAGCCTATCTGTAGGCCTACTTCTCTGGTTTACGTTAACGTTCTAGTTAAAACGCAGCTGGTTAGTAGGCCTAATGAACAAATGTAACGTTAGTGCATTACGCTTGATTGTCGTTAGCTATCAAAACCTACAGCTAACTGGTCACTGTAAAGTTGACGACATATTAACGTTGATTAACAGTGGGTTTCCTTACATAGCAAATGAAGTGACCACGGCAGGCGAAGCCATTCAGAAGATTCACAGCTCCAGTGGTAGGTCGCGCTCAGCTGTTGATTGCTTTCAGCTGCAGTCACATCATAATGCAATAAGTTGCCGCCACGGCGGTCAATGTTAAATCTATGAGAATTTCTTGCTCTTTTATCGTAAATATCTCAAAAAGTATAAAGTTCACAAATGTGGAAAAACATAGGACAAATCTCCGTTACAAGACCTTTGTAGGAGTGTTTGAATGACGTAAAACGGCTCAGCGGTTTTAGAGTCTTTGAACGTCAAATTTGGTCGGAAGAAGAATAAAAATAACTAGAAAATGCAATTCCAAGGAATTACCAGTGCATGAAATTGCAAAAGTTGTGATGTAAAATATCATGTACAGTTGTGCTCAAAAAAATAGCAGTGCCTTTAGAAAAATGAGTAAATGTCAAAATTCTTCAAACAAATTGTACTTTCATGAACACAGATGCATTGGGGACACAGTACATTCTATTCCAAAGCAAAACAATTGGGCAAAGTCATCAAAACTTAAATAATAATAATGATATTTCATAGAAAGTCAGAAATGGCATGTTCAAAGAAATAGCAGCGTTGCCATCTTTCCTTGGAAACTCAAAATTGTACTGTACCAACTAAGAAATTCTTGATAAGTGAACTTGGCTGAGTATCCTAAACTAATATTTTGTTGCAAAACCACGGTTTCTGATAACTGCTTCACATCTGTGTTGCATGGAGTCAACCAACTTCTGGCATCGTTCAACAGGTATTGCAGCCCAAGTTAATTGTACTGTATTCCACAATTCCTCTTTGTTTCTTGGTTTTGCCTCATGCACTGCACTTTTTATGTCAGCCCACAAGTTTTCTATGGGATTAAGGTCCGGGGATTGTGCTGGCCACTCCATCAGTTGAATCCTGTTCATATGTAACCATGCTTTTGCTCGCTTGCTGGTGTGTTTCGGGTCATTATCTTGTTGAAAGGTCCACCTCAAAGGCATTTCCTCTTCAGCATGACCTCTTCCAGTATGTCAGACGCCCTGCAAACACCGAATTCAAGCCACAGTACTCAGTGAAGACAATTAAGCATGGTGGTGCAAGCATCATGATATGGGGATGTTTCTCCTACTACGGTGTTGGTCCTATTTACCGCATACCAGGGATCATGGATCAGTTTGAGTACATCAGGATACTGGAAGAGGTCATGCTGCCATATGCTGAAGAGGAAATTTCTGATCCATGATCCCTGGTATGCGGTAAATAGGACCAACACCGTAGTAGGAGAAACATCCCCATATCATGATGCTTGCACCACCATGCTTAATTGTCTTCCCTGAGTACTGTGGTTTGAATTCGGTGTTTGACTGACATACTGGAGGAGGTCATGCTGAAGAGGAAATGCCTTTGAGGTGGACCTTTCAACAAGATAATGACCCGAAACACACCAGCAAGTGAGCATGCGTTGGTTCCATATGAACAGGATTCAACTGATGGAGTGGCCAGCACAATCCTCGGACCTTAATCCCCTAGAAAACTTGTGGGCTGACATAAAAAGTGCAGTGCATGAGGCAAAACCAAGAAACAAAGAGGAATTGTGGAATACAGTACAATTAACCTGGGCTGCAATACCTGTTGAACGATGCCAGAAGTTGGTTGACTCCATGCACCACAGATGTGAAGCAGTTATCAGAAACCGTGGTTTTGCAACAAAATATTAGTTTAGGATACTCAGCCAAGTTCACTTATGAAGAATTTCTTAGTTTGTACAGTACATTTTTGAGTTTCCAAGGAAAGATGGCAACGCTGCTATTTCTTTGAACATGCCATTTCAGACTTTCTATGAAATATCATTATTATTATTTAAATTTTGCCCAATTGTTTTGCTTTGGAATAGAATGTACTGTGTCCCCAATGCATCTGTGTTCATGAAAGTACAATTTGTTTGAAGAATTTTGACATTTACTCATTTTTCTAAAGGCACTGCTATTTTTTTGAGCACAACTGTATAGTTAAAATGGTTAATACAGAGATGGTTACTACGGTGATGCTAGGATAGATATGGTGGTTGCATAGCTTAATAAAAGTTGATAGTTTGAAAGTAGACCGTTTAAAAGTTAAACGTATAGTTTAAAAGTTGTTGATAGACAGCTAGTTTAATAGATAGATAGTTTAATGATAGTTTAAAAGTAGACCATTTAAAAGTTGAATGTAAATAGTTTAAAAGTTGTTGACATACTGAAAGCTTAATGAATGTTGCTATTCAAATACTTTAATGGCTGTGTATAAGTAGATATTTGATGATAACTGAAAGTTAGAATGGCTCTAATGTTTGCTAGCAGTTATACTAACAATTTTAACTGTGCTAACAATGCTAACTATGCTAACCATGTGACTTAGCTAATTTAGCTAATTATTTTAGCAGTTATGCTAACTATGCCAACCATGTTACTTAGCTAACTTAGCTAATGTTTTCTAGCAGTTTTGTCAAAAATGTTAACTATGCTAACCATGTGACTTAGCTAACTTAGCTTATCATTTTTAACAGTTATGCTAACTATGCTAACATGCTAACTATGTTAACCATGTTACTTAGCTAATCATTTTAGCAGTTTTGCTAAAAATGTTAGCAATGCTAACATGTTAACTATGCTAACTAGCTACAGTGGGTAGGAGTCATAGTTGATGACATTTTACATTACATTACATTACATTTGGCTGACGCATTTTTAGCCAAAGCGACTAACAACATGGTAAACAGTTTTAAGTTTTAGAGCAATTCTCAACAATATTAGGACAATTTAAAAAACATTAGAGTACAGTAAGAATAAGTGCATCAGTGAGTGCTGTTTTTAACAGTTACGTGTCAGTTTAAGACGGCTGGTGAGTGCTAGGATCAGCAAGACTTGTTGTAAGTGTTGCTATGAGAGGAGATGTTCTCTAAAGAGCTGGGTCTTCAGGAGTTTTTTGAAAATGGAGAGGGATGTCCCTGCCCTTGTAGGAACTGGCAGTGTGTTCCACCAACGAGGAACAACAGATGAGAAAAGTTTGGATTGGCCTGAGCGTACCGGAGGTAGTGCTAGACGTCGTTCGTCTGAGGAGCGCAGCGGTCTGGAGGTAGCGTATGTCTGTATGAAGGCATTCAAGTAGGTGGGAGCAGAACCGGAGACTACTTTGTAGGCAAGCGTTAGAGCCTTGAATTTGATGCGGGCCGCCATAGGTAGCCAATGTAGCTGGATGAGTAGCGGGGTAACATGTGCCCTCTTGGGTTGGTTGTAGACCAGGCGCGCCGCCGCGTTCTGGATCATCTGAAGTGGTTTCACTGCGCAGGCTGGGAGACCTGTCAGGAGGGCGTTGCAGTAGTCGAGTCGTGAGATGACTATTGCCTGAACCAAAAGTTGGGTGGCATCTTGAGTTAAGTAAGTCCTGATTTTCCGTATATTGTAGAGTGCGAAACGGCATGACCGGGCGACTGAGGCAACATGATCTGAGAAGTTTAGTTGGTTGTCGAGAACAACTCCTAGATTTCTTGCAGTCCTGGTAGGTGAAACAGACAGAGAGTCAAATTTGATGTTGATGTCGTGGTGTATGGTAGGTTTAGCTGGGAGGACCAGCAGTTCAGTCTTTGAGAGGTTCAGCTGGAGGTGGTGTGCCTTCATCCATGTAGCTATGTCTGAGAGGCAATCCGAGATCCGTGCTGAAACCAAGGGGTCATCAGGTGGAAAGGACAGATAGAGCTGCGTGTCGTCTGCATAGCAGTGGTATGAGAAGCCATGCGAACGGATAATCTGTCCCAAGGAGGTGGTGTAGATAGCAAAGAGAAGGGGGCCCAGTACTGAGCCCTGGGGGACCCCTGTGGTGAGATGGTGAGGTGCAGATAGCTGACCAAGCCATGATACATTAAACGAGCGTCCTGTGAGGTAGGATTCAAACCAGGAGAGAGCAGAACCGGAGAGATTCCCATGTTAGCGAGTATGGAGAGAAGGATGCGGTGATTAACCGTGTCAAAGGCAGCCGATAAGTCAAGCAGAATGAGCACTGATGACCGAGCGGTCGCCCTGGCTTCTTTTAAGGCTTCTGTTACAGACAGCAGAGCCGTTTCGGTAGAGTGGCCGCTTTTGAACCCAGACTGATTTGGATCCAGAAGGTTGTTCTGTGAAAGGAAGTCAGAGACCTGTTTGGAGACTGCTCGTTCAATGCCTTTGGATAGGAAAGGCAGGAGTGAGACAGGGCGGTAGTTCTCGACTTGAGCAGGGTTGAGAGAAGCTTTCTTAAGTAACGGTATTACCCGGGCCATTTTGGGCAGCCGTGGCCCACTGGTTAGCACTCTGGACTTGTAACCGGAGGGTTGCCGGTTCGAGCCCCGACCAGTGGGCCGCAGCTGAAGTGCCCTTGAGCAAGGCACCTAACCCCTCACTGCTCCCCGAGCGCCGCCGTTGTAGCAGGCAGCTCACTGCGCCGGGATTAGTGTGTGATGACAAGTAACAGTTACAATGGCTGAACAGTTAAAAAGTTCAGTAGTTTAAAGGGTTAAATTGTTTAACAGTGAAATATTGTAGTGAGGACTTTTATTTTGAAACAGTTTTTGGCAGAGGAAGCAGTTAAACAGGATGTGTAGTCTTAATAAGGCCAGTTTGTATGCTTAAAGCCTGAGACTGGCAGTTGATCCAGGTGGCCCGAACACCTGCCATAGGATTCTAATTGCTTAACGGCCGTATTGTGATGTCATAATCATAATGTTAAGTCAATGGGGAAATGTTGATAGTTTTTAATTAATAGTTTAAAAAGTATAAAAGTTACAAAGTTGAAAAATACATAGCACCCATGTCCTAAGTAAGACCTACGTAACATAGTTTGAATGAAGTTTCTACGTTAAACGGTTGAAGCTGCATTAAACGCGTTAGAAGAAGAATAAGAACTAGAAAAGCATTTCCTAAAGGAAATATAGTGCATGAAAATGCAAAAAATATGATGTAAAATATCATACAGAGTAAAAACAAACTATACTGGTTGTTAAGTAGATGAGGTTTAATATAGTTGGAATGACTGAACAGTTAAATAGGTGGATAGTTAAAATGGTTAAATTATTTAGGTAGATAGTTGATGATAACTAACAGTTGGAATGGCTCTAATGTTTACTAGCAGTTATGCTAACTATGTTAAAGATAATAATGTTAACCAAGTTACTATGTTAACTAGCATGCTAACAATGTTAAAATGTTAATTATGCTAACCATGTGACTTAGCTAACCTAGCTAATATTTTTTAGTAGTTATGCTAACTATGCTAACATGTTAGCATGCTAACTATACTAACCATGTGACTTAGCTAACCTAGCTAATCATTTTTAGTAGTCATGTTAACTATGCTAACTAGCATGCTAACATGCTAACTATGCTAACCACGTTACTTAGCTAACATAGCTAATCATTTTTAGCAGTTTTGCTAAAAATGCTAACTAGCATGTTAACATGTTAGCATGCTAACTATGCTAACCACGTTACTTAGCTAACTTTGCTAATCATTTTTAGCAGTTTGCTAACATGTTAGCATGCTAACTATGCTAACCACGTTACTTAGCTAACTTTGCTAATCATTTTTAGCAGTTTTGCTAAAAATGCTAACTAGCATGCTAACATGCCATGTTAGCATGCTAACTATGCTAACCATGTTACTTAGCTAACATAGCTAATCATTTTTAGCAGTTTTGCTAAAAATGCTAACTAGCATGCTAACATGCTAGCATGCTAACTATGCTAACCATGTTACTTAGCTAACTTAGCTAACTTAGCTAATCATTTTTAGCAGTTTTGTTAAAAATGCTAACTAGCATGCTAACATGCTAACCATGTTACTTAGCTAACTTAGCTAACTAGCTACAGTGGGTGGGAGTCATAGTTGATGACAACATTGCTAGTTGATAATCTTAATAAATTAACTGTTCAGCCATTCCAACTATATTAAACCACCACCTACCTAGCATACAACATAGCAACCACCTCAAGTACCCTAGCAACAACCTAGCAACCACCTCAAGTACCCTAGCAACAGCCTAGTAACCATGCCAAAAACCCTAGCAACAGCCTAGCAACCATGTCAAATACCCTAGCAACAGCCTAGCTACCACTTCCACAAATACAACCTAGCAACCAATATAGTAACCAATGAGTTTAATCTAGCAACCAGCATAGCAACCACCACAACTAACCTAGCAACAGCATAGCAAACACCATAACTACCCTAGCAACAGCCTAGATAGATAGATACTTTATTGATCCCTAGGGGAAATTCAAGGTCACAGTAGCATACAGGCAACATACACACACACATTCACTAACAGCAGATTTAATAATGAAGATAAGGAATAATGAAGGTTCATACATCTTTTACAGACACCCCGTCTTGATAAGACAACTAATTGCCAAATGCAAGAAAATAAAGACAGGCAACACAGCATATCACTTGCTTCCGACAAAGAGTAACAGTAATAAGCATTCATCAGTCAGAAGATGCACTTTTGGACAAAGAGACAAGGGTAAACCTTCTAAAACAATCCTCATAGTTGGAGAAACAGGAACGGGGAAGACCACTCTCATCAACACCATGGTCAACTACATGTTAGGAGTGAAATGGGAGGACAGAGTCTGGTTTCAGATCATGGAGGAGGATAAAAAGAAGTCCCAGACAAAATCTCAAACATCTGTCATCACTGTTTATGAGCTGTTTCTGGAAACCAGTTCTTTATGTCTGAGAATTATTGACACTCCAGGATATGGAGCTACGGAGGGAATTCAGTTTGATCAGCAGATTGCAGAGAGTTTGCATATGTTATTCAAATCTGAAGATGGCATTCATGAAATTGAAGCTGTGGGTCTTGTAGTTAAAGGAAGTCAGAATCGCCTTACTACGTTTCAGACTTATATCTTTGATGCCATTCTATCATTGTTTGGTGAAGATGTTGAGAAAAACATTGTGATTTTCGCCACACACTCAGACAGTGTGCCTACTGCCAACCTCATCAGTGCCATTACAGAAGCAGAAGTGCCTTGTGTCAAAGACTCCCATGGATATCCACTTATCTTCACATTCAACAACCGACAAAATGAGACATATGAAGAAGAGGACAAAGAAGATTTTTTCCAGTCGTGTTGGCACTTAGGATACAAAAATATGGAGAAGTTCTTCAAGGTTCTGGAAGGCTTTGAGACAACAGAGCTGAAGATGACAGAGGGAGTGCTAAGAGAGCGCAAAAGGCTGGAGGCCTGTGTCAACAACCTACAAGATGCCATCAAGATGGAGGAACTGAAACAGAATGAACTTCAGCAGACTCAAAAAGCCCTGGAGGAAAATAAAAATAAATTTGGGAACAATGAAGACTTCATCTATGAAGTTGACGAGCCTTACAAAGCTGAGGTCCCAATTGAGTCGTCATGGTGGCATTTGACCAAAACAGCAATGTGCTGCACCGTCTGTGAGGAGAACTGCCACTACCCGGGCTGCTGGTGGGTGAAAGACCTCTCCTGGTGCAGTGTCATGAAAGATAACAAGTGCACTGTGTGTACAAACAAGTGCCCTGTCTCTGATCATGTCAAGCAAAACAAGATCTATGTGCCTAAAACCAAAAAGGTTCAGAAGACTGCTGTGAAGTTGAAACAAGCATATGAAAAGCAAAAGGATATTAAGGAAGCACTTGAAAAAGAGCTGAATGATACAAAAGTCAAGCAATCTAAATTGCTGGATGAGGCCTACCAATGCATCATGGAACTGGAGAGGATCGCTTTGAAGAAGGATGCTTTTTCTTTTCTTAATCATCTGGATTTCCTGATTGAGAAAATGAAGATGAAAGAGACAGAAGATCCTGAGAAAGTTAAGAAATTGAAAAAACTAATCAAGCAAAATGAGGACTCACACAAAAAAGGATGGGGTTACTGGAGGACTGGTATTGACATGTTTTCAGGTAATTAGAATTCTGTTGCCTATTGCCTTTTTAAAAAAAAAAAAATCATATGCACATACGTCTGTTAATGTGATGCCGCAGATTCAACTTTAAAAAAAAAAGAAATCTGCCTTAGTGCCAGCTGATGATATTGTCTTTGCTCACTGTACCAATCAAATGTTGACAAGGCTGAAGGAATGACTATTTTGAGACTGTGTTCACTGATGAATGTACAATTTTACAAACATAATTGTGTAGAAAACACAATTATGTTTGCACTACTTGAGGAGAAGGTCTTTAATAAGTGTAGTTTAATTGTACATTTCCATCTGAATAATGATAGTAAATATACACCAAATATAAAACTATCAATCGAATAAAGTATCACATAATATCATACAGTGTATTCTGTACATACGATTGACATGTTTGGTTTATTTTGCTTACAGGGTATTGCAGCGCCACTCGATCTTATGTCAGTGCTAAACTGCTCTCACAAGATACAGAAGAAAATCACCCTCTGTCCTAAATTTTTAAAAAAGGGCAGTGAAGATTCAAGGTTGTACACCCATCACAACCAACACATGGGATCAAGACATACAATACCCTCCAAAATTATTGGTAACCCTTGTTGAGTGAGTTGAGCAAAAAATAATATTTTTGTGATTTATCATTAATGTCATGAGGAAAATCCAACCTTGAAGGGAACAAAATATATTCTAAGAAAAAAATACTCTTCAAGAAATTGATTAAAAACATTGGCACCATTGTATTTATTTTGTGAATCCTTTTGTGGTAAAAAAAAATCTTAACCAGGCAACAGGAGTGAAAAAAGGTACCACCTTGAATCATGATTGGTGATGGAACCAGCAACAGCAACAAAGTTCCAGCAGCAAATCCAAAGTTCTCTGGGGCGAGGCCAAATCTTATACAAATCAAAACCATTACATGACAAAACCCATGACCCTCATGCTGTGGTGTAAGCAGAGACAATACACAACTTAAGGATTAAGCACAATACCCCACATGCATCCCTCAGTCTTTCCTGCCATTGGAGGCTGCATTAATCAATTAATATTATTCCCTCAGTATTCTAACAGTGGAAGTCGCATGATCTTTATTAGAGAACCAATCATGGAGAAAGCAAATTGGACGTTCAATACCGAAGAACACCAGTTCCTCCCAAACTTAATACATTGTTTGTAAACCATACATTATTGTACAAAATGTAATACTCAACACATGCAATTTAGGGAGAGTCTAAAATTTCTCCCAGACTCTCTTTGCCAGTATCCTAAAATATTTAATCTAAAACATAATGTTGGAGAATACACAGCAGGTACCAGAGACCATTCCTCCTTACAGAATCTCTCCAGATCGTCCAGATTTCAAGGTCCTATTGTGCCTTCTCCTCTTTAGCTTACTCTACTGGTTCTTTGGAGTTCAGATCAGGGGAATGGGATAACCATGGAAGAAGCTTGATTCTGTGTGTTGTAAGCCATTTTGTGTGGTCTAAAATGTCTAAATGGTTTAGCTCCTCAATAGATTATTGATCCCAAAAAGGTACTTTCGCCCTCTCATAAGTCACCAAAGGGGACTTGTTCTGTTGCTGCCCCTTGGCTCTGGAATAATCCTCTGTCCTGCTCCTGCTCCTAATTTTAGTCTCATTTAAAAATATATTTTTTCTATAGCTTTTAGTTCAGACTGAATACATGTTTTTTTTCTCTCCTTTTATGGTATTTTATGATGTTTCGTTTGTTTTTAATAACGTGGTTCTGACACTTTGAGTTAATTGAATTATGTTATATCCATATGTGTTCTGCCTTTAAAGTGCTATAAGCAATGCAGGGTAACGTTACTTCTGTTTACATTCAAACAAAACAGAGAGCTAGCTCGCTACTCCCTCCCCCTCAATTGAATTGCAATTGAAACTCTCCCAAACACGCATCTCATTGGTGATTTGCTGGAACAGTTTATGTTTTTATGGGCAAGGTTGGCCCAAGTTGATTTGTGGCCATTTTTGAAGCCTAGGCTGTCCACGGAGACCGCGTTTTCTTACAGTGTATCCGGGGCACAGGCAGCTAGCGGATGGTGAGGTCATGTTAGCTGCATGTGACAAAAAATGTTTTAGCTTAGAAACTGTGTTACATCGATTATAGCACCTTTAATTTTGTATATTATTGTGATCCCTGATTCATTTGATTAATTACTCTGTGTACCTTGTTATAGCTGTAAATCCCTTTTCTAATTGTAAAGCACTTTGACTTAACATCTGATTTTGATGAAAATGTGTTTATAAATAAATTACCTTGGCCTTAAATTTTGTTTGTTGGCTTTTCAGTTCTGTTTCTAAAAACTTTACAAAATGAAATGCAGATAATAAATTTGCAAGAACTAGATGTGTTTTGTTTTTACTGTGTAGCCAGCCATCTCTGCTGTAGTCTACTGTAGGTGCTTTCACCTAATTTCTGGGCTATGAAATGGTAATGACGGATTTAAGTATTGTGATATGAGCAGGGGTTCCCCAGGAGCTTACCCTGAAACTCTTTGGTCAGTTTAAACCCAACTAGAAAACGCAATTCCAGGGAATTACCAGTGCATGAAAATGCAAAACATATGGTGTGAAATATATTGTTAAAACAGATTATGTGCTAATTGGCAACCAACATGATGAGGTTTAATAATATAGTTGGAATGACTGAACTAGGTAGATGAGGTTTAATATAGTTGGAATGACTGGACAGTTAAATAGGTAAATAGTTTAAATGGTTATATTATTTGCTACAGTAGGTAGATGATGTTTAATATAGTTGGAATGACTGAACTACTGTAGGTAGTTGAGGTTTAATATAGTTGGAATGACTGAACAGTTAAATAGGTGGATAGTTTAAATGGTTAAATTATTTGCTAGGTATATGAGGTTTAATATAGTTGGAATGACTGAACCAGGTAGATGAGGTTTAATATAGTTGGAATGACTGAACAGTTAAATAGGTTGATAGTTTAAATGGTTAAATTATTTAATAGGGAATTATTGTAGCGAGGACTTTTATTTTGAAACAGTTGTGGACAGAGGAAACAGTTGAACAGGATGTGTAGTCGAGAATGAGGCTGTATGCTTAAAGCCTGAGAAACTGACAGTTGATCCAGGTGGCCTGGCCACCTGGCAGAAGATTCTAATTGCTGTGATGTCATGAAAGCCAATGTTAAGTCTATGGGGAAATTTTAATAGTTTTTAATTAATAGTTTAAAAAGTATAAAAGTTACAAAGACGAAATGTACAAAGCACCCATGTCCTATTAAGACCTACATAACATAGTTTGAATGAAGTTTCTATGTTAAACGGTTGAAGCTGCATTAACTGCGTTAGAATATAAGAAGAAGATGACTAGGAAAAACAGTACAGTGCAATTTCATGCACTGTAATAAGGCACTCAGGTCTGCAACACTTAGTAGACAAGAGACATGGTTCTATAAAAATAAAGATCACATTCTATTACAGCCTGAATGAGGAGTTCAAAGTGGGCCGTGCCAGGGAGGTGCTGCAATACAGAGAGTAACGGCTCCCACACACAGCTGCGTTCCGTCAACGCATGCCAGTAGGTGTTCCCGACGGTAGCTATGCAAATGACTTAAGGTATAACCGTAATTTGATTGGCTGGTGCCGTCCGTCGGTGCAGCAAAGGTTGAACTTCTCACTACAACAAGGCACAGGGGAAGGACAGGAGATCACTGGTGCAGCAAGAGGTGCGGGCACCAGTAGAGGAGGAGCAGGCCAGCAGGATGGTTGGCATGCGACAGCAGGGAGCCTGGGCAAGATAGGAGCATGCAGTGGACCGCAGAGTCTCATGTGCAGAGCTGTGGAAAGCAGAGCCCCATCGCATATGGTTCCTGATCCAGTCTACGATGTACTACCGAGCCCATCCAACCTGTTCAGCTGGGGATTGGTGGAGTCACCAGCCTGCAACCTCTGCCTAAAGAGAGGGACCCTGGATCACATCGAAGGCCCTGGGCGAGTGCCGCTACCGCTGGCGCCATGACCAAGTCTTGAAGCGAACACCATCAGCTGTGGAATTGGCCAATGCAAGCGCCTCCGCCCAGAGAAGAACATCATTGCTTTTGTCCGGGCTGGGGCCTGATCAACCCCAACTGGGTCGCCTGGGTGAGAGTGTATGATGTTTGAAAGACCCGAAACACTCTGTGACCCCAGGTAACATCACTGATGATGTGTCCATGTTGCTTCAAGTTGATGTATGTTACAAACATTAAATAATAGCACAATCCAAACACTGCATACCACAGCTGCACGTCCAAATGCATAGACAAGAAAACAACAACAGCACATAACATTCACATTCACTGTACACACAGAAACCAGCAGACTACACCCAGATATTGTATGACGCCCTATAGGTCCAGAGGGGCTACTACTAACAGCAAACATGGCCGGGAGATGGGCTGTGGACTTACTACAGTAGCAACAGGCTGACAGAAAGGGGAAGAGACTGGGCATGACACTGCATTTGAGCACAACAGACAAAGACACACACCAAGTGTACAGCAACTACAACAATGGACAATGAGAGGACTTGAAACAAATGGAATATGCGGTTATACTATTTCTCAACTTCTGTAAAGTACTCTGACTGGAAAAGGCTTGCAAGCAAGCCGCAGACAGATCAGAGGATTCACTTCCCTGTTGGTTAGGCTAGGCCAGCAACATGGGGGAGACGGGCGAGGGGGCCTTCCAGTGCCGCCGCTATCACCATGCTTATCACGCACTGTGCGTAGGGCACCAAGGGGCGTCGGGGGCACCAAAATTTAGCCAATAAATATAAGTAGCTTTACTTCAAACTGCTTTTCATTCTTCCGAACATTTACAGTGTCAAAATGCGGCAACAGCATGCTACATGCAATGATAATATGGGTCCTCTCAATCTCCACTGTGCAGCAGATCTAATTTCAACGTTATGCTACTCCAGTGATATTCAACCGGGGGTCTGCGACCCCTAAGGGGTCTGCGGAGGTACTGCAGGGGGTCCGCCAAATTATTTCATCTGAAGCATTTTTTTTCCTCTTCAGAAAAATTTAAAATGTCCTATAGGCTACATAAACATTAACAGAACGTAGAAAAGATGATTTGTATTAGTTTATAAAATATCATATAGGCTACATATGAGTCTTCATGCATCATGCACATGCTGACGCATCATGAACATGCACATGCTGACGAGACCAGTGCTGCTGCTGGCCATTTGGGTGCCCTAAACAGAACTGCTTTGTGGTGCCCCCCCCCCCCTCCAAAATATTTGTGTTTCAAATATGAATTACTTAAGAAAAATACTAATATTAAAATATTACTAGTTTGAAGTACTAGTATAAATGGTGCACTGTCACTTTAAGGGCATTGAGTCTAACGTTAGACCATTTTGCCAGCTCCATTCAAATATAGACTATGGCTGATAAACTAACTACATTTATAGCACAATATTAACAATGATATGCATAATATTAAGTTGGTATAAACAGCCTACATTGCTTTGGAAATGGAAGCATGTCATGACATGATGCTATCTAGACATTTTCTGTTTGCAATTAGAAGTGAATTATGAGCCTGGTAGCCACCTAGCCTGTCTGAGTGGAATGCATGTCAATCAACATATCATGTGCTTCATGTAAATGCTTAGTTTAAGGGAGCGAATCATTGAAATCATAGTGAGTGCAGCCTGTTAGTGCCCTCTCGCAGTCAAAGCCGTAGCCTAGATATTTCAAATACAGAAATGTTGAATTCCTTCTGACACGGTGAGTGTCACATCTATTTCCCTCTCTTCTGTCCTCTGTCTGATTTCTGTCTCATGTGTTGTGTTTTTAAAACAACACGTCTAAATAACCAATAATATAATTTAACAATAGGTTATGTTTGGGCCATGCTTAGATAATATTCATCACAACATTAAATATCCATCCTATATAAAATTAATATAGGCTAACTTAAGGTTCAGTGCAGGTTAGATAGGTGCTTCTCCACTGAATTTCAGCATAACATTTCCAGAAGGCCTACAGGTTAGCATCTCATTGGTGGCCTATTGCATCTTAATTCTATTTAACCATTAGCTTTCTCATTCGTTTTGACATGTCAGAGGTCGCCTAGGCCTATCTGCAACTACGTGACACGTGAGGCAAGGATAATTGTCTCGTCGGCTATTTTAGGCTACTTAATAAATTAAACGGAACTTAAAGAAAGAAATACCGGTGTCCTCTATGGTAGAAACGGCCATGTGACTGCAACTAGGCTACGTGACACCTGACGTTGCTGAGGCAATGATAATGGTCTCGTCGGCTATTTTGAATTAATAAATGAAACGAAACTTGATGCCGCTATGTGACTGCAACTAGACTACACTACACTAGTACGTGTCACCTGGCGGAGCGTTGAGGCAAGGATCATTGTCTCGGCTATTTTTACTTAATAATGAAACGAAACTTAAAGAAAGAAATACCAGTGTCCTCATATGGTAATTACGGCCATGTGACTGCAACTAGGTTACGTGACATAAGATAAACGGAACTTGACGAAAGAAAAAACCGAGGACATTATCTCGGTGTACTTTATGGTACGGCCATGCTCGCAGTTTATAAATGGTCATAGTGGGAACCGGATAACTCCGAAATCTCCTTTAGCCCTATCTTTGTGTCCTTCATTATTTTTCATTAAAAAGTTTCTTGTATCAAAAAGGAGATATCATAACAATGTCAAGGTAGCTGGAACCAGCCACTTTCTCTCTCTCACCCTCTCTCTTCTCTCTTGTCGTACCCGCTCAAGATGCGTCCCCATTAAATGGAGTAGGCCTAGCATGTAGATATACTGCATAGTGGAGATTGAGAGGACCCATACAGTATCATCATTGCATGTAACATGCTGTTGCTGTATTTTGACATTGTAAAAGTTTGGAAGAATGAAAAGCAGCTTGAAGTACTTATATTTATTGGATAAATGTTGGTGCCCCCGACGCCCCTTGGTGCCCTACGCACAGTGCGTGATGCGCGTGGTGGTAGCGGCGGCACGAGACTTATCATTGCCTCAACGCACCGTCAGGTGTCACGTAGCCTATAGTTGCAGTCACATGGCCGTATTTACCATAGAGGGCACCGTTACTTCTTTAAGTTTCGTTTAATTTAAGTAAAAAATGCCGACTAGACAATTATCCTTGCCTCAACTCACCGTCAGGTGACCCGTAGTTGCAGATAGGCCAAGGCTACATCTGACATGTCAAAACGAATGAGAAAGCTAATGGTTAAATGCCTCCTTGTTCTGGAAATGTTATGCTGAAATTCAGTGGAGATGCACCTAACCTGCACTGAAGTTAAGTCATATTAATGTTATATAGGATGGATATGTAATGTTGTGATGGATATTATCTATGGCCCAAACATAACCTATTGTCAAATTATATAAATTATTCGTTATTTAGACTTGTTGTTTTAAAAACACGACACAGGAGACAGGAGAGAGAAATCAGACAGTTAAGAAGAAAGAGTTCGGAGGAGAAGAGGGGGAAATAGATGTGTAAATAGGACAGAATTAGGTAAACACAGCACACAGTGAGGTGAAGCACACACTAATCCCGACGCAGTGAGCTGCCTGCAACCACAGCGGCGCTCGGGGAGCAGTGAGGGGTTAGGTGCCTTGCTCAAGCCTTGGCCTACTGGTCGGGGCTAGAACCGGCAACCCTCCAGTTACAAGTCCAG
Source organism: Alosa pseudoharengus (assembly GCF_046254945.1). Lineage (NCBI taxonomy): Eukaryota > Metazoa > Chordata > Actinopteri > Clupeiformes > Clupeidae > Alosa > Alosa pseudoharengus. The sequence goes on along the minus strand of NW_027468704.1, from coordinate 215,947 downwards.
AATGCTAACCAGTGGGCCACGGCTGCCCAAATAAAGGCTCTTTATACTAACTTAATATGATGCATATCAAACAATGCTAGCGTTTGTTTATACATACAAATATAGTCTATATTTGAATGGAGCTGGCAAAAAGGTTGTTATATAGAGTCAATGCTTTTAAAGTGAAAGGTTGCCAGATTGCCATTTATAAACAAGTCCAACAGCATCAAACGTGGGTTGCCACATGCACTGGATTTTCCGGGATTGTTCTCTTTTTTGAGTGACTGTCCCGGATAATTAATAATATTCCCCAGGACCCGAATTGTCCCGGTTTTTGGTGAAAATTAACTTCTGATTATAATGTATGCTAGTTTCAAATGGTTTTGTTCTTGGTTGTGTTTATAGTACATCAAATCCCGTATAGCCTACGTACATAGACATAAAAGGCATGCTTTTTGGTGATTGGCAGCGAAAATAGAGTTTACATTATTACCTAGCAACTGCCGCGCAAGCACAGACCCAGACCCCACTTTGTAGTTACACGCACCTGTCCTAGTTGCTCTGTAGGCTAATATAGAAAGGGACAGCAGCAGGGAAAGGAGTCCAAAGCGAGTGTGTGTGTCTGCGTCAACGAGTGCGTCAGGGCAAATATAGGTACTAAAGGAACTATAGGAAATGTTTCAACATTGTATTCACCACGCGCATCACGCACAAGGGCACTAAGATAGCTTTACTGCTAACTGCTTTTCTCTCTTCGAGAATGTTTACGATGTTAAAAATACACCAACTTCGTGTTACATGCAAGGATGATGCAGCAGCATCTAGAACGTTACTTACTCGAATTAATTGGGGAACGCATCTTGAGTGCGCACCAGAGAGAGAGAGATAGACTGGCAGGTTCCCGCTGTAATTGTTGATATCCCCTTTTAATATATGAAACTTATAACTGCTTGTAACAACTAACAACAAGCATAGTATTGTCAATATTGTGTTATCAATGTGTGGACTATTGTGGTATCAATGGAAACATCTTTATTTGCATTCACAACTCTCAAAATGGTTCTTATAATATCTACCAAGCCTCTCAATGTCTCCACAATGATTGTAGACCGCACCTTTTTAACAGCAATCCGGGTTTTCAGTCAGGAACGATTATTTGCCATCACTCTGGCCTTGTGCTCACTTTTTTGCCGGATTGAGGTCTGGACTCTGGCTCTGCCACTCTAAAATGTTGATATTGTTCACAGTTAACCATTTCTTGCCTTGTTTGGCTATATGATTTTCACAAATCAACAAATGTGGCAACCCTAATCAAACGTTTTTTGGGGTAGCCAAATGGCCCGCAACTGCCCTGGGGCCTTCATTAACTTGCGAAGTGTGCGTATAGGGAGATCCGGCCCTGAATGCACGTAAGGCTGCTGGTCCTGATGGCATGGACGCATCCTCAGGGCCTGTGATATGCAGCTGACTGAGGCTTGGATTGACCTATTTAACCTGTCACTAGCCCAGGCAGCTGTCGTGCCGGTGGCAAAACACTCCACTGCAACGAGCCTTAATGACTTCCGTCCAGTTGCACTCACCCCCATCATCATAAAGAGCTTTGAGAGGCTGGTCCTGGCCACCTCAAGACCTGCTTATCACCCTTACTGGACCCCTTCCAATTCGCCTACCGTCAGAACAGGAGCACACAGGATGCCATCTCTACGGCACTTCACTCTGCCCTGTCCCACCCTGACAATAGCAACACCTATGTGAGAATGCTGTTAATTAAGTATAAGTATAAGTATACTCTTTTGATCCCGCGTGAGGGGAGGAGGTCCAACACCGACAATAACCTGCCACTCAACACCAAGACCAAAGAGCTCATTGTGGACTTCAGGAGGTCAAAAGCCAGCACTCTTTGAGTGGGGCGTTAGGCTATCAGAATTAAAATTACGTAAAAAATCATTAAGATGATGTGAGCATTGTGAGCAAATAAATGAAGCAAATAGTATACATAAATGGAATAAAGATCTTAAAAATTACATGGAGGTCTAAACTGAGGTAATGTCTTGAATGAAGCCCAGAGTCCTTCAAATACACCAAGTATTCTAGAGTGCTACACACTAGGATCTTTGAAATACACTTAGTGATATTTATGGACAAAACTTTGAATTTCAAACAATCTTTTCTGTTATGAACTTCTGCAGCAGATTTCAGTTCCATTAAGTCCTATGATCTTAAAAGGGAGCCGAGTTAACTCCACATTTAGTGAGTGCCACTGATGTGCATTACGTTTGCATTTTGCATTTGCATTTTACACAACGTCCCAATTTCTTCTGATTTGGGGTTGTATCAGGAAAGGTTTGAGTTCCCTTAAGTCACATGATCTACAAATGGGGGCCAGGCTACACTTTTGGGAGTGGCACTGATCTACATTATCACCTGTAGGCACAGTTGGGTTAGTTCTTTCTTGTCTTTGCCTGAAGTTATGAACCAGGAGAGCACCAGCTTTAAATTGAAGGTAGGTGAACATAGTTTTTGTCCTTGTAAATGGTTGAGGGCACATTTCTATAAGTTTTATAAGGAGCCAAAGAGCAAAATCGTGTGAATATAGTAAGTTCTTTTTTCCAATGCAAATTGAGAAATGTGAAATATTTCATGATACGCATGGTACACACAAAGTCATGCCATGATGACTAAAGTGAAGTTCAGCACACAATGGCACATACCTTGCATTTGGCAAGACCAAGACTATAGAAATCCAGATGTAATATGATTATTAAGTTTGGATTTATTTAGTGATATAAAAAGTGCATCAATCACAGAAAGAGAAAAGAGGCTTCGTACCAGATACCGCTACTAGCTAATTTCCATCTGTAGTCCCTGAAGTTTTTTTTGTGTGAAAATCATATGAAATATAAGAAATGTCATAGTGATCATATTGTAAAATGGGTCATTATATCTATAATCTGCATGTTTTGAACCACACAATCGTTAGTTTTCCATGGGTAGTAACCGTCCAGAAAGAATAAAATGTATTCTATAATAATTTCTTTTTATAAATCAAACGATTTGTTAGTCCTCTGGTTGTCAAACACTCTTCTCTTCAAACCTCTATCTAAGTCTTCCAGGCCCTTCCATCATAATGTTTGAAGCTTAAAACAAATCACTCTTTTATGTAATGAAACTGATTTCCTTCCCTCTGATTGCTGCTACCCATCTGTTTGTTTCACTACTGTTTCTAAGTTTTTTTTTAATGGTCAGTGAATGTAAGTCAGTCTTTTAATATGTATACCAGGGATTATAAATGATTCAAAGAAAGAAATTGAAACTGAAAACAAACAGTTTGAAATTAAACATAACTGAAAACAGTAACAAAAATGATTTCTGCTGCAGGAGTGAAACCATCAGCTCTCAGTTCTACCATCAGCTCTAGCCACATTCACATTCCTATTTTCTCTTATTGCCTCAGTACATTTAACACGACACAAACATACACATACATACACAAAACATTCATCAAACCACAACCAAACAGCACAAAAACAACAATTGGTGTTAGTGCTGGTGCTCGATGTGCTATCACATTGTCAAGATCACTGAGGGAAAGTTTATTTTTAACCTGTCTCATAATGTCTCTTTCAAGACAGACCTGGCTGAAAATGGCAGCAGTATATAGTTTTCAGATACAACATAAAACCACATCAGACATCTCAAAATGCATTCCAAACAGAGTGTAGAGAAAAATATAATGATGTTACTAATAAAAATGTTTTACTAATATAAATGTTTTTTACCCTGGCTTTGCTGAGTAAGGAGAATGGTCACAAAGCTACCATGAACTGGAAACATAGTTGTTTCCTCCTTCAATTTCGGATGTTGAAATTACCACAAAAAACAGACTGTGACACAGATCATCCCTCTGATCACCGCCCCCCTCCTCAAGGGATGACACCACTTTAAGTAGGACATTCAGGGTATCAGTGTTTAACTCACATAATTATCATGTGGGAACCAGATAAGCATGAAGGGACGTTAGATATTTGCTGAAATGGGCCATTTATTCCCCAGCCTAATACAAGGTTGTAATAACTGACATCCTATAAAATTACGCATTACTCATTTAAAAGAATATGTAGGGAATATGTTCAATGTAGGGTTTTGTGTGATTTTGTTATCAACAGAAGATCCAATAAAAAGCAGGGTGCTTGTATGTGCATAAATACAGTACAGGGGTGGGTAGAGTACTGGAAATCTATACTCAAGTAAAAGTACAACTACTCCGTTCAGAAATTACTTGAATAAAAGTACATATTCCCATATGAGAAATCTACTCAAGTAAAAGTAAAAAAAACACTTTGTTAATAAATTACTCAAGTAACAAGTAACTTTTTTTCTAAATATTTATATTTTTGATGGCCCTTTAAAGGGATACAAAAGTATCCTTTACGCCTGTCTGGTTTTCTCCTCCTCTGTAGGTTAATCATATAGGCAAACATATTTTAACAGCTCAATTCAAATATTAACGCTACGGATTGAAAAGCAGTCACTTCCAATCCATTGCCAGCTGATTCTTCTGCTTTGCATTGCTAGAGGTCTGGTTATAACTTCACCATACAGACAATGTAACCTAAAAAACAATGGCTATATTATGGGTAAACCTATAATTAGGCTATAGCACATGTCCACTTGGACAGAACGACAGAGTAGGCCTAGGATGTCTTTTTTCTCAGCCGACCGTCTTGGTCATGTCATGCACTGACAACATTGAGGCCATATTGATAGATAGAGATAGATACTTTATTGATCCCCAAGGGGAAATTCAAGGTCTCAGTAGCATACAGACATCACACACAACATGCACTTACAGCAGAAAGGATAAATATAAGTATAAACATATAACCAAACTCCACTGTACAATAGAGACAGTAGAAGGTAAGAAAAACTAACAAAACTAAATACTAAATATACTATATAAATTCACCCGAAATGGCACGGGTCGTGGAACCACACGTGCTCGGGCCCATCATGGCCGCTTGTGGCTATATTTTTAAATATATTTACAAACCACACACAACTGTAAACACACACACACACACTCACTTGTTGCTTGGTCTTGTGAGGTGTGTCCATTGCAAGTCTCCCGGTCAATGACCGTGAGACTTGAGATCCACAGATAGGACAGTTTGTGTCTCTGTGAACCTCACAGACAAAAGGCAGAGGAAATTATATTTTATTATAGTTTAATTATCAGATTTGGTGTAGTTTTTTGTTTGCCAACACCCAAGGTCAACTATGTATATGACAAACAGTTCCATGTTATTCAAGCCAGAGTCATTGAAAAGAACAAAACCTGTTTTATAACATTGAGTGAGTTTTATAAAACATGAGTTTTATAACATTGCATGTAATGGAAGGCTTAGTTATTTTAACTTTTTACTTTGCCATCAGAAAGCTACAGCATGAGAGGCATAACACATTACTCCTGATCATTAGATTTACATTTTTTTTCAGTTGCTAAAACACTAAAACTCATTAGCTGAATAAAGTTCCCAGTTGCCTGAACTCATTTAAGAGACACTAAGACTAAGACTAAGACACTGTTTATGGGTAGTGATGCGGTATCGGCCATCTGCGGCCGATATTTTCAAATATGCTGGCCACGACTAAATCTCTGATAAGCGTTGCCAACCTATTCTTAGAGTGCAGATCTGAAAACTTTCCATAGGGAGTAGTAGTGGGATATGCTAGATTAAAGTTCTTTTCTTCCTTCTCCAGGGCCTAAGTTTCACTGCGGGATTTAGGGTATTGTGCATAATTTGTTCAAGTCCCGCAACTCTAGCCATCATAATGCGAGAAATTCTCGCATAAACTTTACAGCTTGTCTGATGATGTTAATCTTATCATGAAGTGGCGTGAATGCGGGGCTGTTGACCAGATGGATCAACTACCGAGTTGAATTAAATATAGCCTCACGCAGACACACACACACACACACACAGGGGCGTAACCAGCCGATTTTGTCGGGGCTTCAGGGCTTTTTGAGTGTAGCCCCAAATGTATTTTGCAAAGTCGACTAACAAATATGAAACCATTTTTCCGATTGTGCATTGAACTGCTAGCCATTTGAGTGCCCTAAGCAGAACTGCTTTGTGGTGCCCCCCCCCAAAAAAAGTACTTTTGTTTACTACTAGTTTGATGCCGTTTGACTTATTTATGAATGGCAACCTGTCACTTTAAGAGCACTGAGTCTACATAACGACCTTTTTGCCAGCTCTATGCAAATATAGACTACCGGTAAACAAACTCTAGCATTGTTTGTGCCACATTTATAGCACAATATTAACAATGATATGCATAATATTAAGTTAGTATAAACAGACTTTATTGCTTTGGAAATGGAAGCGTGTCATGACATGATGCTATCTAGACATTTTCTGTTTGCAATTAAAAGTGAATTATGAGCCTAGTTGCCACCTAGCCTGTCTGAGTGGAATGTGTTTCAATCTGCATGTCATGCGCTTTATGTAAATACTTAGTTTAAGGGAAACTAATTATTGAACACTTTAAGACTCACCAATTCCATTACACAAAGGCTAAGGGCACTCTTTATATTATAGTCAATTTTCCAAATCCCGGTGAGTGCAGCCTGTAAAGTGCTCTCTCGCAGTCAAGGGCGTCGCTAGAAATGTTGTCCTATTTCCCCCTCTTGTCCTCCGAACTCTTTCTTCTTAACTGTCTGATTTCTCTCTCCTGTCTCCTGTGTTGTGTTTTTAAAACAACAAGTCTAAATAACGAATAATTTATATAATTTGACAATAGGTTATGTTTGGGCCATAGATAATATCCATCACAACATTAAATATCCATCCTATATAACATTAATATGACTTAATTTTCAGTGCAGGTTAGGGGCATCTCCAACCTGTTGGGCAAGTTACTTCAAAATTGTAATGTATTATGTATTACTTATTACTGTAATTTCAAAGTAATTTGTTTCATTATAATATTACTGTCTCTAAATTGTAAGGCATTACTGTACTATTGTAATACTTTTAAGTTACTTTTACCAAAATATCTAGAAATATGGATTTGGCATTCTAAATGCAGTTTATTATGCTCAATGCAGCTCATTGCACTTCTAATGGAGGGCTGAGCTAGGCTTAAGACTAATAACAGTAGAATGTAATAGGCGCAGTGATGGCTCATGATGCAATACAAGGAGCAATCATAGCCAGAATTTTGTTAAAAACAGACAGGTCAAAGTCTGTAACTTTAGGCTTGGGTCTAGGCTACTCATTAAAATCAACAGAGAGCCCACTACCTGTATATTGGAACTAGGGCTGTAACGATATACAATTCGAAACCGAAATCGCGACATTCATATCCACGATACTGTGTCGCGGTGTGAAAAGGCAGAATCGCGACATACCCTTTCTAACGTTAGTGTTTCACGCAGTGCTTTGCAGCTTACGCGGCCGCAAAAGCAACCCACAACTCCCGCTTTACTTATCGGTAGCCTACGTTGTCCAAAAACAAATAAATAAATAGCCTAAATAATAATTTCATACCTCTCCTTGCTTTCATTGTAGACTATGTGTGCAACTTTACCAAACAGTATAGAAGTAAACACCCTCTCCTTGCCCCGCTCTCTCGCGCGCTCCCTCCCTCTCACTCTCCCTCCCTCTCCTGCTCAATGAACACAATCGTGAAAGCAAGGACGCATAGAAGACGACTAGCTAAATTACTATTAAATCCGCTTAGCATCATTAGCATGCTGCACATATTTGTTTAAAACTCTTGCATTGAAGTTGACTGATCATACCAACGTTTCCCAAAAGGGCCTGTCCCAATGAGAACAAGTATTACCTTGAAACTTAAACACACATGGGGAAACTGAACAGTCCAATCAGTAGCCTAGACTATGATAGGCTAAGCTAGCCAACTATGCTACTTTGTTTACAATATTTCCAGGCTTCAACCAGACAGCTGAATTAAAGAGGTAGAGTTGTAATAAAAAATAGTAGGCCTAGGCTATTCTTAAGTGCCATCTACGTCACTATCAAATAGAACGCCGCCATATTTACGACCGATCTCGCCCAGTATGGCCGCCCACACTGCACATTTGAATGTGTGAGAGAGAGAGATATGTGGAGAAAATTTGAATTTTAGGCTCCGATCCTTATTTGTTACCCCCAGATTTATTTTGTCCCTTACGATCTGCCCCAGGCTTGCCTAATTGGCTTTCCGCGATATATACAGTAGGCTACATATCTTGTTCATAACCCCTCCCCGTAGGCTACAGTGGAAGCTGGGACGATTGAAACACGGGACGAATGAAACATTCCAGTTTTCTCCAAGTCAAGTGTAGGCTAATGATGATAGACAAACGTCCTTCGGTCAAGAGCATGTTAACATCCGTCTATCAGCCAAATATCTTCCTGCTATGTCATTGTATCACGGAGTTACAGGCGATAAACGAGTTTTGATGCGCAAAAGTAAACTTCATTAGAGGTTATTTTTTGATTGTTAGCCTAATGAGTATTTTTCATTTAAAGGTTCGACTTCATGCTTATTCAGTAGACCATTTAGTTCTCCACAATCCCAGACTTTCATATCGCATGCTTGTTTACATGGAAAGCAAAACAAGCTAGGCCTAGGCTATGTTCAATCTTCAATCGTCCCGACCTGTAACTCCATTTATTTTAATTAAATGCACAAATATCTGTGTTTAAACAATCATTTATGGAGGTGAGACATGGAAAAACAGTTTTAGGAAGATGAAAATGCATTTGGGCCCAGGTAGGGGGTCGAGTTTTCCCATGTTATCCATGGAGACTGACGGCCGGTGGGTCGTTAAGCCTAGGCCTACTTATTTGGATGTGCCGTGGCCTAACCCACGTAAAAACCTAGTGAAACGACATTTCCAACAATATAAACATGATATAAATGGGAAAGCTTACCGTTCTAGCTATAAACATCGCAGAATCATCAGGGCATGATATTTCAAAAACCGCTTCATAGGCTACACGTAGCCTACGCTTCACGATGATGGCAATTGATTAGACATGCACGAAGAGGCTAGAACAATCTATCTAAAATAACCCCTATTGGGAGTAGGCCTACAATTCATGATATGTATGTAGTAAAATTTTGAAGTTGTGGGACGTTTTATATTATTGTAGTCAGGCCTATGTTCATTCGTCCCCTTATGTTGTTTCAACTGTCCCGAGGAGGGAGAAATGAAACGCACGTCCCTCTTTTGCTTTAATAATTCCTGAACGGTTTTGTTCAAAGCTGGAAATGCATTTGTATTTGACAGAGGACAGATGTAGGTTATAGTGACCAAATATTAGCTTTCAGTGTGGTACGATCGGTTTGTAGGCTAAATTACGTTTAGACCTAATTAAAAAGTGTTTCAACTGCTCCCCTGCCTATCAATATGCTGTGGCTGGATGGGTCAAAAACGTAAAAAGTGCGGCACCTGGCCACCAAGGATTTATATTTAATCATGGGAAATGTAAGTATTATGTAAAAACAATTCAAATGTATGATTTTGGTGGTAGTTTACTCTTACTACATGTAGTGAGTTCTAAGCTAGCAAGCTAGCCTACCACTCATTTTAGTGTCATTTAGCTCACAGCTAGCTGTCATTAATCTGGATAATGTCCTTTAATGTAAGATGTGTTTATACGTATTTTATACACTCCATGGTTTACTCATTGAAAGAACATGAAGGGAAGGGAAACAAGGCGATTGTGACTTTATGGGAACAGTTTGTGGTGGGTTATCAGCTATTAACTGTCAGACGGTCAGCTGTTGTGTGACCACTGGGCGGCTGAGCTGCCCGAATAGGTCGTAAAGATGGCGGCGTAAAGCTACAGTGACGTCATGAGACACAAACGAATAGGCTAATCTGCATAAAGTGTGCTGTCATAAACAGTGATGCCAGTAACGCGTTAGTCTATTTTTACCACTTTTTTCAGTAACGAGTAATCTAACGCGCTACTATTTACAAACCAGTAATCAGATTAAAATTACTTATCTAAGTTACTGTGCGTTACTATTTTTGTCATTTTCCTTAATAAAAAGATATATTCTTTGCTTTCTTCTTGTCTTGGGGATTAATGTCATGTAGGCTATGCTCACGTTTTCAGCATGAGGACAATTCACGTGCAGCGACACAAACGTAAACAACAATGGAGGGAGAGAGAGAGATGCACATTTCATCAGTCATTACTTTGAGTTTGTGTCAGCTAAACATGACAACATTAAGGTACATTGTACATTCTGTGCTGGCGACAAAGTGCTGTCTAGCTAGACATCCCAAGTCTCCCGAAGTTTTGGGAGTAGTCTCCCACATATTGATAGCGGCTTCCTGACGCCCGCAAATTACATAAAATCTCCCGGAACCTAGAGCGAACAAGAGCACGCAAGCCAGACCGGACTTCAAATCAAAGATTCTAGAATCTTTGCTTCAAATCGCGTGTGCATAGCTTAATGCGCACACAACGAAGAGGGAGAGAGAGAGGAGTGGTGCGTTTGTGCCTGAAGCGCATCCAAGACAGAGAGCATCCTGGTCTGTTTTGCTAAATCAACCAATCCGTTTTCAGTGTAAGTGCTTATATCTCTTTTCTCCCAAACATAATTAATCAGTTCAGTCAGTGCATCTAGGAACAGAAGCGTCATGGCAGCGTCAGTGCCCCTCAAAAAGTTAGATTTAAGACCCATTTCACATCAGACTACACAAAAGTGTACCCAATTGTCTCAAAAGATTAAAACATAATGATAATCTTGCACACTGCACTGTTTGTAACAGCAACTTTAGCATTGCTCACGGCGGGTTAAATGATTGCAAAAGACTTGTTGAGGTGAGTTTAACAAGTGTAATTTCATTTGCATATTACTCAGGCCTATAGGCTACAAGATGGCTAGTTGCCAAGGCTACATGAAAAAAAATCTACATATTTTACTATAACAATTTCTATCAATAGGCCTTCCTTATTTGGTGTACTTAGACATTATTGAACAAACATCTGAATTTCAGTATCTAAGTAGGTTAGGTTGGGATGTCTGCTATACATTGCTGTTAAAATGCACTTCCAGTATAGTGAGTATTGGAAAAACCGGTTATCATTTTTATGTTGAGGCGTTGGGGGTGTTGTCGGCAGCTGCTGAAAGTAACTAATAAAGTAACTTGTAATCTAACTTAGTTACTTTTAAAATCAAGTAATCAGTAAAGTAACTAAGTTACTTTTTAAAGGAGTAATCAGTAATCAGATTACTTTTTCAAGGTAACTGTGGCAACACTGGTCATAAATATCAGTCATTTAGAAAAATATTTTTATATCAGGATATAAAATAATAGATATATTATATTGTAATCCTCTGGAGTTCTAAGGGAGGCTATTAAAATGTTATTTAATAAAATGTCTAGCCCCCCCCCCCCCCCCCCCCCCAAAAAAAAGAAAGAAAAATCGAGATTCGTATCGAACCGTGGGTCAAAAATCGTGATACAAACCGAATCGTGAGGTTGGTGTATCGTTACAGCCCTAATTGGAACCCAAAACTTAAAGACATGTCAAGATAGGCTACACAGTGCCGGCGGCTGGCGATTTTGGTGCCCTGAGTGGGTTAGTTTGTTTCGGACCTGGTGAAATACAGTATTAACCTAAGTATGTCATCATTAGGGATCGACCGATATATCGGCCGGCTGATATATCGGGCCGATATTTACGTTTTTTACGTGTATCGGCATCGGCCAATAAGCGGCTGCGTTCGCCGATAGTTTTTTCCTCGCATTATTTACATACAGGTGTCCACAGGCAGCTCTGTGTTGCTGGAGACACTGCAATTCACGTGCCGACTGCCCCTCCCCCACAAGCAGAGTGCTGAAAGCCTGCTCTTCAAGACAACAGTAAACTTTAAACTTTCAAAGCATCTTTTAACTGTTTGAATTAGCTGAAATATTGCCATACACTTTGAAGGTGGAAGCAAGTTTGTGGGTCCAAATGGAAAACGAGAATAATAGATAGATAGGTACTTTATTTAATGCTCAATGCCTCGTTTATAGAACTGCTTGCCATTGTATTTAGGGAGCTGCAAATAGCTAAGTTGTAGGCTAGGCTATCCATATGCATGCGGTAGCGGTAGCTGTTACAAACACTGGTCATATGTTTAAGTAATGCCAACGTTGTTCCGTGGTATTTGTGGGAGTTTTATTCAGCGACCACCTGGCTGAGTTTTGGACGTGTGTGGTGTGTGCGTCTCCCTCCCCCTCTCCCTTCGAGCTGGGCGGAGTTGCCATCGCAGTGATATCAGAGCTTTAATAATGAGAGACGTGTTATATGTAGTTGATTATTAATTCGTGTTAACGTTTACCATGTACCAGACATACCGTGTATGCCTTACTTGTTTAGAGCCGTTTGCTAACCTTATCATTATCAATCCAGTTCAATGGTGGTTCGTCAGCTACCAAACAGAAGTTTGTCTGTGCGTCTGGTCTGTCTCACTCAGTGGGACACACGCATCACAGCGATATGAGAGTGCTGCGCTACCAGAAGGAGAGATTTTAAAACTTTGAGAGATATGTTTTATACCTTTTGACGTTGATGCCGTTTAGAACAGAAACATCTGACACCACGTTATTTTCTTCTGCTGATATATGTTCTGTGGTTGACAAATCTGGCAGCTTTTTTTAGGAAAATATAGACAAAGAAAAATTGAAACCATGCAGGCTTATTGTTTTCTTAAATTATTTAAATGTGTTGACAAAGGACATTTTGTGATGACCTGAATTATGTCTTATAGTCAGCAAGCAATGCATCATCAAGGCTGTGTTGTAAGATTTTGATGAAAGCATTTTGCACAGTTAACCATATCCAGTGCACCCATCCATAAGTTCAATAAATGTTCCTTTTTTTAATTTAGACTTATAACATTTGTTAACATCATTTGTGTAATTATGTGTCATTTGTATGATGTAAATTGAGGGAGCAAAATAAAAGCAGTATCGGCTCCAAATATCGGCTCAAGAAAATCGGCAGCCTGTATCGGTCATCGGCTAAGGCTGATGGAAAAAAATCGGTATCGGCACTAAAAAATCCATATCGGTCGATCCCTAGTCATCATATGGCCAACTATAAAGATGTATTTGTCTGTTCCCAGGGATGGGAAAATGTAATATGTATTTCACATACAAAAAACAATTTTGTCATTTGTATTTTATTGGGTTGAAGGAAATGGCTCTGCATTTTGTATCAAAACACTTTATTGGTGTGTATTTTTGTATTTTAAAAATACTGCAAAATACTCTATATGTGATAACATCATAAAAGCACAAAATGATGCAAGGAGCCTCTAATTGGTGCTGACTTATAGTTATAATTATATTATCCTTTTCCGCATTCCACAGTGGGGAGAAGTTCACCTTGTTTAAATAACAATTCTATTTCCTTATTAGCTGCACACTTGAGGTTGGAGATATTAAGGCACGTCAAGTTTCTCACATACTGGAACTTCAAGATACATAGCCTTATGATTTTCTTATTCAGTTCTGCACTGGACCTGAATTACGAAACTCGGCACAGATACACAATTATGATTTTGGCCTATTGATTATAATGTGGTTAATTGAAAGCTCTGTCAGTAGTTTTGGATAAGCATGAGCATGTAAATGTAAATTCTTGAATGATTCTTAATTCTGATCACACTACATGAACTTGCATATGATATACTGTTTGGTATGACAGGGGACAAATTGTATAAATTGTTTTTTACTATATAGTTTTAATAGGCTAAATGTTTGGGATAAAAAAAAGCTTTTTTGCAGTGCTTCCATACTCCCTTGAAAAAAAGTATTTAGAGTATTTTCAAAATACAAAAATACAGTATTTTATTTTGATACATAATATGGTTACTGTATTTTGTAGTTTATTTTGATACATTAAAAATGAGGGTATTAGGTATTTTATTTTGAAATACATCCTGATGTATTTTTGCCCATCCCTGCCTGTTCCCAGCATTAGCACTTGCGATAGGACTGACATATCTACCACGGGAATGATGGCAAAAACCTTCCTTCCTACCAATAGGTGGATCGATCCATCAAACGTCATGTCAAACGCCTACCAGCACGTTCATTGCTTTATCATGCAACAACAAATGTGTAGCTACCTCTCCAGAGGTTTTGTTTTTGGTGCATTTTGTCTGTTTGTCTAAAATCTAAGACAGTATTTTCTACTGTCTTAGATTTTAGTTTCACATTGCAAGTAACGCTTAACATGACCAATAGGGCTACAAATTGTGGTTAACTAGTGTTGATAGCATATTGCGAGTAGTTGTGAACCATAGGAACTTTAATCGTAGCCTATAGCCAAATTGAAATAAATGCGAATTTATGATAAGCCTTCGACTGGCGACCCACAGTGTGATAAGCAGGTTCCCCCGAGCAGTCTGCATTGCTAGACACTGATGGCTTCTCTGTCTGCTGATGTTTTGATCAAAGGTCCAGACGGTCCACAACAAATAGTCTATCCTTCGTGCCATTTTAGCTGAAAACACTTTTCATTTTTTAGCCTACTTAATAAACGTATATTTATTAGTGTCAACATTACAGTATTTAGGCTATGTTAATCTCAAGCCACTCTAATAAATGGCTGTAGGCCTACTTTTACAGTACAGCACAGCAGAGAGTAACGGCTCCCACACACAGTTGCGTTCCGTCAACGCATGCGACAGCAGGGAGCCTGGGCAAGTTGGGAGCATGCAGTGGACCGCAGAGTCTCATGTGCAGAGCCAGAGAGAAAGCAGAGCCCCATTGCATACAGTTCCTGATCCAGGCTGTCTACGATGTACTACCGAGCCCATCCAAACTGTTCAGCCGAAACACTTTCCCCAAAACACTCCGTGACCCCAGGTAACATCACTGATGATGTGTCCAGGTTGCATCAAGTTGATGTATATTACAAACACTAAATAATAGCACAAGCCAAACACTGCACACCGCAGACGCATGTCCAAACACATAGACAAGAAAACAACAACAGGACATCACATACACCAAACACAAAGGACTAGCAGGCTATTGTACAACGCCCTATAGGTCCAGAAGGGCTACTACTAACAGCGAACAGGGCCGGGAGCAGGGCTATGGACTTACCACAGTAGCAACAGGCTGACAGAAAGGGGAAGAGTCTGGGCGTGACACACTGCATTTGAGCACAACAGACAAAGAGACACACCAAGTGTACAGCAACTAGAACAATGCACAATGAGGGGACTCCACCACCTGGAGATCAGCCTGCTACCTGCTTTGGCCCAACAAATCCTGCCCAGCACAAGAGAAACAAATATGAGGAATTTGGGTTGGCTAAAATTACACAGTATGGATGAACTCGCAATGGACTGTTCCTGATTACAGCTGGTCACTTCTATCACAGGCCTGTAGGCCAGGAAAAATCGGTGCAACCACCTGAGGGGTATTTTACAAAAGGAAGATTGCAAAATCCATGATGAGAGATAATATAAAGTGAGGCTTGACCTACAGTTGTCTGGTCAGACTAGGTCAACACATTTCATTAACACCAATTCAGGATGAGTAGGAGCGACTAGCCAGGTGTAAGCAATTCAGGATATGTGACGTGAGGAATTAAAAAAAAAATTGCCGGCATTAAAACAAACAGAATATGCGGTTATACTATTTCTCAACTTTTGCAAAAACTTCTGCAAAGTACTCTGACTGGAAAAGGCTTGCAAGCAAGCTGCAGACAGATCAGAGGATTCACTTCCGTGTTAGCTAGGCTAGGCCAGCAACATGGGGGAGATGGGGGAGGGGGCCTTCATTAACTTGCATAGTGTGCATATAGAAATATCCGGCCCTGAATGCACATAAGGCTGCTGGTCCTGATGGCATGGACGCATCCCCAGGGCCTGTGATATGCAGCTGACTGAGGTTTGGACTGACCTAAACCTGTCACTAGCCCAGGCAGCTGTCGTGCCAGTGCCAAAACACTCCACTGCAACAAGCCTTAATGACTTCCATCCAGTTGCACTCACGCCCATCATCATGAAGTGTTTCGAGAGGCTGGTCCTGGCCCACAT
Organism: Alosa pseudoharengus; assembly: GCF_046254945.1. Classification (NCBI taxonomy): domain Eukaryota; kingdom Metazoa; phylum Chordata; class Actinopteri; order Clupeiformes; family Clupeidae; genus Alosa; species Alosa pseudoharengus. The sequence continues at coordinate 199,885 of NW_027468704.1, read as the reverse complement.
CAAGACTTGCTTACCACCCTCAGTAGACCCCTTCCAATTCATAGAGGATGCCATCTCTACGGCACTTCACTCTGCCCTGTCCCACCTCGACAATAGCAACACCTATGTGTGAATGCTGTTCATTGACTTCAGTTCAGCATTGAACACCATCATCTCCTCCAAACTGATCCTCCAACTCAGTGAACTGGGCATCAATACCTCCCTCTGTAACTGGATTCTGGACATCCTAACCAACAGGCCGCAGTCTGTGAGGTTAGCTAATCTCAGCCTACAGGGAGGAGGTCCAGCACCTAACATTGTGGTGCACTGACAATAACCTGCCTCTCAACACCAAGAAGACTGTGACGGAGTACCGTCACTACAGTTGAGTATGCGCTCTGACTGCCATACCAACTCTGGCTTTGGCATTGCCGTCAAGCTGCAGGATTAGTGCCCCGGAGACCAGGGTTCACTGCTCTCTCCCTTTGCTACAAAGACCAAGGAGGTCAAAAGCTATTATGAAATTATGTAGAAAAATCATTGAAATAATGAGAGCAAATAAATGAAGCAAATAGTATACATAAATGGAATAAAGATCTTAAAAATCACATGGAGGTCTGATCAGAAGTCTGAACCAAGATAACTAATACTAGAAATAACAAAGCTGTTAGCCTGGTTGGGATATAACCATAAAAATCTGTGAAATACCTCTCCAGTCAGCTGAAACTCTTCCAAATACACTTAGTGATGTTTATGGACAAAACTTTGAATTTCAAACAATCTGTTCTGTTATGAACTGCAGCAGTAGGTTTCAGTTCCCTTGAGTCATGGTCAATTGCTCTGTCAGTAGCTTAGCCACTTTTTAGAGTTTAACACAGTTTTAAACTAGCCAGTGACGCAAGAAGTCACGTGACATCTTAAGCTCAATTGCTGTGTCATAATAGGCTATCTGTGGTTTAACCTGCTGCTGCGTTTTACCTTGATCTCAATTGCTGTGTCTTCAAGGAAATTCACATCACACACTAGGGCGTATTTAGTGTGTGTTAGTCTAATCTCGAAACAGACGTGGTTTTAGGAGAGACTAAACCATAGTTTGCAGGATGAGACTTACATTGTTATATAGGCTCCATTATAAATTTCTTGAATTTCCCCTTGGGGATCAATAAAGTATCTATCTATCTATCTATCTATCTATAACCGACACATTGGCTACACACTGTTGGCTAGGATTATTTGTATTATTAATAATAACGTCTACATTTGGTCTTATTACACCAGATACAGTAGCCTACAATAAAGGCTACAAAATAGGAGTTGCTTAAATAGGCAGATGCCAAACTAAAATCAACAAAAAAAGATTATTTGTCCGTAATAAATGGATGCACACTAGATCGTACTGTTATAAGAAACATAAAAGGCAAATTCCCATTTCATTCCCATATTTATAGCCTGGCGGGCCATCCTATATCATTGAAATGTATAGTCTGGAATCGAACCATTTACCTCGCTTTATCCAAGGGGCGGGCAGAGAATTGTCTTTCAAACTGCCTAGGCATGCAATAGGCCAGCGCTACGACCATATCCGTATCCGGTCGGCAAAACGGCAAATACATCCTTCTTCGAAAGGAATTACTTAAGTGCATTGTGTTGCTCAACTTTCAAAGAAAAGCACAAGTCCAACTCCTCCAAAGTTGACGCCAAGGCCGATTCAAACAACCGCTCTTCGTTAGCCATAGCCACCTTCCTTGTTGTTCACCGTCGCAGGACTGTCGTTATCCTGTTAAGCCCGCCTTAAGACTCTCTAACAAAATAGAGCGCTGTGATTGGATGAAGTCCACGGCGTCAGCCAATAGAAATCCTTATGGTTTGATACTAGACGTACAGGCTGAGCAAATTAATTTGCCGCCGCTAGGGTGCGTCTAGATTTCTAGGCTACCATATTTATGCAGTCAACGGAAATTAGCAATAATGGCTTGGCGAATGCACTGCCTGCCTGCTAGATCAGCAGCATCAGGCCAGAAGTAGCCTAAAGTCCTCCAAGGCCTTGTGGCTGAGGAAACGGGGCTCATCCCAGTCGATTGCCAAATTGTGGAGGACTGCTCAGGTGACTATTATGTTGCCCTTTGTGGTGTGGTTCGTAGACTGCTGTTGAAAATGCGTGCATCATGCACACTGCCGGGCCATCTCGCTACTACTAGGTTACATTGCGAATGCGCATGTTGTTATCGTTTATAGAGCGGTAGAAACGGTAATATTATATAAAAAAAATAATGTTATTAATAATATTATTGCAAAACGTCTGCTCCACTATTTGACACATCAAAATGTTCCACAGGTGTTAAGGTCAGTTGTGACATTAATTATGTGCCTACACCGTACAAATGCATTTTGCCTAGTGTATATTTATATGTTTAGGCAGACCAAATATCAGGGGATGTAGCCAATTACGTTGATTCGTAAAGCCTGGATTACGCACGGTGCCATGGTGGAATGTGGGTGCAGTCCAGGGTCGGACTGGGAACAAAATTTGGCCCTGGCAATTTTCTCCTGGACCGGCCCACCACTGGACCGACGACCCCCCCCCCCCTGATTCCCCCCATAAATAACAAACACACAGTATTATGCTGTAGCAACACTTCATAAACTGAACCCAAACATTTAGATTTGGACCTATAGCCTATAGGTTATTATAATCACAATAACACGGAGGTCCGGGGGTGTGTCTCCGGAACCAAAATTCTGGTTGCTAATCACACCATTTTAAAGTGATTTGAGAGGGACAGGATTCAGGGATAGGCTACTAAAGACAGGCTCATCTTCTGTCTGTCCTATGCATTAAACCATATGTCACTGCTTAAATGAAAAATATAAGCTACTGAACATGCATGAAGATCGTCATAGTTGACAGAAATTACGATTTGTGCCAACATGTTGTAGAAACACAACCACAGCTTTATTTGGTGCAAATCTTCTCCTTTACTTTGGTTAGGCTATAGTCTGCGATTCACATTAACTCTAGGCTTAGGCTATCACCACAAGTGTATACTAAACGTTTTTGCCCAAGTTTGTGTGCCGTCATCACATTTTGCAAAATTAGGCTACCTTTGTTACTAACCTACCAGTTGATACTTTTTACGTGCATCGACTCGCGATTGATTGTGTATCTAATGTAACACTCGGTGGAGAGACTTCCACTTTCCAAGTTTCACTTTCACTGTCGTTGTGAGCTAAAAGGCTATTATATGGGACATACTTTGAAGTTCCTTTTGATTCCAAACATGAATGGGTTTTCTTTAACCTGTGCTACACTTTTCCACCAAGTTGTGCGAAAATTGTAGGCTATCCGTAGTTTTTTTTTATGTTGACAGACAAACCGCACTACAGTAGCCTACATAGTGCAGTAGCCTAATTGGAAGCTCTTGGTAGCGCGTGCAACTAATGTCTATAAAAACAATATATTTTTGGAATAAAACTAGAAACCTCTGATTGCTGTTTACGGTTAAACTGCGATGATGTGAACACCAGCCAGCGGAGGGCACTTATATACCCTAGACTACCATGCATGGACTCGTACTAGGCTATATTTCCCCACAAACCAGGCTGCTTGGACAAATCCACTTAAGGGGTGGGGCAGGGGGGCGCGATCGTAACACACACTGAACCTGTCATGAAGGCCTACATGACGGGCCGCAAATAGGCTAAATAACTTAAATAAAATAACTTTTAAAAAAATCCCGTTTCCGTAAGGGCAAGGAGACTGATTGTAAAACAAGTCTTGGAGGAGAAGACGTAGAGTAGATAAGTGGAATTGTAAATCTGTTTAATCATTTACCTGCCACTATGCTGCTCCACCAAAATGAAGGCCTAATGACTTTAAATGGTCTGCTGTGTAAGTATCGTGCTTATAGGTCTCCAAAAAGAATAGTTTACGGTGTATGAATTATGTATTCTTGTGTTAATTATTTCATTGAAAACAACTCCTCATAAAGCCTGATACCAAACTCCTCAGGCCAAAGGTCACTACTAAGAGAGGGAAATCTTTGATCCCAAACTGTGGTACGCGAGCTGCCACTAGGGGGTACGCGAGATGAAAAGGGCAATGGCGGAAAGGAGTTAAAAATTATTCATTAATTAATACTCTAATTAATTAATAAATAATACATAATTTCGAATCAGGTTGTAATGATATGGAAACGTGAAATTAAAGGAAATCATTTGTAAACTCTATAATAGGGTATGTTTTCATAAAAAAAAAATAAGCTACACACAATAGGCTACACGTGATTTCCTGCGGGCAGCCAGAATATCTGGCACGTTAGTTTCGTTGAAGTATAGGCTAGGTAGAAGGCTGTGTAAACATGGAAAACTGGCTAAAAACAGGGACACTGTCCAAAAAGCCTAATTAAAGCGATCGAAGAGGAGAAGCGAGAGAAACAGAGCAGGACACAGGTAACGATGGGATGGGATGGGGGGCAGACTAATGAAGGTGGAGATGGAGCGAAGGGGGATAAAAGAAAGAACGAGACAGAAAAGACTGCGCGAAGAAAGCGAAAGTATGATGAGGCATATAGCCCTAAGCTTCACGTGGATTGGGAGACAGACTGCCCAAAGCCACAGTGCGTGGTCTGCAGTGAGATGCTACCTAACCATTCTAATGTGGTTCCCCACACTGTTTTTTTTAACGTGAGAGCTCATAGACCAGTTGCACATTTTGATTATGTTATCATGTAGGGCGGCTAATTAAACAACGATGCCTGGAATGCGTCAATAGAATGAGTTACTTTTTTATGTGTTGGATGGTGGGGGTACGCAAGCCGTGTCAGGATGTAGAAGGTGGTCCGCGGGGAAAAAAGTTTGGGAACCGCTGTGATACTCCATACCTATATTGCATGCTGCTGAACACAATCTTGCTACAATGTAGCTGATTTAGATATTGAAGTCTCTGTATTGGACCTTAAACAAACAGCTATTGTTTGTACAGTGGTCAGTTACAGTACATAAGTGGAGATGGATCTGGTACTGTATAGACATTACATCACATGCTGCTGAACACAATCTTGCTGTCAAGATTTAGATACAGTAGGAGTTGGTTTAGATTGTAAAGTTACATTTTCAATTTAATTTAATTTCACGTATAGAAACATTACACGTCTCATGGCGTTTTAGTGTGTTAGACAATCAGAGAAAAGAAAATAAGGCCCATGGGTAACAGGGGCGAGGAAAAACTCCCTAGAATTGGAGATACATATAGGAAGAAACCTCGAGCAGACCCGCGACTTAAGGGCCTGACCCATCTGCCTAGGGTCAGTTACAGAATAGTAAGGTCTGTATACTGTACATGATAAATGCCTAAGTTAGTCAGATGTAGAAGAAAAAAACATGGCTTTTAAAGCCACCTGAGGTATATGTTACAAGAGGTGGGATGGTTATATATCCGGTATGATAATGTATTAATCCTATTTAGTGTCAGAAAGTTCAAATAGTCCAGCGTAGGAAATGGAGTTGTCCAGGGGGATTAAAGTGTCTGGATTGGACCTCAAGCAAAGTGCATGCAAAGCAATTCTTTGTACAGAGAGCAATTACAGTACATAACTGGATTTATGGATCTGTTCAATCATTCACCTGCTGTTTCACAAGGCTCCTCTAGAAGGACAGAGGTCAGTTACTCCTCAACGCCATTTTATCAAACCAAGAGAGACAGCAGAAGGTAAGGAGCGTTATTTTCTTTTCTTTTGTAAAAGTGGTGATGTATGTTTAAATATTGGCAAGTTTACCTATCTAAATGTTATTAGTTACTAGGTAGTTTTTTTAGTTAGTGTTATTAGTGCTAGTACAGTGGCCGTTAAAACATGCCATTCCTGTAGAAAACCTGTAGCCCAATTACATGCCCGCAGGTAGGCCTGCTTTAAAAATAGGATGATGGGGAAAACATCATTCCAGCTAAGCATTCAATAGAATTAAATGATATGAGCTGGACATTGAGGTCAGTGATTTAATGTTAAGCCTATCTCTTGTGCATCAACCCTACAGTAGCTGTTTAACTAAATTTATACAATGTCTGTTATACAATTGCTGATTACTATTTACTATAGACTATTTACTGGGGGGGTATGATATATGTTGGTGATAACACCTACATAACCACAATGTTGTGTGTCCCTGACAAACACCATTCAAATAATTAATAAAATAAATAAATGGGCTACAGTTCAAACAATCAGTTTTTGTTTGTTCATGTAGGCCTATTCTGAAATATATTTAAACTGGACTGAACTGCCCACTTCTTGGTACGAGATCCACTGTCAGCTGCTCATTAGAGGCCATTTTACTGGGACACGTGCCCCAGTATTGAACTGCTGTGTCCCAGACTGTCCTGAACAAGGAATATATAGCATGCATAGATGGCCGAAGTAATTAGCTTAGGTTAACTAGCTGAACAACACAGGTGACCACTACTGCATAATTTCATGGAGTGCTGAAATGTATTATTTTTGACCATTTCTGAACTGTGAAATTCAGCAAATATGTTTTGTGGTTGTAAACTTATTGCAGAATCATCATAAATATTCCACCTGTGTGTGCATGGCTAAAATTCTGAAGTGCAAAATAGTTTAGGCTACAGCACCAATACTTCTATCCATTGATACAAATAATAATTTCCAACCACTGAATTTATTTTCAAAGTGTACTAGATTGATACATTTAAATGTTAAAATATAGGCTACAAAAATACTGACTCAATCTATAAGAAAAGCCAGCAGCGTCTTTTTTGTCTTTCGAAAACTCTCCAAATTCAAGGTTGACTCTACCCCGATGAATATGAGTGACCCTGGGGATGGAGGAGCCTCAGCGTGGAAAGACCCTGCTGTCAAAGAAAGGATTACAGAGACTCTGTTCACAACAAAAAAGTAAGTTGAAAGAGAAAGCTGATATACTGAAAAATAAATGTTGGGAGTGCAAAATGAGGAATATTTCCTGTCTTTTGCTGCAGCATTCATTACAGCCGCTTTCAGACATGTCCTCCGCAGTATATGTGGATCTTTGTCAAACGGAGGTCCGACCCTTTGGGTGATTCCGATATGATGCTAACATGTGACATGTGACATGTAAACGACACCGACACACATAAACAGAATGTCCCGGTGGTTGAACAGTTTGAACGTGGTTGAACACACACATTAACAGAATCTCTGCATGTTCTTTGCTTCATTCAGAGACAAGCTCATTTACATAATGTCCATCGGAGATACTAGGAAGGGAGCAGTGTAAGAGCCGCCTAAGTTCAGAGTTCCAAATGTCCGGTTATGTTGTTCAGATAAACGGCCCATCCGCTTAACATGCAGACTTACACGTGTCTGAAAGCAGCTTATGCAAGACCATCTTCTCCATTGGAGAATTAACTGTCCACTCCAGGTGCATAGTTCTAAAGGGGTGGTACTTGTGTCCATGAGAGGAAAAAAGGGGGGGGGGTGGTTGTTGTTGACCAATGTTGATGATACTTGGCCAGTTTAAATAAAATACATAGACAAGTTTTTTTACTTATTTGCTCTTTAAAAAACAAACAGAAATCTCATAATCTCACTGCACAGAAAGGTAAGGTTGTTTGTAGTGGCAGGGGCGCCGCTAGGGTTGTATTCCATAGTACGCACCATACGGAATAATGCCAATATTCAGATTGCACATGAGTCAATAAATATAGGCTAGTTGTCACACAAGTTTTTTTTTATTGTTGTAGGCTAATATTAAATGATTTCATAAATAAAGCCGTGCAAAAAATTGTACAAACAGTGCGTACAGGATTACGCCTGCCGGTGTTCCAGTTTAGATGGTGAGCAGGTTAACTTGTGATATTTGCATAAAATCCGTGAATATTCAACAAGACCCTGCCTACTTGTTAACAACGCTTTGCTCTGCCTCCGCCCTTCCAGTGCTGGAGATTCACATTTTCACAAGCCTACAGTGCGCGACAGAATATGAAGCAAGATCTTGCGAAAAAATGCGGGAATCGCTATGTATAATGCATGTCTGCTTAAGCATCCACACAAAATGTTGTGCAAACAGGAAATGTGTCAAAGTAAATCAGCGGAGGTTTTGTTGGGTTTCCAACATGAGTCTCACTGAGGCAAAATGTTCCAAGCAGTAAGCACTATCACCACTACACCACAGAGAGCAACGCTTGTCATTAGTCTAGTAGACTAGTCTACTAGCTTACTAGCTATCCTGATGTCCATGTTAACTAGGGTTGCCAACTGTTCCGTATAATACGGATTCGTCCCGTATCCGAAGCTTGAAAGAGGTGTTCCGTATTGAACTCTTACGGAACGCACTTTATTCCGTATTTATGAGAAACTGCTCACTGCGCACACACACTACCATGAAAAACACACACAAAAAAAACTAAAAACCTCTACCATAAACGACACTTTACTGTTTCTCAAAGCAGCAGTGGCCAGCGGGTCCCTGTTGGTCTGTGTCAAGATCACTTGCACGTCGCACCCAAAGGTTCTAGAATGCCGCTGTTCCGCATTGTAATAGGTTGTTTCATGAATTGTTTATCATGTATCGTGGCAACGCTGTCAAAAACAGGCGCGAGATTTACGAGAAAAATTTAACAATGGCCACGTCCAAAACTCCGCTAACCTCAATTTCGACATGGCCTGTGCTCAGTTTCACAGTGCCGTAATTCCTGACAAGCAACTACTGGCCGCTGCCAGGGAGCAAAAGAAATATAAATGGAATAAATAAATAAATGCCGCTGTATTTTTATTAGAAGCTAAAGCAGATTTTTCATACTGGTTCAATATCGCAAGATTAGATGCTAAAGCAGATTTTTCATACTGGTTCAGATTTTTCATACTGGTTCAATATCGCAATTTTGGAAGATTATTATTAACGTTTTTTTTCTGTGCATTTTTCTATGGACTCTTCTGCTTGGTTGTTCGATCCAAGCCGAATAATAAATTGCTGTCCATCTTCACTACTGCCTCTGCTTCTTTGGCCACATGGTAACTTCCGCTCGGTTCCATGACAACACGAGAATGATTTCACTGTATTGTACAGTATAATATTTTCACTAATTGTTGTCATTCTCTCACTTCTTGTTCTTCCAAAGAAATAAATGAAATATATTGCAGACTACTTATTGTTTTTCCATATTAATATGAAATAAATTTTGAAATAAATTCTGTACTTCAGTAGGCTATTGACATGAAATAAATGAATAATACAAAAAAAAACTGGTAGGCCTAGGCATTGGCCATCTCCAAAATGCACCAGAATGCAGGAAATCACATCCACAATCCAATCCTGGGGGGGGACCCCCAGACCCCCCATCTGACGACCACCCACTCCCCGCCCGGTTTCGCACGGGATGTTCCTTATTTTATTTTCTCATAGTTGGCAACCCTAATGTTAACTCGTGATAGCCTATAACATGAGCAAACACAGCGAATGCATGCCTTGAATAATGCAGATGAATTTTGCCTCAGTAATTTTGCATCACAAACAGTAACAAATGACCCCATCAGACGTTGCTCGTTTTTTGTGCAGAAACACACATCTTGATTATAATGCGCAAAAATTATGAAGATCACTTGGCCCTCGAACTGCTCACTAAAATAGCAAGCTAGCAGTAATAGTCCACCCTGCTAACCAATTGCACCACTGTTTCTTTTTGTATCTATGCAGTAGCATGGTGTTCCTATTAAATGAATGTAGGTCTATGTTGTCTTGTGACAGCTTATTTGTCAATCGATCAAGATATTCATTATAGCAAACATCTAGGCTAAGTGAATGTTTTGCAACAGGCTGCTGAACGAGCAGTAAGTAGGCTAAACTATTTTCTAATTTAGGCTACGTGGGAATCTGAAACAGCAACATCTGTCATCAAACTCTCTAGCTACATCAAAGTTTTGTAATATATGCTACCATGATAACCATTTTGTGTCGTCAAATTAGGACCATCAAATTAAATAATATTTAATTCGGAGAAAATAAGTTTCATGTGTTCACTTCAAATCAATAGACAGCTCACCGCATAACTTCACCGAGACATGACACTAAGTTATGATAATTTTTGCACATGACTGACGTGTTTCATATTATTAACCCCCAAAACAGAATAAAGTGTTAGTGGGACATGCCAGTTTGTTGTACATCAGTTAGGTTTTGGTATGTGAGGCAAAGATGAAACTATTTTGGTTGTTTTGAGGCTTGCATATGCCCATGTTAAATTGTGATAGCACCAGTTAACATGGGCGTATATTTCTCACATATGTTAACCTGTGTTAACTTTGACTAACAGTTACATAGAAATCTGGCATCAATTTCAGCGGCTCGTAGTGTAGTGGTACAGACGATGTAGAAGCTAATCCAATCAACTTTCTTGTCCATGCGTGGTTCGAATCCCAGCTAGATCGCTAGTTTTATTTTTGTCCATTCATTCAGTATGTGTCATATTTGTGTGGATAATGCTTAAACAGACATATATTAGACATACACTGGTGATGTTTTCAGCGATATCTGTTATATTGTCTCACTTGCAAACACTTCGTGAAAATGTGAACCTGCACTAGGCGGAGGCAGAGCAGAACGCTCTTAAGAAGTAGGCAGGGTCTTGTTGAATATTCACTGATTTTATGCAAATATCACCAGTTAATCTGCTCACCATCTAAACTGGAACACCGGCGCCACTGTGTAGGGGTGTAATGGTACACAAACATCATGATTCAGTATGTACTTTAGGTCACGGTTCGGTTTTATTTTTTTTGCTACTTACATAGTGTGATCTTACCATTGTTTTCAAATACATACTTGTTTGTTAAAAAATTAAAAAAATGGTGGAAATCCACTACACGGACACTCACAAGGGAAAGCAAGAAAAAGACAAAGGATGTGGTGAACAGATGAGCAAAGACATGGAAAAACACTTGTTCTTTCAGTCATACAGGGAAAGGGTAGTGATTTTTATGTTCAAATATTATGGGAAAAAAGTACAATTTAGGGCAGAGGGGTTTTCTTATTACCATATCAACTGGGTGGTGGGAGTTGAAAAGCCCATTATGTATTTGTTTAGCCGAGACACCCTTTGAATTGTCACCAATTTAGCATTTTATTTTTTTTATCTAAAAAGTCCAAAGATAGGCCTTTTCTTATTGCATTTTTTTGTTCTTCCATATTAATATGAAATAAATTGGGGGCCAAGCAGCGAAGCTGCGAGGCAACCATAGTGATTGTTAGTTTTCTTATTATTATTATTATTATTATTATTCCGCCATTGAAGTCAATGGCAGCCTATAGAACCGTCTGGCAAAAAGTTCTGAAATTTGGCACACTGATTGGAGACAGTCCAATGATTCATTTCATCAAGTTTCATGTCGGCACCTCCAGCGCTCTAGCGCCACCAACAGGCCAAAGTTGGACTTGCGTTCACGCACGTAACTTCTGACCCGTATGGCCGATTGTCAAAAATGTGGTATCGTTGGATTCCTTGGGCCAAGCCGAGTTCAACGCACCCTATGACGTCGTTTTCCGCCATGATGGATTTTCCGCCATTTTGGATTTTATAAAAAACACTAAAATGTCTTCTCTGGTCAGAAATTTTGTCCAATCGACACCAAACTTCACACACATCATCTACAGAACACGCTACTTTCAGGAATTACTTTTTGTCTTCGGAAATACAACCGTTCGCCCGTAACAGCCAATCAAAATTTGTGGCGAAGCCGCCAAACAGGAAGTGAACTCATATCTCAGCAACCCTTTCTTGTATCATAACCAAACGTAGTATATAGACTACTGACCCCATCAGGAGGACGCTCAAACATTTTGGTGACCTTTGGCCTCTAGGGGGCGCTGTAATTAAGAAATATGCCTTTTGGCCTGTAGCTGCTGTTGTGTTTAGAATTAAAACACACTAGTGGTGTCTGACAATACTGTGGAAGGTCCTTTGGTCAACAGAGGACAACTTGTGACATCACCATAATTGATTTGGCCGCCATATTGGATTTAATCAAAAACACGAATAAGTATTCGCAAGTCACAAATTTCAGCTGATCCTCACCAAAATTGGCAGAGACCATCTTCAGACCATGCCTTATCAGTGTATTTTTTTCTGGAACAATTGATAGAAGCGTTCGCCTGTAACAGCCAATCGAAATTTGCGGCGAAGCCGCCAAACAGGAAGTGAGCTCATATCTCAGCAACGCTTTCATGTATCAAAACCAAACTTAGTACATGGTCCTCAGGACCCACCAGGAGGACGCTCAAGAAATTTGGTGACCTTTGACCTCTAGGGGGCTCTGTAATTGGCAAAAATGTATTTTGGCCTGTAGTTGCTGCATTATTCTGCAATGGAGGTCAATGGCAGCCCATAGAACCGTATGGTTCATCCTGATGATGCACAAATAATTTGGTGACCTTTGACCTCTATGGGCATTGAAATCATAGCAAGCATGATCATATCTCAATCAATCTTTTATTTTTGATGTGAAACTGATGACGGCGAGTTCAATCCAGTTAATTCTAAAGCGTGCGTGCAAGGTTGGGGCAGGGTGGGACGGGCACGGGCGATTGCGGCGGTGGGTTGCCTGGCTGAGGGGGCGGCGACACTCAGCCCTGGTTCAGCCGCACAAAATCAGTTATGTTTTGATGTGAAACTTGACCTTGTAACTCAGCCAATCTTGGGTTGTTTGACATGGAACTTGCTGTGACTGCTTAATGCTATATGCCTGATGCCACGGCATTGAGTTGCATGGCAAATCTGGACTGCTGAGCTGTCTGCTTGGCCCCCACATTGCTGCTTGCAGCTATATTTTTGAAATAAATTCTGTACTTCAGTAGGCTATTGACATGAAATAAATGAATAATACAAAAAAAAACTGGTAGGCCTAGGCATTGGCCATCTCCAAAATGCACCAGAATGCAGGAAATCACATCCACAATCCAATCCTGGGGGGGGACCCAGACACATAGTGGACATGTGCAGTCCTGGATTGACACATTATATGCATTGAAACTCCAGTTTTGAACTAAAGCTTTGAGTTGGCATGGAATATCTCTGCTTATTCTGGGTGCTTCTGTTTTTTAAGTGGCCACAATAACAACCTTAGAGTTTAACGGTGTCACTGGTGTCAATAGTGCAATCGTTTCCCTGTACACAAGCAAATGACTACTGTCAACACTCTACAAATTGTTACCTTGTTGATTGCTGCTTTAAGGTTTTTTTCATCCCCTAAATTCTTGACATTCTTAAACTGCTGGTTTCTTTCAGCATTCATCATGCCAGACCACCCTCTCCAGTACCCAGTTATATGCTCACGCAGTCAATGGACTATCCTCGTGCATTTACCGGGGAACCGTCACAAACAACAATGTATGTACCACTACATCATTTATCCTGTAATACCAGACTAGGCCTACTTTTACATTTTGCTAAGAGTTTCTTGGCTAGATTCAACTTAAGGTAGTAACCTTAGTCATTATTTCTGAGAAAATATAGAGATGCTAATTACATAAATTACATACATATATCGTGCTGTAGGCTACTTGTTCTAGATTGGCAAAAGGTGAAGCAAATACACCGACCTTATCAGTATAGGCTAATGTGAATAACTAAGGAGTTAAAGCAACACCAACGAGTTTTTTGTACCCTAAAATAATGTTTCCAAAATCATTTCAGTCGTTCATCAACTTGTAACAGGGTGAACGGCACTTCTGCATTCGCTTTGCGGCCCTCTATCGGCTATAACCGTACTATGTAGGCTAAGTTTGCCAGATCGGGTAGCGGATCTGTAGTTTAATGGGATGAGACAAGAAACTACAAATTTGCCTTGCATCTGATGTCGCAATACATTGTACTTTCATAAATCGTGCAACATATTCTACCTTGTCTGTGGACATCGTTATTTGCAAAGCCGGTGCTGGATAAACAAAAAGCATGCGTGCGACAGAGGGAAAGTTCTTTGGTCTTGCTTTAAATGTCTCCTAAACTGGGCTGTGCGTTTTGCCGTGCTCAGTGTCAAAATCAGTGTTGATTGACATGTCTTTAAGAAACGTTCAGTGACCTGATCTGAAGTAGTCTGTACCTATAGGGTAGGCTACAGTTTAACATCCCAGATAGCAAGAGGCTGTCGGACCACTGTCGGTCCATTGGGGGCATAGCTGGCGGTCTGCTGGCATTTTGCTCATCGGTTCTCTGGTGGTCCGCTGGCGGGTTGCAGACAAATTGCCCAATATTTTGCCACTATTGGTCTTATTGTACTTGGGACAAACATTGACTAGGTTTGCGAGATCTTGAGTTTGTTTTTGCGAGATCTTGAGTTTGTTTTGCGAGATCTCGAGTTTCTTTTGCGAGATCGAGTTTCTTTTGCGAGATATTGTCTTTCTTTTGCGAGATCTCGAGTTGCTTTTGCGAAATATTGACTTTCTTTTGCGAGATCTTGAGTTTCTTTTGCGAGATCTTGAGTTTGTTTTACAAGATATTGAGTTTGTTTTGCGAGATCTCGCAAATCCATCAATGCAGAACCACAAACGTTCTGGAGAGCTTCAGTCACTGAAATTACATTGCAGTGCCTTATTTTGCCAGCATGCGTCAAAAAAGAGCAAAACTAACGGGCTTCGCGCATAAATGCAGGCCAGGCTGCAGTGTCATTGTCGGCGAAATCACTGAAAGAGACGCAACTGGGAAGCAACGGGAGCAATAGCACCGGAAAAATCAAATAAACGCTTTCTGTGGTGATTCTGCATTAAGTGCATTCATCGATGTGTCTCACTTACCAGCTTAAAGCGTTGTTGCTTGTTGTTTCTGGCAGTTTCCCTATTGGCTGATAACGATTTATTTTTAAAAATGTATCAATAGTTACCCCTCCCCCGTGGGGAGTAGTAGGCTACGTTAGCCCATCTGACTGCAAGTGTCAAGACGTGAGATTAACTCACTGAATGCCAAGCTGTTTTCGGAAGCTTTGTCCTAGAGTGCCAGCAATCTAGACCATTGTTGATGATTTTTGTACAGCCACAGCATATTCTGTGTTATAGCTATGAACACATGAAATCCCAAGCTAAACAGTGGCTAGTTTTTATCAAAATCGCTGTTTTTTTTCTAGAAATGGAGATATAACGTCTTTCATGAAATATGAAGTGTTGCCTGTAAACTTTCCGGGAAGTGATCAGCGAGACCTGGCGAGACTGCCACCTAGTGATAGACCCATGAAAATGTCCTGGTTTTGAGATGACGTGCAAGCGTCACTGATTCGACCCAAAGCGGCAACCGAGTTATGATAAAATGTCCAGATAAAATGTCCAGATTGTGCGTTTTCATGAGTTATTGATCGTCATATATTTCATTTCCATTCATCACAGAGTTCCCAAAATCACATATAAGGTCTGAGAGTTAGAGAGTTAGAGTGTCTAGTTTCGTAATTTAAAAAAAAAGCTAAAAACGTAATATTACGTTTTTGGCACTCAACGCATGGGAAGGAAAAAAGTAATATTACGTTTTTGACACTCAATGAGTTAAGAGATTTTCTTCTCGGTAGTGTAGCCAGAAATGTTCAAATGGGTGGCCATACAAACATTAATCATAGGCGTGTTATATTTATGACATAAAAGTGGAATTTATTGAAGGCATTTGATCACAGCTGACAAATTACGCAGAAACATTTTCAACTGGAGCAAAACAATGCTAGCCTGGCGGGCCATCCTATATCATTGAAATGTATAGTCTGGAATCGAACCATTCACCTCGCTTAATCCAAGGGGCGGGCAGAGAATTGTCTTTCAAACTGCCTAGGCATGCAATAGGCCAGCGCTACGACCATATCGGTATCCGGTCGACAAAACGGCAAATACATCCTTCTTCGAAAGGAATGACTTAAGTGCATTGTGTTGCTCAACTTTCAAAGAAAAGCACAAGTCCAACTTCTCCAAAGTTGACGCCAACGCCGATTCAAACAACCGCTCTTCGTTCGCCATAGCCACCTTCCTTGTTGTTCACTGTCGCAGGACTGTCGTTATCCTGTTAAGCCCGCCTTAAGACACTCTAACAAAATAGAGCGCTGTGATTGGATGACGTCCACGGCGTCAGCCAATAGAAATCCCTATGGTTTGGTACTAGACGTACAGGCTGAGCAAATTAATTTGCCGCCGCTAGGGTGCGTCTAGATTTCTAGGCTAAAACAATGCATGAATGTAGCTTCGGTGTGTCACATGAAACACAATAGATTGACCATATTGGACAACTTCAAAGCCTTATCATAGGCATGTTACATTCATGACATGAAAAGTGGAACTTATTGTACAAAAATTGAATTATGCAGTCGGCTAAACATTTTAAACTTGCGCAAAACTGCATGAACCCAGCATCGGCGTGTCGCATAAATTAAAACACAAATTGAAGCAACAGCTTGACCATCGGACAATCCTACTGCAAAGCATTTTCATAGGCATGCAGTGTTTATGACATAAAAAGTAGAATATGAACGCATTTCATCACACCTGACTATTACGGAGCTGCTGGCTGTAGCCTACTAACCTGACAATAGCCAGATGAATTTCCTGATTGGCTGAACCATAAAGTCGGTTGCAGAAATCACTCTCAATGGAAGAGGTCCCAGATGGATGTGAGTGAAGCTAGGCGGAGCTAAGCGGAACGACATTCATCTGGCTATTGTCAGGTTAGTAGCCTACGCGATTTGATTCTTGAACTGTCAGCGCAGTGTTGACTTGCGCGTCTTTTTTAGATGGTGAACGTAAACGAAGGAAAGGGTAATTTGAATGGTTGCTATGGTGTTGCTAGGATAGATATGGTGGATGCTATGCAAAATAACACGGTTGCTATGGTGGTTGTTAGGGTAAGCATGTTGGTTGCTATGGTGGTTGCTAGCTTGACATTAAACAAGTGGTTGCTAGGGTAATTAAGATGGTTGCTAGGGTAATTAAGATGGTTGCTAGGGTGTTGCTATGGTAATTAAGGTGGTTGCTTGGGTGTTGCTAGGGTACATATGGTGGTTGCTATGCAAAATAACAAAGCAGTGGAATTGCTAACGTTTAGCCATTTTTACATTTTTAGCCAAAAAAACACACTTATGTTGGTCCGATCAGTATGAAATCAGAATATGTTGAACAACGGGACATCACAAACAAGCCAGGCTCAGTTTGGAGTCGGTGGATTATTCCCGAAAGGAGATAAACAGTTTGAAACGTACAAGGTTTCTCTCTTCTGGGGTGGTAATGCTAGGTGCTAGAGGGATGGGACCAAGACGCAAGGCACCGCCTTGAGGTCCCTGACAACTCTCCCAAAGGCGGGATCTCTGAGACACTCACAAAAAAACTGTGAAGGAAAAACATAAAAAAAAGTTTACCACTCCCACTTCAGGGGTGGAGTTGTGGGTGGTAGCATGGAGCTACAAGGCTGAAATTCAAGTCAGACCTTCTGCACATGACCCACATGGAGCATGCAAAGTTTCATCCCTCTAGCTGTAATGCAAAGCAATGTGTCTGCAAAAAATTCTTTTTTGACTATTTAACATTTAGCCATTTTTACATTTTTAGCCAAAAAACACACATATGATGGTGAGGTCAGTAATAGCGTTGCTAGGGTTCATATGGCGTTTACTATGCTAAATACCGTGGTTGCTATGGTGGTTACTATGTTCATATTGTGGTGGTTGCTAGGTTGTTGCTAGGGTAATTTGAATGGTTGCTATGGTGTTGCTAGGGTAGATATGGTGGTTGCTATTAAAATAACACGGTTGCTATGGTGGTTGTTAGGGTAAGCATGTTGGTTGCTATGGTGGTTGCTAGCTTGACATTATACAAGTGGTTGCTAGGGTAATTAAGATGGTTGCTAGGGTAATTAAGATGGTTGCTAGGGTGTTGCTATGGTAATTAAGGTGGTTGCTTGGGTGTTGCTAGGGTACATATGGTGGTTGCTATGCAAAATAACAAAGCAGTGGAATTGCTAATGTTTAGCCATTTTTAGCCACAAAAACTCACTTATGTTGGTCTGATCAGTATGAAATTAGAATATGTTGAACAACAGGACATCACAAACAAGCCAGGTTCAGTTTTGAGTCGGTGGATTATTCCCGGAAGGAGATAAATGGTTCAAAGCGTACAAGGTTTCCCATTTCTGGCGCGGTAACGCTAGGAGCTAGAGGGATGGGACCAAGACGCACGGCACCGGCTTGAGGCCCCTGACAACTGTTCCAAAGGTGGGATCTCTGAGACACCCACACAAAAAACTGTGAAGGAAAAACTAGCAACCACAACCTTATTCTCAACCAAAATGATTACCCTAGCAACCAGCATAGCTACCACTTTATTTAGCATAGCAACCACCATATCTACCCTAGCTAAGTAGCCTAAATCATATATTTTTGGAATGCACTCAGATATATTGTACATTCAAAGATCAACTGGACAGCTGTACCTTACCATGATATGCGCATCATTGACCACATGGGAGACGTTGCGATTTCTCCTAGTGGCCTCCGCCCAGGTCGAACTCCTCTCTCTAAATTTAGAGAGTCGTTTGCTCGTTCTTGCTTGCATCTTAAATGAATTCACATTAAGTATTAACACACCTAACACTCACTCTCATCTTTAATGTACTTATCATCATTTATTGGAGAGAATTGGGGGGGGGGGGGGGGGGGTCCCAACAGCTGCTATCAATTAAGTTGAATTGGGACATCAGGAAAACGTTATTACTGTATTCACAAAACATTATTAATTACATGTAGTTGTATTAACTCTGTAACAGATTGCATAAAGCTAGCTCAAATACAAAAGCACTTGACTAAGGTTATTATATTATGCGCATTCATCTGCGGATTACATTCGATTGCACATGCCATGCCTTACCATGGCTATTGCTAACAAAGTTAAAATTACAACACCTTAACCTACCACCTATAATGGCACTTTATTAGGATATGTATACAATCTATAGATTAGCCTATATAGATCATGCTATTCAACAACTTCAACATTACTAATTATGTGTGTTGTAGGGTAACGTTAGGTTATTTGCAAGCAAGCCTAGGCTAACGGTTAACGTTTCCTAACTTTAGCTGATACACCAAACAACGAATAGAGGCTAACAAACCTAACGATAGTACTAACAAACCTAACGATACTAATCTTACAATTTTGCAAAATTATGGGGGAGAGAAAATGGAAATATGATGTAATATAGGCTAGTACAATGTAATTGTAATCATTACAACCGATTGACGTCTTACCTTGAAATGTCTCTCCAAGCTGGATGGAAGCTGGGTTGATATCTTTTTACTAGTTCGTCAAATGACACGCCGTAACAGGCTGTCATTGATCCACAATAGAGCATCACAGTCCCGCCCACAGGAGTTTCCGGAAGTAAGAATTCAATGCAATTCCTCCATTGACAATTCGGGTATTAGCCATAAAAACTTAACTGCACATGGTAGACTCAAAACCAGCTACGGCTGTACTAAGCGATTGTGTATGATCATATAGACGCCAAAAGTTCACGGGGCACTAACCTTGTTTTGAGATAAATGTCTTTTATTCGCGATGTCTTGGATAAGTACTTCATTACCCACAATCCTGAACAATCCCACAATCCCACAGTGATGCCTCTGATTGGTGGAAAGGCCGTTAAGGTCATAGTTTGAAACGTTATCAGCTAAAATTATTGACAAAGATGGCGGAGTCTTTTACTGCCTATGGCGAAATTCTTAATGTGAATAAAAACTTTCTAGACGAACATTGGTACTTGTATCAACAAGGATTGTGGTTTATATATCACACGAACTTAGTCAGGGCCAATACACCATCAAATAGAACACTGGAAATGCTAGTTTGAACACTTAACTTTTCAGTTAGCCGACAGGCTAATAATTAGCCTTTCAGACATTAGAATGTCATTATAATGCTGCTAACATTAGCCTACATGCTGCAACACAGGTATGAAATATATTATGTTTTAGTGACCTTGTTGTTTCTATGAATATGAATTGTTGTTTATATGAAACATCAACTTAGTCGAGGCTTGAAAAGCCCTGTATATCCCCATTAAGTACTTAAACCTTTGAACTAGCTAGCTAGCTGATAGCACAGGCTGGATGCTACCACCGGCTAGACACTGCAGTAAAATGGTTAGCAAACCGTCCATGCCCCCGTGAATATTTCACTGTTTCAAGGACGAAATCAAGAGTGTCCAAAGGGGTGAAAACCACTTTAAATCGGGTCACATTATTGACTGTTGTGTGTCGAGGGTCAGCTTGTGGGTTTTGTAAGGGGCAGCATCCCTATCAGACCTATCAAACCTACGAAGTTGTGTGGTGAGTTTTGCAGGGAGGTTGGTAATGCTAGTTAACATTAGCTAGGCTACTGTAGCCTTCATACTGTACAAGCCACATCATCAATCATTAACCTAGAAATACTTCTTCGTACATGTAATGAACATTTTGTGTAATAATTCACAGCAAGTTAATAAACTGAATATGGTGGTCCAAGAGCAGACCATGCATCAGGATGGCAGTCAGATATGAAGCACTGCACAATGTTGCTAACGTTAACCGGTTTCACACACACGATATAAAATACACGATGGTAAATATAACATTCAATACCAAAACACTATTATTTACATGATTACTCCTGAAATAACTGCTATTAACTATATAAAAATCATTGTTTGGAGGAAAGGGTTCGCGTGTTGTCGCCGGTTGGAAACATGGTTGGAAATGATTTTGCGCTGGTTCGTGCTGCTTATATATTTTTCAGTGAGGCGCGGTGGTTTATGGGATGAGTAGTTCCTTCGCTCGGAAATAAAAATATGTACACAGTCGTTTTTTCACTCGAAATTATATGCTGTATGCTTATGAGTTACGCCGTAGCTGATTAGCCTAAGACATGCTCTAAAACTCTTTAGATACGGATTTTTCCAAAACGTCAATGGGAGAAATGAATGGGAAATTTACTTCCGGAAACAAAGCTCTCTCGGAGGAGGGGCGGGACTGTGATGCTCTATGGGCGTGAAAAGACACGCACGCTAAAAGACTGAAAGGCGTTACATGACACGCTAAATTGCTTTGAAAGTGGTGTGCTATTTTACGCCATCTCGTGAGATCACGTTGGCATATGACACCAAAGACTGCCCTAACATGTTCGTTCCTCTGCAGTTTTGATGACAATAAATAGAAGGCTAACGTTAATGATCTGCTTACTTGCATCTCTCAACATGGTGTTGCTAACCTACCAAGGCTATGAAAGTAAGTTAATTAAGGCCTACTTGGTTTACTGACATTTGAGTAGGCTATGCAACCCATTGGCAAACGTTTACCTGGATATGTCCTTTTAGCTTGTCATGTTTGCTAGCTTGTGGGCTTATTGAGTAGTTCTACCAAAATCATAGAAATTAACTAGAAAAGCATTTCCTGAAGGAAATACAGTGCATGAAAATGCAAAAATATGATGTAAAATATCATACAGAGTAAAAACAAACTATATTGGTTGCTAAGTAGATGAGGTTTAATATAGTTGGAATGACTGAACAGTTAAATAGGTGGATAGTTTAAATGGTTAAATTATTTAGGTAAATAGTTGACGATAACTGACCTTTGGAATGGCTCTAATGTTTGCTAGCAGTTATGCTAACTATGTTAACAAAGATAATAATGTTAACCAGGTTACTATGCTAACTATAAAAGTTACAAAGATGAAAAATACATAGCACCCATGTCCTAAGTAAGACCTACGTAACATAGTTTGAATGAAGTTTCTACGTTAAACGGTTGAAGCTGCATTAACTGCGTTAGAAGAATAATAATAAAATGCCTAGGAAGAACAGTACAGTGCATTTTCATGCACTGTAATAAAATTGCAAGACATTTACCTCTTCTATGATCCAAGAATGATTTCATTCGAGTTGTTTTTTTAACATTTATTTTAACTAATGACATAGAAGACATTCCCAATTGCATCCACATATCGTAATGCACTATGCAAAAAGTGATTTACACTCGTAGCCAAACACAGTGTGATGCAAGCCTTCCAATCCACTCAGAAATGTAATTAGGCTACTCACGTCCTTAAAGGGGCATGCAGTCAATTAGATGTACACCACCAATGTAATGACATTAAACAGAAGTGTAGTCAAATAGTTCAAATCAATATGAAATTACTAGATACTTACTTGGCTATTAGTAATTATGCAGGCCACAGACTATGAATTACTAACAAGATATGAACTTAATATGAATTACAAAATATATGAATGTATTGAAACATATGACATGATGCCATCTCTTTAGGTGACTGTCTTTTGGACAGTTCTACGAAAGGTTACACTGCTTTGTGAATTACCTCAGTCAAAGCATTTTCATAGGCCTACTTTGATTTTCTGTAATCCTTTTTTAATAAGCATCAAGATGATCAGTGTGATTTTGCTCTTACTAACCTTAATTGCCCTAAATAAAAAAAAACAATCGCAACTATTTTTGCAATTTTCACTTCCTCCCGCAATTTCTCCACAAGAAACAGCTAAAAACACCGCAACTTCCATCCAGGCATTTTAGGTCGCAACAGTCTCAAAAACCTCGCGAAATCCTGGAGGGACTGATTTTCTACCTATCCCTTACTGCCAATGGGAAAAAAAAAAAAAAATCCCCACCGACCCATGGCCTCAACCAGAGAATGTCTAAGGGGAGAACAGCCACTCTCGGGAAACTTCCGGTTTCTGAACTGGTTGCAGTTCCTTTTCTCTTTCCACATGAGGGCGCTCACGAATAAGTGCAGGATTAATGGAGGTCTATGGAGCTGTACCCCTCAAATCCACTTTTCTCGGGGTGTCATTTTTTGCCCAGAAATTTGAATGTTGCACGCGAAAGAGGGGGCAGAGAAAATACACACCGCTGAGTATTATATTTTTTGAGTCACTTATTTGTTCTAAAAAGCCTTTCAAATGCGTCAATGACGTCATTCATTAGCAGAAAGCTAGTGTGTTGTCGGCAACAACGACCCAACCTGTAAGAAATCGAAAGGACGTAAGTACTCGTTCATTCAGCTTGCAGAAACCACAATCAAATCTTCGATTTTTCAACGACAACCAGGTGAAAGAGACAAATTTAGCCGTCTAGCTCCATAGACCCCCATTGTTTTTGCACTTATTCGTGATCGCCCCTAGCGGAACTGCAACAGATTGCAGGTACAATGGAGTTAATAGGGAGTGATCCGGCTCTCCGTGAACGGGCTCTGCCTCAACTGACAACCAACAGGAACCAAACCTTTTTTTTTTATGCCTCATGTTAATGAATAGGAAGGACATTTAAACGATAGCCATAAACCAAAATTTTGCGCAATATCTGCCGTGAGTCCCTATGGGTGAGTCACGAGCTCCTCCCAGCTGACTCTGTCAGATCACGTGGACAGTCAGTCACGATCGATTATTTAATAAATAAATGTGAATTACGAATAATAATAAAAATCTTCTACCCTAATGTGACTATTTTTTCAATGAACTGTAAAAGAAAACACGTTTTTTCCCGCTGTATTCTCCATAAAGAGTAAAGTAAATTATGTACTTATTGACGTCACTTCCTAGACTCATCTGAGGCTGGTCTGAGGTCTCTAAATGACTTTACTCCTACTGGGACAGAAAGAGAACACTGGCAGCTCCATAGATTTAAAGGGTTATGCAAATCATCGTACACTCACCCGTACAACATGTACCAATGAGTGGCTTTAGGAACGCCTTTCTCTCGAGCCACGAGGGGCATTAGCAGGAGGCTAGTCATTGTTATTGTTTTGTGCTACATGTAGCCTATAGCTAAACGGCTGGAAAACAAATTGTTACATTGTATTGCAGGCACAGCAAGACCGTGCAATGCATGAATTGGTGACCGGATTGAAGCAGCAATGTAATCTAGTGTGTAAGAGCATTACATCAACTTTAACATGACCAACACAGTACATATGCAAAAAAAATACATGTCATTTCATCTCAACTATGGGCGCAGCCATGTTTGTTGTAAGGTCGTATGTCTACCTCGGGGTACCCTCAAGTACTCCGAGGTAAAGTGGGCGTGCCTGCCCAAAATGCCGCAAGAAAGCTGGGTAATTTACACTTTCCAACTCGGGCGGCGGATTTACGAGACATCTGAAAAGCACCATTAGCCTACACCGGGCCCTTGGTGTAAGCCAATCAGCAGCTAGCTCCGTTTCCTCTCCACACCTGGTGCCATAGTGGAACTCTGTACCCCCATGAGGGAGTAGCGACACGGGAACCCCACTGGGGCCGTGACATTTAATGAGTGTCAATGAGTCAATGAGTGTTTAAGATTTTGCTCTTAAAATAATGACTAAATATGTTTTGTTTCAAATGTATGTCAGAAGATGTATTACAACTAATATTTTTACCACAGGATTTCTTTTTTAAAATTATATACCTTTTTTAAGAAAATATGCACCTCTTGGAAACTTGCAACCTTCTCAAAGTAAATGGTAACACTAAAGCAAGAGGCTACACTAAGATTCTGGAGGAAGAGACCTGCCCCAATAGGCGTCATTGGACCATTAAACTATACAGTGATCCAAAACATACAGCCAAACAAAGCAAGCAATGGTTAACAGAGAACAATATCAACATTTTCGAGTGGCCCAGACAGAGTTCAGACCTCAATGTGTCAAAAAAGTGAGCACAAGGCCAGAGTGATGGCAAATAATCGTTCCTGCCTCAAAACTCGGATTGCTGTGAAAAAGGTGCGGTCTAGAATCATTGTAGAGACATGGAGAGGCTTGGTAGGTATTATAAGAACCATTTTGAGAGCTTCGATGGCAAATACAGATGTTTCCTAGCCTGACGTTGTCATACTCAAATTCTAGTCTGAATATGAGTCTGATACTGCTCCATAGGCCTTTATCACGGCAGCCAAAGTAGGAAGTGAACAGCCCTGTTCCTGTGTGAGCACAGGTGTTTCTAATTAAGTGTCAGATTCGGCCACAGTTACTTCAACCAGAGGCCTCGTTAATGTTTTTAGGAACACCTGTGGTTTGCCTGCCAACAGGAAAGTGAACAGCCCTGCTTCAGCTGCCTGTGGGCTGCTGTGATAAAGGCCTATTGGGACGTTATTATGGGGCGTGTTTCAACTGATAGTGCACTCAATTGGATAGGCCTAAATAATCTGGGGCTCGTTTCTAGAAAGCATCGTTTGCTAACTTGCATCGCAACCTTGGTAGTTCACTCCATCGTTCTTGGATTTGGTGTTTCTAGAAAGGGTAGTTCGAACTCTCAATCGCAAACAAGGACGCAAAGTTTGGTCGTTTGAACTACTGCCCCTAGGCAGTCGCACTTGTGTCGTTCCTTGGTAGTTCCTGTTGGTGTCCAGAGCGCCTAACCAAAAATCACAACCGCCTAACCAAAAATTACGAAGTGGATGTTTATCTCGTGACTCAATGATTGATCTATCCTGTAGCTTAATTTTGATTAAGAGACTGACTCCCCTACTTGGCTCATACTTGCTATTTATGTTAATTCGAGGATTGCCTTGCTTTTTGAAAAGCTAATATTATAATTTTCACAGACACTTAAAATCAGTCCAGTGAGAAATGGTGTAGTGGTTAAAGCAGGTGACTTGTTATCCCAGCGTTGTAGGTTTGATTTTCTTATGATATTGTCGTCTTGCTTCTCGCTACCTGCAGGTGAACTAGTGTGACACAAATTTAATTGTTTTTGACTGATGTCTTGTACCTATTGGTCTCTCAATGTAGAGTAAATAAATGGTCAATACCTATTGTTGTGTCTCGTAGGCCTACTCTTACTCAGAGGTGAAAAGAAGAGATAGGATGCGAACTCCGGCCAAGCGTGCAGTGCACCGACGCTCTGCCTTTAAGCCACGAGACAGTTGGTAAAACTTGCAATACCCAGTAATTCGTCCAGGCTATATATTTTTTCCAACATAGATATTTAACCCAAATATAATGACTAATATTGGTCGGCTTAAGTTAACTGTTTTGTATGCTTGCAATAGGTTTAGGTTTTTGCTGATGACAATGCCAGCATTAATCACTCGGTTTAAATTAGAAAAATGTCAACATAGGCCGTGGCAGAGCATTTCTAGGGGGTAGGGTATTACACGTTTCCACTGTTTCCACCAATGATATGTATCGCTGCATCATCAACAACGTTGTTTGAACTACAGTGTTCGAACGTCGGAGGTAGCGAATTGCGACACAGGTACGATGCTTTCTGGAAACAGGTGTAACAATGTCGTTGTTTGGTCGCAAGTTGCGTCGTACCATGGTGGTTGAGCACCGTCGTTGCTAACTTTTTTAGAAACGACCCCCAGAGCAACAAAATAGCTTATCGTTAGCCTAGAAATCTAGACGCACCCTAGCGGCAGCAAATTACATTTGCTTCCAGGGCTAGTCTAGCAACTCTCTGTTGGCTTGTGAGCTCGAAAAATTAAACTTCTATCAGGCCAATCAAATCGTATATAGAGTCGTTAGGCGGGCTTAACATAATGATTGATGACAGAGTTGCAACGGTTTGGCTTGAATTCCCTGCTACTTGAAAGCAAAGAAGATGGATGTTGCTGTTGGCCAACAGTGTGACACGAGTTAAGCTTGTTTTAAGTTGGCAAAAGTTTGAACTAGCCAACTAGCTCCGCTTGTGGGAAAACGCATGGGACTTAGCGCTGTCCTATTGCGTGCAGAGGGAATTTGAAAGACAACCGACCGCACTGGTGAACGTGTGACGAGAATTGCGTCATTTTTACAGCATGCGTCGCGTCTTTGAGTCGACCGAAATTTAAGACCGTGCGTCAAACTGACGCGTAGACTGCGCATGTGTGAAACGGAACTGCTGTAAACACTCCCCTCCAGTAGGTGGACCACATAGAAGAACAACACTTAAACCTAGAAACAAACCTAGACAGAAGAAGACTTGTTTGGTTACCATAACGACGATGGAGCAGAGCAGGGGGTCAGGATTTGAAGGGTTAGCTTCAGCCACTTAGCATGGCATTTGGCCGCCGACATTTTTGAAAACATGGCGTTACATGGTTGCAACTTCCAGCACCAGTTTTTACATGCCGATTTGTAGATGACAGCTCATGCACGAGTTTAGTGTTGGGCACGATCGTCCTCGCGCATCCATGTTGGTTTGCATTTCTGGAAGACGACAAATAAAACAACTAACTACTTGGATTAAGCTACTGATACTTGACTTAATGCCTACATTGTTTAGGCTTATTATACCAGACTTTGTGGTAAATAAAAGAAAAAAGTAAATGTTGTCATATACTATTATTTGCCTTAGGCTATTTGTGGGTTGACAAGGTAACTGACTATGACAATACATGTATGCATAGCAATGACCTATATCCAATTATTAGCCTACTCATTGCGTTATGTATGAAAACTATTTTAAAACGCTGTAGTAGCCTACCTGTAGTCCATGACAACGCAACGTCGGGATCATGTAACCTATGTCTCCCCAAGTCATTTAAAACGAAGCTTATTTAGTTTGCTTTCTTGCAACATTGACATGATTAGGCCATGCATTTGATTTAAATGGCCAGGCTGCCAGTCGAAGCAAAAGCCAAATATCCAACAACAGTTGCAGACTCTTGAAATGCCTGCTCGAACCTCAATACCCGAGGGATTTGCGCTTCTATCGGTAAGTTTAATTTGTGTTGCCTTCATTTCGTCTGCCTGCAAATGTAGCCTAGGTTTAACAAGCTGCAAATTCACACTGGGTGCAGCAAAAATCCCAGCTATCCACAAGTTTCTTCGTCCCATGTCTACATAATTATAGTCATTTTCGTTGAATAGCTTATTGCTCAATTAGTATACAGCCTGTCCAAATATACTGTAACATCATTATTTGTGTAGCCTAAAGTGAGTCAATATTGATTCGCATTGTTTATTATCACATATGAACATCACATTAAATAACCTAGGACTTCAGAGACAGGGCAAACTTCTACCACCATTCCCAAAATGTTATCCCAACCAATGAAATACATTTGCGCTTATAACGAGGTGAAGTGAAGCGCGTTCATGAACAACTTATTTTCCTCTGAGGGAATGTCCAATCTTCATCAACGACATAGGCTACCTTACGTTGTCTCTGTCTGTAACGTGGAATCTAATAGGCTAATTCTACCTGGTGCCGGAAACGAACCCATGAAACGCCATTTTCATAAAGATGGCTGCGGTCAATTTCAAACTTTTTTGGCTGAAGTAGCTATAGCATGGGCCATTGAAATGAATGGGGGCGGGACTTAGTCACTCTCTCCAGTTATATATAATACCTCCATGGAGCAGAGAGAGCGCCTGTCCTCAGCTTGCCTGGCTTTGAGTTACGTGAGACACCAAGACATGGAGTCAACTTCGACCGATTAAAGCCACAATCCACACATTCTTTAACATTATATTTAACGGTCACTTTACCATCTATGGTGTAGAACCCAAAGTATTTCAAGACACCGCTTTTTAGATGAGTTGGGGACGTAATTATCTGTCTGCTGGCCGTTCTGTGCGTCACCTTTGATTGTCGAAACAGGGTGGCTGCATGGGCTCATTGTGGCTACTGGCTATTATATTGGCTTGATATGGTCATGAGCCCTGGATCATATAGCACTGAATGAGATGGCAAACAATAAAATAAAACTAATCATAGACTGTAGAAATGCGATACACAGCACTAAACACCGAATAGTTTATTTATAGTTTGACTACGGATATTTCACGTCATGTTCGAATAAAAAGTGACAGCCCTACTCCCTGCATAGAGCTGACATGACTTCGGATTAAATGCATCTTTTAAAAATGAGCGTAGCCTAGCACATATTACTGAACAATGCTGAAATCAAATCGCAAAACCCAGAGCCATATAAAGGTATCTATCTACAACGCTCAGGCGAAACCCAGTAACACTTGCTGATCGAGATGCATTCTCGCCTGTTCCGTATATAATGCGTTATCAATAGTGATTATAATAATAAAGGGAATGTAGCCTACCTCTCCCAGGTGCAATCATTATCACCTAGCCTAGCCTACTCCTGAACAATGCTGAACTCAAATCTCGAAACTCGCCTGTCAACACCGGATAATGCATTATCATAATAATAATTGAAGGAATAACCTAGGCTACCTCTCGCTCTAAATACACCCATTATCACAGTGAGACATATACATTATGAACACAAATAGTTACTTCAAAACTTTTATTGACACATCATATTTACAGGTTTTTGGTTCATACTTTTTGGTATGAGGCAGGTGTGAAGACTCAATACAAATTTAATTGAGGACATCTGTACGCACAACTCTTTCTTACCATGCTGTGTTTAGAAAAATGTCTTTACTTTGTATCGCACCAATATTGCTGCCCTCGCAGCACCGAGTCACTTAGCTATTATATAGGCTAAGTAGCCTAATAAGCAAGTAGGCTAAGCTAGTCTCTCAGCTATACCAACAGGTGTGCTGTGTGTGTTCTGGTGGATGATAAATGGAGCGATGCGATGGGCCAGCTTATCAAACTTCCCAGCAGACAGGCGAACGTACTCGTGGTGCTTTTTCCTTCATCAGCTCTTTTTTTTTTTTTTATTGCAAAATAGTTTAATACAAAGTGGTACAAATGGTATAAAATACAATTAATTAAATGTGTACAGTAAAGTAACAATGCATGAACATAAACAAATATTACAAACATTACCAGGGGGTACAGCATACAATAGAAAATACTTAAAAATCATATAGTTAGGAAAGAAATATGTTAAATAATATACATAGATCAAGGGTTTTAAGGGCTTTGCCGTTTTTAGAGAATAAGATGGTCTTGATGTATTGCCTGGATTCTCGTTCAAATGCTAAAGGACGGTTTGGAACTAGAATATTTCATTTTGTGAATATGTGCTTTGGCTAGTATTAAAAGCAGATTGATAATATAGAATTGGTTGGATTTGGATGTCGGGTATGAAGAGAAGCCAAACAGTACATCTTTAAGAGATAGAGAGGAGAAAGAGAAATCAGAGAGAATATGTTGAGAAATGAAAGCCCTGAGGTCTTGCCAAAAGGTACAAGAGTGGGGACAGGACCAGAGTAAATGTTCAAGATTCTCAGGAGCCTGTTGACAGAAAGAGCAGTCTGTAGTAATGTCCTTCTTGAATCTTTGCATAAAAGTCTTACATGGGTAAATTCGATGGATTATTAGAGTGCATGAAAATGCACTCTACTGTTCTTCCTAGGCTTCTTCTTCTTCTTCTTCTTCTTATTACAGTGCATGAAAATGCACTGTACTGTTCTTCCTAGGCTTCTTCTTCTTCTTCTTCTTCTTCTTATTATAGTGCATGAAAATGCACTATACTGTTCTTCCAAGTCTTCTTATTCTTATTATTTTTCTTCTTCTAACGCAGTTAATGCAGCTTCAACCGTTTAACGTAGAAACTTCATTCAAACTGCGTTGCGTAGGTCTTACTTATGACATGTGGGCTTTGTATTTTTCATCTTTGTAACTTTTATACTTTTTAAACTATTAATTAAAAACTGCTCAAAATTTCCCCATAGACTTAACATGGGCTGATGACATCACAATGGACTAATTAACTTGATTTGCACCTGGTATCATCTTCCAGCTGCTCATCTAGGCCCCATCAAAGAATCAGTTCAACTGATTGCACCTGTATCAACTGCTTTCTACTGAACTAGACCAACTCTCTCTGTCTCTCCATTCTACAAGGATATAAGACACATTTCCTCCAACTTTCTATCCATTCATCCTCTTCAAACCATTCACTCATCCACCCATTAAACTATCCATCAACATCCATTAAACAATCTGCCTATCAACATCCATTCAACTTTCTGTCTATCAACATCCATTACACTATCTACATTTAACTTTTAAACTATATACTCTGTCTCAGGCTTTAAGCATACAATATGGATCTATTAAGACTGCCGTTAAGCAATTAGAATCCTATGGCAGGTGTTCGGGCCAGCTGCATCAACTGCCAGTCTCAGGCTTTAAGCATACAAACTGGCCCTATTAAGACTACACATCCTGTCCAACTGGCCCTATTAAGACTACACATCCTGTCCAACTGCTTCCTCTGCCAAAAACTGTTTCAAAATAAAAGTCCTCACTACAATATTTCACTGTTAAACAATTTAACCCTTTAAACTACTGAACTTTTTAACTGTTCAGCCATTGTAACTGTTACTTGTCATCAACTATGACTCCTACCCACTGTAGCTAGTTAGCTAAGTTAGCTCAGTAACTTGGTTAGCATAGTTAGCATGCTAGCATGTTAGCATGCTAATTAGCATTTTTAACAAAACTGCTAAAAACGATTAGCTAAGTTAGCTAAGTCACATGGTTAGCATAGTTAGCATGCTAGCATGTTAGCATGCTAGTTAGCATTTTTACCAAAACTGCTAAAAATGATTAGCTAAGTTAGCTAAGTCACATGGTTAGCATAGTTAGCTTGCTAACATGCTAGTTAGCTTTTTTAGCAAAACT
This sequence comes from Alosa pseudoharengus, assembly GCF_046254945.1. NCBI lineage: Eukaryota > Metazoa > Chordata > Actinopteri > Clupeiformes > Clupeidae > Alosa > Alosa pseudoharengus. Next base: position 168,399 of record NW_027468704.1, on the reverse strand, counting down.
GCTAAAAATGATTAGCTAAGTTAGCTAAGTCACATGGTTAGCATAGTTAGCATGCTAACATGTTAACATGCTAGTTAGCATTTTAGCAAAACTGTTAAAAATGATTAGCTAAGTTAGCTAAGTCACATGGTTAGCATAATTAGCATGCTAGCATGTTAGCATGCTAGTTAGCATTTTAGCAAAACTACTAAAAATGATTAGCTAAGTTAGCTAAGTCACATGGTTAGCATAGTTAGCATGCTAGCATGTTAGCATGCTAGTTAGCATTTTTAGCAAAACTATTAAAAATGATTAGCTAAGTTAGCTAAGTAAAATGGTTAGCATGCTAGCATGTTACCATGCTAGTTAGCATAGTTAACAAAACTACTAAAAATGATTAGCTAGGTTAGCTAAGTCACATGGTTAACATAGTAAGCATGTTAGCATTGCTAACATGTTAGTTAGCATAACTACTAAAAATGAAAACATTAGCTAAGTTAACTAAGTTAAGTATTATCCACCTATTTAACCGTTCAATCATTCTAACTATATTAAACCTTATCTACCAAGCAAATCATTTAACCATATAAACTATCCACCTATTTAACTGTTCAGTCACTCCAACTATATTAAACCTCATCTACCTAGCAACCGATATAGTTTGTTTTTACTCTGTATGATATTTTACATCATATTTTTTGCATTTTCATGCACTGTATTTCCTTCAGGAAATGCTTTTCTAGTTCTTATTATTCGTCTTCTTCTAACGCAGTTAATGCAGCTTCAACCGTTTAACGTAGAAACTTCATTCAAACTATGTTGCGTAGGTCTTACTTAGGACATGTGGGCTATGTATTTTTCAGCTTTGTAACTTTTATACTTTTTAAACTATTAATTAAAAACTACTCAAAATTTCCCCATAGACTTAACATGGGCTGATGACATCACAATGGACTAATTAACTTGATTTGCACCTGTATCATCTTCCAGCTGCTCATCTAGGCCCCATCAAAGAATCAGTTCAACTGATTGCACCTGTATCAACTGCTTTCTACTGAACTAGACCAACTCTCTCTGTCTCTCCATTCTACAAGGATATAAGACACATTTCATCCAACTTTCTATCCATTCATCCTCTTCAAACCATTCACTCATCCACCCATTAAACTATCCATCAACATCCATTAAACAATCTGCCTATCAACATCCATTCAACTTTCTGTCTATCAACATCCATTAAACAATCTGCCTATCAACATCCATTCAACTTTCTGTCTATCAACATCCATTACACTATCTACATTTAACTTTTAAACTATATACTCTGTCTCAGGCTTTAAGCATACAATATGGCTCTATTAAGACTGCCGTTAAGCAATTAGAATCCTAGGCCAGGTGGCCAGGCCACCTGCACCCTATCAGTTTCTCAGGCTAACCTTTTACACTATCCACCTATTTGACTGTTCAGTCAGTCCAACTATATTAAACCTCATCTACCTAGTTCAGTCATTCCAACTATATTAAACCTCATCTACCTAGCAAATAATTTAACCATTTGAATCCTATGGCAGGTGTTCGGGCCACCTGCATCAACTGCCAGTCTCAGGCTTTAAGCATACAAACTGGCCCTATTAAGACTACACATCCTGTTCAACTGCTTCCTCTGCCAAAAACTGTTTCAAAATAAAAGTCCTCACTACAATATTTCACTGTTAAACAATTTAACCCTTTAAACTACTGAACTTTTTAACTGTTCAGCCATTGTAACTGTTACTTGTCATCAACTATGACTCCTACCCACTGTAGCTAGTTAGCTAAGTTAGCTAAGTAACTTGGTTAGCATAGTTAGCATGCTAGCATGTTAGCATGCTAGTTAGCATTTTTAGCAAAACTGCTAAAAATGATTAGCTAAGTTAGCTAAGTCACATGGTTAGCATAGTTAGCATGCTAGCATGTTAGCATGCTAGTTAGCATTTTTAACAAAACTGCTAAAAATGATTAGCTAAGTTAGCTAAGTTAGCTAAGTCACATGGTTAATATAGTTAGCATGCTAGCATGTTAACATGCTAGTTAGCATAGTTAGCATAACTGCTAAAAATGATTAGCTAAGTTAGCTAAGTCACGTGGTTAGCATAATTAGCATGTTAACATGTTCATTAGCATAGTTAGCATAACTAATAAAAATGATTAGCTAGGTTAGCTAAGTCATATGGTTAGCATAGTTAACATTTTAACATTGTTAGCATGCTAGTTAGCATAGTTACTTGGTTAGCATTATTATCTTTGTTAACATAGTTAGCATAACTACTAGCAAACATTGGAGCCATTCCAACTGTTAGTTATCGTCAACTATCTGCCTAAAAATTTAACCATTTCAATTATCAACCTATTTAACTGTTCAGTCATTTCAACTATAGTAAACCTTATCTACCAAGCAAATAATTTAACCATATGAACTCATCATATTTTTGCATTTTCATGCACTGTATTTCCTTCAGGAAATGCTTTTCTAGTTATTCTTCTTCTTCTAACGCAGTTAATGCAGCTTCAACCGTTTAACGTAGAAACTTCATTCAAACTGCGTTGCGTAGGTCTTACTTATGACATGTGGGCTTTGTATTTTTCATCTTTGTAACTTTTATACTTTTTAAACTATTAATTAAAAACTGCTCAAAATTTCCCCATAGACTTAACATGGGCTGATGACATCACAATGGACTAATTAACTTGATTTGCACCTGGTATCATCTTCCAGCTGCTCATCTAGGCCCCATCAAAGAATCAGTTCAACTGATTGCACCTGTATCAACTGCTTTCTACTGAACTAGACCAACTCTCTCTGTCTCTCCATTCTACAAGGATATAAGACACATTTCCTCCAACTTTCTATCCATTCATCCTCTTCAAACCATTCACTCATCCACCCATTAAACTATCCATCAACATCCATTAAACAATCTGCCTATCAACATCCATTCAACTTTCTGTCTATCAACATCCATTACACTATCTACATTTAACTTTTAAACTATATACTCTGTCTCAGGCTTTAAGCATACAATAAATATGGCTCTATTAAGACTGCCGTTAAGCAATTAGAATCCTATGGCAGGTGTTCGGGCCAGCTGCATCAACTGCCAGTTTCAGGCTTTAAGCATACAAACTGGCCCTATTAAGACTACACATCCTGTCCAACTGCTTCCTCTGCCAAAAACTGTTTCAAAATAAAAGTCCTCACTACAATATTTCACTGTTAAACAATTTAACCCTTAAAACTACTGAACTTTTTAACTGTTCAGCCATTGTAACTGTTACTTGTCATCAACTATGACACCTACCCACTGTAGCTAGTTAGCTAAGTTAGCCAAGTAACTTGGTTGGCATAGTTAGCATGCTAACATGCTAGTTAGCATTTTTAGCAAAACTGCTAAAAATGATTAGCTAAGTTAGCTAAGTCACATGGTTAGCATAGTTAGCATGCTAGCATGTTAGCATGCTAGTTAGCATGCTAATTAGCATTTTTAGCAAAACTGCTAAAAATGATTAGCTAAGTTAGCTAAGTCACATGGTTAACATAGTTAGCATGCTAACATGTTAGCATGCTAGTTAGCATTTTTTATAAAACTGCTAAAAATGATTAGCTAAGTTAGCTAAGTCACATGGTTAGCATAGTTAGCATGCTAGCATGTTAGCATGCTAGTTAACATTTTTGTAAAACTGCTAAAAATGATTAGCTAAGTTAGCTAAGTCACATGGTTAGCATAGTTAGCATGCTAGTATGTTACCATGCTAGTTAGCATAGTTAGCAAAACTGCTAAAAATGATTAGCTAGGTTAGCTAAGTCACATGGTTAACATAGTTAGCATGTTAGCCATGCTAACATACTAGTTAGCATAACTACTAAAAATGAAAACATTAGCTAAGTTAACTAAGTTAAGTATTATCCACCTATTTAACCGTTCAATCATTCCAACTATATTAAACCTTATCTACCAAGCAAATCATTTAACCATATAAACTATCCACCTATTTAACTGTTCAGTCACTCCAACTATATTAAACCTCATCTACCTAGCAACCAATATAGTTTGTTTTTACTCTGTATGATATTTTACATCATATTTTTTGCATTTTCATGCACTGTATTTCCTTCAGGAAATGCTTTTCTAGTTAGAGTGCATGAAAATGCACTCTACTGTTCTTCCTAGGCTTCTTCTTCTTCTTCTTATTAGAGTGCATGAAAATGCACTCTACTGTTCTTCCTAGGCTTCTTCTTCTTCTGATTATTCTTCTTCTTCTAACGCAGTTAATGCAGCTTCAACCGTTTAACGTAGAAACTTCATTCAAACTGCGTTGCGTAGGTCTTACTTATGACATGTGGGCTTTGTATTTTTCATCTTTGTAACTTTTATACTTTTTAAACTATTAATTAAAAACTACTCAAAATTTCCCCATAGACTTAACATGGGCTGATGACATCACAATGGACTAATTAACTTGATTTGCACCTGGTATCATCTTCCAGCTGCTCATCTAGGCCCCATCAAAGAATCAGTTCAACTGATTGCACCTGTATCAACTGCTTTCTACTGAACTAGACCAACTCTCTTTGTCTCTCCATTCTACAAGGATATAAGACACATTTCATCCAACTTTCTATCCATTCATCCTCTTCAAACCATTCACTCATCCACCCATTAAACTATCCATCAACATCCATTAAACAATCTGCCTATCAACATCCATTCAACTTTCTGTCTATCAACATCCATTACACTATCTACATTTAACTTTTAAACTATATACTCTGTCTCAGGCTTTAAGCATACAATAAATATGGCTCTATTAAGACTGCCGTTAAGCAATTAGAATCCTATGGCAGGTGTTCGGGCCAGCTGCATCAACTGCCAGTTTCAGGCTTTAAGCATACAAACTGGCCCTATTAAGACTACACATCCTGTCCAACTGCTTCCTCTGCCAAAAACTGTTTCAAAATAAAAGTCCTCACTACAATATTTCACTGTTAAACAATTTAACCCTTAAAACTACTGAACTTTTTAACTGTTCAGCCATTGTAACTGTTACTTGTCATCAACTATGACACCTACCCACTGTAGCTAGTTAGCTAAGTTAGCCAAGTAACTTGGTTGGCATAGTTAGCATGCTAGCATGCTAGTTAGCATTTTTAGCAAAACTGCTAAAAATGATTAGCTAAGTTAGCTAAGTCACATGGTTAGCATAGTTAGCATGCTAGCATGTTAGCATGCTAGTTAGCATGCTAATTAGCATTTTTAGCAAAACTGCTAAAAATGATTAGCTAAGTTAGCTAAGTCACATGGTTAGCATAGTTAGCATGCTAACATGTTAGCATGCTAGTTAGCATTTTTTATAAAACTGCTAAAAATGATTAGCTAAGTTAGCTAAGTCACATGGTTAGCATAGTTAGCATGCTAGCATGTTAGCATGCTAGTTAACATTTTTGTAAAACTGCTAAAAATGATTAGCTAAGTTAGCTAAGTCACATGGTTAGCATAGTTAGCATGCTAGTATGTTACCATGCTAGTTAGCATAGTTAGCAAAACTGCTAAAAATGATTAGCTAGGTTAGCTAAGTCACATGGTTAACATAGTTAGCATGTTAGCCATGCTAACATACTAGTTAGCATAACTACTAAAAATGAAAACATTAGCTAAGTTAACTAAGTTAAGTATTATCCACCTATTTAACCGTTCAATCATTCCAACTATATTAAACCTTATCTACCAAGCAAATCATTTAACCATATAAACTATCCACCTATTTAACTGTTCAGTCACTCCAACTATATTAAACCTCATCTACCTAGCAACCAATATAGTTTGTTTTTACTCTGTATGATATTTTACATCATATTTTTTGCATTTTCATGCACTGTATTTCCTTCAGGAAATGCTTTTCTAGTTAGAGTGCATGAAAATGCACTCTACTGTTCTTCCTAGGCTTCTTCTTCTTCTTCTTATTAGAGTGCATGAAAATGCACTCTACTGTTCTTCCTAGGCTTCTTCTTCTTCTTATTATTCTTCTTCTTCTAACGCAGTTAATGCAGCTTCAACCGTTTAACGTAGAAACTTCATTCAAACTGCGTTGCGTAGGTCTTACTTATGACATGTGGGCTTTGTATTTTTCATCTTTGTAACTTTTATACTTTTTAAACTATTAATTAAAAACTACTCAAAATTTCCCCATAGACTTAACATGGGCTGATGACATCACAATGGACTAATTAACTTGATTTGCACCTGGTATCATCTTCCAGCTGCTCATCTAGGCCCCATCAAAGAATCAGTTCAACTGATTGCACCTGTATCAACTGCTTTCTACTGAACTAGACCAACTCTCTTTGTCTCTCCATTCTACAAGGATATAAGACACATTTCATCCAACTTTCTATCCATTCATCCTCTTCAAACCATTCACTCATCCACCCATTAAACTATCCATCAACATCCATTAAACAATCTGCCTATCAACATCCATTCAACTTTCTGTCTATCAACATCCATTACACTATCTACATTTAACTTTTAAACTCTGTCTGAGGCTTTAAGCATACAATAAATATGGCTCTATTAAGACTGCCGTTAAGCAATTAGAATCCTAGGCCAGGTGGCCAGGCCACCAGCATCAACTGCCAGTCTCAGGCTTTAAGCATACAAACTGGCCCTATTAAGACTACACATCCTGTTCAACTGCTTCCTCTGCCAAAAACTGTTTCAAAATAAAAGTCCTCACTACAATATTTCACTGTTAAACAATTTAACCCTTTAAACTACTGAACTTTTTAACTGTTCAGCCATTGTAACTGTTACTTGTCATCAACTATGACTCCTACCCACTGTCGCTAGTTAGCATGGTTAACATAGTTAGCATGTTAGCATGCTAGCATGTTAGCATGCTAGTTAGCATTTTTTGCAAAACTGCTAAAAATGATTAGCTAAGTTAGCTAAGTCACATGGTTAGCATAGTTAGCATGTTAACATGTTAGCATGCTAGTTAGCATTTTTTGCAAAACTGCTAAAAACGATTAGCTAAGTTAGCTAAGTCACATGGTTAGCATAGTTAGCATGCTAGCATGTTAGCATGCTAGTTAGCATTTTTAGCAAAACTGTTACAAATGATTAGCTAGGTTAGCTAAGTCACATGGTTAACATTGTGCTAGTTAGCATAACTACTAAAAATGAAAACATTAGCTAAGTTAACTAAGTTAAGTATTATCCACCTATTTAACCGTTCAATCATTCCAACTATATTAAACCTTATCTACCAAGCAAATCATTTAACCATATAAACTATCCACCTATTTAACTGTTCAGTCACTCCAACTATATTAAACCTCATCTACCTAGCAACCAATATAGTTTGTTTTTACTCTGTATGATATTTTACATCATATTTTTTGCATTTTCATGCACTGTATTTCCTTCAGGAAATGCTTTTCTAGTTATTATTCTTCTTCTTCTAACGCAGTTAATGCAGCTTCAACCGTTTAACATAGAAACTTCATTCAAACTGCGTTGCGTAGGTCTTACTTATGACATGTGGGCTTTGTATTTTTCATCTTTGTAACTTTTATACTTTTTAAACTATTAATTAAAAACTACTCAAAATTTTCCCATAGACTTAACATGGGCTCATGACATCACAATGGACTAATTAACTTGATTTGCACCTGGTATCATCTTCCAGCTGCTCATCTAGGCCCCATCAAAGAATCAGTTCAACTGATTGCACCTGTATCAACTGCTTTCTACTGAACTAGACCAACTCTCTCTGTCTCTCCATTCTACAAGGATATAAGACAGATTTCATCCAACTTTCTATCCATTCATCCTCTTCAAACCATTCACTCATCCACCCATTAAACTATTCATCAACATCCATTAAACAATCTGCCTATCAACATCCATTCAACTTTCTGTCTATCAACATCCATTACACTATCTACATTTAACTTTTAAACTATATACTCTGTCTGAGGCTTTAAGCATACAATAAATATGGCTCTATTAAGACTGCCGTTAAGCAATTAGAATCCTAGGCCAGGTGGCCAGGCCACCAGCATCAACTGCCAGTCTCAGGCTTTAAGCATACAAACTGGCCCTATTAAGACTACACATCCTGTTCAACTGCTTCCTCTGCCAAAAACTCAAATAAAAAATAAAAGTCTCAAAATAAAAGTCCTCACTACAATATTTCACTGTTAAACAATTTAACCCTTTAAACTACTGAACTTTTTAACTGTTCAGCCATTGTAACTGTTACTTGTCATCAACTATGACTCCTACCCACTGTAGCTAGTTAGATAAGTTAGCTAAGTAATTTGGTTAGCATAGTTAGCATGCTAGCATGTTAACATGCTAGTTAGCATTTTTAGCAAAACTTCTAAAAATGATTAGCTAAGTTAGCTAAGTCACATGGTTAGCATAGTTAGCATGCTAGCATGTTAACATGCTAGTTAGCATGCTAATTAGCATTTTTAACAAAACTGCTAAAAATGATTAGCTAAGTTAGCTAAGTCACATGGTTAGCATAGTTAGCATGCTAACATGTTAGCATGCTAGTTAGCATTTTTAGCAAAACTGCTAAAAATGATCAGCTAAGTTCACTAAGTCACATGGTTAGCATAGTTAGCATGTTATCATGTTAGCATGCTAGTTAGCATTTTTAGCAAAACTGCTAAAAATGATTAGCTAAGTTAGCTAAGTCACATGGTTAGCATTGTTAGCATGCTAACACGTTAGCATGCTAGTTAGCATTTTTAGCAAAACTATTAAAAAATTATTAGCTAAGTTAGCTAAGTAATATGGTTAACATAGTTAGCATGTTAGCATTGCTAACATGCTAGTTAGCATAACTACTAAAAATGAAAACATTAGCTAAGTTAACTAAGTTAAGTATTATCCACCTATTTAACCGTTCAATCATTCCAACTATATTAAACCTTATCTACCAAGCAAATCATTTAACCATATAAACTATCCACCTATTTAACTGTTCAGTCACTCCAACTATATTAAACCTCATCTACCTAGCAACCAATATAGTTTGTTTTTACTCTGTATGATATTTTACATCATATTTTTTGCATTTTCATGCACTGTATTTCCTTCAGGAAATGCTTTTCTAGTTATAGTGCATGAAAATGCACTATATTGTTCTTCCAAGTCTTCTTATTCTTATTATTCTTCTTCTAACGTAGCTAATGCAGCTTCAACCATTTAACGTAGAAACTTCATTCAAACTATGTTACGTAGGTCTTACTTAGGACAAGTAGGCTTTGTATTTTTCATCTTTGTAACTTTTATACTTTTTAAACTATTAATTATTAACTTTTATAAAATACCCATAGACTTTACATGGGCTGATGACATCACAATGGACTAATTAACTTGATTTGCACCTGGTATCATCTTCCAGCTGCTCATCTAGGCCCCATCAAAGAATCAGTTCAACTGATTGCACCTGTATCAACTGCTTTCTACTGAACTAGACCAACTCTCTCTGTCTCTCCATTCTACAAGGATATAAGACACATTTCATCCAACTTTCTATCCATTCATCCTCTTCAAACCATTCACTCATCCACCCATTAAACTATCCATCAACATCCATTAAACAATCTGCCCATCAACATCCATTCAACTTTCTGTCTATCAACATCCATTACACTATCTACATTTAACTTTTAAACTATATACTCTGTCTCAGGCTTTAAGCATACAATATGGCTCTATTAAGACTGCCGTTAAGCAATTAGAATCCTAGGCCAGGTGGCCAGGCCACCTGCACCCTATCAGTTTCTCAGGCTAACCTTTTAAACTATCCAGCTATTTGACTGTTCAGTCAGTCCAACTATATTAAACCTCATCTACCTAGTTCAGTCATTCCAACTATATTAAACCTCATCTACCTAGCAAATAATTTAACCTTTTACACTATCCACCTATTTAACCGTTCAGTCATTCCAACTATATTAAACCTCATCTACCTAGTTCAGTCATTCCTATATTAAACCTCATCTACCTAGTTCAGTCATTCCAACTATATTAAACCTCATCTACCTAGCAAATAATTTAACCATTTGAATCCTATGGCAGGTGTTCGGGCCACCTGCATCAACTGCCAGTCTCAGGCTTTAAGCATACAATCTGGCCCAATTAAGACTACACATCCTATTCAACTGCTGCCTCTGCCAAAAACTGTTTCAAAATAAAAGTCCTCACTACAATATTTCACTGTTAAACAATTTAACCCTTTAAACTACTGAACTTTTTAACTGTTCAGCCATTGTAACTGTTACTTGTCATCAACTATGACTCCTACCCACTGTAGCTAGTTAGCATGGTTAGCATAGTTAGCATGTTAGCATGCTAGTTAGCATTTTTAGCAAAACTGCTAAAAACGATTAGCTAAGTTAGCTAAGTCACATGGTTAACATAATTAGCATGCTAACATGTTAGCATGCTAGTTAGCATTTTAGCAAAACTGCTAAAAATGATTAGCTAAGTTAGCTAAGTCACATGGTTAGCATAGTTAGCATGCTAGCATGTTAGCATGCTAGTTAACATTTTTAACAAAACTGCTAAAAATGATTAGCTAAGTTAGCTAAGTCACATGGTTAGCATAGTTAGCATGCTAGCATGTTAGCATGCTAGTTAGCATTTTTAACAAAACTGCTAAAAATGATTAGCTAAGTTCACTAAGTCACATGGTTAGCATAGTTAGCATGTTATCATGTTAGCATGCTAGTTAGCATTTTTAGCAAAACTGCTAAAAATGATTAGCTAAGTTAGCTAAGTCACATGGTTAGCATTGTTAGCATGCTAACACGTTAGCATGCTAGTTAGCATTTTTAGCAAAACTATTAAAAAATTATTAGCTAAGTTAGCTAAGTAATATGGTTAACATAGTTAGCATGTTAGCATTGCTAACATGCTAGTTAGCATAACTACTAAAAATGAAAACATTAGCTAAGTTAACTAAGTTAAGTATTATCCACCTATTTAACCGTTCAATCATTCCAACTATATTAAACCTTATCTACCAAGCAAATCATTTAACCATATAAACTATCCACCTATTTAACTGTTCAGTCACTCCAACTATATTAAACCTCATCTACCTAGCAACCAATATAGTTTGTTTTTACTCTGTATGATATTTTACATCATATTTTTTGCATTTTCATGCACTGTATTTCCTTCAGGAAATGCTTTTCTAGTTATAGTGCATGAAAATGCACTATATTGTTCTTCCAAGTCTTCTTATTCTTATTATTCTTCTTCTAACGTAGCTAATGCAGCTTCAACCATTTAACGTAGAAACTTCATTCAAACTATGTTACGTAGGTCTTACTTAGGACAAGTAGGCTTTGTATTTTTCATCTTTGTAACTTTTATACTTTTTAAACTATTAATTATTAACTTTTATAAAATACCCATAGACTTTACATGGGCTGATGACATCACAATGGACTAATTAACTTGATTTGCACCTGGTATCATCTTCCAGCTGCTCATCTAGGCCCCATCAAAGAATCAGTTCAACTGATTGCACCTGTATCAACTGCTTTCTACTGAACTAGACCAACTCTCTCTGTCTCTCCATTCTACAAGGATATAAGACACATTTCATCCAACTTTCTATCCATTCATCCTCTTCAAACCATTCACTCATCCACCCATTAAACTATCCATCAACATCCATTAAACAATCTGCCCATCAACATCCATTCAACTTTCTGTCTATCAACATCCATTACACTATCTACATTTAACTTTTAAACTATATACTCTGTCTCAGGCTTTAAGCATACAATATGGCTCTATTAAGACTGCCGTTAAGCAATTAGAATCCTAGGCCAGGTGGCCAGGCCACCTGCACCCTATCAGTTTCTCAGGCTAACCTTTTAAACTATCCAGCTATTTGACTGTTCAGTCAGTCCAACTATATTAAACCTCATCTACCTAGTTCAGTCATTCCAACTATATTAAACCTCATCTACCTAGCAAATAATTTAACCTTTTACACTATCCACCTATTTAACCGTTCAGTCATTCCAACTATATTAAACCTCATCTACCTAGTTCAGTCATTCCTATATTAAACCTCATCTACCTAGTTCAGTCATTCCAACTATATTAAACCTCATCTACCTAGCAAATAATTTAACCATTTGAATCCTATGGCAGGTGTTCGGGCCACCTGCATCAACTGCCAGTCTCAGGCTTTAAGCATACAATCTGGCCCAATTAAGACTACACATCCTATTCAACTGCTGCCTCTGCCAAAAACTGTTTCAAAATAAAAGTCCTCACTACAATATTTCACTGTTAAACAATTTAACCCTTTAAACTACTGAACTTTTTAACTGTTCAGCCATTGTAACTGTTACTTGTCATCAACTATGACTCCTACCCACTGTAGCTAGTTAGCATGGTTAGCATAGTTAGCATGTTAGCATGCTAGTTAGCATTTTTAGCAAAACTGCTAAAAACGATTAGCTAAGTTAGCTAAGTCACATGGTTAACATAATTAGCATGCTAACATGTTAGCATGCTAGTTAGCATTTTAGCAAAACTGCTAAAAATGATTAGCTAAGTTAGCTAAGTCACATGGTTAGCATAGTTAGCATGCTAGCATGTTAGCATGCTAGTTAACATTTTTAACAAAACTGCTAAAAATGATTAGCTAAGTTAGCTAAGTCACATGGTTAGCATAGTTAGCATGCTAGCATGTTAGCATGCTAGTTAGCATTTTTAACAAAACTGCTAAAAATGATTAGCTAAGTTAACTAAGTCACATGGTTAGCATAGTTAGCATGCTAGCATGTTAGCATGCTAGTTAGCATAGTTAGCAAAACTGCTAAAAATGATTAGCTAAGTTAGCTAAGTCACATGGTTAGCATAGTTAGCATGCTAGCATGTTAACATGCTAGTTAGCATAGTTAGCAAAACTGCTAAAAATGATTAGCTAGGTTAGCTAAGTCACATGGTTAATATAGTTAGCATGATAGCATTGCTAACATGCTAGTTAGCATAACTACTAAAAATGAAAACATTAGCTAAGTTAACTAAGTTAAGTATTATCCACCTATTTAACCGTTCAATCATTCCAACTATATTAAACCTTATCTACCAAGCAAATCATTTAACCATATAAACTATCCACCTATTTAACTGTTCAGTCACTCCAACTATATTAAACCTCATCTACCTAGCAACCAATATAGTTTGTTTTTACTCTGTATGATATTTTACATCATATTTTTTGCATTTTCATGCACTGTATTTCCTTCAGGAAATGCTTTTCTAGTTATTCTTCTTCTTCTTCTAACGCAGTTAATGCAGCTTCAACCGTTTAACGTAGAAACTTCATTCAAACTGCGTTGCGTAGGTCTTACTTATGACATGTGGGCTTTGTATTTTTCATCTTTGTAACTTTTATACTTTTTAAACTATTAATTAAAAACTGCTCAAAATTTCCCCATAGACTTAACATGGGCTGATGACATCACAATGGACTAATTAACTTGATTTGCACCTGGTATCATCTTCCAGCTGCTCATCTAGGCCCCATCAAAGAATCAGTTCAACTGATTGCACCTGTATCAACTGCTTTCTACTGAACTAGACCAACTCTCTCTGTGTCTCTACATTCTACAAGGATATAAGACACATTTCATCCAACTTTCTATCCATTCATCCTATTCAAACCATTCACTCATCCACCCATTAAACTATCCATCAACATCCATTAAACAATCTGCCTATCAACATCCATTCAACTTTCTGTCTATCAACATCCATTACACTATCTACATTTAACTTTTAAACTATATACTCTGTCTCATGCTTTAAGCATACAATATGGCTCTATTAAGACTGCCGTTAAGCAATTAGAATCCTATGGCAGGTGTTCGGGCCACCTGCACCCTATCAGTTTCTCAGGCTAACCTTTTAAACTATCCAGCTATTTGACTATTCAGTCAGTCCAACTATATTAAACCTCATCTACCTAGTTCAGTCATTCCAACTATATTAAACCTCATCTACCTAGCAAATAATTTAACCTTTTACACTATCCACCTATTTAACCGTTCAGTCATTCCAACTATATTAAACCTCATCTACCTAGTTCAGTCATTCCTATATTAAACCTCATCTACCTAGTTCAGTCATTCCAACTATATTAAACCTCATCTACCTAGCATATAATTTAACCATTTGAATCCTATGGCCGGTGTTCGGGCCAGCTGCATCAACTGCCAGTCTCAGGCTTTAAGCATACAAACTGGCCCTATTAAGACTACACATCCTGTTCAACTGCTTCCTCTGCCAAAAACTGTTTCAAAATAAAAGTCCTCACTACAATATTTCACTGTTAAACAATTTAACCCTTTAAACTACTGAACTTTTTAACTGTTCAGCCATTGTAACTGTTACTTGTCATCAACTATGACTCCTACCCACTGTAGCTAGTTAGCATGGTTAGCATAGTTAGCATGCTAGCATGTTAGCATGCTAGTTAGCATTTTTAGCAAAACTGCTAAAAATGATTAGCTAAGTTAGCTAAGTCACATGGTTAGCATAGTTAGCATGCTAGCATGTTAGCATGCTAGTTAGCATTTTTTATAAAACTGCTAAAAATGATTAGCTAAGTTAGCTAAGTCACATGGTTAGCATGTTAGCATGCTAATTAGCATAGTTATCATAACTAATAAAAATGATTAGCTAGGTTAGCTAAGTCATATGGTTAGCATAGTTAACATTTTAACATTGTTAGCATGCTAGTTAGCATAGTAACTTGGTTAACATTATTATCTTTATTAACATAGTTAGCATAACTACTAGCAAACATTGGAGCCATTCCAACTGTTAGTTATCGTCAACTATCTGCCTAAATAATTTAACCATTTCAATTATCAACCTATTTAACTGTTCAGTCATTCCAACTATATTAAACCTTAAGCAAATAATTTAACCATATGAACTCATCATATTTTTGCATTTTCATGCACTGTATTTCCTTCAGGAAATGCTTTTCTAGTTTAACTATATAAACTATCCACCTATTTAACTGTTCAGTCATTCCAACTATATTAAACCTCGTCTACCTAGCAACCAATATAGTTTGTTTTTACTCTGTATGATATTTTACATCATATTTTTTGCATTTTCATGCACTGTATTTCCTTCAGGAAATGCTTTTCTAGTTATTCTTCTTCTTCTAACGCAGTTAATGCAGCTTCAACCGTTTAACGTAGAAACTTCATTCAAACTGCGTTGCGTAGGTCTTACTTATGACATGTGGGCTTTGTATTTTTCATCTTTGTAACTTTTATACTTTTTAAACTATTAATTAAAAACTACTCAAAATTTCCCCATAGACTTAACATGGGCTGATGACATCACAATGGACTAATTAACTTGATTTGCACCTGGTATCATCTTCCAGCTGCTCATCTAGGCCCCATCAAAGAATCAGTTCAACTGATTGCACCTGTATCAACTGCTTTCTACTGAACTAGACCAACTCTCTCTGTCTCTCCATTCTACAAGGATATAAGACACATTTCCTCCAACTTTCTATCCATTCATCCTCTTCAAACCATTCACTCATCCACCCATTAAACTATCCATCAACATCCATTAAACAATCTGCCTATCAACATCCATTCAACTTTCTGTCTATCAACATCTATTACACTATCTACATTTAACTTTTAAACTATATACTCTGTCTCAGGCTTTAAGCATACAATATGGCTCTATTAAGACTGCCGTTAAGCAATTAGAATCCTATGGCAGGTGTTTGGGCCAGCTGCATCAACTGCCAGTCTCAGGCTTTAAGCATACAAACTGGCCCTATTAAGACTACACATCCTGTCCAACTGCTTCGTCTGCCAAAAACTGTTTCAAAATAAAAGTCCTCACTACAATATTTCACTGTTAAACAATTTAACCCTTTAAACTACTGAACTTTTTAACTGTTCAGCCATTGTAACTGTTACTTGTCATCAACTATGACTCCTACCCACTGTAGCTAGTTAGCATGGTTAGCATAGTTAGCATGCTAACATGTTAGCATGCTAGTTAACATTTTTAGCAAAACTGCTAAAAACGATTAGCTAAGTTAGCTAAGTCACATGGTTAGCATAATTAGCATGCTAGCATGTTAGCATGCTAGTTAGCATTTTAGCAAAACTGCTAAAAATGATTAGCTAAGTTAGCTAAGTCACATGGTTAGCATAGTTAGCATGTTAGCATGCTAATTAGCATTTTTAGCAAAACTGCTAAAAATGATTAGCTAAGTTAGCTAAGTCACATGGTTAGCATAGTTAGCATGCTAGCATGTTAGCATGCTAGTTAGCATTTTTAGCAAAACTGCTAAAAATGATTAGCTAAGTTAGCATGGTTAACATAGTTAGCATGTTAGCATTGCTAACATGCTAGTTAGCATAACTACTAAAAATGAAAACATTAGCTAAGTTAACTAAGTTAAGTATTATCCACCTATTTAACCGTTCAATCATTCCAACTATATTAAACCTAATCTACCAAGCAAATCATTTAACCATATAAACTATCCACCTATTTAACTGTTCAGTCACTCCAACTATATTAAACCTCATCTACCTAGCAACCAATATAGTTTGTTTTTACTCTGTATGATATTTTACATCATATTTTTTGCATTTTCATGCACTGTATTTCCTTCAGGAAATGCTTTTCTAGTTTTAAATGACACTTCTTTAATTTTATTCGTAATCAAATATTTAGAAGATAAACACCATACTTTCTGCCATTCTAGGTCGATAATAGGTTATTCCAGTATGAAAGCGCTGTTGGGATAGAGACCTTGTCTTTTTTAAAAAGAGTGCGTATTCTACGGTTGTTATTTCTTTTATTAGTAGAGAAACAGATTTGGCCAATCTCAGTAACAATGGGATTTAAAGGTAATAAAGGGGAGTTATGTGAAGAGTTTTTAAGAAGAGAAACTGCACCAGAAGGGATAGCATCAAAGACTATAGCGTACTCCCTAGGAAGAATAGGGATGTTGTACCTGTGTAGAAGTTCAGTGTAGGACATTAAATCTCCACTGGAGTTGAGCAGCTGAGTAACTAGATAAATACCATGACCAAACCAGTTTTCTAAAAATAATGTTTTGTGTTTATATAGCAAGTCTCTATTATTCCAGATATAATATCTGTGTGGTGAAAAGTTGTGTTTATATATCATGTTCCAGGAGAGAAGCATCTGTTTATGAAAATTAGAAAGACTTAAGGGAATTTTTTCAATATTATAATTACACAATAAAAGAAACTCAAGGCCACCAAGTTTAGAGAATAAGTAGTTAGGAATGAAGTTCCATATATAATTAGGGTTCATGAGAAATTGCTTAATCCAGTTTATCTTGAAGGTATCATTTAAAGTAGAGAAATCAAGAAAGTGAAGGCCACCATGTGTATAGGAGTTCAATAAAACTGATTTTTTAAAGTAGTGAATTATATTTTTCCATGTAAAATTGTAAAGCATTTTGTCAATGGACATAGATGTTTGTTTGTTTACGTCAAGAGATAGGGCTGCATATGTCAGACGGGATAAGCCTTCTGCTTTGGACAACAAAATTCTCCCTTTAATGGAGAGGTCTCTGAAGCCACTGATTAAATCTTTTCTGTGTTTTTTCTATGATAGGATTAAAGTTCAGAGAGCATCTAGTGTCTTGTTTACTGTTGATAGTTAGACCAAGGTAAGTGACAGTTTCTTTAACAGGGATGTTACAAATGGATGGACTAGTATACGTTTTAAGGGGGAGCAGCTCGCATTTATTTGTATTTAAGTATAGCCCAGAGGCCTGAGAGAATAATTTAATTGTATTTATAGCTATTGGAACCTGTGAGGCATCCTTTAAGAACAGGGTAGTATCATCCGCCAGCTGACTAATGATTTCCTTCCCAGCAATTGAGATACCTTGTAAGGGGCTAATTTTAATGAAATCGGAGAGTAGCTGAGCACAGATCAGGAACAAGTAGGGGGAGAGTGGACAACCCTGTCTGACACCACGATTCACCTCAAACCTAGGAGAGGTCCCAGAATATAATTTAATAGAGCAGTTTGCATTTGTATACATAGTCTTAATAGACTCACAAAAATAAGGACCGAAGCCAAATTTATCTAGGGCCTGAAAAATGAATTTGTGCTCGACTGTGTCAAAGGCCTTACAGAAATCTAGAAATAGAATATAAGCCTCGTTGTTGCAAAGGTCATGGTAGTCTATAAGGTCCAGTACAAGCCTGATATTGTTAGAAATGTGTCTATGTCTTAAGAAACCAGATTGGGTTTCATCAATTATCTGATCCAGAGTTAACTTTATTCTTTTAGCAAAAATCTGAGCTAGAATTTTGTAGTCATTATTGAGCAGACAAATTGGTCTCCAATTATCAATGAGTAGTAAATCTTTCTTAGGTTTTGGAATTAGTGTTAATAAACCTTGGGATAGAGTAGGTGGGAGAGTTTGATTTTTAATGCTTTCCGTGTACAGACCGTAGAGGAGAGGGGCTAGTTGTTCCGCAAAGGCAATATAAAATTCTGAAGATAGCCCATCAACTCCTGGGGATTTGTTGAGTTTAAGACGTTTAATAGCAAGTAGGATTTCATCAATTGTTAATGGAGCGTCACAGAGATCTTTCTTGTCATCTAAAATTGATTTTGTATTAGAGAGATGTTTTAAAAAGTTGTTGGCATTAGTCTCATTATAATCTGACTTATAAAGGTTTCTGTAAAATGAAGAACAGTAATTGGCTATCTTGCAAGGGTCGTCAGTGATATCACCGTTAACATTGAGTTTCCTGATAGAATTTAATTTGTTCCTGGATCTTTCTAATTGGAATAAGTAAGCAGTATTCTGCTCTCCTTCCTCCAGCCATTTGCTTCTTGATCTCACAAAGGCCCCTTCAGCTTTCTCTCTGTATATTTCATTTAGTTCATCTTGCTGTAAAATTAGAGTTTCCCTGTCACTTTCAGATAAATCTTCAGGCTTAATTTGAGTAAGGGCAGTTATTTTAGTAATAATTTTAGTTTCTTCTTTCTTTTTTTCTCTGGCTAAAGTGGATCCATATTCTCTTAAGAATTTTGAAACCTCAAATTTAAAGAGTTCCCAATTTCTGCAAAAGTTGTTATCTATAAGGGCCCTGTTTGAGAAACATTGTATCATTTCCTGGATCTTCTCGATTACTGAAGCATGCTTAAGGAGAGAGTTATTGAGTTTCCAATAAGAGCCTCTACATTTCTGAGTGTAGTTGGCCTTAAAGGATATTTGGAGTGACACAGCTTTATGGTCTGTTAGGGGCGTTGTAATGATATTGCAAGTAATGTTACTCCTATCAAAGCGGTCAGAGATTAACCAGTAATCTATGCGTGACATAGACGTGTACGCTTTATTGCTCCAAGTATAGAGTTTAGTGTTGTGATTTTTCTCTCTCCATATATCAATCAAATTGAATTTTTGCATGAAAGTAATCAGGTTGGGGGCCGGAGACTTACCTATACTTGGTGGCCATCTGTCTAATGAACTATTTAAGGTAATGTTGAAATCTCAGCCTATTACAAGCAATAAATTGGGATATTTAGATATCCAGTATAGGAGGCGGGCTTCCAGGACATCAAATAAAAAGTCATTATCCCGTTTAGAGTTATACCCGTATATATTGGCAAGAAGAAGAGGAATGTTATCAATACTAAGAATCAGTATCAGGTAGTGACCATGAGGGTCACTTTCTGAGTGCAAGACAAAACCATTAAAGTTATTCTTAAGAGTTGCAACCCCTGCGGATCTTTCTGACCCATGTGAAAACCATATTTCATTTCCCCATTGGGATTTCCAAAAGGAAACATCATTTAACGTAGAATGTGACTCTTGGAAAAAATAAAAATCAGATTTCTGCTGTTTTGCAAAGAGAAATAAAGCTTTTCGTTTAACATTTTCTCGTAACCCCCTGGCATTGAGAGAAACAACTGATAAGGATAGTGTAACGAGTGAGAGGCGAGTAGAAATTAAAACCAATGTAAACAATTTCCACTCCCCCCCCCCCCCCCCCCCCAGCAGAACAAATATGTTGAAGTATGAACATTTATTTGATTTAAATTGTACCTATGGACTGTATGCTATGAGTGCATGTATGTATAGTGTTTTGTATAGTGTTGTGTACGTATTCTAATCTGCTCGTGATATGTACGTCTGTGTAAACGCAGATAGTCCCCCTGTATGTATGTATGTGAATATGCGGTGCAGAGTGGCTACATAGCTGAATAGCTACATAGCTAACCGCTACTTAACGGTGCAAACCATTATGGGGGGCTTGTAGTGTCCATTTCGGCAGGTGCTTCTAGAAGAGCTGCTGGACGAATCTCTTTTCCTTCTATTATCACACGGGTCCCGGCAAAGTGGGCTCTCTTTCCTTCCTTTTTGGCAGCCTCGATCATTGGCCACAGTTTGGCTCGCAAAGCTTTGTCAGCTGCAGTAAGGTCTTCTGTGAAGCGAAGTTTGTTCTCTGTGAGAAAACTACAGCCCGTAGCCTTCCTTCACACCAGGTCCCTAGTAGATCGGTTCGAGAAGCGGATGATGGTCGTTCTCGGTCTTTTTTCCTTGTCATTAAATCGACCCAGGCGATGAACAATGTCCACATGTTCTTTAACATTTTCCCGAGACTCTTCGATAACAGCACTGCAGATGTCGATATCTTTCTCTTTGATGTTTTCGTGCATGCTTTCTGGGATGCCGTGAAGTCTTAAGTTCCATCTCCGTTGATACTTTTCGGCTTCATTGACTTGCAGCTCTAACTCCGAGAGCCGTTGAACATTGATTTTGCATGTATTCTTCACTGATACCATGTCGGTTTTCAAATCACCAATTTCAGTAAATACGAAGTCAATTGACTTTTTTAAGGCATCGATACTGACGGTGTTATGATTGATCATGCTCTCTAAGTTATCAGCACGCTCATTTATTATAGCTGCAATGTTATATTGTAAGTCTGTGAGAGTTAAGTCACCTTTGAGTCTCTTCCCATCTGGTCTGGCGGGAGTGTCAGGGTCGTTGTCTGGGATGGGTAACAGCTCCGGACTCTTGTTGCGGGTGCTGGAGCAGGTGTAGTTATGCTCAGAAACAGTGGCAGCAGATGGAGTTTGGTTACCGTTTGTAGTCTTCGTGTCTTTGGGGGAGATTTTCGTCGTCGCCGACTTCGCGCGCTTTACACCTTGCTCAGACGATGGCATGATGAGAACATACAGCACAAAAAGTACGTTGAAGAAGGCGGTAAAAGTTATTTTAGCTGAGGCTATTCAAGCAGGACACAACTGTTTTCGAATGGTTGGTATGCACAAAAACAAAACGTCTTTTTGATTAAGTTACATAGGTAGTTTTTTGTTGTTGTTGTTCATAGATGGTAATAGGGGCTGAAAAATGAGAACTTGGGTTCAGCCACGAAACACCTCGACTGTACTCGACGCCATTTTCAACCTCCTCCCTTCATTAGCTCTTCCTTCGTTCAGTGCTCGCACATCCCACGTTCTTCTTTTCTTCAGGTGTTTCAGGCTTTTTTGGTGGTTGTGTCCTACTTTCAGGCTCGACGTATCGCCCCCAGTTGGTGGGGCAGAGTATCACAGTTAATCCGTAGTGCGCAGGCGCTAACCTTAATGATTTAACGTGCATTCAGGACAGCAGAAGTTGGAGTATGCTTCACGTCCACAGCAAAAATGATGCACGTCTTGGACACGCGCAAATGTGACGCACGACCATACCAGAGCCTTTACCGTCAGATGTAGGAAGAAAACACGAACCATCCTTCTTCTCCACAAATGCCTTAACATTGTTTTCTGGTTTTTTGTAAAAGTTATTGTGCCGTCAATATCTCCTACAACACTCATTAGGGACTGTACGATATTTACCGGGGGGGGGAGGGCCTAAGATAATTTTTTAAGCCTTGGGGGAAGGCCCAGGAGAAATTCTTTGGCCTGGGGGGAGGGCCGAGGAAAATTATTTTTTCCTGATCCATGATATTTTTTTCCCCTGATCAATGATCCGTTTTCGATATTTTAAAAGGTTTGTAGGCCAAAACATGATTCACGTCTCTTTGACAGAGTGGGCGAGTCCAAAAAGTCGCAACCCTACCTGAATCTCCCACAACTCCCCTCGTAAGCTTGCAGGTCACCCGCGGTTATGGGTCATAAACCAAATATTTTAATGATATTCGGGTCATTTGCGGGCGGGTTAATTCTTAATTAAATATATATTTTCTACAAATAGGCCTACTTAAAATATCACGAGAAGGCTAGCATCGAGGTTCCGGTGACGTCAGCACAGCGAATGGCAGCTTGAGAGCACAGCTCCTCCAAGAACCAAGATACTTCACCCCAAAACGTATTCAAATACTATTCACTTTTACTTATACACGGTCAAAATGTCTGGGGCGAACAAGGAAACGAGAACAAGAGACACAAAAAAAGGTACTGAACAGCAAACCGAGTTAGTTAGTCGAGGGAATTCTGGCTCGCCTCATGAGGATGCTAGCCGAGTCACAGCGGCTAGCACTAGTACTAGCCTAGCTAAAGTTCTTGAGGAGATTCTGGACTTTCGTCAAGACATGAATAAACAGTTAAACGACATCAAATCTGAACTCACTAAAGTTGACCAAAAAGTTGAGGAAGTGGAGAATCGCGTTGGCGAGGTGGAAGACCGCACCCAGAATATGGAACAAGTGGTAATGAATCTGATAAAAGAAATTACCCAGCTAGATAATAAAGTGCTCGACCTAGAAGGTAGGTCCAGACGGAAAAATCTCAGAATTTTCAATGTACCAGAAGACGCAGAGGGAACGTCAATGGAGGAGTTCATGGAAAAGCTACTGCGTGATAAACTTGAAATACCCGAAGCGATGGATATAGCCATCGAGAGAGCACACAGGGCACTTGTTCCTAAACCTACTGGGGAAAACAAGCCAAGGTCAATAGTGATTCGATTCCTGAGATACAAGACTAAAGAAGAAATCCTCCGGAAAGCATTGGGAAAGAAAGGTGTGCTTTTGGACGATGAGACACAGATATATTTTGACCAGGATTACGCCCCAGCAGTTGTACAGAAGCGCAAGGAATACTCCGAGGCAAAACGAGTATTGAAAAAAAATAATATTCGCTTCCAGACTCCATTCCCAGCCAAACTGCGGGTGTACTACAAGAACGAGACACGGCTCTACCAATCAGCAGAGGAAGCGACGACAGATATGAAGAACAGAGGACTACCCATCAACGTGTTCAGGGCTGAACAGAAGGATGAGTTAGCTGCACAGCTGTCTCGCACTGCGTGGGAGAGAGTGGAAGGGCGGAGACGGTTGACCACACAGCAAAAGCCAGAAGACTCGTGAATGGACGGAGGATGTGAAACAGTGGTAAAATGTTCAAATTCTAAAACATATTTTGCTATCTAAAATACATATATTCTCTTCCTCGATAAAGGTGGAAATATTATGTACAATGGAGGGATCAGACCTTAAGTTAGTCTATTTAGCACTGACGGACAAAGACTTTGCTTTCTCCCAGTTGGGAACTTTCAGTGGAGGCCCTCTTCCTATGAATAGGAGAGGTTTTCCTCCCCAGCTAGACGTTCTTTCTAGCTTAGTTAAGGGTCATTTCAGGACCTCCCCAGCTAGACGTTCTTTCTAGCTTAGTTAAGGGTCATTTCAGGACCTCCCCAGCTAGACGTTCTTTCTAGCTTAGTTAAGGGTCATTTCAGGACCTCAGCCTTGGAATCTCTGTTATTGTGTTTTTTGTTTTATTATGTGCAAATGTTCTTTGTTTTTCTTTTTGGGAGTAATCCACTTGAAACATGTTTAGGCACAACGATGCATAGACATAATCTATGGCTAGTGACAAGGTTAAAATAATTTTTTATAATGTTAACGGGCTGTTAAATCCAATCAAACGCTCTAAAATTCTAACTAAAATGAAAAAAGAAAGGGCACATGTGGTATATTTACAAGAAACCCACCTAAATGATAAGGAGCATGAGAAATTGAAGAGAATGGGCTTTACTAACTTGTTCTTCTCATCATATAAGCCAGGACATAGAGAGGAGTGGCCATACTTATTTCTAAACAAGTCAATTTTGAAAAAATATCTGAAATAAAAGATAAGGAGGGTAGATATGTTCTAATAAAGGGAAATATAGATGGAACTATAATAACTCTATTCAATATCTATGTACCCCCAGGAAGTGATATAGGATTTTTCCAAAAGATACTTGATCTCATTATAACAGAAACAGAAGGCCTGCTAATATGTGGAGGGGATTTGAATATCCATTTACAGCCACAACTTGACTCTTCAAGTGGTAAAACTGAAACAAAATCTATATACAGAAAAGTCAATACACTTTTTAAGGATGTGGGACTTATCGATATATGGAGAGAACTATTCCCACAAAGAAGAGATTACACCCACTACTCTGCCCCTCACTCCATATACACAAGAATAGATTACTTCATAACATTTGGAAGGGATAAAGATAAAATACATACATGTGATATTGGGACAATTGATTTGAGTGACCATGCACCTATATATCTAACTATTGGCCTTAATCTGCCACCCCGAAATACTATTTGGAAATTTAACTCTGGCCTACTTAATGATCCTTGTTTCAAAGAAGACATCAGAAAAGAAATAGGTGTTTTCCTAGAACTTAATGATAATGATGAGGTTTCACCTAATATATTATGGGATACTATGAAGGTGGTTTTAAGAGGGAAAATTATAGCAATAGCTACACATAAGAAAAGACAAAGAAAAAAAGCTTTAGAGGAACTGCAACGAAAATTGAAGAATTTGGAAGCAAAACATAAGACCAATTCAGATGGAAATACATTTCAGGAAATTGAGAAAATCAGGAATGAAATTAGAAGTTTAACCACACAAGACATTAAAAGAAACCTAATGTATCTAAAGCAGAGACATTATGAAAGTGGCCCAAAATCAACAAAAATACTAGCATGGAAACAAGAAAAAACTAGCTGAAAATACAGTTCATAAAATACGAGACCCTAGAACAAATGATCTCAAAAACAAACTAAGTGAGATTCATGAAGCATTTGAAGCATTTTACAAAAAACTATATACAAGAGTACCAGGAGGGGACACGGCCCAGATAGATGCTTTCTTGAACGCACTGAATTTACCCTCTTAATGAAGAGCACAACCAAAAGCTAATGGCTGAGATAACAGAAAATGAACTGCAGGCAGCAATTAGCAGACTTAAAGTGGGTAAATCCCCAGGTTCTGACGGCTATACAGCTGAGTGGTACAAGGAGTTTAGGAATTAATTGATTCCTATCATTCTTCCTGCGCTAAACTGGGTCCTGGCAAAGGCACAAACACCTCCTAGTTGGAAAGAGGCCATTATTTCTGCCATTCCAAAGGAAGGCAAGGATAAAACGGAGTGTGCATCATTCCGACCAATATCTGTTTTGAATATAGACTATAGGATGTTCACTTCTATTATGGCCAGAAGACTTGAAAACATTATGCCTAAATTGATCCATAATGATCAGACAGGTTTCATACACCAACGTCAAACACAAGACAATATACGAAGGACATTGCACATTATGAACCATATTGTGAAAAACAAAATGGAAGCAGTAGTAATTAGTATTGATGCAGAGAAGGCTTTTGACTCAGTCAATTGGGATTTTCTCTACAGAGTTCTACATAGATTTGGTTTCCATGTCAGGGTTATTAAAACCATACAAGCACTATACAATAATCCTACGGCAAGGGTCAAGGTCAATGGTTACTTATCAAATAGATTTACCCTGGAAAAGGGCACAAGACAGGGCTGTGCATGGTCAATTATTTTCACTTTTTCTTGAACCACTTGCCCAACATATAAGACAAAATAGAGAAATAAGAGGCATTGACCTTGCAGAAAGAGAGCAGAAGGTAGCATGCTATGCAAATAATGTACTAGTTTTCCTTAGCCAGCCAACATTCTCTTTGCCTCAGTTGATGCTGACACTGAAGAACTATGGGCAATTATCAGGATACAAGGTTAATGTGGGTAAAACCCAAGTACTATCATATAACTACAGTCCAACACCAGAAATGGAGAACAAATACCCATGGTCATGGCAATTAAAATCCTTTAAGTACCTGGGCATAACTATCCCAAAAGATTTATCTAAACTATCAGAATATAACTACTCACCTATACACAAAAAAATCAAAGAAGACATCACAAGATGGAGTCTAATCCCTTTCTTTAGTTTCAGCTCAAGAGTACAATCAATTAAAATGAACTACTACCCAGATTATTATATCTATTTCAAACCTTACCAATAGAAGTTCCCCAAAGCCAATTTAATGAATGGGACAAAATGCTATCTAGATATATGTGGCAAGGCAAGAGACCAAGGGTTCGCCTCAAAACACTGCAGCTAGTGAAGGAGAAGGGAGGATGGAGCCTACCATCCCTCAAGGAATACTATTATGCCGCCCAGACAAGAGCTATACTATGCTGGTGTAATCCTTCATATGTTGCACAGTGGAAAAACATTGAAGAAAACTTATTTCCCATTCCAATACAAGCAATTATAGCTGACTCTAGGCTGCAACACTACATAGACAGTTCTGATAACCCATGGATTAAAATTACCCTTAAGGTATGGAAAAATATCATTAGAGAATATAAATTAGAAGGAGATCTACTGTATCTGAGGTGGTGTGGATATGACTCAGACTTCACACCAAATAAAATGGACACCAGATTCAAAAAATGGAGAGCCAATGGAATAAGAGCTCTATGCAATATAATGAAGGGAAACATATTGTTTAGTTTTGAAACTATTCAAGAAAATTTTCTGTTGGATTTCTTTAGATACCTACAGTTGCGACATTATGTTGACAAAAATGTTAAGAATGTAATAGAGACCATTCCAACTTCATAGAACTGTTTAAAAGAGCATATAAGTCAAATCTCAGTAAAGGAGTGATATCAGCCATCTATAAACGCCTTCTAGACCTCAAAAATCATTCAACCACATACATTAAAGCAAAATGGGAAAAGGAATCTGAGATAGATATTTCTGAGGAAGAATGGTCATTAATATGTGAGAACCAATGGAAATGTACCAGCTCAATGAGCTGGCGAGAGTTCAACTGGAAAAATTGTATAAGATATTTCATTACGCCATGTCAGACATCTCACTATAGCGATAACATCCCTGTTTGTTGGAGAAAGTGTGGACATCAAAGCGCAAACCATTACCACATCTTCTGGGACTGTCCTAGCATTAAAAACTTTTGGAAGGCGATACACACTGCTTTACAGGAAATCTTTTGTGAGGACATTCCTTTGGACTTTAAGACCCTATATCTTGGACATATACCTCAAGGTTGGCTGAAAGGGGACAAACTCCTGATAAATGCAATGCTGGTGGCGGGTAAAAAGTCTATTACCAGAAAATGGCTATTACCAGAGTGTCCAACAATTATTACATGGAGAGACATTGTAACAGAAATCTACAGAATGGAGCAGATTACAGCTCATGTTAACCAAAGAATGGAAACATTTCTTGAGTACTGGCAAAAGTGGTGCATCTATGTCACAGATAAATGGCCTGATTGTATTTCCTTACTGTACTGAAAATGATTTCTCCCAGTTTTACTTATTATTTCTGTTTGTTTATATGCGTGTTTGTTTATTTTATTTTAATTTCACTACTTGGAAAAATAAGAGGATGTGATTACTGTATGTACCATATGCACTGAATATGAAAAAGATGAATAGATGTATGTGAGATTCTGAACACTAATAAAAATACAAATTTAAAAAAAAAGAGAAGGCTAGCATCAATACAGTAAAGCATCAATACAGTAAGTCAACAGTAAAGAAGCTGAAGACGCGAGTTAAAATAATAAAGACACCCCTTCAGGAAAAGCGATATAGGCTATGGGAAATATTGGGAAAAGTTCTTAAAGAAGATGACAGTAGTACAAGTTATGGTCTATGTAGGCCTACTTCTTGCGAAGCCATTTAAAAGTATGACAGCCGAAACGGGCAGCCTGCAGGAATAAATCTTATGGCACAGACTGCACAGCCATATCTACCGGTATGTATAGGTTCGCGCATGCATAAAAGTTACCTTAGTTCGTTGTGTTTGTGACTTTAAACAGTGGATGTGCTTTAGTAAAGCTTTGTGCTTCATTCAGCATTTTAAACCAGTTCTTACGCTAACGTTTTGACCAGCAATGTATCTCTCTTGCCTACCTTGCCTCCCCATTTCTATTTTCGAAAGAAGTATGTCCATGGCCAAATCTTATCCTAGTGTTCTAATCCTTGGTGGTTGCGTGCGTGCTTGCGCTCTTATTCTCATTCTCTCTCCTGCGCAAACATTATGTCCTGCATGCCTGCGTGTAGTTCTACTGCATAAAGTTTTGCAAATAAATTAGTTTGTTTTACAGAAATGGACTACTGCATGCAGGCTATAACCAAAAGCACACATTTTGTAAATAAGCGGGTCGGATTGCGGGTCGGGTATAATTTTGTCCTAATAATATTTGCGGTGTTCGAATGATTCGAGGCTATCGCAAATCCCTCGAACAGGTGGCCAGTCAGAGATTTCAAATGAATGAGGGAACAAGATGTCAATGCAACACGCTGTTTTCCCTTGATGAAAGTGAAACCATGAGTTTTCCCACATCTCAACTTTGGCCAAAGTTTTCAGAAATAATTATTTTCAGTGATACAACTTCATTGAAATAATATGCATTTCCATATGGGGTCTTAGAAGCCATCTTTCTCCTTCTAGCCACAGCGTTTTTGTTGCAAACATAATCAACCTAAGCATGCTCAGATGACATGATAGATGAGGCGCTGTTGCTCGCCTGTTCGTCATCGTAAAGCCCGATTGATTGGTCTGCCCAGGTCTGGGGCGAGCATAATTACTCCACAACGGAGCAATGCCAGACCGAACTTCCCGACCTCAAATGTTGTGGGTAGGACTAAGTTCGGCTGGCACCCAGGCTAGATGTTTCCATTGATTATTTAAGAATAGAATAGAAGCTTTATTTGTCATTGCATAAAATACAGAGTATCAACACAACAAAATTCAAGTTGCCACTCTTGGTCAGTGTTTTTTTTTTTAAAAGAGCAATAAATAATTCATAAATAATTGGTAAACATACAGAGAAAACATCCCCAATATGCCCCGCCCTCTCTCTTACTCTCACACCCACGCTCATCCACCCAGCCCCAAACGCAGCACAACAGTTACACACAAAAAATACTCTCCAAACCCTCCCAGACAGAACACCCTCCTGCACACATGAGTAAAATAGCCGCAGCCTAAATAGCAGGAAAAGTGCCTATTGCATAGGTGCACAGAATGCAATATTGTCCAGAGGTGTTTGAGGTTGAACATGGCAGGGGAGGGGAAGATTGGGGGGGTGGGGGGTGGCCACAGTTTGCAGAGGTTTCTTTTTTTGGTTTAGTGAACGTATGGCCCAGGGGAAGAAACTGTTGGTTAGACTGGTGGTGCGTGCATTTATAGACCTGAAACGCCTGCCGTAGGGAAGCAGGTTGAACAGGTGGTGGGCAGGGTGGGCAGAGTCTTTGAAAATGGATCTGGACCTGTTGAGGCAGCGGGAGTCGGCGAGCTCTTCCAGGGAGGGCAGAGGGCAGCCTATGATCTTTTGGGCTGTGCCTATGATCCTCTGCAGAGCCTTCCTGTCTGCTGCTGAGCAACCCGCATACCAAGCTGTGACGCAAAAGGTGAGTATGCTTTCAATGATAGACCGGTAGAAGGACACCAGCAGCTTCTGTTCGAGGTGGTTTTTCCTGAGAATTCTTAGGAAGCATAGACGCTGTTGGGCCTTCTTAGTTATTGCTTTGGAGTTGATGGACCAGGTGAGATCTTCGGAGATGTGTACCCCTAGGAATTTGAATGATGACACCCTTTCCACGCAGTTGCCGTTCAGGTGGATAGGGGCAAGTGCAGTGCGGTTGCGTCTGAAGTCTATGATGATCTCCTTAGTCTTTGAAGTGTTGAGAAGTAGCTTGTTGGCTGAGCACCAAGCTGAGAGTTTCTGGACCTCAGTTCTGTACTCAGACTCATCACCGCCTGAAATGAGACCGACCACAGTGGTGTCGTCGGCAAATTTTATGATGAGGTTGGAGGGGTGGGAAGGAGAGCAGTCCGATGTATTAAGTGTATACAGGAATGGGCTCAACACACAGCCTTGGGGGGAGCCAGTGCTGAGAGTGAGTGGGGGGGGAAGATGGTGGCCGAGTCTTACTTGTTGTGATCTGTTGGAGAGGAAGTCTTTAATCCAAGCGCAGGTGGAGGGAGGGAGGTGTAGGTCCAGGAGTTTTTAAATCAAAATGTCTATTGATTGACTGATTATTGTGTTGAAGGCTGAGCTGAAATATATGAAGAGTAGTCTTGCATAGTTGCCAGGGCGATCTAGGTGGCTCAGCGTTGAGTGGAGGGTGATGGTAATGGCATCCTCAGTGGAGCGGTTTGCCCTGTAGGCAAACCAGTGAGAGTCAAATGATGGAGGGAGGAAGGCCTTGATGTGCTGGGCGACCAGCCTTTCTAGGCACTTCATCGCCTCAGATGTGAGTGCAATGGGCCTGAAGTCGTTTAGGCTTTTGCAGGTAGATGTTTTTGGAACTGGGATGATAGTGGCGGATTTCCAGCAGGATGGGACGATAGTTAGGGACAGGGAGATGTTGAAGATCTTAGTGAGAATCCCAGAGAGTTGGTCTGCACAGGCCTTGAGTACTTTGCCTGATACTCCGTCGGGACCGGCAGCTTTCCTTGGGTTCACTTCCCTCAGTACCTTCCTCACATGATGTTCCTGGAGGGATAACAGAGTGTTGGTGAAGGCTGGGGGGGGGGGTGCAGGTTGGCCATTCACTTCAAATCGGACAAATAAGCTGTTTAGTTCCTTCGCCATTGTAGCATCAGCGGAGGGAGGTGTGATGATGTGGCCCTTGTAGTTGGTGATGTTCTGTAATCCATGCCACACTTGACGTGGGTTACTGTCAGTGATGTATCCCTCGATTTTCTTCTTGTATGCTACTTTAGCAGCTCTAATGCCCTTCTTCAGGTTAGCTCTGGCTAAGCTGTAGAGTGCCCTGTCTCCTGTCCTAAATCCTGAGTTGCGGTCCCTGACAAGGTGCTGCACTGCACTTGTCATCCAGGGTTTTTGGTTGGGGAAAACTCTGAACCGTTTGGTGATGGTGGCATTTTCAACACAGAATGAGATGAGTAAGATAGGACAGTCTCAGTATATTCCCCAAGATCCCGTGGTTGAGAAACAGTCTTGTAGCTGGGAGAGGGCGACCTCAGGCAAAGTGTTGATCTTCCTAATGGAGGGCTTGCTTTTCCTGATGTGAGGGGTGTAGGCTGGTATAAGGTGCAGTGAGAGGTGGTCAGACTGGCCAATGTGAGGGTGTGGCTCAGATCTGTATGCATGCTTTATATTGCATAAACATGGTCAAGAGTGTTGTTCTTTCTGGTGGCACATTTCACATATTGGGTGAACTTAGGGACACAGTCTTTAAGCATGCTTGATTAAAATCACCGGCTACTATGTGGACCTCATCTGAGTGGGCCTGTAATTGTTTACTTATGCACCCATGAAGATAACTGAGGGCCAGGGGCGGTCTTAACATAGAGGCATAGGTAGGCGGCTGCTTGGGGCCCCCTACCAGTAGTCTTAGTAGGGGGGCCCTCAACCAACCTAAAAAAATAAATAAATAAATAAAAACCCCTAGTCATCACGCTTCAAAAGTATGGTAAATTGTAATAATATTCTTAAGAAATACGTTAAAACATTGACGTAGTAGTTAAAATGTCCAGTTCATGGTTATGTCCCTATATACACCCCCTACTTCCACAATGAAATGGACTAGTCTGTAACGTGCGTTGCGCGAAAGATAAACACGAAGGACGTCTGGGAAAGTGTTGCCAATTTAGCGACTTTGTCGCTAGATTAAGTGACTTTTGGCCATCCCTAGCAAGAGAAAATGCCATCTAGCGACTAGCGACAAATTTGCTTACTTCTTCCAACGATGGCAAACTGTTTCGTTGTTGAAACGTCAGAAAATCTCCCCTCTCATGCCAGTTTCATTAGTGAATTAGGCCTACATCGCGAATTCAACCAAAGCGTTGCCCCACGATTATAAAAGTTATGACTGGCTTATGTGGTATTAGCCCGTGTCATTACACGGAAGTAGATGTTCTATAAATCTAACAGCTCAGAAAACTTCACTGGAAGGTGCAGCAACAGAGAGCAATGACATGATGACAGGGAAACGCTTGCCAGCATCGTTCAACAAGCACATTGAACAAAGGAAAGTAGGCTACAACTTCATTCACAAAGTAGATAGTTTAAAATCGAGCATACAAGTAAAAAAAAGTAGAAAAACCTATAACATTTGTTTAGGCTATGCAGCATGTTGTCAATGCAGGACAGACTGTCGGCTGGAGTAAAAAAAAACAATTCTCTCGGTCTGTCCGAGTGACATTTAAGCCTATAGCCTATATCCAAAATATAGCCATTGCCGGTTAAATTGTGTAGGCTACCCTATGGTGAAGTTATAATCAGATGTCAAGCTGTGCAAAGCAGATGCAGCAGTTGGGAATAGGTTAGATATTACTGCATTTCAGCCACCTGATGCTCGTTCTGGTGTAGGCTATGACAAGATAGTATACAGAAATGTAAAGTGTACCAATTAATACTGTATATAAGTACTGGTACTATATATAAGTATTAAAA
Source organism: Alosa pseudoharengus (assembly GCF_046254945.1). Lineage (NCBI taxonomy): Eukaryota > Metazoa > Chordata > Actinopteri > Clupeiformes > Clupeidae > Alosa > Alosa pseudoharengus. Next base: position 135,547 of record NW_027468704.1, on the reverse strand, counting down.
CAATTATATTTCAAGAAGTTGCCTATAATATGAGTAGGAGAAAAGCAAACATGCGTAAAGGGGAATTAAAGGGCCATCACCAGGGTTTTTTAGGTGGTGGTGGTGGTGGGGGGCGGGGGGGGGGGGGGTCGGGTTCTCTGTTGGGCTATCGTGACTATTAGTTTGTGTAGTGCTACACTTTGTGTGTTCTCTGCTTTCCATCTTCATTTTGGAGTAATGAAGTGTATGCAGGGTTTAAAGGGGAAGGTTTTTTTTTCCTCTCCAACCTTTACTTTCCCATAGATTAGCTTTACCTGCCTATCCACCATTCAGTCGGTAGGCTAAATTTTTTTTTCGTGCTCTTTTAAAGATAGTATGGGGGGGCCCCATACATACCTTGGCCTTGGGCACCCAATTTGCTAAATCCGCCACTGCTGAGGGCTATATTCACGTTAGCATCTGGGGGTATGTATACAGCCGTGATGTAACAACAGTTAACTCCCTAGGTAAGTAGAAAGGGCGTCAGATGACAGTTAATGCCTCGAGATGAGGGGAACAGTATTTGTGAGTTGCATGGCTTAAAAAGGGTATGAATAATTTTGGACATGCAATTTTTCATAAAAATGTTAAAAAAGACGAAAACACTTCTTTTTTTGATTCCATGTTTCTCCCACATTGTCTTGTAACCTTTTGGCATGTGACAGTGTCATTTATAGTCAGAACAAACATATTGGTTAAGAGAAAATCAACATGAAATCAATATTTGTCAGGGGTATGAATAATTGTGTTCTTAACTGTATAGTTGACAGATTTTTCTGTTATTACATAATTTTTTCAAATAAATACTCGAAGTCCTACAGGTTTAAGTTCAGCAAATACTTGTCATGTTAACTTTGAAGTGTGTTCTATGACTATAAAAAAGTTTAATGATAAAAACTCATTACATTTTTTTGGTTTCTCTCTACACTTGAAATGTACCCCGAATTATAGAATGACCGACATGCAAAGCAACAAAACGTTTCAAATTCACAAGACACTGCAATGTGCTCAAATTCACAATATGCTGCAAATTCACAACAAAAAAAACTAAACGGAAATGTTTCCTGAGAATACTTAAAAGTGATGAGCAATCTCAGAACACGTTTGGCACTGATGAGTTAGATGGATAGCAAAAGCAAAATGTTTGCAATTATGTTTGCAAGTATATTGGAAGGCTGTTTTCATTTGAACTACACTAATAACATATCACTTCCACACATTACACCCTCCTTATTGAAGTAAATGGACAGCAGGGGCGGGATATGTGTAGACAATTGCCATATTGGCGTTACAAACTAACCCCATGCATTGCTGTGGAGGATTTTTTGACTGCTGTCTCCTCATTAGAAAATCTCTGCTATAGTGTCATGTCATAACACTATGACCACACTATTGCTCACACTCACAGATTTTGAGGAGCGTTCCCACTAAGTTTGTTTCCACTAAGCCCTAAAGCTATATTGTAAAGTGCATGAAGGCTTTCCCATATACTTCCTGAGCACTTTTCATAAGTGGGCATTCTCTGCAACCTTTGTCTAAGGGTATTATTTACAACAAAGAAAAAAAATCTATATGAGAGCAAAAAGAGTGTTTATACTCTACATTCTTGACTTTCTTAAACTGCTGGTTTCTTTCAGCATTCATCATGCTAGACCACCCTCTCCAGTATTCAGTTATATGTCCATGGAGTCAATGGACCCACCTCCTACATTTACCAGGGAACCGTCACAAGCAACAATGTATGTATATATAATACTCTTTTGATCCCGTGAGGGAAATTTGGTCTCTGCATTTATCCCAATCCGTGAATTAGTAAAACACATTCAGCACACAGTGAACACAGCACACAGGTGAAGCACACACTAATCCCGGCGCAGTGAGCTGCCTGCAACAACAGCAGCGCTCGGGGGAGCAGTGGGGGGTTAGGTGCCTTGCTCAAGGGCACTTCAGCCGCTTCCTACTGGTCAGGGTTCGAACCGGCAACCCTCCAGTTACAAGTCCGAAGCGCTAACCAGTAGGCCACGGCTGCCCACAAATGTACCACTTCTACATAATTTATCCTGTAATACCAGACAAGGCCTACTTTTACATTTTGCGTGTGTGTATGTGGTAACGTATGTGTGTGTGAAGGTGATTGTGTGTGTATGTTCGAGTGTGTCGAGTTTGTGTGTGTGTGTGTGTATGTGTGTGTGCCAATGTGTTTGTGTATGTGATTGTACGTGTGTTTGTCTGTGTGAAGATGTGTGCATACATGTGTGTGTGGGGGAGTATATTACATTACATTACATTTGGCTGACTGATTTTTAGCCAAAGCGACTAACAACATGATAAACAGTTTAAGTTTTAGAGCAATTCTCAACAATTTTAGGACAATTTAAAAAACATTAGAGTACAGTAAGAATAAGTGCATCAGTGAGTGCTGTTTTTAACAGTTACGTGTCAGTTTAAGACGGCTGGTGAGTGCTAGGATCAGCAAGACTTGTTGTAAGTGTTGCTATGAGAGGAGATGTTCTCTAAAGAGCTGGGTCTTCAGGAGTTTTTTGAAAATGGAGAGGGATGTCCCTGCCCTTGTAGGAACTGGCAGTGTGTTCCACCAACGAGGAACAACAGATGAGAACAGTTTGGATTGGCCTGAGCGTACCGGAGGTAGAGCTAGACGTCGTTCGTCTGAGGAGCGCAGTGGTCTGGAGGTAGCATATGTCTGTATGAGGGTATTCAAGTAGGTGGGAGCAGAACCGGAGACTACTTTGTAGGCAAGTGTTAGAGCCTTGAATTTGATGCGGGCCGCCATAGGTAGCCAATGTAGCTGGATGAGTAGCGGGGTAACATGTGCCCTTTTGAGTTGGTTGTAGACCAGGCGCGCCGCCGCGTTCTGGATCATCTGAAGTGGTTTCACTGCGCAGGCTGGGAGACCTGTCAGGAGGGCATTGCAGTAGTCGAGTCATGAGATGACTATTGCCTGAACCAGAAGTTGGGTAGCATCTTGAGTTAAGTAAGTCCTGATTTTCCGTATGTTGTAGAGTGCGAAACGGCATGACCGGGCGACTGAGGCAACATGATCTGAGAAGTTTACTTGGTTGTCGAGAACAACTCCTAGATTTCTTGCAGTCCTGGTAGGTGGAACAGACAGGGAGTCAAATTTGATGTTGATGTCGTGGTGTATGGTAGGTTTAGCTGGGAGGACCAGCAGTTCAGTCTTTGAGAGGTTCAGCTGGAGGTGGTGTGCCTTCATCCATGTAGCTATGTCTGAGAGGCAATCCGAGATCCGTGCTGAAACCAAGGGGTCATCAGGTGGAAAGGACAGATAGAGCTGTGTGTCATCTGCATAGCAGTGGTATGAGAAGCCATGCGAACGGATAATCTGTCCCAAGGAGGTGGTGTAGATAGCAAAGAGAAGGGGGCCCAGTACTGAGCCCTGGGGGACCCCTGTGGTGAGATGGTGAGGTGCAGATAGCTGACCAAGCCATGATACGTTAAACGAGCATCCTGTGAGGTAGGATTCAAACCAGGAGAGAGCAGAACCGGAGATTCCCATGTTAGCGAGTATAGAGAGAAGGATGCGGTGATTAACCGTGTCAAAGGCAGCCGATAAGTCAAGCAGAATGAGTACTGATGACCGAGCGGTCGCCCTGGCTTCTTTTAAGGCTTCTGTTACAGACAGCAGAGCTGTTTCGGTAGAGTGGCCGCTTTTGAACCCAGACTGATTTGGATCCAGAAGGTTGTTCTGTGAAAGGAAGTCAGAGACCTGTTTGGAGACTGCTCGTTTTGGATAGGAAAGGCAGGAGTGAGACAGGGCGGTAGTTCTCGACTTGAGCAGGGTTGAGAGAAGCTTTCTTGAGTAACGGTGTTACCCGGGCCATTTTGAACGCTGTTGGAAATGTGCCGGAGGTTAGCGAGTCATTGATCACATGCGTGATAGCTGGTGCGATGGTCGGGCTGATGGACTGAAGTAGGCTCGTAGGTATAGGGTCCAGCGAGCATGTGGTAGGACGGCTGCATGTCAGGAGTCTAGATACTTCATTCTCGGAGATGCGTGAATGCTGAAAAAGATGATCTAGCAGTCCCTAGAGGTTGTAGGAGTGCGGTATCTGAGTCAGATGCGTTGAGTGGGCATGTAGAGAGTTGACTGCTGATTGCCGCCACTTTGTTTGTAAAAAATGAGGCGAGGGTATCTGCAGTAAGGCTGGATGGAGGAGGAGGCAGCTGAGGGTTGAGTAGCGATTTGAAGGTTGAAAAAAGTTTTCGAGTGTCTGTAGCGCTGTTGATTTTGTCATTGTAGAAAGCCGTCTTAGCAGCAGTGATGCTGGCTGAGAAGGAGGTCAGGAGTGTCTGGTAGTTTTTGAGGTCATCAGTTAGATTTGTGCCATTTCCTCTCCGCGGCTCTGAGTTTGGTGCACTGCGATCGGAGGGTATCATTTAGCCATGGATGAGAGTGTTTGGATCGAGCTGGCCTTGTGGTAAGAGGGCACAGCTCGTCTAGACACGAGCTCAGTGTGGAGCAGAGCGAGTCTGTGGCCTCATTAACCTCCAGAGAGGAGAAGGTGTTGAGTGGAGGTAGACCGGAGGCAACCACAGAGGAAAAGTGCGTTGGAGACAGGTTCCGGATGTTGCGGCGGAATGTGACCATCGGCTGAGGAGCCGGAGGCTGTTCTGTCAGGCTGACGTTGAACTGGATGAAGAAGTGGTCAGAAAGATGGAGAGGCGTCACCGTGAGGGTGTCTGTGCTGCAGTTCCGAGTGAAGATCAAGTCAAGCTCTTTGCCAGCTTTGTGTGTCGGTGGGCTTTGAACCAGTTTGAGGTCAAAGGAGTGGATCAGGGCCAAAAAGTCCGCTGAGCCTGGGGCATCTAAGTGGATGTTCATATCACCGAGAACAAGAAGCGGACAGTCATGCTCAGGGATGGAGGACAGCAGAGTGTTAAGTTCGTCCATAAAGTCGCCTAGTTGGCCTGGAGGGCGGTAGATGACCAGCACGTAGAGTTTTGCTGGGGCGATCACTGTGATGGCATGGAATTCAAATGAGACATATTTGTTTGAAGGCAGTAGCGGGGTGAATTTCCATTTGTTGGAGATCAGCAGGCCCGTCCCACCTCCTCGTCCAGATGGGCGAGGGGTGTGGGAGAGGGTAAGGTTAGTGGAGAGTGCAGCCGGGGTGGCAGTGTTCTCTGGTTTGATCCAAGTCTCAGTGAGAGCAAGGAGTTCCAACGAAAGGTGGTTGGCATAGCCAGCTATGAAGTCCGTTTTGTTGACTGCGGATTGACAGTTCCACAAGCCCATGGAGAAGGAGGTTTCTGTAGGTGTGGACCGTTTAAGTTGCTGTAGGTTAAGGCGATTTCTGCCCCTTTTGGCATGATGCCGTTGATGATGATGCCTATATATGTGTGATTCCACACAAATGTATTTGTGAGTGATCATGTATAGTTAAGACAGAAAATGCAGAGATGGATACTAAGGTGTTGCTAGGATAGACATGGTGGTTGTATAGTTTAATGAAAGTTGATAGTGTAAAAGTAGACAGTTTAAAAGTTGAATGTAGATAAAAAGTTGTTGATAGACAGATAATTTAATGAATGTTGATAAAAAGTTAGTTTAATGAATATTGATAGACAGATAGTTTGATGGATGTTGATACACATAGTTTGATGTATGTTGATAGTTTAAAAGTAGATAGTTTAGGCCCCAGCCGTGGCGCAACTGGCTGGGGCACCTGCACCGTACGCCGGCGACCCGGGTTCGATTCCCGCCCCGTGGTCCTTTCCGGATCCCACCCCGACTCTCTCTCCCACTCACTTCCTGTCATTCTCTACTATCCTGTCAATTAAAGGGATAAAAGGCCAAAAATATTGCGTTAATTCTTCAGGTGGGAAGTGTTCATACGAGAGACGCTCTCATTGGTGGTTATAGAGTAGGGGATTGACAGCAACATAGCCAATCATATTATGATAGATGCTGAATTTAACATAAACTGCAATGTTTGATTTTAAATTAATGTAAATTTAGCCGGGACTGTAAGCTGGCACACGTGGGTGCTCAATGTTTTCAGTGGGTGCCCGAGAGACGGAGCACCCACGGTATCGGCGCCTATGACAAGCGTATCTCGCGGTTGCATCCATTACAAACAAACATGCAATGTGAACGTCTGGGATTACTCTTTAATAATCAAAAAAATAAACGCTAATGAAGTAAACTTGTGACCATCAAAAATCGTTTATCGTCTGTAACTCCGTGATAACAGGACGTAACAGGAAGGCATTTGGCTGAGCAACGGAGGTTAATATGCTCTATATTTTGTCCAAATGATGTCTGTCTATCATCGTTGCACTCAGAGAAAACCAGAATGTTTAATTTGTCTTGCGTTTCTTCTACAGCTGCAAACGGGATTCATTCGCAGTTAACCAAATATTTCTTTATTAGGGCAGGGCAAGCATACTGTATGTCTGGCTATTATATTATTTCTAAACCAGTCTGCTAAAGTCTGTAGTGAAGTCTGTGTAGGGTTTTCCAGCTCCATTTCTTTTTACGAGACACCCTGCTCACTTGAGACCTCTGCCGGTTGTTGCAGCGTCGTTACAGCGTCACTGGAAAAATACAAATTAAAGTCGTGTGATACCGCGTGATCCCGCGCGCGGACCGCAAGGGAAGCTGGCCAAGTCGAAGCACTGCCCACTGTATGTGCACACAGCTTGCTATTATAGCAAGCACAAATGAGCAAACAAACAATCTCCGTAGTTGATGAAAGGGGCTTTGTGCAACCGGCCCTAAGGAGATATCAATAAATGAAATACATAGTAGCCTAGGCTAGTCTACTATAATGTGTAAATGACCCTCAGCCTACCATTGAGTGGTTCTTTCAATGACTGTTGCTGTTTGACTTACAATCTGTCAGATGGTGTATTTCCCTGCTATCTAACTAAAATGGCTATGATCGGGCTTTTGTTGCTCGGTCGGATCGGATACCACAGATGTTAGAAGTGGCTACTCCGCAACAGGCAGTCTTACCATCTTCTCTGCTGCACTACTTTTGACGACGTTCACTAGCTTTAAACTTCACCCACAGGTTCCGCTAGCCTGGCCTCTGCCTGCCTACGTAAGGTTCCGCTGGATAAATGTATTTTTTTTCTGAAGGAAATCGATAAAAACCCTACACTTTTTGCTGTATATCTGGCGGCACAACCCCAAACACAACACGTTTTCGTTATTGTTTCAACTTTGATCAACAACAATGTTTTAACTATGTAAGGTCAGTGATCAACAACAATGTTTTAACTATGTAAGGTCAGTGATCAACAACAATGTTTTAACTATGTAAGGTCAGTGATCAACAACAATGTTTTAACTATGTAAGGTCAGTGGAAGCCGCTTGCGTTATGCCACCCGGAAGGATCTTGAGCCTATTGTTTACAAACATTCTGAAATGCCGTATAGTTCTAGGTCTATTGTATTTAAAGTTAATTTTTCAAGAAAAATCACTACTCACTACTATCTTGCTTCATGTCCCTTCATTTGTCAAAAATGTTTTTTTAACCTGACATTTACACTTTAAAGGGGGCAGGGACGGGCGGTGATGAGCACTGTTTACGTAATGAAGTGACAGTAAATTGCACATGTGCTACATGTATGTGTTACATGCTTGGATATATTTTCTTATTATCTTACAAGAATAATCTTGTCCAGTTATAGGGGGTATCTCCACATTGTGCCATCATATTGATTTTGTCCCAAAATAATCATTGTCAATGCACAAAAAAATAAGATAGACCTCGACATGCTGCCAGTCTCGGCGCCGGAACCGGAAGTGACGTGGAAGATAGAGTGAAACCATTCATTAAAGCTACTATTGTCGTCTGTCTTGTTTTGTATCGCTAGTTTTGACTTGTATACAGCAGACATGTCTGAGGACAGTACATCAGAGAGCACTGCCGTGCCAATGGTGTCTACAAGCAGTCTTAATAACACCAACATTGGATATTATAATGTTGTGTAGCCAATTAATTGCTTTGGAAGTATTATGCATTACTTAATTACTAATACAGCTCAACATTTTAATTTACAGTGGAGCTCATACCACCAGCCCTTCAGGTGTGGTATGTATTGTTTGTGAGCAAACAGCTGTGAAGACCTGTCTGACCTGCCAAGGCTCCTACTGTGGCAGCTGCATCATTCCGCATCACACCATTCCAGCTCTGCTTGGACACAAGCTGGTGGAGGCAAATACAGAAGTGGGAAAAAATAAGTGTCTGCAGCATAACAGAGAACTTGGGCTTTTCTGTAGGACTCACCAGACTGCAATATGTGTAGTGTGTCTAGTAAAAGAACACAATGGACATGACATAATTTCCAATGAGACAGACCCAGATGCAGGGTAAGTATCATAGTTCTGTTTTTAAAAACATAAATCTCTAAGACCAATAATGACCTCACTCTGTATTTGAGCATTTCCCTTTTTGTTGTTGTTGGCATTATCACATAACCTGACTCTCGCCAGATGAATTTCGTTCCGCCTAGCTCCACTCATCCATCTGGGATCGATCCATTGGAGTGGTGCTTCAGAAGGCTGGGCCTTATTTAAAAAATCCTTGCATAAGATTGGACAAGCCACTGCTGAAATCACTCTCAATGGAACCGATCCCAGATGGATGTGAGTGGAGCTAGGCGGAACGAAATTCATCTGGCGAGAGTCAGGTTAATTATCACATCCCTTATAATGCAACAATTATTCCCTCCTGTTTGAGATCTCCTGTAAGTGATTCTGTATTGCATTTCAAAACATTATGATGTGGAATGATGCAAACAGCTTCTTTATGATTGTGAATAGGTCTTAGTGAGATTGGAATCCTCTTAAATACTTATAAGCCGTCCCAGACTTAGGTGCTAGTGTTAACACTGAATGTTTTGCAAATAATTTTTTGTCAAAACAATTAGGAGTCCTAAAGTTATGAGAGTTTGTGAATAAGGCCCTACAGGATACAGGTCTCTCTCTATCTCACACACACACTCACTCTCACTTGGCCTAGCTAACATCTGAGCTAGATGAAATGATTCATAATTGATATGTTATACTGTATATTAGTGTATTTTTCCTGTTCCTCATAGCACTAATTATTTATTGGTTTGGAACATAATTATATATGTTCTATGTAATTTGATGGGTTTTTAGAAAATGTAAACTATTAATAAATGTAAGCTAAAAAATAGAGTATATAAATATTGTATATAAAAAGATTACCATTTACCAACTAGCAATGTTTTATTAAATAATGAAGCTACGTTGTATTCATACATCTTTTCCAGAACATATTCATTCTACATAAATCAACTGATTCCCAAATGCAAGAAAGTAAAAAAAGGGAGCACAACATGTTATTTGCTTCCGACAGAGAAGAGTGACATTAGTCAAAATTCAGCAGTCAGAAGATGGACTTATGGTAAAAGAGACCAGAGTAAACCTACTAAAACCATCCTCATTGTTGGAGAAACAGGAACGGGGAAAACTACACTCATCAACACCATGGTCAACCACATGTTAGGGGTACAATGGGAAAACAGAGTCTGGTTTCAGATCATAGAAGATGATAAAAAGAAGTCCCAGACAGAATCTCAAACTACTGCCGTCACTGTTTATGAGCTGTATCCAGAAACAAATCCTTCATGTCTGAGAATTATTGACACTCCAGGGTATGCGGCTACTGATGGAATTGAGTTTGATCATCAGATTTCAGAGAATTTGCATGTGTTATTCAGATCTGAAGATGGCATTCATGATATTGAAGTTGTGGGTCTTGTGGTAAAAGCAGGTCAGAATCGCCTTACCATCTTTCAGCATTATATCTTCCATGCCATTCTCTCCCTGTTTGGTAAAGATATTGATAAAAAAATAGTGGTGTTCATCACACACTCAGATGGCCTGCCTGCTCCCAACATCATCACTGCCCTGAATGAAGCAGGAGTGCCCTGTGCCAAAAGTGGCGGAAAACCACTTATTTTCATGTTCAATAACCGCCAACTTGACAATCATGAAAAGGAACAAGAGGATGTCTACCAGGCTTTGTGGAAGTCAGGAAACAAAAGTATGAAGAAGTTTTTCAACATTCTGCAAGAGTTTGACAAAACAGAAGTTAAGATGACAGAAGGCGTTTTAAGAGAGCGCAAGAGGCTGGAGGCCTGTGTCAACAACCTACAAGATGCCATCAAGATGGAGGAACTGAAAGAGAATGAGCTACAGCAGATTCAAAGAGCATTAGAGGAAAAGAAAGAGAAGTTTCTAGTTGATGAGCCTTACAAAGACAAGGTCCCAATCAAGTCATCACGGTGGCATTTGAACAAAGGAGCAACAATTTGCACCAGGTGTGAGGAGAACTGCCATTATCCAGGCTGCTGGTGGGTGAAAGACCTCTCCTGGTGCAGCGCCATGAAAAACAACAGGTGCACTGTGTGTACTGGCGGGTGCCATTTCTCTGATCATGTCAAAGAGATGAACATGTATGTTCCAAAAACCCGAAAGGTGATGAAGACTACTGAGGATTTGAAACAACAGTATGAAGAGCAAGTGGATTATAAGAAAGCACTTGAAAAAGACTTGAGTGAGACAAAGGCTAATCAATGGAAGTTGGTGGAGGAGGCCTACCAATGCATCGAGGAACTGGAAAAGATCGCTTTGAAGAAAAATGCTTTTTCCACTCGTATAAATCTGGAGTTTGTTATTAAGAAGATGAAAGAGAAGGGAGATGATCTGAAAGTTCAGAAGTTGGAAGAATTAAACAAAGAAATGGAAGCTTCATCCCTACACTGGGTTATAGACAAAGTTAGAGATCCTCAAAAGATGCTTTCAGGTAATAGAATGTTGTACACCTAACATGAATGACTATAGTTTGACACGGGCCATCAGTAATCGGATACACACACATGAAAACAGCCTCTGTCTGTTTTTTATTGCAATTGCTCATTTCCACGAAAAACATAGCCTACTGTAAGGAAGGTGCCTGCTTGAAAACCCCAGTGAAATGCTAATGAAGGCAGCTCTGATTACTGTTGATTGTTGCTGCTTTGGTTCTCTGTCTGGTAGACTACTGGGGTCCCGTCCGCATAAAGCCACAGGAATGTGCATAATAAGTATCACTCCGATTAGCCATGGTGTATTCCCGAAACTTTTCCTGGCTTAATGTAGACATAAGTTTGCTTAGAGCCCAACACTGTGTATTGTTAACGTGTAACACCAGCAAATAGTTTGTATAAACTTTGAATGATTTCAAGACAGCAGCCCCTCTCTGCAGCACCGAAATGTCACGTGAGATCTCACACAGAGCATGACGTCTATTGCCGTAAGGGACTACGGGTAGTCCGGTTTTAGCTCAGAGTAGAGTGAGTGAAGCACATGCAATACGACTAGCCTACAGCTTGAAGAAAGACAGGATGGTTCGTGTTTGTTCTGTTCCAGGCTGCGAAATAAAAATGAAAAGTTAGGGACCGTTCGGTATTTATGGAATGGACCACCGGAGGAAAATAGGGGAGGGTCATGTCAACTTTTTTTAGTCTAGGAGGGAGGGTCACCCAACTTTTTTTAGTCTAGGAGGGAGGGTCACCCAACTTTTGTATTCATGAAAACAGCAACATTTGGGCAGTAGCCATTTGCACCTGGCCAAATATGACATTAAGCGTTTATTCTATTACCGCCTATTGTAGCCTAAAGCTTAACGTCCCAAAACAATGATGATCATCAAATTTCTCTCCCATATTGCTCCTCATAACAACCCCGCAGGTCCGAATCCCAGGACATAACGCCATAGTCTAATAGGCTCGAGATATAATTCCAAAGGGGACAGATAGGCTACTGCATTTAAAACTTAACAAGATTGAACAAACCTTCCCGATCTTTGAAATTGCGAACAGTGACTGGCATCGAGTGAACGAAGCTTTTCGAAGTTGAATGGGCTATTAAAAACTATTTGCGCACCTCCATGTCACAGGACAGATAGTGGGCTCGCCCTTCTATGAATTGAAAAAGACGTTGTAGGCTACCTGCAAGCTGGCCTATGATTGCTGAGTTTGCGGCAAGGTAACGTTAAGCAAGAAAATGTTTTTTTCTGAGTCAGGATATGGCAGGTCAATGTCATTTATTTGTCCAATGTTAGCCTACAGACTAGTTTCCATAGTGCACATCTTATCAATAGTTTGAATGTCGTGTGTGTTTCTGCTCATTGACAAAGCGTTCAGCACAGTGTTTGCCTTTGTTACACTTGGTTTCGTGATGAAGCCTATGATAAACGGCTTATGACCAAATATGTGACTCAGCTAATGTTATAGGCTATACAAGCTGGTGTATACAGCGCACGTCCATGCATTACAAATTGCACGATTACAATGGGAAACATAATTAGAACAAAGATATTACGAAATACTGTACATCTCATAATGAGTAGTTATTCACCATCATTTGCAAATTGGTAATGACGGTTAAAAGTGATTAGGGGAGAGGCGAGAGACACGTATGGAGCACAGCTGAAGACGCACTGTCACGAGATATAAGCAACTCCTCTGCAGGATAAATGTTGTTTAATTCAGTCATTTGAGCAATATTAGGGTAGTGTTGCTTTTTCCAGCCTATGTTTTCGGTGGTAACCCATTGTCAGTCAATAGTGAAAGTAACTGCATATAACTGTCTTGTCTTGCAAATGCGTGAAGGCTATGCTAGGTTTTAGTGAAGCATAGTTTAAGAACGACTATTCTATACGGTCTCGCAAGCAGCCTCCTTCAAATGCGCCTTTGAATGCCAAAATACCGATGCATTTATTTGACATATCGCGCGTTGCGCCGTTAAAGGGAACGACAGATGTCATTCTCATTGGTTTAAAATGATGATACGCCCCAAACACACCCATATGACAAAAGCTCCACTTTTGATAGCGAAACCCCTCCCAATGTGAACTGGACATCCTACTAAATTTGAATAGACTTTTGACGAGTGACGATGCACTTTAGAATGTCATGATAGGGCCCTGAGTTTTACCTTTCCCCAGTTCATCCAACCGTTCTCTGGGCCCTATCATGACATTCTAAAGTGCATCGTCACTCGTCAAAAGTCTATTCAAATTTAGTAGGATGTCCAGTTCACATTGGGAGGGTTTTCGTCCTCAAAAGTGGAGCGCATGGCGTAACAAGGTGTTCCTAGGTCTTTTAATCAGTCATATGGGTGTGTTTGGGGCGTAACATCATTTTAAACCAATGAGAATGACATCTGTCATTCCCTTTAACGGCGCAACGCGCAATATGTCAAATAAATGCATCGGTATTTTGGCATTCAACGCGCATTTGAAGGAGGCTGCTTGCGAGACCGTATGGAATAGTCATTCTTAAACCATGCTTTACTAAAACTTAGCATAGCCTTCACGCATTTGCACTCGTCTATTATTTGAACTCATTGGCAAAGTGAAACTAACTTCACCAAGGAGTCAGTCAACGACAAGACAGTTATATGCAGTTACTTTCACTATTGACTGACAATGGGTTACCATCGAAAACATAGGCTGGAAAAAGCAACACTTACCCTAATGTTGCTCAAATGACTGAATAAAACAACATTTATCCTGCAGAGGAGTTGCTTATATCTCGTGACAGTGCGTCTTCAGCTGTGCTCCATACGTGTCTCTCGCCTCTCCCCTATCACTTTTAACCGTCATTACCAATTTGCAAATGATGGTGAATAACTACTCATCATGAGATGTACAGTATTTCGTAATATATTTATTCTTATTATGTTTAACATTGTAATCGTGCAATTTGTAATGCTTTGCATGGACGTGCGCTGGTGTGCGTTCATGAATGATAGAAGGATGGTGCGTGCACCTGCCAATATGACTGTTGACATGCGCTCTTAAAATAGCATATGAACAACTCGCCATTGACTTCTGACCAGGTTTAGGTGGTGTATGATAGCGATTTTTAGACAACGCGCCAGGGCCCGCCCTAGGTTGTTAATTGCCACACCCCTGGGCGCAATGCTTAAAAAATAAAGGTGCAAAATACCGAATTCAACTTCGCGCGACTGAAAAACGAACTGTACGCCATGCGCTGGTGCCCCAAAATATAGCCCTCTGAGTCTGACAGTAGCAGTTTTAGCTCCAGCTCATTGAATCAGATTAGACCGTTAGCATCTCTCCTATAACGGTCTAATCTGATTTAATGAGCTGGAGCTAAAAGTGTTACTGTCAGACTTAGAGAACGGCTGGATGAACGGGGGAAAGGTAAAACTCAATTGTTTAACTCAAGGGGAGGTGGAAAACAAGTAAGTACGGTGTCTTGTGTAATTCCGCTGAATATGCATATTTTGCTAGTATAGGGTCTAAGGAACAAATGGTGGAATATCCCTTTAAATGTGTTGCCTAAAACAGAAGACTATAATACTAATCTGCTCTGTGATTGGCAGACTTATACAACAACATCAGTAGAATATACCAAGGACCATCTGATAGAGAGGCAAGTCAACTCCAGCTGGATGAATCGGAAAAGGAAGAATTTGGTATGTCCTCCTCACATCAGTTCCAGTTGCCTTTGTGAATTTTCTACCTTTAGCTTTAACATGTTGGATGCACCAATTATTTTTATTCCTTAACTTCCTCTGATTAATTAGAATCGCTAACAAGAGGACATTGAGTAAGATTCACCTTCATGAGAGTATTTTATAATATATGGCAAATAGTTTTTTTTTCTAAACAAGATCAGCAATGACACTGAAATTGTAACTGTAATTTAAGTACAAATACAATTTTTGTGTTGTTGTTACGGTGAATCTAATTAAAATATACATTTATGTTGTACCGTGCAATTATTTCAATATTTTTATATATAGTAGTGGTGTCAACAATAATCGATTCGGCGATGCATTGCAATGCGGGGCATGCACGATTCAGCATCGATGCGGCAACGTGCCATAATCAATTATGTCACTGTTTATTTTCTGGCCTTGAGTGGACAATAAAGTTGTGATTTCAATTACTTCTGGGGGCATTTCTGGAGCAACGTTGTAATGACATGCGCAGCCTGTAGCTACATGCTAAGCGGCAGCACTAGCTAGCATAACAACAACGGTGTGTAAACCTGCTACACTAAAATCAAGCACGTTGCCAATACAACTAACTTCACGAACCATGTCGATCGTTGGCTTCGTTACTGTGTGTGCAGTATGTGTGCAGGGTAGGAATTTCACAACGGCCATGGCCATCGTTGCCCCTTGCGTTGGCCGTGATGCCATTTTGAAAACCAGAGGTTAACAGGCCACGGTGGCCTTGGTGCCCCCTTCTTTCAATATTCTGTTTTGCGTCCGACTAATAACGATTTTTATTTAGCCTATGGCCTGTCAAAATAATCTAAGCATTCACAGCGCAATCGCATCCTATTCAGCAGAAATGCGCGTGCGCAAGGCTTCACGACACCAATATTGCTCCAGCGGCGAGTTCACAACACATGATTGGCACGATGTCTTCACATCACACCACATGATTGGCTCAATGTATTCACATGTCAACGTTTTATATAGTATAAGTATAAGTATATATATACTCTTTTGATCCCGTGAGGGAAATTTGGTCTCTGCATTTATCCCAATCCGTGAATTAGTGAAACACACTCAGCACACAGTGAGGTGAAGCACACACTAATCCCGGCGCAGGGAGCTGCAAAATCTTTGAAAAAGGATAATGTAGACGGAGATCATTTTTTACCTCAAATATGCTTCTATTTACCTGTCTTAATATAGACACGTTTGCTTAGAGCCCAAAGTTGTGTATTGTTAATGTTGGAAGTGCTGTTTAATGGCTAATGGCCATCAAAAACCATTTATGATAAAAACCCTGCTGCCTATACACTAGCACAGGGAAGTGAGACTATCTCTCCTGTGTAGCTGCTATATATCTGGGGGAAAAATAGGACTAAAATTCTATTTTGCATGAGAGAATGGAAGGAAAAGAAATTGGTATATCCTTCTCACATCAGTTCCAGTGGCTTTTGTGAATTTTCTACCTTTAGCTTGATGCATCAATTATTGTTATTTCAGTCAGGGTCACTTTTTTGACGCTGGGCTATGCTTCATTTCAGTCAGGACCACTTTGTCCAGATAGTTTGTTACTATATTTTAAATGCATAATGTTTCAATAGGCAGTATGCCTCTGTTCTGGGAGCCCTCTGCCCTTTCGTGTGCAAACATGGAGAGCCTAAGGCAGAGGGAGCAGCAAGATAAACCCCCAAAACAACCATACCAGGCAACTTCCTGCCAGGAGGGATTCATTTAGCAGGGCAACACATAACTGTTCATGGGGTAACATAGCTGTTCTGGGAGCCCCTGTCTTTCTAAACATGGAAAGCCTAAGGTAGGGGGAGCAGCAAGATAAACCCTCAAAACAACCATACCGGCAAACATAAAAAAAAGTAAAGTATATAACATAAAAAACACAACTAAGCAATAAGGACTGTAGAAGATAAAGAATATACTAAATATACTAAAATACAAATTATACTAAATAACACTTAATCTAAATCAATTCTAAAAAACAGTATCCACATAGTGGGTGATTAATCAATCAGGTGTGCTTGCAATGACTGAAGCAGGGACTGAGCCTGTGGTTCTCTGTGCTCTAGTAAGGTGCTCTGTGTGAATGAGTGTCAAGGTGATGGTGCAAATGAGTAAGTCTAACAGTGCAACAGTGCAAGAATAAAGTCTATATATCTATATATAAATAACTATATTAAGAAAGGTATAAGTGTGGTCACAGTTCGGCTGTGGCATGGAGGGAGGGGTTGTGCATATGTGCTAATAAAGCACGCAAACAGTGAGGCAGAACACAATGGTAAAGTGGCTAGTGGACAGACAGTTCAAGACATGGAGGTGGTGAAGAGGCAGACAGACTATGCGGAGAAGTCTATTTCTCCTCTTCCCTTAAGTGATGCATTGAACAGTTCAATAGCCCTGGGGATGAATGACTTCCTCAGTCTGTCTGTTGTGCAAGGCAGTGAGCGAAGTCTCCAGCTGATCAGGCTCTTCTGCTTAACAATAGTGCTGTGGAGTGGAAAACACTCATTGTCCAAGATGTTGATCAGTTTGTTCAGGGTCCTTTTGACAGATATTGAAGTGATGCACTCCAGTTCAGCTCCCACTACAGAGCCAGCTTTCCTTACCAGCCTGTCAAGTCACCCCGCATCCTTCTTCTTTGTGCTTCCTCCCCAACATACCACTGCATAGAAGAGGACGCTGACAACAACAGACTGGTAGAACATCCTGAGGAGCTTGCTGCACACATTGAAGGAGCGCAGCCTCCTCAGGAAGTACAGCCTGCTCTGCCCTTTCTTGTAAAGTGCGCCAGTGTTGGCTGACCAGTCCAGTTTATTGTCCAGGTAGAGACCCAGGTACTTGTAGGTGCTTACCACCTCCACATTGACCCCATCAATGGAGACTGGTAGCAGAGTGGGCTTAGACCTGCGGAAATCCACCACCATCTCCTTGGTCTTTGAAGTGTTGAGTTGGAGATGATTGAGTTTGCACCATTGAACAAAGTCCTCCACCAGGCTCCTATACTCCTCCTGCCTGTTCCTGATACACCCCACAATTGCAGTATCGTCAGAAAACTTCTGCATGTGGCATGACTCAGTGTTGTAGCTGAAGTCAGATGTGTACAAGGTGAACAGGACTGGAGAGAGCACAGTTCCCTGTGGCGCTCCGGTGCTGCTGATCACAGTGTCAGAGATACAGTTGTTCAGTCTGACGAACTGTGGTCACTCCGTCAGGTAATCTGTGATCCAGGTTACCAGGTGAGCGTCCTCACCCATCTGCAAGAGCTTGTCTCCCAGTCTGAGGGGTTGGATGGTGTTAAAAGCACTTGAGAAATCAAAGAACATGATTCTCACAGCACTTTTTCCCTTGTCCAGGTGAGAATGTGTCCTGTGTATAAGATCAGTGATGGCATCGTCCATGCCCACTTTCTCCTGGTATGCAAACTGTAACGGGTCTAGTGCATGGCGTACCTGGGGTCTGAGCATACCTAAGATGAGTCGCTCCATTGTCTTCATCACATGTGATGTTAGAGCGACAGGTCTGTAGTCATTAAGCTTACTAGGGTGTGGCTTCTTAGGGACGGGGGTGAGACATGATGTCTTCCACAGTGTTGGAACTTGTCCGAGGCGTAGACTCAGATTAAAGATGTGCTTCAATGGCTCCCCCAGCTCAGCAGCACAGGCCTTGAGTAGCCTTGGACACAGTCTGTCAGGCCCCGCTGCCTTACTCGTGTGCAGTTTCCTTAGTTTAGCGCTCACTTGATTTGCTGTGATGATGGGGGGTGTAAGGGGAGGGGGAGGGGTGCATCTGGGATCTGTGTGTCTGATGGCTGTTGACTGAGGTCGTTGTCGCCTCATTGTTCGTGATCGCCGTGTGGGGGAGGGGTTCAATATCCAGTGATGGTGGGGGTACGATAGCCTGTGATGGTGGAGGTGAGTGTTGCACTGGTATTGAGGGGGTGTGGGGGCTGGGGGATGACCACCTCCTTGATGTCCCTGTCAAGGCTGCCAGAGTCGTGGACGCCTCAGCAGGCACAGACAAGGAGGCGTCAGGCGGGGGCAGGGCGTGGGGTGATGGTGGCTTAGGTCGTTGGGTGTCACCGGGATGCAGTGCTGGAGAGACTGGGAGGTGGGGGTAGGGCAGGCACGCAAACAAGAGCCGTGTCTGAGTCAGCAGGGGGTGGTGGACCACTGCTATTGGAGCTGGAGCAGGGCAGTCAAACCTGTTGTAGAAGTGGTTCAGCTGGTTTGCCCTGTCCAGGTCCCCCTCCACAGAGCTGCTGCTCTTCTTCAGGCCAGTTATAATTTTCAAGCCGTCCCATGCCTCCTTCATGTTGTTTTCCTGCAACTTCTGTTCCACCTTCCTTCTGTAGTCCTCCTTAGCCTCCTTCAGCTTGACTTTGAGTTCCCCTGGCACGCGCCTCAGCTCTGCCATGTCCCCCTCTCTGTACGTCATCTTTTTCCTATTAAGAAAGGTCTTGACATTGCTGGTTATCCAAGGCTTGTTATTGTTAGTCAGTTGTGCACTGTGTGACCTCCTCTAAGTCCTCTCCATTCTGTAACACACTCCAGTCAGTGCACTCAAAGCAGTCTCTCAGAGCCTCATCCGCTTCATGTGTCCACTTTCTGAAGGTGCGTGTGGCAGCTGGTAGCCTCTGTACTTTGGGCTTGTACATTGGCTGGATATGAATGAGGTTGTGGTCTGACTTTCCCAGAGGGGGAAGGGGGTTTGCACTTTATGCATCCCTCACGTTTGCATACATGAGGTCTATTGTCCTGTTTTTCCTTGTAGGGCAGTCAACAAACTGGTAGAAATTTGTGAGTGTGGAATCCAGTGTTATGTGATTGAAGTCACCAGAGATCACAAAAAAGGCATCACTGTGTTGGGTTTGAATTCAATTAAATTCAATTCAACTTTATTTCGCCATGTATACAGAGATACTAGGCATTTAATTTGGTCTTCTCCATGCAGGCAACACACAGTGCAACAGAAAGACCAAAATAAAGACAAAAAAACACAATACAAGGACAGACAGGACCATTATGAGCAATAAACATTAATAGCAATGTAAATAGTGCTGTATTAAATACATTAATAGCAATGTAAATAGTTCTGTATTAAATACATTAATAGCAATGTAAATAGTTCTGTATTAAATACATTAATAACAATGTAAATAGTGCTGTATTAAATACATTAATAGCAATGTAAATAGTTCTGTATTAAATACATTAATAGCAATGTAAATAGTGCTGTGTTAAATACATTAATAGCAATGTAAATAGTGCTGTATTAAATACATTAATAGCAATGTAAATAGTGCTGTATTAAATACATTAATAGCAATGTAAATAGTGCTGTGTTAAATAAAAATAAAGTGCAATGAAGTCCAAGTTTAAGAGTTATTAAGGAGGGCTATTGCCTGGGGGAAGAAACTGTGGCGGTGGCGTGATGTTTTGGGCAGAAAAGCCCTGTACCGCTTTCCAGAGGGGAGAAGATTAACCTGTTGGTGCAGTAGGCATAAATGGGCAATTTCCGCCTATATTGGATGGTTTCATTTTAAACTTAAATATCTATGGCTCTACAAATTGCATAATAATAATAATGGATTAAAAGTAAAGAGGACACCTGGGCCATCAACTTCAAACATATTCAGTATTTTATTAAGTTAATTCTGTGTTCAATTTTACAGCTGCAAAAGCAAAAAAAATACAAAAAATACAAAACGCCTACTGTTTTGTTTGTTTATTGTAGTGTGGAACTGGTTATGAGAGTCTTAGGAAATTAAAAACTGCACTTCATGATTCAACAACATCATGGTAGTATGTGTGTAAATTTTGAAGATCATAGGTAAAGGTTTACAGGTGTTACAGAGCAGATTTCATATTGTATGTTTAGGCGTTTCCAAGTGTCTCGTAGCTTATCCAAAATCACCAAATACAAAACAACACATCAATCACTGAATATCAAGTGTGTCTAGTTTTTCCATGCATTATATCCTACAGCAAACCATCCTGACTTAATTTCTGGGTAATATGAGGCATTTTCTTATGGGAATCTAAATGATGGTCTTAACCCTCTCCAAAATATACCCAAAACCTATCCAAATGAATGTTTAGTTACTTCTAAATCATTTAGCAATGCAGTAATGTATTCTACTGTAAGCTCTTGTGATGTTGACACTTGCAGTGGATTTGCACTTGTTTGTGAGGTTTCCTCACATTTGTCCCTGTGATGTCAGTCTTCCGAATAACAAAAACAAAATGTTCACATCCGAGTTCTATTAGCCAGAACAATTACTAAGCTAGTAATGTGCTGTACAACTTCAGGAGATCCACCTGAACTCCATGCCATCTGTCTGCTAAGTGAGGTACAGAAGCAGCAGCTACGTGTGGTGTTGCACGCAGTTGTGGTGGTGCGGCTGCTCTGCATGGTGCTGGTGGTGTGCCTTGCCCATGTAGCTCGTGGAAGGCCTGCATCACCTGACAGGACAGAGCTGTGGGGTGCTGATCAACTGGAGGCCCTTCAGCTGAAGAAGGCAATGGGAGGGACACAGGGAAGGAAGGGTGAGCTGTATACAGAGGGTCCTCTGCAGCCACGTTGAGTGATGGGAGAGACTGGGATGAGACAGGGACAGTGGTTCACTCTGAAATGAAAAAGTGGCAAAAGATAAACATACAGGAAACAATCCATAGGCTAACCTACATATTAGATGCATACATAGCATGTTTACACATAAGTATGCATTTGACTTGGCATTGATATTGTAGAACAAAACACAAGCTGGACTAAATTTCCCTGTCCTATTATGTAGGCATGAGGAATACATGTACTTTACTAATGATTGACAGTTATACACAGGTCATCTGCACGACAACATGCATATTATCATACAAGATATTAAATCGAAGATTACAAAATTAGTTAATGTAACATCATAAACTGCAAGTTCTTAGACTGTTTTGGAAGGCTGATTATTAGAATTAGCCAGGCTATAGGCGAGTTTCCCTGCAAATAATCAGTTCCATACAGGACCTACTTACTTTTTTGCTGCACGATCGCAACGCTAATTAGATTAATTAAAGCATAGCAGCTGCAGCAAATACTCTCTCCACACAATACACCTTTGCTAAGTCCTTTATTATGATTTTGCTCATGTGCAGAGACAGTAACCTACACATTTTTACTACCACTACATTAGTCTATCCACCTCGAGGAGAAAAATATCCGTGCTGGTTTGAAACATTTTTGCATGAGCTAAGCCTGTTTTACGTCTTCAAATGGAGTAAACTGAACTCAAGAGACCAAAGGCTAACTTTGAATAGTTGTTCCAAATCAAATGTTTCATTTATAATTATCACCTACTTTATCTCAATGAATATACCATCGAAATTCTAACAACAACAAAAGCCCATAGGCAGACATTTGTTCTTTCAGTATGCTACCTGGCCTAGGCCATTTTCATTACATTAGCTAGCATTAGCTAACTGTAGTTCGCAAACAGCTAACTTTAGCCAATACATATAGGCAATTCTACATATAGGCATTTCTTAAATATATCTGAATGCAAACTCATTCAAGCTCTAAATGCATGTTCATTTCAGTATGCAATCAAACTACAGATACTTACATGTTCAGGACCCAATTAGCCTTTCTTCAAATAGGATTCCATGGTAGCTGGAAGCTAGGCCATCAAGAAGACATGTTGCCATCTTCTCCCTCGCTAGAAAGCATGTTGAAAACCTGTTCCCTGTTAAATCTCTTCAATTCTGTTGGTTAAGTCTACCAATACTGCGAAAATTATGCAGACCTGACTGGCACAGGCAGGGTTCGTCAACAACACTTGTGCGCAACTGCGCAAATGTAAACAACGCACGTGAGAGAACAAGGGCGCAAGGGGGTCAGTTTGGTTACGCACTAACCAATCACACCTCAATGTCTTTCGAAGTCAGGCAATCGTCATACCATTTTGAAGCTGAAAGCCAGTACTATTGGATAAAAGAGGTGTCAATCAGGTCAGGATCCATGGTTAGAAGTAGTTTATGCGGAAGTAGTTTAGCTACTTGCGCTAAACATGGAAACTGTTATAAAACAAGGAGTACAATGTATTTGAGTGAATAAAAACCATATAGTATTGTAAAGGACATGTTAAGCTTTCGTAATATAGCCATGGTTTTGGAAAAAAACGTTTTTATATGACCCCTACGAGATCGGAAATATGTTGATTGCGTCATATGGAAAATTAATACACGTTTTTCACCATTATGTGAGTACGATAATAAACTACTCAAATGTGAATAGATAATCTACCCAGTCTTGTGATTTCATCTTTTAGATATGAAATGATTTTATATGGCAAAAAAACACTTTTTTGACAACTGTAACATGACTAAATGAACGATTAGTTTGGGAGACGTTACCGTCAGGTTACAATTAATTGATTATGAGCAGTTTTTCTTTTAACTGTTTTCTAGTGAACTGTAGGACCTATGCATCTGAAATTGTGTGTGTTTGTATGAATATTAGTTCTTATTGTATTGCCACATTGTTTATGAAAATATATTATTTAGTTTTGTTGTTAGTTTATTGTAACTTTGATGTTATCAGTTCGGGATCGGCGGCGCGAACACTAGGGGCGCTAGCGAATGAACAGGTTAAACAGACTATTGGCAGGATGAGAGGGGTCGGCCACAATCTTCGCAGATCTGTTAATGGACCTGGAGCTGTACAGGTCCATGATGGGGGGCAGGGGGCAGCCGATGATGCGCTCTGCTACCCGGACTACTCTTTGTAGCCTGGCCTTTGCACGGGCTGACGCAGAGGCAAACCAGACCGTGAGGGAGGATGTTAGCACACTCTCAATGACCGCTCTGTAGAACTGTACCAAGATGGGGGGACTGACCTGTAGTCCTTTCAGGCGGCGGAGGAAAAACAGGCGCTGCTGGCCTTTCTTCACTAGTTGAGAGATGTTATTGTCCCATTTGAGTGTGTTGGTGATGGTTGTGCCCAGGAACTTAAAGTCCTCTACCACAGTAACAGATGAGTTGTTAATGACCAGAGGAGGAGTCGTCGGGGGCTTTTTGCGGAAGTCCACTATCATCTCCACTGTTTTGTTGATGTTAAGCTCCAGGTTACTGACTGCACACCAGGACTCCAGGAGACTGACCTCTCTGCGGTAGGCTGACTCGTCGTTCTTGGAGATGAGGCCTATTATGGTGGTGTCGTCCGCATATTTGATGGTTTTGACAGAAGGGTCTCCAGAGGTGCAGTCATTGGTGTACAGGGAGAAGAGCAGGGGGGACAGCACACAGCCCTGGAGGGCACCGGTGTTCACTGTGCGGGGCTGTGAGAGGTGTGGGCCCAGCCTGACATACTGAGTCCTGTTGGTAAGGAAGTCTGTAATCCATGAGCAGAGGAGGGGGTGAATGTTCAGTTTGGCCAGAATGGGTCAGTTTGCTGTGGAGGTCAGGGATGATGGTGTTAAAGGCAGAGCTGTAATCCACAAACAGGAGTCTTGCGTAGGTATTCCGACTGTCCAGGTGTTGTAGAATGAAGTGAAGTGCAATGTTGATTGCATCGTCAACTGAGCGGTTGGGTCTGTATGCAAATTGAAGGGGGTCCATGAGGGGGTCGGTGGATGCTTTGAGATAAAAGAGGACCAAGCGTTCAAATGACAGCAGATTTGAAGCAGGCAGGTACTTGGCATAGTTCTAATGACTGATTAAAAATATCCGTAAACACTGGGGTCAGCTCGCTGGCACAGTGCTTGAGGGTAGCAGGGGACACCATGTCTGGTCCCCGCGCTTTCCTGATGTTCTGACCTTTGAAGAGCCTCCGAACCTCATGCTCCGAGATGACCAGTGGAGCAGGTGAGGTGGTGGCAGGGGGGGTGGAGTGGGGGGAACCACGTGGGGCTTCGAACCTAGTGCAAAACACATTGAACTTGTCTGGTAGATTTCAGTCGGTGGAGGCTGGTGGGGGGGGCTTTTTGTAGCCCGTGGCAGATTGAAGCCTTGCAATTGTGGAGTGGATGATGTCACATGCTGTATCCGGGAGAGCTCGAGGTGGAACATAAACACAGACAGCAATTGCGTGCGAGAACTCCCTCGGCATGTTGTACGGACGGAGACTAACCGCTAATAACTCCACATCCTTACAGCATACAGTCTCCATCACTGTAACATGTCCGGGGTTGCACCATCTATTGTTTATGTACAGCACCAGTCCACCACCCTTCTTTTTGCCAGAAAGTTTACAGTCTCTGTCCAAACGAGCTACACTGAAGCCAGGCAGCTCAATGTTAGAAGTGGGGATATGGCTTGTTAGCCACGTCTCCGTAAAGCATAGCAAACTACATTCCCTGTATAATCTCTGGTTTCTTACCAGGGCAGCCAGTTCGTCAGTCTTGTTAGCCAGCGAGTTCACGTTTCCCATCACAATCGATGGAACTGAGGGCTTGTATCTCCATTTCTTCTCCCGACACCTCATCTTCACTTTTACTCCCGCTCTGCAACCCCGAAAGCACCACAGTTCCTCTGGGATGTTGTCGCGAACAAAGCCAGCATTCCATCGTAGTGCGATCAGCTGATTCCTTGTGTACACAAGTTTGCTGCCGCTGGAGCGTTTGTAATATGTCCGTATCCATAGGATAGAATAAAAACACTCCTCAAAGTGTGTAAAAATCCAAAAAGTTGCGAAGTAAAAAGTAAGCAAAAAACATAGAAAAAAACACAAAGACACAGAGCTACTTGACGGGCTGCTTGTCGGCGCCGGAACCAGAATAATGTGGACGGAGATCATTTTTACCTCAAATATGCTTCTATTTACCTGTCTTAATGTAGACACATGTTTGCTTAGAGCCCAAAATTGTGCATTGTTAATGTTAAATGAGTTAAATGGCTAAATGGTTGTTGATGGCTATTATGAGAAATACCCTGCTGCCTATAGACTAGCACAGGGAATTGAACATCTCTCCTGTGTAGCTATTAAGGTTTTGCACCTCCGTTCTAATGTTACGTCACCGTTTGTTTACAACTAGAGTGGTAGGCAAGGCACTGCAGAGTGGTAGGCAAGCCTACAACAGTCGGGTTGCATAGGCTACACATAGTTACAAATAGCTTCAAAATTGAAATTTTAAAGAGGCCCTATGCAACAATTTTAGCAAAAATGACCTTAATTATGCAGGTTGAGAGTCGTTGTGATGGTTCTACAACACTTTTTGGGTCGTTTGGTGGGTGTTTCGTCTCCCCCTAGTGCTTCTCCGCGGTAAAACCGAATATGCAACTTTCTGGTCGCGGTCGGTCGCGGTCCGAACACATCAGGATGTAACTCGGCGGAAATACTCGAAAATGTAGTCAGATTGTAGTTTCTAAGAAGACTGCAAAACGGACTCCGACTTGGCTTTTTTGCTGTTAAAATTGTAAGTAGCCTACCCTTGGGTGAACTTCGTTTTTGTAATGTGACTTGATAGTCTCTTGAACAATGTGTTTGCTCGACCGTTTTATTGTGAGCCCTATGTGTTTAGCTTGGTTTATTGATGGCTAGCTCGCTAGCTAGTGGGGGTTTAGCGTAGCAGTCACTTGCTACCGAAGCTGCAGGGGGAGCTATGTCGTGAAAAATGCGAGCCCAAATCAGGTGAAAACCCAGAAACAAAGAAGGAATAACCAGACCTGCATAGGGCTTCTTTAATATCAAATATTGACCGGGATGCCGACCACTTGTGTAGGCCCTAACAGTTAGTTTTACAATAAGAAGCAAAAAGGCGACGAACGACCGTTTAGCCTACCTATCCTCATGGTTGTGGAGGATGATCGTTAGCAGCTGTGAAGTCTTTTATTCTCAAGATGGCCTAATGGTGTAGCCTAGGCTACTGTCTACGAAGATGTAGGCTAAAATACAACTATCTACAGTCATACAAAAATGAATTGCCAGAGATAGGCTATGAAGGGAAAAAGTGCAGCATTTTAAACATGGCAAGAATATTTTTACCGGAACAGTTTGTTCTAATTTGTCTTGTGAAATTCGTGCTTGTGGACATCAATCACCTATCTTCTGTCCTTCTATTTCAAGTTATCATGAGTGTCATTTGATTATATAATCACAACAAATGCTAATAAATGAAAACAGAATAGGCTTATGTGCTATAGCCTACAGGTCAGTTAGGCTAACTCCCGTATGTCAAAATAAACTGATTTGATCCTATGAATTGTTTAGCGATCACACACAACAACTTAACACAGCAACCTCAAACACCACTGTTGAACCTAGGTTACTGCTTCAGTCATGTAAGAAATAAGCAGTTTATGAATTATCTTTACCCGTTTAATCAAGTCCACATGACCAAAATAACAGCATTTTAAAGGCTGAGCTGGCATAACAGCCTAATATAGCCGATGCTGCAATGGATAACTAATAAAAAGTTTCATACAATTAATGAACTTTATCACTCACATTCTGAGTGTTTCTGGGTGGTTATATATCCATGCAGATCGTCTTCGAATAAGCCATCGCTGTTATATGTTATAATATGTTACAGGATTCATGACTTTAACGCATTTTACATGATGCTGACTGACGCTGGCTATAACTGTAGGCTACCGTTTAACGTCTGCTGAGTCTGCCTACCAAAACCTGTCGCTGTTCAGTTGAAGTTAAATGATCAAATATTGTTTGATTTTGTGTCAACTTTCAGAGGGAAGACATGTTCCTTTCTGGCCAAATTTCACAGCTTCTAAGAAAGTCTATCGTCTTCGTGTAAACCGAGTTTTGAACAGAGAAAAAAAGTTAGGCTACCATTAGGCTACATGCATGTTCTCCCACAACGTTATCGATACAGATCAATGCAAAATCAGGGCGATTTTAGTGAAATAACGTTCCTGTGACAGGCTATCAAATATTGAACAATGGGATAACGTTTCATCATCACCTTTATTGATGCCTGAAATGTTGACATATGTTGAAATGTTGAAATACAGAGATGTAGCCTACTGAGAGGCAGCTGCAGACAACAATGTTCAATGGGTTCAACTTGTCCCTTGCCTACCAGGTGGATGTAAACAAAGCTATAGAACCTAGACTACGTCACATGAAAAACGTTAATAGACCCTTTCAAGAGAGTTCCATTATCATCATCATATTGTTGAAAGGGTCTATATCTGAAAAAACAACTAAAATTCTAATTTGCTGTATCTGTGATTGGCAGGCAAAGGCAACAACGTGAGACGTAGAAAAAACAAAGGATCATCTGCCAGAGAAGAAAAACAAGACCTGTTAGAATTAATAGAAATGAATGAATTGCGTAAGTCCTTCTCACATCAGTTCCAGTTGCCTTTGTGAATTTACTACCTTTAGCTGTATCATATTGGATGCACCAATTACTTTTATTCCTTAACTTGCTCTGATTAATTAGAACAGCTAACAAGAGGCCAGTGAGTAAGGTTCACCTTCATGAGAGTATTTTATAACATACAGCAATTGTTTTCTAAACAAGATCAGTGCTATGACACTATTAAAATGCAAACATTTGTGTTGTTATAGTATATCTGTACTCAAAATATACATTTATGTTGCAGTTTGTGTTTTAACCGCAAGTTGTGCTGACAAGACTCAAATTTATTTCCAAACATGACAGTAAAGCCTATATATTGTGTTATTATCATCAAGCCATTATAGCCAAGCAACTACAGTGTATTCTAATAAATTGTTTTCTAACAGAAGGGGATCTGTAGCGCAGCGGCAGCCTGGGCGTCCTACACCATGAACAGGCTCAGTTCCCACAGGGACCCAGACTCAATTCAGGCCTGATATAACTCTCTCAGGCGCTCCCTCCCCCTCCCCCACTCATCTCCTGTCATCACTTCAATGCCCTATTGAATGAAGGTTTAAAAGAATATAAACATACATAACTTTTAAAAAATGGATGTCATAAAATGTTAATGATAGAACTTCTACAAATCATTGCCACTTTTGTAAACATCTCTGTGAAAATGCCATATGGGACAAATGCAGATATGATTAACTAAAATAATTTATGAGTGGATTTTGAGAAACTCTTCTTTATAAACATTATTTCCTGTACTTTATGTCTGAGAACACCACCTAAGTGGACAATGGACACAGTAGCCTCTGATTAGTTTTGCTGGGTCTATAAGGTGTGACTAGAAGCTTGTTTATTGAGAACATCATGAAATGATTTAGGCCTTCACAAAGATCACTGTAATGATGAATGTCAACATTTTTAATGTTCCGTTGACAATTAATTTGTGGATGAATAATATACTACAATGAGGCATTTATCATAAAAAAGGTACTTGGTGTTTTTTCTGTGTTTTTTAATAGTTTCTGACATTGCATGTGATCTTAATCTCTTTTAGTCATTTAATTCTGTAATCAACTCATTGGTTTGTATTCCGAATACATTAAGCTTACATGGATGAAATCGCCTAAAAGAACCATTATACTTGCATTAACTTACCTTGGTGTCTGCCTATGGATTAAGTTTTGTGACACTTTGTATGTTTTGAGAGCAACAATGTAATTAAAATCTGTCAAGTATATACTGGTGGTATTTGTGTGAATGCATTTGCGTTTTCTTTGTTTGTGGCCTTGTCTGTGTGTTTGTATGCACAGTATGTTTATGTTGAGTGAAAGAGTGGAATGTTGATTTAAGGAATTACTGACCTGTAGAAGGTGCATGTTGAGCTCATCCATCCATATTCGTGTGAAACGGCACAAGAGGCTGCAGCTGAGATTTCTACTCGTCATTAGGATATCTACATTTATTTATGTCCACACACACCCACGCACACACACAATTAAATTAGGATACCTACTGTACAACAAAAGACTTTCTTCCCATACCTCATCTATGATGCTTGTAATATAACAGATAGCGCTAGGCCCAGCTAAACCATGTTTAGAGTGCGGATCAGCTGGCAGATACCTGTTTCTAGACCCGGTCTCCCACCCGCTTCAAACACAACGTCTGCACCCCCAAAAACAAATCTGCACAGTGACAGATTCTCTGTCCCATCGTAGCACCACACACACTTATGACCCACTCCAGCCACCAGATGCTCTCTACTGCCCTCTTCAGCTGGAGATGAGCCTGAACACCTCTGTGAGCCTGTTGACCTTGAGGAGAAGTCTACAAGTGGATCTTCATTATTATTGTGTATGTAAGATTTTCAAATTATCGTACACAAGACAAAAGTAAGAATGTGAATGTGAATGCACTTTGGTTACCCACCGCTTAAACCTCTGAATCCTGAAAGTTTTTTTATTATCTTCAGTCTTAAACTCTCATATTCACCCGATGGTCCAGCACCTCCTGCAGCTCCTCACAGTCACCCCCAGGAGGCAGCAGTGAGTGCACAGCAGGCACCCCATCAGTAGCCATCACACAGGCCCCCTGCTCCATCAGTAGCCATCACACAGGTCCCCTGCTCCATCAGTAGCATCAGTAGCCATCACACAGGCCCCCTGCTCCATCAGTAGCCATCACACAGGTCCCCTGCTCCATCACACAGGCCCCCTGCTCCATCACACAGGCCCCCTGCTCCATCAGTAGCCATCACACAGGTCCCCTGCTCCATCAGTAGCATCAGTAGCCATCACACAGGCCCCCTGCTACATCAGTAGCCATCACACACCTGCTCCATCAGTAGCCATCACACAGGCCCCCTGCTCCATCAGTAGCCATCACACACCTGCTCCATCAGTAGCCATCACACAGGCCCCCTGCTCCATCACACAGGTCTCCTGCTCCATCACACAGGTCCCCTGCTCCATCACACAGGCCTCCTGCTCCATCACACAGGTCCCCTGCTCCATCACACAGGTCCCCTGTTCCATCAGTAGCCATCACACAGCCCCCCTGCTCCATCACACAGGTCCCCTGCTCCATCAGTAGCCATCACACAGGCCCCCTGCTCCATCAGTAGCCATCACACAGGCCCCCTGCTCCATCACACAGGCCCCCTGCTCCATCACACACCTGCTCCATCAGTAGCCATCACACAGGTCCAGCCATCTCCCCACAGCGGTGTTACAAATCTCCCCACCATAATGGCCCGAGGCACACACCTGAAGGTGGTAGGCTCGACCACAGCTGTGCTCCCAGGTGACTTGGGCACATTACTTGGCAGTCTACCCCACAGCAGGTACTCTTGTTTGGGAAGAAGAGTCACCGCCTGGGTTAGTTTCACTGTCCCTACTTTTTCCGGCACATCTTCACCCCTCCATCTCGTGAGGCTTGCCATCATCTCCAAAAACTGTTCACCGTCTGAAGACCCTTTTGTGTTGCGCGAGATAAGTGTCCAGTAACTGTTCTCATTTTTCAGCTGATGCAGCACATATTTCAACATATTGGTGCCTACTATGACGTCATCTTTCTGACCAGTGACCACCAGGACTGGGACCATGCACTTCACCCCATACAGACTCAGCTCCATGTCATACATGCACTTGGGGCTCACCTGTACTCCTCCACAGCCAACTAGGATGATGCGCTGCGGGAGTTCTTGCTGTTGGGTCAAGACGCTATCTGATAGCAATCTTTGCTCTGCCTCTTCACTTATCGTGCAGGCCATTGACCCTGTATCGAGGAGCCCTTGCAACTGAACACGGCCATTAACTGTCACTGGTGCGTGAAATAACTCGCTGAACGTCTCGACTGTGTGAATATTCTGAACAATTACTGTGCAATTATCTGACATTGCTTTACAAACATTGACATACATCTCCTTTAATTCTTCACTTTCTTCAAGGGTTGATGCTTTAACGCTCACACATCCCCTCTCCGTATGTGAGCCATCTAGTTTAACCCATTTACTCCTAAAATGCCTGCTAAAAACGCCTATAGAACCTGCCAACATTTGGTTTTCAAAATCCGGGAGATTTGTGCGGGGACCCTCCGGGGGGTGCTCCTTGTCAATATTGCAATACCCATAAATGAAGACATAACTTCATTTATTGATATTTCTTTAGATTTTTTTCTGCGCTATCAACATTGCCATCTTCAGTTCGGCTTGCATCACGTTTTCTGCCTTTGTCTGTCCTTTCGTGATGAAGGATGAGATCGCCTGTGTGCCCTTACTGGCCTCTTCTGCGCGATGGTGCCGCTGTGTTTTAATGTGCTGACTAATGTCATTTTTCCCTCCGTGGCCTACATTAAAATCAACACGACACACCTTACAAAAAGCGTGGAGGTTGTCGATATGACTGGGTAAGATACACGTAAATTGTTGCGTCCAACATTGCTGAAATTTACAAGTGTACTTCGGTTTCTTTGCGGGGACACCGCGACCGCCTTCACCTGCCATGTCTATCGGCTCGCTTAAACGCGACTGCGCAACTGGGTTATAGGTTGCCAGGTTAAGGTGACAAACGGGTTGAAATTGTATATGGTGTGTGGGTTGTGTGAATATAATGCATTTGATACAATATCTGGCAACTGGTTAACATTAGACAAACATATTGGTCCAATTCATAAAGGAGTTTGGGCCATGCAAATTACGGGAGTTTCCCGGGAGAAATAACAAACCGGGAGGGGTCCGGGAGATAGGACTAAAAACGGGAGAAACCCGGGAAAAACGGGAGTGTTGGCAGGTATGCTATAGAATCCTATGGCATTCTAGACTAAATAACCTTATTTCCTGAGGGTTTTCTGAAAACATACTAAAAATTGTCAACGTCTACCAAAATGTAATATCTAAGCCTCTGTAGCACCTAGAAACATGAAATAAAAAGCATGCTGCGCTACGCAGCATCCAGCGGGAGGGTCAATGTTGCGCTACGCAGCATCCAGCGGGAGGGTCAATGTTGCGTCATGCAGCATCCAGCGCGAATGGGTTAAACTGGTTCCGCTTTGCTCAGGTTTAGGCTGTTCTTGTGCTAACTGTGGCTGGGTGTTAATTCTTGGCCAGCGCTGTTGGCACTCTCTCTTCCAGTGGCCGGGCTTGTAACAGCCCATACGTTCGCCTGTCTACAGTGCGCCGTAGTTGAGTGTTCAGCAGACTGACAGACTCTACATCTACTCTGAACAATGGCTGCTGGCCCCCTGCTCGGTGGCACAACTGCTGCTGTCTGGGCATTCTGCTCCAGCACACGGTTCAGCAAGCCAATGAGAGACTGGATGCAGGCGCTCTCGGTCTGAGGAGAGGATGGTGGCCCCATTGGTTTCGGGTAGCAGGTAAGGTCTGTAGTGTTATTTGCAGTGACTGTCTCTATTGCTGACGTCTGAACATGTACACCAACGTTCTTTGGCCGGTAAGACTTGGCTTGAGACATTGTTCTAGCCTCTCTGTGATGTTCAACGAGGTGTTCCTGAATCTCATTTGCTGTCCATTTCTCTGCTGTTTTGCACTTTAGGACACTTGCAAGAGCGGGGTCAGGACAGTGTTTCACCAGCATCATTGTGACTTCGTGAGAGGGGTCCTCAACGTTTCGCCCCTGCCTTCTCAGACACTCATCCGCAACATCCACAGCCTTGTTTAAGCGTATCCAATAGTCCATGGGACTTTCTCCGGCCAAAGGAAGCGTGTTATAAAAATCTGCTAAAGGCATCGAGGAGTTAACCTGACTCCGCCAGATGGATTTGCTCCGCATATCCATCTGGGAACTTTTCATTGAAGAACTTTTGGGAAGGGGCGGAAATACTGGTTAGCTGATTGGATAAACCATCTGTCTATCACTACCTTTGTTGGTTATCGACGGGCCAAATCAACCAATTAGATGAACAAAGTGTTCTTCTAATGCCTTCGTTTAACATAGGCTACAAATAAGTTAGGTAACGTGACTAACGTTAAGATGTTTTAACTTACCATTTGTATGTGACATGAACAGTTTTCACGGTAGGCCCTACACTTCTGAAGAAAGTATATTCCTCCATTGTGAACTGGAATCAGCCGTGGAGGATGTCTGTGTCTTTCATTCCTCCCAGCTGCATGGCTGAGACTCATAGCTTCACAGCTTACCCAGGAATACTTTCTAATTTGAATAAAACTTGCGCGATAGCTATGCTCATCTCATCTGTGGATGCCGTCATGTTGTTCGTTGCGTCACACCTCAACCCGCCTCAAAGCCAACGCTGATTGGACGTTCGTTTTGTGAACTGCTCCAAATTCTCTTTAACGGAAAGTATCCAGACTGATCTGCGAATGAAACCCTGAAGCTCGCGAGATCAGGATGGTCTCACGAGGCTATCGAGGAGTAGGTTACCTCACTAAAATGCTGTTTCAGAATATCAAAGACAAGCTTGGAGTTTTCAGCTGGCTTCAGCGATGGCATGCTGCGCAGGGTAACTTTAACGATGTCTCTAGCCTTTCCCATTAGTCTTGACATGATCTCCTGAGAGTACTCTTGCGGGGGGACACCCCTCTTATTCAGGTACACGCTCATGCACTGTGTGTTTGTCTGTTCCATCACCCCTGAAGTAAGGCGGCTCTTTGACATCTGTCTTCATAACTAACTTTACTCCAGTCATGTTCAAGTCAGACTGTCCAAGTCCTAAGTTCAGGCTAGGTGTAGGAGTGGTCTGGCTATCTGCACTACCAACAGATCTCTGTAGTTGGCTAGCAATGTTCTCTCCTATTTCATAAGCTAATTGTGTGATGAGATTCCCTAGGTCTGCGGAACTCACATCTGTACTAGAAACTGGCTGACGTGGAGAATGTTCATTTGTGTGCGTGTGAGTGTATGAGAATACAGGACGGCCCACTGAACTAACACCATTCCCAATGTCTGAAGCATCCCCTAACCTATGCATGTGCGGTGCGGGGGAATGTGCATCAGTGTGTAAGCGTGTGGATGAGAGTACAGGTCTGCCTAGTACACCAGTACCTTTAACCGGCGTGCACTCCACCCTACTCATAAGCCTGCCCCTCCCTAAGGTTACCACCGCAGCATCCCCACGGCTGAGTGGTGTCTGCACATCCTTACCATCAGTCACTTTTTGCAAAAGTTGTGATGTGTTAAACTATGGTAATAATATGTGAATTACTAGTACATGCAAATATGCAAAATATGCAGATAAAGAAAAAAAAATCACAATGTAAAATTATACTAGCTGAGGTAGAGGCAATTAGTAGTTAAAATGTCCACATTAACATTAGCCCATGTACTTACTTGTCAACGTCCTGAAGATGTTCCTACTCGTCACAGCAACCACCGGCGATCACCCTGGCAATGATCTGAAGCGAAGAAATCCGGGTCACGGCACCAATGTAGCCGGCGCGGTCTGAACCTCGCCGACTACTGCGTTGTGTTCAGGTGCACTGATGACAGGACGCTGACATTCCTTTAGGCACTTTATTCTGAAGAAATCAAACAAGAGCACTGATGTGTTTTTTCTCCATATAAACAGTAGCCTCACCTCAGTCAATGGTAAACAGACTGACCGTTGAATTGCATTCATACAAAAAGCATAAAACAAAATACAATAAAGAATTATTATGGAAAATAAATGTTCACATTAGGCTGTTTTTTCTCCAATCACATTGCATGTTCTTCTTAGGAAATATCTCTTAAATCTAACCTGTTCACACATAGGCTACAACATAAATACATACAGGACTAAACCACAATTAGATCTTCCAACATAATACATGTAAATGAACATCACATTTGCTAAACATGGCAATGGGAGTACATACCTGAAGAAATCAAACAAGAGCACGGATGTGGTTTTTCTCCATAAATATAAACAGTAGCCTATACAAAGAAGAGAAAAGCTGAAGCATATAGGCTTTCCTGCATGAAGACAAAATGGCGAGAGCTAACGACACACACGCATAAACAACGTGGTTAGCTAGTTAGCTATTTCAAACATATCATTATTCACTTCGGATATACATTAAGGAACACAAAACCACTCATCCCATATGCCCTTGCAATATTATGCATGAAGAAATCATAGAGTGTACTTAAACTGACGGTAAAACACATTAATTCTTAATGATCACATCGCATATAATAAGTACCTCCCCTCAGTCAATGGTAAACAGACTGACGAGAGAACGCGATGTCATTCACTCAATACACTCTTCCCACAGAGGGCGCTGTTACACAAAATAATATAAACTCCCAATACCAAAGCTAATTTTATACAAGGCAGAACAAGGATTTTGGAGAAATAAAACATATTGACCTGAACCAAACACAATTGAAAACAAAAAAGACTTACACATTTTCTTATATCTGTTACAAGAGCACAGTTCCCTGTGGCGCTCCGGTGCTGCTGATCACAGTGTCAGAGAGACAGTTCGGTCAGGCAGTCTGTAATCCAGGTTACCAGGTGAGCGTCCACACCCATCTGCAAGAGCTTGTCTCCCAGTCTGAGGGGTTGGATGGTGTTAAAAGCACTTGAGAAATCAAAGAACATGATTCTCACAGCACTTTTCCCCTTGTCTAGGTGAGAATGTGTCCTGTGTAGAAGATAAGTGATGGCATCGTCCACGCCCACTTTCTCCTGGTATGCAAACTGTAACGGGTCTAGTGCATGGCGTACCTGGGGTCTGAGCATACCTAAGACCAGTCACTCCAGTGTCTTCATCACAGGCCTGAAGTCATTAAGCTCACTGGGGTGTGGCTTCTTAGGGACGGGGGTGAGACATGATGTCTTCCACAGTGTTGGAACTTGTCCGAGATGTAGACTCCAGTTGAAGATGTGCTTCAGTGGCTCCCCCAGTTCAGCAGCACAGGCCTTGAGCAGCCTTGGACACAGTCTGTCAGGCCCGGCTGCCTTACGAGGATGAAGTTTTTTTAAAAGATAACTTACTTGATCCGCTGTAATGATGGGGGGGGATGAGGGGAGTGGAGGGGGAGGAGGAGGAGGGGTGCTTCTGTGAGGGTTGTCGTGTGGCTAGGGACTGATGGCCGTTGGCTGAAGCCATTGTTGCCGCACTCCTCTGGTCACCATGTGGGGGAGAGGTGCGATAACCTGATCAGCAGTGATGATGGAGGGGGGGAGGGGAGGGGAGGGGGGCAGCATCTGGGGTCTGTGTGTCTGATGGCTGTTGCCTGAAGTCGTTGTCACCTCGTTATTCGTGGGCGCCATGTGGGGGAGGGGTGCAATATCCAGTGATGGTGGGGGTGAGTGTTGCACTGGTAATGAGGTGGGGTAGGGGCTGGGGGATGACCACCTCCTTGATGTCCCTGTCAAGGTTGCCAGAGTCTTGGACAGCTCAACAGGCACAGGCAAGGAGGCATCAGGCGGGGGCAGGGCGTGGGGTGATGGGGGCTTAGGTCGTTGGATGTCCCCGGGATGCAGAACTGGAGAGACTGGGAGACTGGGAGGTGGGGGTAGGGCGGGCACGCAAACAAGAGCAGTACTTGGAGCTGGTGCAGGGCAATCAAACCTGTTGTAAAAGTGGTTCAGCTGGTTCGCCCTGTCCAGGTCTCCCTCCACAGAAATGCTGCTCTTCTTAAGGCCAGTGATGGATTTCATACAGTCCCACACCTCCTTCATGTTGTTTTCTTGCAACTTCTGTTCCATCTTCCTTCTGCATGTATGGACCATGGTGTTCACATTTCCACTGTGTGTGGTATATATATGCACCATGGTGTTCACTGTGTGTGGTATATGTATGGACCATGGTGTTCACATTTCCACTGTGATAGCACAATGGCATAGTGTGTTTACCTGCTATCATGGACAGTCCAAACAAAGGCTCTGATAAGAGGCAGCGATGGCTCACCTCACTACCCACTGACCAACTCTGCAATACAAGTTGACCAGTTTACCACAACGCCCAGCCAGCAGCTTCACCAATGCACTGCACAACTACACCTCTAAATGTGGACCAATACACTGCACAACTACACCTCTAAATGTGGACGTTCCCCTCACTACAACTACACCTCTAAATGTGGACGTTCCCCTCACTACAACTACACCTCTAAATGTGGACCAATGCACTGCACAACTACACCTCTAAATGTGGACCAATGCACTGCACAACTACACCTCTAAATGTGGACGTGCCCCTCACTACAACTACACTTCTAAATGTGGACCAATGCACTGCACAACTACACCTCTAAATGTGGAGGTGCCCCTCACTACAACTACACCTCTAAATGTGGACGTTCCCCTCACCAATGCACTGTATAACTACAATGGCCTCCACAATCAGCTGGGGTGTCTGCATGGCCATAGCCTCCACAATCAGGTGGGGTGTCTGATCAGAGATCAGCCCCAGCTGCTCACAAAGACTTGGACCTGCGCAGGCCGCCAGCCTATCCGACCACTGAAAGGGGTTTACCAAGGGTCGCCAGCCCTCCTTCACTGTCCTTGTTTTCCAGTTCGCCCTCAAAGAGTGGCTCCACCCGTAGCACTCAGTACAGTAGTACTCACTAGACCAGACCCAGACCCTCACCTAGGCAACCTCATGAGCAACTCTGTCTGTGTGCTATGTCACCTAGGCAACCTCATGAGCAACTCTGTCTGTGTGCTATGTCACCTAGGCAACCTCATGAGCAACTCTGTCTGTGTGCTATGTCACCTAGGCAACCTCATGAGCAACTCTGTCTGTGTGCTATGTCACCTAGGCAACCTCATGAGCAACTCTGTGTGTGTGCTATGTCACCTAGGCAACCTCATGAGCAACTCTGTGCTATGTCACCTAGGCAACCTCATGAGCAACTCTGTGTGTGTGCTATGTCACCTAGGCAACCTCATGAGCAACTCTGTGTGTGTGTGCCATGTCACCTAGGCAACCATATCACCTAGGCAACCTCATGAGCAACTCTGTGTGTGTGTGCCATGTCACCTAGGCAACCTCATGAGCAACTTTGCGTGTGTGTGCCATGTCACCTAGGCAACTTCATGAGCAACTCTGTGTGTGTGTGAGAGCAGCGCATAAATCAACCGCTTCAGTGATCAGTATTTCACAAAGCGTTGGTGAAAACTTTGCAAAAGGCAGTCCCTCCAGGAATTTGCGATGTTGCGATCGCAACAATTAACGCAAATTCAGCAAATCCCTGTGAATTCTGGGCGACCTCACAATTTTGTCCAAACACTGCAACTTTTTTGCAAATTTGACCAATCATCATGGTTTCCCCGTGAAATTTCACCTACCACAACAGCCCCTCGCGCAGAATATTGACTCAGATGCCACACTCACTTCTGCAGACACCAGAGCCTCTGCAGTTTTGATGACAATAAATAGAAGGCTAACGTTAATGATCTGCTTTACTTGCATCTGTCATCTCAACCTAGTGTCGCTAACCTGCCTAAGCTATGAAAGTAAGTTAATTAAGGCCTACTTGGTTTACTGACATTTGAGTAGGCTACCATATGCAACCCATTGGCAAACGTTTACACCTGGAGATGTCCTTTTAGCTCGTGTCATGTTTGCTAGCTTGTGGGCTCAGTTTGTGTAGTGCAGTGCTACCAAAATCATAGAAATGAATAACATTGTAAGACATTTAGCTCTTCTATGATCCAAGAATGATTTCATACGAGTTATTTTTTAACATTTATTTTAATTAATGACATAGAAAACATCCCGAATTCTATCCACATATCGTAGGCCTAATGCACTATGCAAAAAGTTATTTCCAGTCGTAGCCGAACACAGTGAGATGCAAGCGTTCCAATCCACTTAGATTATTGTTATTACGCTATTCTCACGTCCTTAAAGTGGCAGGCAGTCAATTAGACTTACACACCACCAATGTAATAACATTAAAGAAAAGTGTAGTCTAATAGTTTAAATCAATATGAAATTACTAGATACTTAGTGGTATCTAATTAAGTCACAGAATATTAATTATTAAAAAGATATGAACTTAATATGAATTACAACATATATGAATGTATTGAAACATATGACATTATGCCATCTCTTTAGGGGGCTGTCTTTTTTGGACAGTTCTACGAAAGGTTATGCTTTCAGTATTTACACAAATAAAGTAGGCCTACTTTGATTTTCTGTAACCCTTACTATTTACCTTTACTTATCCTTTTTAATAAGCATCAAGATGATCAGTGTAATTTTGGTCTTACTAACCTTAATTACCCTCAATTAAAAAAATATGTTAAAAAAAATCGCAACTATTTTTGCAATTTTCACTTTCTCTCGCAATTTCTTCGCAACAAACAGCTAAAAACACTGCAACTTCGATCGCAATTTTTTAGAAAAGTTGTCGCGAAATCAGGCATTTTAGATTGCAACAATCTCAAAAAATCCTCGCGAAATCCTGGAGGGACTGAAAAGGTGAGTCACAGGATTGTTACAACATTGTATGGACTACTGTCCCTGAGCTTCAATTATTGCAATTCGCCTTATTCACCTGGCGGCCATAACGAGGCTAAAGGGTACACTTGCCACTACACCTCAGTCCAGTTTGCTCCGTTTGCAAACTGCCCAAAAAAAGCTCACTGAAGAAGAACAGGTCAGCGAACCCAGGCGAACTTATCTTCTTCTTCAGTGAGCTTTTTTTTTGGCAGTTTGCAAACAGAGTGCATTACCACCACCTTCTGCTGGACTGAGTGTACAAGTGTACAAGTGTGCCCTTTAGCCATCTGCTGGACTGAGTGTACAAGTGTACCCTTTAGCCATCTGCTGGACTGAGTGTACAAGTGTACCCTTTAGCCATCTGCTGGACTGAGTGCACAAGTGTGCCCTTTAGCCTTCTGCTGGACTGAGTGCACAAGTGTACAAGTGTGCCCTTTAGCCATCTGCTGGACTGAGTGTACAAGTGTACAAGTGTGCCCTTTAGCCATCTGCTGGACTGAGTGTACAAGTGTACCCTTTAGCCATCTGCTGGACTGAGTGTACAAGTGTACCCTTTAGCCATCTGCTGGACTGAGTGCACAAGTGTACATAACCCAAACCTCTCCCTAATAATACATAACCCAAACTTCTCCCCAGTTGTTCCACACATGAACAGGCATGCCAAATGTGCAACAATACATAACCCAAACTTCTCCCCAGTTGTTCCACACATGAACAGGCATGCCAAATGTTCAACGTGGGGGGGGGGGGGGGGGGGGGGGGTGTACAGACCACTGCCATTGGAGCTTGAGCAGGGCAGTCAAACCTGTTGTAGAAGTGGTTCAGCTGGTTCGCCTTGTCCGGATCTCCCTCCACAGAGCTGCTGCTATTCTTAAGGCCAGTTATGGTCTTCATACCGTCCCATACCTCCTTCATGTTGTTCTCCTGAAACTTCTGTTCCACCTTCCTTCTGTAGTCCTCCTTAGCCTCCTTCAGCTTGACTTTGAGTTCCCCTTGCACGCGCCTCAGCTCTGCCATGTCCCCCTCTCTGAACGCCATCTTTTTCCTGTTGAGAAGGGTCTTGACATTGCTGGTTATCCAAGGCTTGTTGTTTGGAAAGCAGCGTACAGTTCTTGTGGGAACAACAATGTCCATACAGAAGTTCAGGTAGTCAGTAGTGCAATGTGTGACCTCCTCTAAGTCCTCTCCATTCAGTAGCACACTCCAGTCAGTGGACTCAAAGCAGTCTCTCAAAGCCTCATCCGCTTCTGGTGTCCACTTCCTGAAGGTGCGCGTGGCAACTGGTAGCCTCTGAACTTTTGGCTTGTACATTGGCTGAAGATGAATGAGGTTATGGTCTGACTTCCCCAGTGGGGGGAGGGGGGTGGCACTGTAAGCATCCCTCACGTTTGCATACATGAGGTCTATTGTCCTGTTTTTCCTAGTTGGGCAGTCAACAAACTGGTAAACGTTTGTGAGGGTGGAATCCAGTGTAATGTGGTTGAAATCACCAGAGATCGCAAAGAAAGCATCACTGTGCTGAGTTTGGAGCCTAGCGACTGTAGAGTGTCACACGCTGTGTCCGGGAGGACTTGAGGCGGAACGTAGACACAAACAACAATGGCGTGCGAGAACTCCCTCGGCATGTTGTACGGACGGAGACTAACCGCTAATAACTCCACATCCTTACAGCATACAGTCTCCATCACTGTAACATGTCCGGGATTGCACCATCTGTTGTTTATGTAAAGCACCAGTCCGCCTCCCTTCTTTTTGCCAGAAAGTTTATTGTCTCTGTCCAAACGAGCTACACTGAAGCCGGGCAGCTAAACGTTAGCCGGGGGGTTATGGCTTGTTAGCCACATCTCCGTAAAGCATAGCAAACTACAATCCCTGTGCAACTTCTGATTTCTTACCAGGGCAGCCAGTTTGTCAGTCTTGTTCGCCAGTGAGTTCACGTTTCCCATAACCATCAAAGGAACTGAGGGCTTGTGTTGCCACTTCTTCTCCCGACGCCTAGTCCTCACTTTAACTCCCGCTCTGCACCCCGAAAGCACCACAGCTCCTCCGGGATGTTTACGTGAACCCTACCAGCATTCCGTTGTATTGCAAGCAGCTGATTCCTTGTGTACACAAGTTTGCTGCCGCTGGAGCATTGTAATAGATCCATATCCATAGGATAGAATGAGAACACTCCTCAAAGTGCGTAATCCAAAAAAGTTGCTTAGTAAAAAGTAAACAAAAGACGGTAAAAAAACACAAAGACTTGGAGCTACCTCGACATGCTGCCACTCTCGTCGGCGCCGGAACCGGAAAAGTTGTGTTCGCGCTCGCAAGCTGGTCACTGACGTTTCCTTTTTGACATTTTCCTTATCTATCCTATAGCAAGCGCACAGATCAACAATAGCAAGTGTTCTTGTTGACTGAAATGGAGGGAAATCTTAACCTGACTCCGCCAGATGGATTTGCTCCGCATATCCATCTGGGAACTTTTCATTGAAGAACTTTTGGGAA
Organism: Alosa pseudoharengus; assembly: GCF_046254945.1. Classification (NCBI taxonomy): domain Eukaryota; kingdom Metazoa; phylum Chordata; class Actinopteri; order Clupeiformes; family Clupeidae; genus Alosa; species Alosa pseudoharengus. Next base: position 93,264 of record NW_027468704.1, on the reverse strand, counting down.
GGGGCGGACATACTGGTTAGCTGATTGGATAAACCATCTGTCTATCACCACCTTTGTTGGTTATAGACGGGCCAAATCAACCAATTAGATGAACAAAGTATTCTTCTAATGCCGTTTAACATACAATTAAGTTAGGTAACGTGACAAACGTTAAGATGTTTTAACTTACCATTTATGAACCTAATCAACGACAATTCCCATCAAGTTTTCACGGTAGGCCCTACACTTCTGAAGATAGTATATTCCTCCATTATGAACTGGAATCAGCTGTGGAGGATGTCTGTGTCGTTCATTCCTCCCAGCTGCATGGCTGAGACTCATAGCTTCACAGTTTACCCAGGAATACTTTCTAACTTGAATAAAACTTGCGCGATAGCTATGCTCATCTCTGTGGATGCCGTCATGTTGTTCGTTGCGTCACACCTCAACCCGCCTCAAAGCCAACGCTGATTGGACGTTCGTTTGGTGAACTGCTCCAAATTTTCTTTAACGGAAAGTATCCAGACTGATCTGCGAGTGAAACCCTGAAGCTTGCGAGATCAGGATGGTCTCACGAGGCTAGGGAAATCTGTGATTTTGTTTGATATTGACACAGCAACGAACTGCGAATGTAACAATATTGTGCAGGCTACGGTTACGGAGTCAAATGAGGTGGAAAGTTATATAAATTACTCAGATAGAGCTACAATATTACATGGCGGCTGCTGATACCTGCAGATCTTCCCATCTTTCCCATCATATTTCTGTGATACAGTGTACAGTGCAATGTCTGAAGTGAAGAGTTTCTGGTCCTTAGCATCTTCTGATTATGACCACCAGGCTGAAATGACTTTAGCTGAGATCATACTATCTGAGCCATCTAAGCCAAAAAGCAACAATAAGATGAGAGACATTTGGCTGCAAAAGTCCCTGCGTATCCCTGCAAACCATTACTCCTGCTCTTGCAGGTGAGTTAATCACCTGTGGGGTATTCCAGAAAGCAGGTTTACTGGCTTAACTGGGTATGTTAACCCAGAGTTAGCGGTGAACCTGGGATTTCAGTTCCAGAAAGCTCAAATATGATCAGGCTATGTAAGTAACTATGGTAACATAGGCCCTGAACTTAACTGGGTATGTAAACCCAGAGTAAATGGTAAACCTGGGATTTCAGTTCCAGAAAGCTCAAAAATGATCAGGCTATGTAAGTAACTATGGTAACATAGGCTCTGAACTTAACCTGGTAGGGGGTAGGTTTTGTTCAGGTTATGTTCAATTATGTTAGGTTATTTCAGTGCATGTTCAACCAGGCCGCTATTTTTACACTTGTCACACAATGGCGTTTCATTTTGACGAAGGTCCGATTGACAAAGAAGCACAAAATCATGTAATATTCATCCATGCAATTCACCATGAGAGGGCGATACGACCACGACATCACATGATAGCCTATCCATTCTTTTCCAAACAAGTTTTTCAAGAGCGCTCGAGTTTTTCAGCTGAATCCTAAATATACAGTAGGCCACTTGAAAATCATTCTCCATCCCTACATTATGGTGGATTCGAATAGAATAAAATAAATATTTAGGCTAATGTAGGCTAGCTAGCCTAAGTCTTTGGCTCACCAGACAGATGGACAAACAACATCTCATATCCTGAAGATATAGGCTAATTAAAACAAGTACAAAAAAGGGGAAATATAGAAATAGAATATAGAAAATTAATAAATAAGTTTAAATATAGCTGTACAGCTCAGCCGGGTATGCATGTTGTCACTAAGTTTGGTTAAGAATGCTGATGGCATTTGGGATAAAATATTTTTTTAATAGGCTACACACGCTCTCCGACTGGGAGTTTTTGTAGTGTTGGAGACACAGAGCATATCGGCAAGCTGTCGGTCGGTCCTTAAAGTTTGCCTTGCGCTAAAGCAGTTCCAGCGCAACTTCATTCGTTTTCCTGGACACAAACCCACAAGGATCATTAAAGTTTAGTTTCACCAACTGGCAGGTCAGCATCACTTATTCAATTTTCCAAATGTGCACCGAAATGTGTCCAATAGGCTACCCATGCCTTCTGACATTCACCCTTCCGATGATGGAACGCAAAAGTTTAACTTGGCCCACAGCTGCAGGCTAGTTTAAGAAAGCATCATTCAAAGCAGTCAATACAATACGTGATGTCCAGTGAATTATTTAATTGTTCTTTTGACATTAAATAGGCTATCCTAAGCGTACGCATTTACACGGTCAGTTAGGCTATTTTCTGCCAAGCAAGGTCTCGGACGCAGGCGCTTAAGTATTGCTTTTTTTTTTATTATTACAGTTCTCTCCTCCTCATAAGCCTCGACTACTCCGCCTCTGAAAAACACGATGCTCTTCGTTTCGCCGGTTTCACTCATGGTTCTATCAGGAAGACTCGGGAAGCAAGAATAAGGAATACTATATTTAATTGAATGATGCAGAAGGTTTACATAGATACTCCTTAGCGGATTATTGATATATACAAGACAGTATTAGTATAATAAAGAGTCTTTGGCGTAGGCCCCATCCTCGGTCCAGGGCTTGGAGCGTTGAGACCCTCACAGATCCTGCCGGATGGATACGGCAGGGGCGGAGCCTACCCCCCGGACAGTAGGACAGGGACCAAACTGGTGGTGGTTGGGGAAGGAGGGAGGAAAATCGAAAGTCGGCACCTGAGAACAGCAAACAGGTATGTGAGTGAAGGTGTTTTAAAGCGTGTGTAAACCGCTGATTGGCTAGGAGGAATGAATGAATGAGTGACGTGGCATTGAGTCTTCCTGACAGAACTAAACGCTGGCGCTTCCATTTTCGACTCTCAATAGATAATGCCTTTATAAATTCGCCGTGAACGCGCACAACTCTAGGTTATCTCACACAGGGTTGATTGAACTAACTGGTAACCGGTGCTTTGGAACCGACAGCTCGGGTTTAGTCGCCACAGGTTCAGACAACCCAGAGGTTAAGTTTTATCTCAGTGTTTGTTAAACCTCCTTTCTGGAATACCCCTCTGAGCTTTAAAATAATCTCATGGCAGAAGACAGTCACACGTTTTTTTTTTAGCTTGCTCCTTTATGTCATCATGCTCCTCCACCAACAACCACACTCAGCAGCACTAACTTCACTGATATCCCGCCATATGAAAACCAGCAGCAAGTCGGCCTAGACAAAATCGCGCAAAACACAATTAAGGGTTTTTTTTTCAAATTAGTGATTTTGGGTTTTTTGCAGAATGTGCAAGTTGAAGTCATGAAGAAGCCACTCCATGTTTCAGATAACAGTATTGGTTGCCTTAAAAGTATACATTTTGTTGTTGAAATTGGGATTGGAATTCTCTCGGGAGGTGGAAGGGACGCAGGCTCACTGTCATCATCTCCACATCTGGTGTGCAGATCTTGTTGTGGATCTTGATGTTATCACACCAACTGTTATTGACATAGATGCAGATCCCACCACCTCTCACTTTGCCTGACTGGTGGGTCCTGTCAGCTCTTAGGATGGTGAAGTGATCCAGACTGACCTCGGACTCCGAGTGCGATGATGCAGGCATCCCCCTGTAGCCTCTCTCTATGGAGCACTTGGCGTGCAGCAGGTCCATTTTGTTCCTGAGCAAACGAACGTTCACTAATATGATTGAAGGGAGGGGGAGCCTGAAGGGACGCTTTCAGAGTCTAGTTCTTACGCCTCCTCGTCTGCCTCTTCACCTTGGTTTGATCTCCGGTGGGAGTGCAACTGGTGGTTTTTGCTGGCAGAGTGCAGAGGATCAGAGCTGAAGGAGATCCGCCCGGCTGTAGGTGAGTGGTCTCTGGTCGCTGGTTAGTAGTGGCAGCGCCAGGTTGTTGTGTATAATCCATGATGTTATGAGCGCGATCGCGATGAGTGTGTGCAAGTCCCTCATTCTTGACAATCAGTAGAACGATGGGTGAATAAAGACGTAGACACTAGTGAGGACTTTTCAAAACAAACACTAAACACCCTGGTACAAACAAACCGACAGTAGACAGAGACGTGATGCCGCCATGGAACATTGACTGACTGTGTGTCGTTGCAGCAGAGCATGCGCCGTAGCTCACCTGTAGCAGTATCCTTATAGGAGCAGAATAAATATGGCTATGTAGAATGAACAATGTATGAACAACATGTACTGTATTAGCCAGGCGCGGATCAATGCATAGGCTAGATATGGCTGCAGCCAGGGGGGCCCCCATTGGCCATAAAAAAATAAACAATTCATTCATACTCAAACATGTCCTAAAACAACCCTTAACGTTCGTTTTCAAAACTGTGCAACTCACCGAGTGGTTAGTGGTGTTCGTTGATTATTAAAATCAAATATATCTGCTCAATGTATGATTTCCAGCCGTCTTATTTGCTATTGTGGAACTATTTTTTCAGACACCTCACAACCATGTATAAACTTCCACTCAATATTTGAACCTGAAGCATAGACGGTGGTGCAGTAATATCAAAGTGCAATGAGTCTTCCAACAGAAATCAATGGGATTTTACAAAATGGCAGATAAAACATGACAGAAACTGTATTTTGCTACGCTACTTGTTTTGAAACATAACGAACACCACTAACCACTCAGTGAGTTTTGAAAACGAACGTTAAGGGTTGTTTTAGGACATGTTTGAGTATGCCTGTTGGCAGCCACTCAGGGGCTCGTTTCTAGAAAGCGTTGTTTGCTAACTTGCGTCCATCGTTCTTGGATTTGGTGTTTCTAGAAAGGGTAGTTCGAACTCTTAATCGCAAACAAGGATGCAAAGTTTGGTCGGTTGAACTACTGCCCCTAGGCAGTTGCACTTGTGTTCCTTGGTAGTTCCTGTTGGTGTCCGGAGTGCCTAACCAAAAATCACAATCGCCAAACCAAAAATTATGAAGTGGATGTTATCTCGTGACTCAATGATTGATCCTGTAGCTTTATTTTGATTAAGAGACTGACTCCCCTATTCGCTCATTCTTGCTATTATGTTAATTCGAGTATTGCCTTGCTTTTTGATAAGCTAGTATTATCTCACAGACTCTTAAAATCAGCACAGTGATAAATGGTGTAGTGGCTAAAGCAGGTGACCTGTTATGCCAGCGTTGTAGGTTCGATTTTCTTATGATGTGAGATTTGCTTCTCTCTACCTGTAGGTGAACTAGTGTGACACGTACATTTTTTTTGACTGATGTCGTACCTATGGTCTCTCGATGTAGAGTAACTATATACATAAATATGTATGGTCAAAACCTGTTGTTGTGTCTCGTAGGCCTACTCTTACTCAGAGGTGAAAAGAAGAGATAGGATGTGAACTCCGGCCGAGCGAGTAGTGCACTGACGCCCTGCCGTTAAGCCATGAGACAAATAAAAACATATGCGATACCCAGACATTCGTCCAGGCTATAGGCTATATTTTTTCCAACATATTTAACCCTTTCGTGCCCGTGCCGAACATTCCATTTTTGGTGCTGGATGACCTCCTCACACAAAAAACCTTATTTCTTGAGTATAATACATACCATCAATGGGATATACATACCATTGTAATCAGAAGGATCAGTTCTATGAAATGATGTAAAATACATATGGTAATGTTGATATAGTAATGAACAGTATTAGAAAATCCTCTCCAAATGTATATCCGGAATTTGTCAAAATTTAATTTCATTCACATAAAAATGAATTTTCATCATATTTCTCTACAAGATAGAGAAAAATATAGAGTGTATGAAATGTTCAGCAAGTTGTGGGCTATTTAACAAAAAAGACTGTATTGGAATATCATTAACCTTTCAAAAGTTATGATAATTTTAGTGATCAGTGTAAAAAAATGCAGGAAACGAGATTTAGAATGTTGACAGAATTCACATTCACTTTCTCACCAACAACATAAAAATATGCATAAAAACTAATAATCAAGTCAGAAACAATGGTTTAGATGTATTTGGTCTATAAGAATAAACCATTTATTTGTATATAAGCAAATGCTACAGTCAATAAGAATGACATAAAAAAAAACATACTTTACCTTACCAGTAATACAGGAAGTAAGTATACAGTATTCATTGAAGACCATTTCGGAAGAGAGACATAAAATACATTTGATTCAACAAATACAACTTCCTTATATAAATCAGTATAATATGAAAATTATATACATATAAAATGTATTATTATTCATGAAAAGCTAGGAATACAATCAACATCACTCAATGTGTTCTAAACATTTGAAAGTGGATTACATACTTAGAACAAGCCTGTGGAGAATAAACACATACACACAAATTCATACCCACACACACACACACTTACAGAGGAGGATAGGGAAAGGTGGGGTGGGGAACCTGAAGGTTGAACACAGAAGAGCTATGACTCATTACTAAACGCATCCCCTTTTGCAGAATGCCAAATCTGACAGCAATTTGTTTATCAATAAAACAAATTCGCCTACCGTTACACTCCAGGGCCATACAAGCTACTTTAGTTTTATTATGTACGTTTTTTATAACAACCTCCTGCTGTACAGGAATATGTACTTGATGGAAAGACGACAGAGTAGTAGTTGGAGCAGCTGAAGGTGAGGCTGAAATTTCAACGGAAATGCCTACCAGCTGTTGTGATAGATTTCCTCCAAAGTCTTTCTGGTTGTAGCTACCAAACCTAGATTCAACACCAGATTCTGCATTGCATTGTCAAACTTGAAATAAAAAGAAGCTACTGACAACGGTAATGTCAATGGAGAAAAAGTGCTTTCTGGTATTCTGCATTTTTTGAAGTACACAATATGTATTCATCATTTGGTCAATGTCCCCTGATCCCTGCCAAGACTTGGTTCCCCAGTAGCAATGGATATTAGGGAGGGAAGTGAACCCCATGTAAATGATCAATCCCAGAAACCTGTGAAACTCTTCTGGGGTCTTTGTCCCATGCCCCTGCACTGTTTGCATACGATGGCCTACTAAGCACAAGCTCCCATTCCTTCCGGTTGGTAAAACCACATATGCCTGGGACAACAATGTGAGTAAAAAAGAACATAATAAGTCTATTTCACACAGTTTTTTAGTCTGCACCATCCTACGCACGGCACATAAATATATACCTTCTTCCTCCATCCCCTCATGGTCTTCAGCATTGTGAGCGCAAGCTCATGAGCAGTCAGCTACCTCTTCAGGCTTGCGAGAAGGTCTGTGTAGGTCTTGTCATCCTCCATCTGAAACAAGAGCGAAATCATACAAATACCTTTATTAATGTAAAAAATAAAATCACAAAACTAAAGATTTGTGCATGTATGCACACAAAAGAAGAGGTAGCCTAAACTATTGAAGCATCCTCAGAATATACTTCTAAGTATATTATTATATTATTATATATATATATTTCTAAGTAGCAGCTAGGCCTATGAAAAGTCATTGTATTACACATGGGTTTAGCTACCCTAAATCTGATTGCCTGGCTGGCATCAAGATAAAGACAGATTACATTTCACCTAGTAACAAACTGCTGAAATGCAATAATGACATTTCTGACAGAATATGTGATTTCACATCATGTTTTCTATAACTAAATATTGAGAGGAGTTGTGCTTCATCTATTTCAAGTCATGCCATCTTAGAAAATGTTGAGACAACGTCTGATGTTTGTCATTTAGAAGTTAGCAAGCTAAAATAGTTCACTACAGACTGCACTACAGATAACAACCAGAGGAAAGGCAATAAGTTAATTACATTTCTGACAGAATATGTGATTTCACATCTTATTTTCTACAACTAACGTTACATATTGAGAGGAGTAAAAATATCGCTCAACTTATTTCATGTAAGAGAACGCAACTTAGAAACGCAGCGCACATTGATTTATTCAGCTTTGATTTGCTATACTGTCTTGCCAATATAATGCTTACCTAACAAGCAAATTGGTTCTAGAAAACAAACTTACCTACAGGTTATATACTAACAGGTTTTTAAATGAAACTGTCAAATGAAAATAACTCACATTAAAAGCAAACGATAATATTGCAAGCAGTTCAGAATTATACAGTTAGCTAAAGTTACGTGACGATGCACTAGCCCCCGCTAGACCATAATGTTGACGCTGATGAGAAAGCATATTACTGTCAAATAACATGATTTAAGGACTTCAAATTAAGATAAACCATAACTAGAACCGATGTAAAAACAATATTACCTCAGTTTATCCAGCTTTGTGGTTTCCAGTCGAGGTAAACTCCAACTTAAGTGCAGGTGGCATCCGGCTGTCCACGTCAAATGCACCGACTCAAGTGAAAATATTTTTTCAAGACTCATCTTCAAGTATCCAAAACATTTCGCGCCATAAACCCCTTAACCAATCATATCAAATTGAAGCTTATGTTGTCAGCATTACGGGGAAGATTTCAGAAATAAAATCAGTCATTGGACAGCTGAGATATTAGACGATTGGCCATTGTTACTTTTGTAACGAAATTAGAACGGTCGGGCTCGTAAGGGTTAACACAAATAATGACACATATTGGTCGGCTTCAGTAAAATGTTTTATATACTTGCAATAGGTTTAGGTTTTTGCAGATGACGATGACAATGCCAGCATTAATCACTTGGTTTAAATTAGAAAAATGTCAACATAGGCCGTGGCAAAGAATTTCTAGGGGGTGGGGTATTACACGTTGCCACTGTTTCCACCAATGATATGTATCGCTGCATCATCAACAACGTTGTTGGAACTACAGTGTTCGAACGTCGGAGGTAGCGACACAGGTACGATGCTTTCTGGAAACAGGTGTAACAATGTCGTTGTTTGGTCACAAGTTGTGTCGTACAATGGTGGTTGAGCAACGTCGTTGCTAACTTTTCTAGAAACGACCCCCTGAGTAGTCAAAGGCGATTCAAAACGAGTCAGAAAAGTCGAGACAGGACCAATCATCAAAATTTCGGTGTCCACCACTCTAGTTCATCCAAAACAAACCAGAAAAAGGACTCAAAGTGCTAAATACCGGAATTTTCCTTTAAGCATCCTACATACTCACCACTCCTGACCGGTAGCGCAACAATGTGACGTCACGGGAGCGTCGTAACCATTTATACTCGCGCGTGGTGGTCGCGACACTAGTTGCAATATTCTCCTGAATTGGCATTGGCCTCAATGGCAGTAAAAACTACCCTCTGTGATGATACTTCAGACTTAGGTTGCTGCTATTCACAACTACCATCATTGCCATCTAGTTTCCAAGGTGTGTGCAGCTAGATAGACAGATACTTTATTCATCCCGAGGGAAATTTTGGATGGTAAATGGAAGATGCAAAGAAAAGGAAGAGCTTCAGACCGAGAGAGGGCTCACACACGTATCAACACGTACAGACGCTAGGGGGAGCTTCGTAGAGAAAAAGCACTCAGGCTTGCCTGGTGTCCCTTTAAAGAAGTCATCATAAATAGGCTATCCACTAATAATTATTCTAAAGAAAATATCTATTTTAGCCAAGAGATTTAGGAGGAGAGACAGCAACCTAAACATAGGACATAGGCTACAGTTGTTGCTGACCAGATTCCTCACGGAGATTGGGTATAAAAAAACGATTGGGTATAAAAAAGAGCATCCCAGAGAGGTAGGGTGTCTTAGAAGTAAAGATGTAGGGGTATTCATCACTCTGCGTAAACTTGTGCACACAAATGATGAAACAATGTCATTGTAATGCTTTTTAACACGAAATGTTGACGTATTTGGGGAGTTAATCATCTACAGGACATAATATCATTAAAACATTCAGAGAATCCAGAGAAATCTTTGCAAACAAGGGATAGAGCTGAAAAACACATTGGATGGCCGTGGTCTTTTGGACCTCAGATGGCACTGCATCAACACCAGACCTGTCATTGTACTGTATGGGCTCAGGAAAACCTCTGATATCCATTGTCTATGTACACAGTTTGATACTCAATTAAAAAACTCCAGCCAAAATTGTAACAGCTAAAATTGTATGGAGACATGAAGAAAATACCACCCTCTTATCTGGCCTTGAGCTTGTTTAAAATGGACCTCTCCTCTGGAGGTAACGTGGAAAAAGGTTGTGTGGTTAGACCAGTCAAAGTTTCCATTCTTGAATTTCCCCTTGGGGATCAATAAAGTATCTATCTATCTATCTATCTATCTATCTATCTATCTATCTATCACCTGCAGATCCTCACAGTCGCCCCCAGGAGCCAGCAGAGAGTGCACAGCAGGCACCCCAGGTCCCCTCCTCCCCTCCCACTACCAGGATGCTCTCAGCTCTGAATAGAATGTGGTCACAAATAGAATGTGGTATAGGTGGTATTGTAGAGTAGAAAATTGTTCTTTTATGTGTTTTCTGCCATTTCTCAGTTTTTCCAAACTATACCTGCAAATGTTTACACTGATGTAGCAATAGTGTTATTATTGTTGTTGTTCAGCTGTTATTATGGTTATGGTGCTACTACAGGTGCTATTACAAGTAGCATGACTGTGATAGACAACACAATAGCTATTTGAAAGAGAGAATATGCAGGTTAATATCTAGCATTTGGGTGCTGGGAGAAACACTCTGGGCCTCATCACTTACGGCTGGAAAGACACACACACACTCACACACACACAGACAGACAGACACACACACACACAGACACACACACAGACAGACACACACACTCACACACACACACACACACAAGAAGAACAGCAAAAACTTGTTTGACATGATGACTGTCATAAGCAATTTTGGCAAGGACACTGATTCTCTGTGTCTCTCAAGAAACTCAAGTGCGATAGTTAACGAAGTTTAAGAGTTTAAGATTGAGCAACCTCTTAGAAGACATTGTTAATATACAGCTCTGGAAAAAAATAAGAGACCACTGGATGTCATCCTACTGTTGCTAAGTGACATTCAAATGAGTTGACGGTCATATTCCAAATTAAGAGACATTTGAATATGACCGTCAACTCATTTGAATGTCTCTTAATTCTGTCCAGAGCAGTATAACAAAAGTTGAGTACCTTGATGCATTCCAGTGCCTAATGCATTTAATTGTTTTAATTCATGAAGAAAATCTCCAAAACAACACCAAATAATTGCCAGGTATAACTGAACTGTAATACTGCAATAAAAAGCTCAACAGACAAACTCCCAGAAAGTGAAATTGAATGTCCTTCTGAATAGTGAACATATTATATACTGTACCTCCCACGCTTTGTCCCAATGCCCTACTGCATAGTTTGTGAAGCGTGGGGTAAGAAACCGTGCCAGAGGAATCCGTGTGGGGTAACAAACCGTGCCAGAGGAATCCTACCTGTTCAGGAACTGTTCAGACTTACAGGGATCATACTATTTAGGGGGAGCCTCACACCAGTATAAATCTGTGCTTTGGTGAACACAGAAGGATTACTTTGTCTCTCTTCAGATGAAGGTATGGACTAACTAATCACAGTTATTTTTAGACTTACTCTTCACAGAACTGAGAAAGCTGTGATGAAATGCATTTGAAGACACCTCTTGTTGATTAGACCATCTATGTGTACATGATACTGAAAAGTGTACATTTTTAGTGTAGTATTCTCAGATACTGTGGAAAAAAAAACATGTTCACAAAGACTAAACTATACATATATTACGTTGGTAACACGCACTATGTGACACATATTTAGTAATAAACTGTGCATCTGTTTAACTGCGCTTAATATTATTTGGCGATATTCCTGCTTTCTTTAAATGCCTAATGCAACTCGTAATGGAGATGCATCTAACACGATGGCACACTTCACCAATTATAGTATCCAACCTGAAAGAGAAAGTTCCTCTCTGCGTTGTGCTGTCACTGAGCTAAACTGTGCTAAAACTGATATGAGGTGGTTTTTCATTTGCAAATATTCATTCATACATAGTGCAACTAATATCGATCGATCTGAAAAAACTTCAGTGCTTCTCTGGTTTGTCTCACCTTGTGCAGGTCTAATGAACTATCAGAGTATTGTGGAGTGGAAGGAAGGAGACTATGGAGTCACAAACCCCACAGAACCACAGCCTTGGGTACTGTTGCAATGCTTTATATTATTAAACCCCACAGAACCACAGCATTGGGTACTGTTGCAATGCTTTATATTATTAAACCCCACAGAATGACAGCATTGGGTACTGTTGCATTGTTTTATATTTAAGTTTAATCATAATGGGTGAGAGTGTTTCCCTTTTAATGATTGATTATGGCGTATCTTTAGTGATGATGATGATGCCTCCAGTCCAGCTGATGTACAGCCTCCTGAAAGCCCAACAGTGTCCACGGACATCAACCAAACAAGTGAGGTCAAGGAGAAAGAAAAAAGAGGGGTGTTGACCATAATAATAACAATGGATCACTTTTGCTGTAATTAACTTAACATTTTTACATCACTATCGTCTACCTAAGATATTTATATGATCGTGACAGGTGTGAGATTGTATCATAGTTAAATGCGTGTCATATTCCAGATACAGATTTCTTTCGGTTTCACCTCTAACATTCTTCAGGTAAGAGACACACCCTGGCTCCGTTCGAAACGAAAGACAGCTGCCTGCTGCCTCCCTCCCTAAATAGAGAGCTGTCTCACAAGACGTGACTTTGAATTGAATGAATCTTTTAAGAATGAGCGTAGCACTCTAGAATCTTTGTGTGTGTCTAGAAACACTACGGTACGACATTAGCAAAAGACTGACGTTAAACTAAATTTGCTTACAGAAGCTAGCAGGCTAACAGTAGAAATCAGTTTGACGGGCGGCACATATAGACCAGACGCTATCAATGGTTACAACAATGGTATAATCAGATAGTAAAGCATTTATTTCGCATTACAAATCTACAAATCTAAGCAAAATAATGTCACACAAATCACATTTCAACAGATTCAGCAGCCATTATGGATGTAATCCGCCATCTTTGTTTTCAGATATCTTAGAAGGCAGCAAAGATAGTTTTTTCCCATTTCGAACCGCTCTTGCAGCCTCGCTCCCCAGTTAGATATCTTAAAAGGCAGCAGTTTTTCCCGTTTCGAACAGAGGCCCTGTCTGTAGGGTGTTCTACATAATCCTATTAATATGCATAAATGAGTATTGTTTTCATCAACAGTTCTTCCTCCACCTGGACTGATTGAGGTCACCTCAGTGAAGCCAGATTCTGTGTGTTTGAAATGGGGGTCTCCTGAGGGACTGATTGGGGAGCAGCAGAAATTCTGGGTCACCTGGAACAGCCACACCGCTCAATGCTCTCTCCCAGTGCGAGGGCTCAACTTAAACATACAGGACCTGTCCCCAGGAGTCACGTATGATGTCACAGTTGCCACACTGGGTGACCATGGGAACAATAGTCAGGGTGTGTCAGCGTGTTTTTGCACAGGTAAGGAGTCAGACAGGAACAAACAGGTGTCGAAACCAAAGATAACATCTGGTCCCTCCTGCTCAGAGACCTGCACTGCGATTGATAGATTGATAGTATTGTTATCTTGTCATGTGATGTGGATGGGAGTGTAGAGCAGCCTCCTTTGTCCACTTTCTCTTTTCATTTCGTTTCACTTTGGTTTCAGTCAGTCTGTCATAGAATTCTGCCATTCACTTTCATCACCACACACGTTGCAGTTTGAGTCGGCACCCCAGTCACACCTCTAAACCCTTAGGTGTCTCTGGCCTGTTTCAAGAATATTTTGCTTTGATGTAGAGATTTTATAACCTCATCAACACCTCACATCACTTGGCCACAGTGTTAAACTGTTTATCGACAGTCTGCCACCTTGTGGCCTTTTGCTAGTTATTATTGTTCATAAACGTTGTCTTAAAGCAACACCAAAGAGTTTTTTGTACCTTAATATTGTTTCCAAAATCGTTTCAGTGGTTCATCAACTCGTAACGGGGTGAACGGCACTTCTGCATTCGCTTTGCGGCCCTCTATCGGCTATAACCGTACTATATAAGTTTGCCAGATCGGGTAGCGGATCTGTAGTTCGATGGAATGAGACAAAAGAAGCTACACATTTGACTTGCTTCTGATGTCGCAATCCATCATACTTTCATTAAATCAGCAACATACTCTACCGTGTCTGTGGACATTGTTATTTCCAAAGCTGGTGCTGGATAAACAAATAGCGTGCGTGTGACAGAGGAAAAGTGCTTTAGTGTTGCTTTAAAATACTATTGGTTTAGATTGTTTCATCTCTGATTACACCTAAAAAATACTCTCTCTCCTAGCCTGGCCTTGCCTTCCTACATACTTCCGCTCGATTTTCATCTCCCTCCACGACTCCGTCTTGGATTCCGGCCATTGGCCTCGCTCGCAATGGGGAATTCGACTCCGAGCCAATCAGCGAGCAGGAGGCGGGAGTGAGAGACAATGTCGAGATTCTGTGCTGTGTTTGAATTGTAGTCCTCGAGGAGTTGGCAATGGCATAAGTTAATAAAGCAATTCAGTCCGTGCTGGCTATGCTTCCAAATATTCAGGAATTGAAGTCCGAACAAAAGGAGTGTTTAACACATTTTATTTCGGGCAAAGATGTCGTGGCCCTACTCCCTACGGGATTTGGGAAACGTTTGATTTGTATCGCGCAGTAGTGGTGTCAACAATAAGCGATTCGGCGATGCATTGCAATGCGGGGCATGCACGATTCAGCATCGATGCGGCAACGTGCCATAATCGATTATGTCACTGTTTATTTTCTGGCCTTGAGTGGACAATAAAGTTGTGAAGTTTCAATTTTTAGCCGTTAATTGCTGTGGTGAACGGTTCGCGAGCAAATTTCGACATGCATGGTTGTCTCCAAATTTGGGCTTTAGTTTTACAATGTGTTTAAATTATTCTACATGATTTCATAATGGGCCAAATACAAAATAGATGTTACAAATATCGCCTAGATATCGGTAAATCAGAGGACAGCTGACTAAGAGTTTGTGAAAGTGGCCTTAATGATCACAAAATGCTAAGCATGCATCTATGCTATTTGAGTTTCTTAAAACTGAGCTTTGCTTAAATTGTTGAATACATGATTTCATAACAGGCCAAATATAAAATAATGTTAAATATATCCTAGATATCTAAATATTAGATGATCAAATGATTTACAGTTCTATGTAATATGCCATGTTTCATGTTTTTGTAATGTTTCATAGGCTACAGTGATGCAGGTCTACTGCTGTGAATAGGCTAAATACAACTTTGATCATTTGTATAGCCTACTACTGTATTAACTTTGGCCTTGGTGCCCTGACATGTGGCCTTTGTGCCCCCCACCAAATATGCCCAACTGAAGGCCAAGTAGCCTTGACCCTAAAATGGTGAAATTCCATTATTTAATGACATTTATGTCAAAGATACAGGAGAGTGATAATAGACACATAGCAGGCAATAAAATCTGTTCAATATCTGACTGCTTGTATTGGCTCATGACCTCAAAATTTCCCTTGTTGTGTGCAGTAGAATTTTGATGCATCGCAATGCATTGCAATGCATCGTAGAATCGAATTGAATCGAATCGTTACCTGGTGAATCGTAATCGAATCGATTTGTGAGGGCAGTGCCAATGCACACCCCTATCGCGCAGTAGCCTCAATATTAAATTACAGCATGTGCGGCAGACCCAGTATGAACGAAGCGGCGTGTTTTGAATGATCACATCTAGCTTTGACAATTGTGATGATATTGTAGCACCGTCGCCGAGGCTATTTGCCCCTGTGTTGGGCTTTCCCCTGCGTTCCCCTGTGTCTTCTGTTTTCCCGCCGTGTGCGTGTGTGTGTGTGCGAGTGTTTGTGTCTCCCTCTCCCTTCTGTGTCATAGAATGTGTCATTGAGTTCTGATGTGTTTTGATTGGGGGTAGGTGTCCGGGAGTGAATATTTAGGGGTTCAGATAGGTTAGCGATCGATAAGGGGAGGGAATAGGATAGGGGGTTCTAAGACGTCTAGTAAGTTTAGTCAGAGTAGAAGTGGATTACGTGCGAGTGAGTTGTGTTGCGTTTTTGGCCGATGAGTGTGAATGACGAGTGATTGAGACCGTGATTTATCAGCGATCAGTTTGTTGTTTTGTAGTGGACACCTCCTGTTGCGTACATGCACTAGCCTGTACATCTATAGGAAATAAACTACCGGAGTTTTGGAACGATATATCAGCCTCCCCGTCTCCTAACTTCTCATCGGCGTTACAATATGTTATCTTCAACCTTACTGTTGAATAGTAATCTGCTATTTGCTATTCTTCCACTAACTTTTACATTTGTATCGCAAAGCTGGCATCGGTCATTTACATCCATCTTGTTCGCTCTGGTGGGGAATGGTTGTTGTAGGCTATACAGCGCACGCAATTTCTGAGCGTTGTAGTGTAGCTTACTTCACGATCGAGCTGGCGCATAACATATGTCACGGCCAAACGTTAGCGATTGGGTGAAATCAGATCCAATCATTTCAAACTTCTACCACGCATCCAGCTTGCAAACGTTCGTCAATAGCCGAGATCCCAGACCCTTGTAGAAGCTAAGCGTACCAAGGGGATGGCAAATGGCCAGGCTACTCTCATACATGCACGCATGATTAATTGAATTGCATATCTTTGTTTTATTATATTAGTCTGACTCAACAACTCTGAGAGTAACCATGTCAGTGGCCAACAAACATTAAACATTATAATAATATTCAAATATTCCCGTTTCATTTCTAATATTAGGCTTGTTTTTTAATCATTTGCGTTGACAGTTGTACCGAGGAATTAATTTGTTTAATGAATCGCTCAATGTAGTATTCTGCTATATATTTCTTCTACAGAGATTCCTGAACCACAGAACCTAGTGACTGAAACTGATGCCACATCTGTGTCAGTAACATGGAGGAAACCAGCAGGACTGGATCAAGTCTCGTACATTTTGACACTCTGCAAAGATGGAGAATGTGTGGAGAATGTCTCCACAGATACTGTGGAATATGCATTCTCCAACCTTCAAACAGACACAGAATACACAATAAGTGTTTGCACTACTAGCCTGAATGGAAATCAGAGTAAGGCTGTCCTCCGCACCATAACCACAGGTAACAAGTTTCAATCTGAACATACAGTTGTGCTCATAAGTTTACATACCCTGTACATACACATGCTAAAGAATCAAAATAGCCCCACATCATCACATACCCTTCACCATATCGGTACTGTGAGGAGGTGATCTTCCCCCTCCTCACTGCCACGCTGTGAACTCTTGATAGAGTAGCGTTTTGCGAGGTTACTCACAGCAGGTACCCTTGTTACGTTGCGCAAGCAAAGCGCAACGCGGATTTCGTATTCACATTCATACTTACGCACACTCGCATACACTCACACACATACACGTACGGACTTTGATGGACAATGTAATGCTTGTGGACAATGTTTGTATGTTTGCTGGGAACTTGGGCAACATGCCAGGACTGGGGAAAAGTTTGTGGACTTGTAGGGGGGAAGCGGGGGAATGTTTGTCCGGGCGGCGCCATTGCAACCGCGACAGTAAAACGCGACATTAAAACGCACTCATTTATCATTTCTCCCTTCTGCCACAGAGTAATTTACATACCATCTTTGACACGTAGTGAGGGCCCCACTGCCATGTCTCATTTTCCACACATTTTCCACCGTTAATTTCCCCATAGCTGCGAACACAAGCATACCCAACTTACCTGTCTGCCGCTTCCAGCTCAACGGCCCATGCGAAGCGCGCTCGCTGGGAGAGGAGGGTTTTCTCTCCAGCCTCGGAGCTGTGGGAGCGTGCATTGTGAACATTGGGGGGGGGATGGCGTGCATTTAGCCATGATATGAATGTTTATTGCCTTGTTGTTATGTTGTTATGAATGTATATTGGTGGTGGATAATCGCGATTATGTATATTTTGATTTAAAGGGATTTATTGTTTGTGTAAATACTTTTGTGTGATATACTATGAAGTATCTAGACTCCTGACATGCAGCCGTCCTACCACATGCTCGCTGGACCCTATACCTACGAGCCTACTTCAGTCCATCAGCCCGACCATCGCACCAGCTATCACACACGTGATCAATGCCTCGCTAACCTCCGGCACATTTCCAACAGCGTTCAAAACGGCCCGGGTAACACCGTTACTTAAGAAAGCTTCTCTCAACCCTGCTCAAGTCGAGAACTACCGCCCTGTCTCACTCCTGCCTTTCTTATCCAAAGGCATTGAACGAGCAGTCTCCAAACAGGTCTCTGACTTCCTTTCACAGAACAACCTTCTGGATCCAAATCAGTCTGGGTTCAAAAGCGGCCACTCTACCGAAACGGCTCTGCTGTCTGTAACAGAAGCCTTAAAAGAAGCCAGGGCGACCGCTCGGTCATCAGTACTCATTCTGCTTGACTTATCGGCTGCCTTTGACACGGTTAATCACCGCATTCTTCTCTCTATACTCGCTAACATGGGAATCTCCGGTTCTGCTCTCTCCTGGTTTGAATCCTACCTCACAGGACGCTCATTTAACGTATCATGGCTTGGTCAGCTATCTGCACCTCACCATCTCACCACAGGGGTCCCCCAGGGCTCAGTACTGGGCCCCCTTCTCTTTGCTATCTACACCACCTCCTTGGGACAGATTATCCGTTCGCATGGTTTCTCATACCACTGCTATGCAGACGACACACAGCTCTATCTGTCCTTTCCACCTAATGACCCCTTGGTTTCAGCACGGATCTCGGATTGCCTCTGACATAGCTACATGGATGAAGGCACACCACCTCCAGCTGAACCTCTCAAAGACTGAACTGCTGGTCCTCCCAGCTAAACCTACCATACACCACGACATCAACATCAAATTTGACTCTCTGTCTGTTTCACCTACCAGGACTGCAAGAAATCTAGGAGTTGTTCTCGACAACCAACTAAACTTCTCAGATCATGTTGCCTCAGTCGCCCGGTCATGCCGTTTCGCACTCTACAATATACGGAAAATCAGGACTTACTTAACTCAAGATGCCACCCAACTTCTGGTTCAGGCAATAGTCATCTCACGACTTGACTACTGCAACGCCCTCCTGACAGGTCTCCCAGCCTGCACAGTGAAACCACTTCAGATGATCCAGAACGCGGCGGCGCGCCTGGTCTACAACCAACCCAAGAGGGCACATGTTACCCCGCTACTCATCCAGCTACATTGGCTACCTATGGCGGCCCGCATCAAATTCAAGGCTCTAATGCTTGCCTACAAAGTAGTCTCCGGTTCTGCTCCCACTTACTTGAATGCCTTCATACAGACATACGCTACCTCCAGACCGCTGCGCTCCTCAGACGAACGACGTCTAGCTCTACCTCTGGTACGCTCAGGCCAATCCAAACTTTTCTCATCTGTTGTTCCTCGTTGGTGGAACACACTGCCAGTTCCTACAAGGGCAGGGACATCCCTCTCCATTTTCAAAAAACTCCTGAAGACCCAGCTCTTTAGAGAACATCTCCTCTCATAGCAACACTACAACAAGTCTTGCTGATCCTAGCACTCACCAGCCGTCTTAAACGGACACGTAACTGTTAAAAACAGCACTCACTGATGCACTTATTCTTACTGTACTTATTCTTATGTTTTTTTTAAATTGTCCTAATATTGTTGAGAATCGCTCTAAAACTTAAACTGTTTACCATGTTGTTAGTCGCTTTGGTTAAAAATGCGTCAGCCAAATGTAATGTAATGTAATGTAATGTAATGTAATACTTACCTGTACAGGGGGAAATGGGGTGAGCCACTTGGCTCTGATTGGTATCAATTTGGAAGGGAGGGGTTTCCTTGTTAAAAGGGAGCCTCATTTCTGTTCGGGAGAGCGATGGGGTAAGAGCTAAATGCTGATATGCTGTAATTGCAAATGCTCTGCTGACTTGTGTTTTGACTGGCTAGAAGATATGGTTGTTTTTGCTTGTGCCAAACCGGAAGCTACAAGCTAATAGCTAATAGCCAGGTATTTTTGTTGGACATTTACTTAATTTGGATCTTTGGTTATTTTTGGATTATTCTGGAATTTTTATGTAATTTTGGCAGTACATTTGGCATTTCACCCAGTGTGGGCCTTCATGGAACTGCACCTTTTTCAAGAATAAACCACAGCATATTCTTGTACATTTTGCCTCGTGAGCCTCCTTCCACCTCCAAGTGTCCAGCCTTGCCTCACCCGCACCCAGGGTACCGCAAGCCCATTCACAGTACTTTCCATAAAATCATCTCTCAATGCAAATCAAACCAGCTATTAGGCTAACTGAAATAAAACCATGGCAACCTCTAGGTATGGTGAAGGGTATGTGATGATGTGGGGCTATTTTAATTCCAAAGGCCAAGGGAACTTTATCAGGATGCATAGTATTTTGGATCCATGAAATAACTGACCTTTAAAAATAAATAAAATAATAAATAAAAATAAAATCTGCCTGCCTCTATGGGAATTTTACATAGGGGTATGTATACTTATGCCCCCTGTATTTTAAGGGGGCATAAACATTTATTTATTTATTATACATTATTTATTCTCAAAGAAAATTGGTGTCCTTAAAGGTTGGATTTTCCTCATTTTTTATTAAGGCATTACAGTAAGATGAGTTGTGAAGACTGATCAGTAGTTATATGGATGGGTACGTCAGTAAAGAGTAGCTATATAGATGGGTATATCAGTAAAAACTGATCAGTATCTATATGGATGGGAACGTCAGTAAAGACTGATCAGTAGCTATATGGATGGGTACGTCATTAATGACTGATCAGTAGCTATATGGATGGGTACGCCAGTAAAGACTGATCAGTAGCTATATGGATGGGTATGTCATTAATGACTGATCAGTAGCTATATGAATGGGTATGTTAGTAAAGACTGATCAGTAGCTATATGGATGGGTACGCCAGTAAAGACTGATCAGTAGCTATATGGATGGGTACGTTAGTAAGGACTGATCAGTAGCTATATGGATGGGTACGTTAGTAAAGACTGATCAGTAGGGATATGGATGGGTATGTCAGTAAAGACTGATCAGTAGGGATATGGATGGGTACGCCAGTCAAGACTGATCAGTGCAGTAGCTACAGTGCCTATAAAAAGCACCCACCCCCCTTGAATATTTCCCCTTTTATTGCTTTAATAATCTTTGTAAATTTAATTTGGCCTTTTTTTACAGAAGTTTACAAAAATCCCCTCTTTAATGTCAAAGTGAAAGCAAATTTCTACAAAGTAATGATAAATACATAATGCAAAATAAGCTATTGCATACATATTCACCCTCCTTAAAGGAGATATCCGACCGAGTACTGTCGATAGGGGGGAAAAATGACCCCTGTTAGCTACGGGGGCATGTTCTTAACACTGCCTTTGTGCCTCTTAACAGACACAAAACGCAATTAAATATTAAAAATGCAAAATTAAAAATTCTGTGCAACATGAACAGGGTCCTTACGTGACAAGATGTGTTTTCAACTCATACATTGTGCAGAAACCGTTTAAATGTAAAGTTTGCACTGTCACCTACCTCCTTTCCCATCGGTCACTTCAGCGAAAGTCTAGAAGACATAGAGACATAGACTCACAGAGGTCATTAGCCTGACGAGCCAGACCCACATCAAGATGTAGGGTCTGGGAACTCACCATTGGCAGTGCTCAATCCGTGGGGTGAGATAAACGGTTGTCTTTCAAATTCCCTCTGCATGCAATAGGATAGCGCTAGTGTAACGGATGCCAGCTAGCTTAGCTGTGCTTGTGGAACGTTGGTAAACCTTACTCCCCGACGCCTCAAGAGTGCTGCTGGCATGCAAGCCAGTAGCCTGGGCTATTGGCTCAATTGTTAGCGTGCTCACCTCCCGATCCGAGGTGCTGCTGTTTGCGGGTTCGAGTCCGGGCGCGTGCAGGACTGAATCGCGCAGGTTCAACACAACGCAGATTACATTGGTGCCGTGACCCGGATCGGGAGTGAGGTTTAGGGGGGTGAGTGTAACGGATGCCAGCTAGCTTAGCTGTGCTTGTGGAACGTTGGTAAACCTCACTCCCCGACGCCTCAAGAGTGCTGCTGGCATGCAAGCCAGTAGCCTGGGCTATTGGCTCAATTGTTAGCGTGCTCGCCTCCCGATCCGAGGTGCTGCTGTTCGTGGGTTCGAGTCCGGGCGCGTGCAGGACTGAATCGCGCAGGTTACACTAGGATAGCGCTACAACTCACTAGTCCCATGTTTTCCCACCAGCGGAGCTAGTTGGCTAGTTGAACAAACTTTTGCCAACTTAAAAAAAAGCTTAACTCGAGTCACGATTCAAAGACCGCTGTTCGCCAGCAGCAGCATCCATCTAGCATGTTTTCAATTAGCAGGGAATTCACACGGAACCGTTGCAACTCTGCCATCATTATGTTGCCCGTCCACCAATGTGATTGGCCTGACCGAAGTTTGGTTTTCCCAGCTCGCAAGCCAACGGAGAGTCACTAGACTACCCCGGCTGCAAATTACATTTGCTGCCGCTACGGTGCGTCTAGATTTCTAGGCTAGGAGGTCATACCCTCTCTACGAAAACTTTAAAGGAACACGCCACCCAATGTCAGTAGTAATATATGTTCTTACCTTAACTTTCACGAGTTGAGTCATACCTCTCCCGTGTCGGTACGTGCACTCAAACGCTCTGGTGCGCTGCTGGACTGTGTTAGCATGTTGCTATGCTAGCGGGCTTTGCCGTAACTAAGCGTAGAAGTAATCAACTGTACTTTATTTTTTGCAAAAAGAAAGAAATCCTTGATTAAATTACAAGTCATTCACATTATAGGCTACTTTACACACTGTTATGTCAGGGTGACTGACAAGCCTGTTCTGAAGACTCCCATTCATTTTGACTGCACGAGCGCGTCTTTTTCAGACAGACAGCGCAATTAATTTTAAATGAATGACCTGGGGGTCGATCCAGCATGGATTCTAAACTCTGTGGTGGATAGGATCTACAATTAGGTGTTAACAATACTACTACGCTAGGTCGTAGTACTCCCAAGTGCTATTGCGCCACACATTGTAGTTCTCCTGTTTATTCGCTTGGAAAATCGCCACGTTTCATGTTACGTGGCCGTAGCATTTCTATCAACTACTCGTGCAACTGTATTTAAGTTGGGAAAACGTGGATGTTTTTTATTACTTCTACGCTTAGTTACGGCAAAGCCCGCTAGCATAGCAACATGCTAACACAGTCCAGCCACGCACCAGAGCGTTTGAGTGCACGTACCGACACGGGAGAGGTATGACTCAACTCGTGAAAGTTAAGGTAAGAACATATATTACTACTGACATTGGGTGGCGTGTTCCTTTAAGTACCCCCTCAAAAATAGGTAATTAAGCACTGTAGTGGTTATGACCATATCAGTGACTATGTGACTACATGGAAACGGTCCAAATGATGCCTGCGGCTTGCACAGTAATGTAGTTACATAGTGCAGTTACATAACATGCCCCCAAAAACTGGCATTGTAGCTAACTGGGAGCTCTGTGCATTAGCTGCAGCTACTCCAGATTGCTAGCACCGATTTTTGTTGTTTTTTTCCCTATCAACAGTACTCAGTGATATCTAGTGATCAAGATTCAGGTAAGATCGGCCGGATTTCCCCTTTAAAGTGACTACATCCTACGCCAACAGCGATCCAGCCAATTGGTGCTAATAGTCTCACAGTTAGTGACATGGAGATTGCCTGAGTGCAGTGAATGTGTATAGCAATAGAAAGACGTCTGCATCTGGAGGATCCAGTCACTGGTCAATCAGTATTCCTGGCTATAATTCCACCATGAAGACAAAAGAACACTCAAAACAACTCAAAGAAAAGGTTATTGAAAAGCATAAAAGCATAAGTGAGGGGATAGATACAAAAAATGTTCAAGTCACTGAACTTGCCATGAGGTTCAGTGAAATCCATCATTAAGGAATTGATGGAATATGGCAAATGTGCAAATCTGTCTAGAGCAGGCCAACACCACAAACTGAGTGACTGTTCAAGAAGAACAATGGTGAGGGTAAGGCCACCAAGGCACCTATGACAACTCTGAAGAATGTAAAAGCTTCTGCAGCTGAGATGAGAGAGACTATGCACACAACAACTTTTGCCTGAGTTCTTCACCAGTCTGTAACGATCCTGTTTTCCCTGCCCCTCCTTTGTTTGCCTCCTGTGCCATGTGCTCCATTGTTCCTGTGCTGCACTCTGTCAGTAAAGTCGGTGTGTGCTGTCCTGCATTTGGGTCCAGTTAAGAAGCAGTCCGTGACAGAATGACACAGCAAAGCATAGACCCAGCTGGCATTTATCAGTTTTTGAAATTCGATTTTGATTCTAATGTTCCTTGGGAGCCTTCTTGGGAGCATTTCTTGGTGGACAATGAGGACGTCTGGTCCACCGAAGACGACGATGACTGGTCCACTGAGGAGTGGTCAACAGACCATGAAGGTTTCCCTGAGCACCTCTGATCCTGATCCTGATACCGCAGAGGCCATTTCTGTTTCGGTACCTTCCCAAGCCTTGTCTCCTCCAGTGGCCAGCTCTTTGTCTCCTCCAGTGGCCAGCTCTTTGTGTCCTCCAGTGGCCAGCTCTTTGTCTCCTCCAGTGGCCAGCTCTTTGTCTCCTCCAGTGCCAGCCCCACAGTGCGCTCCTCCAGTGACACTTCCATTCTCTGTCCCAGCTCCTCTCCACCCTCCAGTCCCGGCTCCTCGCCTCCCTCCGGTCAAGGCTCCTCGCCACGCTCCGGTCCCGCCTCCCTGCAACTTCTGGTCCCTTCCTGTTCCTAACCTCCCTGTTCCCATGACTCCAGTCCCCAATGCAGTCCCAACTCCGACTTCGGCTCCGGTCCCTACTTTGACACCGGTCCCGGTTCCAGTCCTGACTCCAGCTCTAGTCCCGATTCTGGCTCCAGTTCCTGCTCCTGCTCTGGATCTGGCTCCGGCTCCGGCTCCTAATCCTGATCCGACTCAGGCTCCTGATCCTGATCCAGCTCCAACTCCGGCTACTGATCCAGTCCCGAGTTCGACTCCGGCTCCTGATCCAGTCCCGAGTTCGACTCTGACTCCAGATTCAGTCCCGAGTTCGACTCTGGCATCTGATCCAGTCCCGAGTTCGACTCCGGCTCCAGCTCTGGCTCCAGTCCCACATCAGACTCCTGCGCCGGCTCTGGCTCCTGATCCAGCTCTGGCTCCGTCTCTGACCGGCCATCCGCCGGGCCGTCTGCCTGACCCTCCTGCCTTTGGCCCCCTCCACCCACCCTGCTTGGCCTTCTCCTTTTTTTTCTGTTGGACCGTCTGGAATCCGGCCTTTAAAGGGGGGGTACTGTAACGATCCTGTTTTCCCTGAGCCTCCTGTGCCATATGCTCCTGTGTTTTACTTCCTGTCCTTGTGTTTTAGTTCCTGTCAGCCATGTGCTCCTTTGTTTGTCTTGCCATGTCTCAGTTCTCAGTCCATGTCTTGCAGTCACCTGTCTCTTGTTTTACCTTGTCTCTTGTCCACCTGTGCCCTGTTAGCCTTGTTAAATCCCTGTGTATATAAACCCCTAGTTTTGTGATGTGTCATTGTTGTATTGTTCCTGTGCTGCACTCTGTCAGTAAAGTCGGTGAGAGAATACTCTTTGTGTGCTGTCCTACATTTGGGTCAAGTTAAGAAGCAGTCCGTGACACAGTCAAAGTTCTATGGGTGAGTGGCAGAGCTCTTTAAATCTTGACTAAAGTTCATCCAAAGACATGTGGGAGACTCCATGGTCAAATGGAAGAAATTTGTTGGTCTGATGAGACCAAAATTGAGAATGGTGTTGGTAGCATCATGCTGTGGGGATACTTCTCGATTGCAGGCCCTGAAAGGCTTGTAAAGGTAAAAGTAAAATGAATTCAGCAACATACATGGAAATCCTGGAGGACAATCTGATTCAGTCTGTAATTGAACCACGAGTTGTGATGATAGAAAAGTGTTAGAAATAAAACTACCCTTGCATCGCATTGCAATAGTCTGTTTCATAGGTCTGTTTACTTTTCGGCGCAGTACTACTAACTGGAGCAGATAAAATTCTGCCACTGCTGAGAAACTAGTCCCTCAAAATGTAAGGTGATCATGGTGATTACAGGTGTAAAGGCTCTTCTTAGAGTAATGTGTGTGCATTGCTTCATTTTTTAACTTGAGCTGGAGAAACACTTCATTGAATATTAAATTATTTTGATCATTATTATCAAACTATTCCATAGGAAATGGGCCAACCAAGTCTCCAGTCAACAGTGAAAAGTAAGTGTCATCAATCTTGCCATGGATATCAAAGACCCTGTAGGGGATACTTGTGTATTTTGGTAATGTCTCTATAGTTATCTGACTAGTCCTCCACCAGTGTTGTACACAGCCCATCAAAAGCCTAAATCTGTTTCTTTTCTCTCACAGCCATCCCAGCGAATTTTTGCCAATCGAAAAACTCACAGAGAGATGCCAACAACTAACAACAGGCAATCCAGCATGTTTTTTACTTCCAACAAAAAAGAGTGACATCGATGGAAATTCAGCCGTCAGAAGATGGACTTTCGGAGGAAAACACAAGAGTAGGAAGATTAAAACAGTCCTCATGGTTGGAGAAACTGGAGCTGGGAAAACAACTCTCATCAATACCATGGTCAACCACATCTTAGGGGTGAAATGGGAGGACAGACTTTGGTTTCAGATTACGGAGGAAAACAAAAAGAAGTTGCTTACGGAATCTCAGACAAGTGAAATCACTGTGTATGAGATGGAAACATCCTCTTCTTATCTCAGAGTTATTGATACCCCGGGTTACGGAGATACTACATCAAAAAAGCTTGACAAGCAGGTTTCACAGAACTTGGACATGCTGTTCTGCTCTGAAAATGGTATTCATGAAATCGATGCTGTGGGTCTTGTGGTGAAGTCTACACAGAATCGCCTTACCGAATTTCAGAAGTATATATTTGATGCCATTCTCTCCCTGTTTGGTAAAGATATAGAGGAACACATAGTGGTGTTCATCACACACTCAGATGGTCTACCTGCTGGAAACATCCTCACTGCCCTCAGAGAGGCTGAAGTGCCTTGTGCCAAAGATGACCGTGGGAGACCACTCCATTTTCTGTTCAACAACCGACAAACTGAAAACCGTGAAGAAGAACACTTCAGGAGGCCCTGGGACTTGGGACAACACAGTATGGAAAGCTTTTTCAGTTTTTTGGAGTGTATTGACGCAAAAGAGTTGAAGATGACAAAGGGTGTACTGAGAGAGCGCAGAAGGCTGGAGGCCTGTGTCAACAACCTGCAAGATGCCATCAAGATGGAGGAACTGAAACAGAAAGAGCTACAGCAGACTCAAAGAGCCCTGGAGGAAAATAAAGGGAAATCAAGAAAAAAGAAAGACTTCACCTATGCAGTTGATGAGCCTTACAAAGCCATGGTCCCAATCGAGTCGTCCTGGTGGCATTTATCCAAGACTGCCACCTGTTGCCTCTTCTGTAAGGAGAACTGCCACTACCCTGGCTGCTGGGTGAAAGACCTCTCCTGGTGTAGCGTCATGAAAGATGGCCGCTGCACTGTGTGTACAAACAAGTGCCCTGTCTCGGCTCATGCCAAGCAGAAGATGATCTATGAGCCTAAAACTAGAGAGGTTACAAGAACCAGCGAGACACTGAAGCGACGATATACCGATTTAAAGGAGTACAAGACAGTAATTGAAGAAGAACTCAAGGAATCAATATCTAAAAAGGCCGCCTTGTTGGAACAGGCTTATCAATGTATTGTCAAACTGGAAGACATTGCATTGAAGAGGAACTCCAACACTCTCATTCATCTTGACTTCCTCATTGAGAAGATGAAGGAAACCGGAGCCATTGAGAAGGTTCAGAAACTAGAGGAGCTCAATAAGATTATTCAAGCTCCAAATAAAATCACATTGGCTCACTTGGCAGGTAAGAAGATACTTGTTATACATTTACATGCTATTGAAATCATTTTACATTTACATTTATTACAGGCAAAATGCACTGTACTGTTATCTGAAATCTTATTATTATTATTCTATAACCAAAATGTATTTAATTAATTCAGCTTGAACCGTTTAAAGTAACTTCGTTCAGACTTTGTAATGTCTGATACTTTATGCAGATTACACTTTTTTTTGTCTTTTACAATGGTCTTTAACGATTGACCATGTCAGACTAGGCGATCAGAGAACCACAAATTCTTGCCTGCGTCTTAGTCGGGAGATTGGCCACATTACAAGATCATGTAGCCTATCTATCGTAGACTTCTCGTCCCATCTCCTCATAGTGTCAGTGCCAACACAGGAGTTGTAGGAGATTCTCCAAAGACTGTTGGTCGTGGAGTCGTGGAACGTCGCAGACAATAAATCACGGGTTGTTGAATATGTCACATTACAAGATGCGTTCCTCCTTTGTCGTCGTTCTTGACTTTTCATATTTGGGCACGACACTGGAAATGTGTCTGCTATGACAAAACTGTGGCAAAAATCGTGTAGTCTGTATAGGGCATAAAGGACAAGGCTGCTATGTATTTTTCATTTTTGTAAACTTTATGCTTTTTGAGATATTAACAAAAAACAAGCTTATTTTTTTGCATTGGTATTATGACATCATAGACAACATCCATTAAACTATCTGCCTATCAACATCCATTAAGCTTTCTGTCTACCAACATCCATAAACTATCTACATTTAAATTAAAATTTCAACTTAAACTATCATCCACTGTATTATGACATCATAGACAACATCCATTAAACTATCTGTCTATCAACATCCACTAAACTATCTGCCTATCAACATCCATTAAACGGTCTATCAGCATTTGTTAAACTATCTACATTCAACTTTTAAACTATCAACTTTTAAACTATCAAGATTGATTAAACTATCATCCATTAAACTATCTGTCTATCAACATCCATTAAACTATCTGCCTTAACATCCCCATCAAAAATGTTCCGGATCGATCAACATCAAATGAATGTCACTTTGATGACCTAGGCTTAATATCTCTAGCTATGTTTTGAATTTAAACTCTGTAATCATTAAATTTTAAGTATGTCAATCTAAAATACAAAATTGAAAATAAATAAAGTAATGTAGGCTACCTCTCACGGCAATACCTTGATGGCCCACAGGTGGGCTGCGGTCCACACTTTGAGAAACTATGTGTATCAACATCCATTAAACTATCTGTCTATCAACATCCATTAAACTATCTGTCTATCAACATTCCTTAAATTATCTGTCTATCAACAACTTTTAAACTATCTACATTCAACTTTTAAACTATCTACTTTTAAACTATGCAACAATTAAAGTATTCATTTTTATGATATAGCTAGTTGAAATACAATTATTTTACCATTTGCATTTCTTGCAGATGACTTAGTCCCTGAGAATTTAACAGTAGACTCAGTGACAGCAACATCGGCTAACATTAGCTGGGGCCGCTCACGTGAGACGAAGCAGCTTCCACACAGTTTCCTGATCTCCTACCAGAGTGAAGGGACTGAGCCACAAACCTTCTCCTCAGAGTGCCGCAGTTCAGCCATCACAGGGCTGAAGCCATACACCGAGTACACAGTCTCTGTATCCACTCAGCTACTGCACGGAATAAAGAGCCAAGCTGCAGTCACTACAGTCCACACAGGTGTGCCATTTCAAATCACTCTTCACCATCATGTATCACTGGTCGCACAGGTGTGTCCTTTTTTGCTAACTTTTGGCTTCTGAAGACTATTCCAGAGTGAAACTGCCAACCGAATTGTCCCCAACATTTACCTGAAGGGCCCTTTAAGCTAGCTCCTCACATGTATTTTAGGCAAAATGATCGTTAACGCAAACATAATCATGACAGGGTGTTTGTCAGTTAGCTATGGAATGTGTTCTGTAATTCTTTGACAAACTTCAAATTGCCTGTATGAGGTGGAATCTCTCTTTCACATTCCTCCACAATCATATGCCCCAATCCTTTGTCCAGTTTCAAAACAACAATCTGTATAATTGTTAAACACTACTTCAATATTATTTTCATTCCATTACAATGTTTTTATAGAACTCCCTGTACCAGAGACCCTAACTGCTGAAGCTGGTGAGACATCTGTGTCGGTGACATGGGGGAAGCCAGCAGGACTAGACCAGCTCTCTTACTCTCTGACCCTTAGTAAAGATGGGGAAGCTCTCGAGACCGTCTACACAAAATCCCTCAGATACAACTTCTCCGACCTACAGACAGACACAGAATACACCATCAGTGTCTGCACCACACTGAGCAATGGAGATCACAGTCTGGCCGTCGTCCACACCACACACACAGGTATCATATTTCAATCACAACATCCGGCAGGAGAAACAACAAGACTTCAGTTGTGGAAGCCATTTTTAATTGAATTTAACGTGTTACTGTACCATTCCCCTTCGCTCATAAAACCCAATTAATCAAAGAGCAAATCAACATCTTTTGCAGGGAAGCCTCTAGCATGTGGAGACTCGGACAATGGCAGACCTGATGGGAATCATTCCATAAGAGAATTAATCGAGAAATGTCAACCAATAAAAACAGGCACACCAGCATGTTATTTGCTTCCAACAGAGAAGAGTAACATTGAGGGAAATTCAGCACTTAGAAGATGGACTTTTGGAGAAAGAGACAAGACTGTACCTACTAAAACGGTCCTCTTGATCGGAGAAACTGGTGCTGGGAAAACAGCTCTCATCAACACCATCATCAACTTCATACTGGGAGTGGAATGGGAGGACGGAGTCTGGTTTCAGATCACAAAACAAAACACTACAACTGACATCACAGTTTATGAAGTTTTTGTGGAAACTAGTTCTTCATGTCTGAGAATTATTGACTCTCCGGGATATGGAAGTGCTGATTGGACAGAACTTGACCAGAAGACTGCAGAGAACTTGCGATTTTTGTTCAGATGTGAGGATGGAATCCATGAAATCGATGCTGTGGGTCTTGTGGTGAGATCTACACAGAGTTACGTCACACAATTCCATCACTGCATCTTTGAGCCCATTCTCTCAGAGTTTGGTGAAGGTATAGAGAAGAAGACCGCAGTGTTCATCACTCACTCTGAGGGAATACCTGCTACAAACGTCCTAACGTCCCTCCGTAAAGCCAAGGTGCCTTGTGCCAAAGATCCTGCCGGAAAGCCTCTCCATTTTCTGTTCAACAACCAACAAACAGAGCGGCATGAAGAGGACCAAGAGCGCGCCTACTATGCAGCATGGAACCTAGGAAGGGACAGCATGAAAGAGTTTTGGGGTTTTCTGGAAGATAGCCAACTGGGATTTACAGATGCATCAGAAATTTGTGTGAAAGAGCGTAAAAGGCTAGAAGCTCGTGTCAGTAACCTAAAAGATGCCGTAACCATGGAGATCATGAACCAGAACAAGCTTCAGCAGACAAACGAGGCCCTGGAAAAGAACAAAAGAAAATTGGACAAAAATGAAAATTTCCTCTTTGAAGTTGAAGAACCGTACAAAGGGAAGGTTTCAATTAAGTCGTCTCTATGGCAGTTGAGCAATGGAGCAATGTGCTGCCCCATATGCCAGGAGAACTGCCATTATCCAGACTGTGGGTGGGTCCAGCACACATCCGCTTGCATTGTTATGAAAAATAACAGGTGTACAGTGTGTACTGGGAAGTGCCCAGCCTCCAGTCATGTCAAACAGCGGAAGATCTTCATACCTGAAAAGAGACGAGTCGTGAAGCATGCTGTGGAGTTGAAACAACACTATGGTGAACAAGTGGACGTTAAGAAAGCAGTTGAGAAGGAGCTGAATAAATCGAAAGCTAAAATGTCAAATTTGCTGGAGAAAGCCTACCGGTGCATGTTTAAACTGAAGACCACTGGCTCAAAAAGGGATTGTATGTCCATACTTCCACATCTACATTACTTCATTAACAAGACAAAGGAGATGGGAGATGATGACAATGTTCAGAAATTTAAGGAACTGTACGAGCAAATCCAGACTCCTTCAAGAAGAAGAGCCAAATTCTTTACTCGGCTTTAGACCTTTAGATCTATCTATCTACATTATCTATCTATCTATCTATCTATCTATCTATATTGTTACTTATTCTTTTGTTTAGTTTTTGCTGGGAGTATAACATAGAAATGAATGAGGAGAGGAGAGTGTACAAACTTAACATAGCAAATATCTGAAGGTCATTTAGGTCATAAAAGATATTGAGCTCACTTTCGTTTTAAATGGTGGGAGATAATGTTTTCAATCGTGTATTTGAATAATCAGAGACAGCGATTTTACCGTTCAATTGATTAATTGAAATCGTTATACAGGTTCTTAATGTTGTTTACTGTAAGTTACATAACTGACACAATTAATCAAAGATTATAATAGTTGTGTTATGATGGTAATCAATCCATGGCATTATATTGTTTTTGAATAGTTTACTGAAATGTCATCTTAATCTCTTTTGCAAGTCGTTTTTGGAATATCTTATTATATTCTAATCATTGATCTTACTGACGAAAATGTTTTTGTACTTGTATTGGTTTAATTGGCATGATTTTGTTTGTTAGGCATTATGGGAACATTTATGCACTAAAATCTGTAAAGCAGACATGTATTGGGATTTGCATGCAGGTGTTCATGTACTATGTGCATGCATGCAGGGATCAATTCAAAGTGTGAGTCCTTTAACTCAGTGTTTTTCAACCACTGTGCCGGGGCACACTAGTGTGCCGTGAGAGATCATCAGGTGTGCCGCAGAAAATTACCCAAATGTCACTCACTGGTCCAGAAAAGCAACTGTTGCATCAAAGAATTTATAATACTCTCATTGATTGTATGATTGCACTATTTGTGGTATGTAGGCATTGTACAACAGGGGCCCCCTATCCAGTATTCACAGAATCATCACATATCCAGTTCAAAACAACAATTAAATTAGATATAGTCACCTACAAATGAAAAAGAGGGCGCTTGTTATATTGAGCAGGTCTTGCATACAAGCCATAATAAAGCCATATCGGTGTATTATTTGAAATTTTAGGCTATGGTATGTTTATTTTTTCTTCACACAGGATTAGTGTGTTAGTGTGCCGTGGGACATTTTAAGTGTCAAAAGTGTGCCGTGGCACAAAAAAGGTCGAAAAACACTGCTTTAACTATTTGTACAGAGGTCATTAATAAAAGAAAGAATGTGAAATGAGGCTTTTGCGCAACAGGTGAAGAAGACAGAATTACCCATAATGTGCCTTTACTGTAGTGGATTTTTTGAGACAGAAATGAGAGGAAAATAGTGATTAAAATGGCTGTTTAAATTGTACACTAATGCACTCTTGCACATTTTAAATCTGAAATAAGGAGGGATGTGAGGCAGCTATTAACTGTAAAGAATGCATCTACAAATGAAAATCTGCAGCCTATGACGCAAATCCAATAGCCTAAAAATGTCTGGTCTGTGGATGTCTGCTTTAACTGTTGATAGTTAGGGTTGCCACATTTGATTTGTGAAAATCCAGGACACCCCCCGCCACGACGCCCCCCCCCCCCCCCAAAAAAAAAAAATTAAATTAAATATATATATAATAAATAATAATAATAAAATATATATCTTATAAATTATAATGTTTAAGAAATGCTGCTAATTGTACTGTTGAACTTAGGCTATTAGGCTATATGGGATGCATTGTCATTTTAAGGTCGCTCAGTCTAAGCTTTTTCAAAAAATCCCTTTCACCAGTTCTTGTAAGATATAAGGCTAATCCACAAACACTAGCCTTGTATCAACAATGACACGTGGAACCTGCCAGTCTATCTCTAGTCTATTCGCTGCTTGGCCCCCAATTAACTTGATTTAGTTTTTCAAAACACAACCTATCAAAATGCCACACTTATTCGCTAATTATTCACACTCAGTCCTCAATACAAACACTCATTACTTTACTGAACACCATCCGATCATTGCCTGTACCAGAGTCTGTACCACATTCGGCTCCAAGGGCCCATGGGTATCGATCATAGACTGTATAAAATATGGACAAAGCGTCTGTGACGTCACCCATAGATTTTTTATTGCAATTTTTACAAACTTCCAGGTTGGCTTCATTGTTCAGATTAGAATGTTGCCGCTTGATATCGATGCGGATCTCCCACTCCCTTGGTCACTCCCTTCAAGATTCAAGATTTGTCACATACATTTATACAAAGTACAGCATACAGTGAAATGCTTAGTCCTCTGATTTAAATGACTGTGCAATATGAATATTAATATAGACATGAATAAAGGAACAATGGGAAAACACATAGAAGGTAGGCCTAAGTATGACATCAGTATTAAGAGTCCTGTTTCACTAAAGGGGGGGGGGAGGATCCCTACAATAAAAAAACTTTGGGAGGCCATTCTTCATATATGACGATTTTAATGTAACAAACAGAGGAAGGTCTGGATTTTAACCCGTTTCGAGACTCGATCTCTCACCTACACTGTACGTCAAGGTACAAGCGAGGTAAAGTACTGTAGGAGAAGGTCCATTTCAATTTAAAGAAACGTCCAGGTTTCCCTTAAACCATTAGACATGACAGCATACTTGACTGGAAGCATTCCTGAGTCTCACACTAAGGGAGGAGCATCACACTTATCTGTGTTTCACTAGTTGCCCCCCCACCCCCATATAGTCATCAGACGAACACGCACAAACAACAAAAACTTGTTTGACATGATGTATTATTATGTACAATATGTATATGCTATTTGGACAAGGACCAGGGGCGTAGCAGCAAATTCTGGGCCCTATGCACAAGTGGTGGCCATGCCCCCCCCCCCCCCCAACCAACCAACCACCGGCTGTAAGAATGAAGCATGAGGTTCACAACTAACTACTATCTAATCACACATTGAATTAATCTAACAACTCTTATATGTACTGTATAACAGAAAATAATCTTATTACCCAAAACTTCACTGAATTTCTGTTTTATTTGAAGAATGTTTAAAAGCTAGAATATGAAATGAATGAAAACACTTTTGGCTGAGAGAACAGCTATCTATACAAATTGAACACTTTTGGCTGAGAGAACAGCTATCTATACAAATTGAACACTTTTGACTGAGAGAACAGCTATCTATACAAATTGAACACTTTTGGCTGAAGAGAACAGCTATCTATCAAGGAGCATATTAAAGAAAAATGCCACATTAACAAAATGCTTCATTTCAATGAAAGAAAAAAAAATCATTAAAAAAACAGACTTCCACAAAGTGCTAAACACTGAAATTTACACTCCAGTTAGTGCCCACTGACGGGTCTTTTTGGTGGCAAAATCCTTGATGAGGTCCTTAAAGTCCAGTTTTCTTGCCAACTGACTTTCAATGGAGAGAAGGGCAAGGCTGTTCAATCTATCCTGACTCATTGTTGATCTCAGGTAGTTTTTAACCAGTTTCAGCTTATGTAGCCTTGAACATGACTGAACATGCTTTAATATTTAAATATTCTGTGTAAAATTTTCTCAAATTTCATTTTTCATTTGCTTCATAAAAACATAAGAACATTTTATTTTTCTGATGGTTGTGGCAAAAAAATGGTCTATTCTAATTAGACTAGACTACAGTGAAAGACAGAGCATGACAGTGTTGCTAAATATACATAGCCTTTCGTGTGATTTCATTTTAAACTATAGGCTCACCTTGTCTCAAGTCCACATCAGATGGTGAGAGGTCTGCTGCTGCTGCATCACCCTCTGTGACAGTATCTGAAACTGAGTGTGATGCGTTTCACAAGTTAGCTTTGCTACTAATTTGACAGCCTTTCCTCATGAACCTATATAACATTGAGCCTACTAAGTTAAGCTATTAGCTCATAATAATTTTAGAATTAGTAGGCTATTGAAATGTTGTGGTAGGCTATAAATCAGGCATCATGTTATTTCTAATTTTGTGCTGTTTTAGCACTGATAATCGCGGATTCGCGGTGGTATTGAAGTGTTTTGTAACCTTCAGGAGTTCATTTCATTTGTAGACTATTGCTTTCACATTGGGCTCACCTTTCTCCCTTTCTTGCCTCTTTTCTTTTCTGGGAACCGGATTTAGCTTTCTTAGACTTAGACATCTTCACACCGTGACCGTCTGCATGCCGCTTCGACAGAATGAACGTTACTTCAAAAATGTGCCTACTACCTGCCTGACGGCCCATGCTGCTTTCCGAATGGACGGAATATGGTTACATACTGTAATATGTTTATTAACGGGATAAGGAAGACACAGATCTGTTCCAGAATCACTGTTTATCGTATTTAATGACATAACATTGCTATAGCTTTGTAATAGGTTTTGATGAAAGTGGCATAGCTTCTCTGCTATACTAACTATTTGACCGTGATAATCTATTTACCAAATGGGGGTTAGGAAAACCACACGATAAATTCCGTGAATCAAAGCAGACTGGAACTTTCATGTCTAGTAGTATTCATGCACGCCAGCTGTTTACTGTCTTTAAAGCCAAGGGCGTCGTAGTGGGGGGACAAGTGGGAATAAATTACCCGGGCCCCAAGTAGGGGGAGGGCCCCTAAGGAGTTGAATTTTATTTTCCTTAATAATAAATAAATGTTATTAACTAATATAGATGCAAATATTTCGGGTAAATGCATCAGTTGATTGATGTATTAAATTGTGTCCAAGCCAACATTGTTTGAGGGCAGGCACCCTCTCCCTTGCACGAAATGGTTCAGTCCGCCTTCCCCTACATACACATTTTTTGCTAGGCTAGCCTTCCTGCTGCGACATTACACCATTTGTACAAGACAAGTAGAGCTATTTTATCCAGTGTAATTTATCACTTACCACTATCTTGTTTTTTCTTGTCATCCTCTTCCTTTCTCTTCTGGCTTCCGGACGCATAACTCCGCTTCATTATGACTGCCGAGGTTTTATATTTTCGCGGCAGCAGCAGAG
The DNA here is from genome assembly GCF_046254945.1 of Alosa pseudoharengus. Classification (NCBI taxonomy): domain Eukaryota; kingdom Metazoa; phylum Chordata; class Actinopteri; order Clupeiformes; family Clupeidae; genus Alosa; species Alosa pseudoharengus. The sequence goes on along the minus strand of NW_027468704.1, from coordinate 56,382 downwards.
ACCACAAACCTGGCTGGCTGGCTGCTGTCAGCGACTACTGAGAGGGGCCCCCTTGAGGGGGATCCCGGTATTGCCGGTAACAGTGTCGTTGCACTTTACTGCATTGACTATCAAAGGGGCGCTCACAGTTTGTCGTTGCATTTTATTTTTAACCAGTCGTTGTCTTGGGGCCCCTGGCCAGCTCGGGGCCCCAAGCAATTGCTTGGTTTGCTTGCCTTCTAGCAACGGGCCTGGCTAGGGAGGAGCATCACACTATATAAATCTGCGCTTTGGTGAACGCAGACGCATTACTTCGCCTCTCTTCAGATAAAGGTATGGACGAAACAATCACAGTTACTGTTTGGCTTACACTTTTCAGAACTGAACGTAGTTGTAGTTGTAGTTGTCATTTGTAGTTGTCATTTGAAGACACGTCCTGTTGATGTGTATGTGATACTGAAAAGTGTAAATATTTAATGTAGTATTCTCAGAAAAAACATTCACAAAGATGGTAAATGGAAAAAGAGTTGGTAAAACATAAGTGACATATTTATTTGTATATCATTGTAATTAAAGGAAAATTCTGGTATTTAGCCCTTTGAGTCCCTTTTCTGGTTTGTTTTGGATGAACTAGAGTTGTGGACACCGACATTTTGACGATTGGTCCTGTCTCGACTTTTCTGACACGTTTTGAATCGCCTTTGACTAGGCTACTCAGAGTGGCTGCCAACAGGCATGCTCAAACATGTCCTAAAACAACCCTTAACGTTCGTTTTCAAAACTGTGCAACTGGCAAGTATGGCCTGAACAAACCTACCCCCTCTAAATTTAGAGCCTATGGTACCATAGTGACTTACAATGCCTGACCATTTTGGAACTGAAAACCCAGGTTTACGGCTTAGATTAACATACCCAGTTAAGTCAGTAACCCCGCTTTCTGGAATACCCCAAGATTTTTTTTCAGTCTAGCCTACTCACGTAATAGGCTAGCAGATCGTTATGACGTCATAATGATTTTTCATGACATTGTGATAATGATTGTTCATGGCGTAATGATTGTTTATGGCATCTTAATAATTGTTTATGGCATAATAATTGTTTATGCCTTAATATTTATGCCTTAATGTTTATGCCATCTTAATGATTGTTTATGGCATGTATATGATTGTTTATAGAGTAATGCTTATTTATGGCTTGTTAATGATTGTCTGTGGCATATTTAGTGATGATGATGCCTCCAGTCCAGCAGATGTACACCCTCCTGATGGCCCGACAATGACCAATCAAACATGTAAGGTTAAAAAGAAAAAATGGATCGCTTTGGTTATAATTAACTTAACAGTTTGCCTCACATTTAAATGAGGTAAAGAAGAGTAGCATAAAAAATTGTCTCTACTCAGCTACAGTCTCAGTATCCTCTATCTATCGTCTACCTAAGCTATCTGTACGATCATGACAGGTGTCAGATTATATCACAATTACATGTTTGTCATAATAGAGTTACATATTTGTCTTTCTGTTTCACAACCTCTAACATTCCTCAGGTAAGAGACATACCCTGCCTATAAGGCAATCTACAAAATCTGAGAAATAAATAAATAAACTAGATGTACCGCAGAGCGGTACAAAATATGACTGCCGCCCAGTCCAGCACATTTTTTCCACAAAAATAAATCACGCTGAAAGGCCTATATGATTCTAACTCTCACTAAATTGCATTATCCACACTCAATTCTCACTGGTATCTGCTAGACAACAAGTACCAAAACATGATTAGTTCATAGATTCCACATGTAAAATTCATTTTATACAACCCCACCTCCATCTTGCCTGTTCATAATTCTGAGAAATTCTTGAATTGTGTGCATGTGTGCATGTACATGTTTATGTTATGTGTGTGTGTGTGTGTGTGTGTGTGCGTGCTTGTGTGTGTGCCTGCGTATGTGCCTGTGCATGCATGCATACATATGTCTACTGTGTGAGTATGTGTCATACTTATGATTACTGTGAATGTATGTGTGTGCGTGTGTATCTATTTGTGCACATGTGTGCACATGAAATGGGTTAACATGACCCCTAGGCCCTACAGTTCTCAAGATATTCAGAGAGAACTGTGTCTGCCCTACCCTCCTTTCGGGGGGTCCAGTCCAGCGGGGGGGGCTACAGATCAAAACGAAAAACGACGGTTCCATGCTATCCATGTGGGGTTACATGCCCACCAAGTTTTGTGTACCCCGGTCTTTCAGTGTCCCGGGAATCCTTGACGGAAATTTGGGCATGCGAAAAAGAAAAAAGAAAAATCTGACTAAACCTATATGACCTTCGCTGCGCGGCGGTCATAATAATGAGTATTGTTTTTATCAACAGATCTTCCTCCACCTGGACTGATTGAGGTCACCTCAGTGAAGCCAGATTCTGTGTGTTTGAAATGGGGGTCTCCTGAGGGACTGATTGGGGACAGTTGCCACACTGGGTGACCATGGGAACAAAAGTCAGTGTGTGTCAGCATGTTTTTGCACAGGTAAGGAGTCAGAAAGGAACAAACAGGTGTCGAAACCAAAGATAACATCTGGTCCCTCTTGAACACTATCTTAGTATTGTAGCATACAATATCTTGTATTGTGACATGTACAAAATTTAGTAGGAAAGAAGTGGGGGTAGTTAGGATTTTGTGTCTCTTTGTTTTATTTTATTATATTATTCTTAGTCTGACTCAACAACTCCATGTAGGTTTCCAACAAACATTAAACATTATAATGATATTTAAATATTCCAGTTTAATTTCTAATATTAGAATTTTATTTTTTAATAATTTGCGTTGACAGTTCCTGAACCAGAGAACTTAGCGACTGAAACTGATGCCACATCTGTGTCAGTAACATGGAGGAAACCAGCAGGACTGGATCAAGTCTCGTACATTTTGACACTCTGCAAAGATGGAGAATGTGTGGAGAATGTCTCCACAGCTACTGTGGAATACGCATTCCCCAACCTACAAACAGACACAGAATACACAATAAGTGTTTGTACCACCCTGAATGGAAATCAGAGTACGGCTGTCCTCCACACCATAACCACAGGTAACAGGTTTCCCATCATAGAAAAATAAAAATACTTCTGCTTAGACAAGAACAGATAAGATGGTTTCTTAAATTATAAAACAAAAACATAAACACTATTAATACAAAAGCCTGATCAAATGCAATGCATTCTGTGTTGCAAGCTTTATTTTAGAATTTATATCATCCACAATCCTCAATACAATAAGTTAATAGCCATTGGGCTGTGTGAAATGGAGAAAGTGGTCAGTGGTACCTATATGGATGGGTACTTCAGTAAAAACCGATCAGTTTACTTGAAGAATCACCTTACCATCCGCTAGCTACCTGTTCCCTGAATACACTGTAAAAAAACGCAGTCTCTGTGGACAGCCCAGGCTCCAAAACAGCAACAAAATGAACTTGGTCCAGCCTAGACCATAAAAACATAACAAATTGTTACATTACATTACATTTTTAACCAAAGTGACTAACAACATGATTAACAGTTTAAGCTTTTTAAAGCAATTTTCTCAACAGTTCTAGGAGAATTTAAAAAAAAAGGTCTAGTACAATAAGAATAAGAGCATCAGTGCTGCTGTTTTTTAAACAATCGAGAGTCAGTTCTAGTCAGGTGGTACAAGTTACAAGGTAGTGCTACAAGAGTAGATGTTCTCTGAAGAGCTGGGTCTTCAGGAGTTTTTTGAAGATGGAGAGGGATGTCCCTGCTCTAGTAAGAACTGGTAGTGAGTTCCAGCAACGAGGAACAACAGATTAAAAAAGTTTGGATTGGCCTGAGCGTACCAGTGGCAGAGCTAGCGCAACGTCTGTGGAGCTCAGCGGTCTGGAGGTAGTGTATGCCTGTATGAGGGCATTCAAATAAGTGGGAGCAGAACCAGAGATTACTTTATAGGCAAGCGTTAAAGCCTTGAATTTGATGCGAGCAGCCATAGGTAGCCAGTGTAGCTGTATGAGCAGCGGGGTAACGTGCCCTTTTGGGTTGGTTGTAGACCAGACGCGCTGCTGCGTTCTGAATCATCTGAAGGGGTTTCACTGTGCAGGCTGGGAGACCTGTCAGGAGGCCGTTACAGTAGTCAAGTCGTGAGATGACTATTGCTTGTACCAGGAGTTGGGTAGCATCTTCAGTCAAGTAAGTCCTGATTTTCCGTATGTTGTGAAGTGTGAAACGGCACGACCGGGCGACAGAGGCAACATGATCGGAAAAGGTTAGTTGGTTTTCAAGAACGACTCCTAAATTTCTTGCAGTCCTGGTAGTCGCAACAGACAAGGAGTCAATTTTGATGTTGTTATCATGATTTATGGTAGGTTTAGCTGGGAGGACCAGCAGTTCAGCTTTTGAGAGGTTTAGCTGGAGATGATGTGCCTTCATCCACGTAGATATGTCTGAGAGGCAATCCGTGATCCATGCCGAGACCAGGGGGTCATCAGGTGGAAAGGACAGATAGAGCTGTGTGTCGTCTGCATAGCAGTGGTATGAGAAGCCATGCGAACGGATAATCTGTACCAAAGAGGTGGTGTAGATAGCAAAGAGAAGGGGGCCCAGCACTGAGTCCTGGGGGACCCCTTTGGTGAGATAGTGAGGTGCGGACAGCTGTCCAAGCCATGATACATTAAACAAGCGTCCTGTGAGGTAGGATTCAAACCACGAGAGAGCAGAGCCGGAGATTCCCATGTTTGAGAGTATAGAGAGAAGGATACAGTGATTAACCGTGTCAAAGGCAGCCAATAAGTCAGGCAGAATGAGTACTGATGACCGAGCTGTTGCCCTGGCTTCTTTTATGGCTTCTGTTACAGGCAGTAGAGCTGTTTCGGTAGAGTGGCCGCTTTTAAACCCAGACGGATTTGGATCCAGAAGGTTGTTCTGTGAAAGGAATTCAGCGACCTGTTTGGAGACTGCTTGTTCGATACCTTTGGATAGGAAAGGTAGGAGTGAGACAGGGCGGTAGTTCTCAACTTGAGCAGGGTTGAGAGACGTTTTCTTAAGTAACAGTGTTACCCGGGCCAGCTGGTAGCAGCTATATAGATGGGTACATCAGTAAAAAATCAGTGGCTATATGGATGGGTACAAAGACTGATCTAATGAACTTGCAGTTGCAGAGCTTGGGCTCATTGCAGGAGCATATAGCTTGCAGTTGCAGAGCTCAGGGTCAGTGCAGGGGAATACAGCTTGTAGTTGCAATGACCCCTGATTCAATGAGTAACAATCTGCTGGGATTCTGACAAACAAACAAGCAAAACTTGTTTAACAAGATCGCTAGCCAGGGTCATGGAGTGCATTGCAGGGATCATGCAGGAGTGTACTGCGCTGGCAGGAGTCAATATGCGTTGGTAGATGTTTGAGTTGTGCTTGAAAACAATGAGCATTACCTAAAATGTGCATTTGTAGATAAGATCGAATACATGCTAAGTGAAAACTTGGAGGGAAAGGGGTGCGAATGGGACATGATGGGGAGAGAAAAGATGTAGCGTCACCTCGTCAGTAGCTTGCTCAAGATCCCTACACATAAAACAAAGCACCAACAATGTAGTTAACGAACCCAGAGTTTATCACAGAAGACTGTTAATCTCACAGAAGACTGAGATTTCACATGGGACATGACGTCTATTGCCTCAAGGTAATGCCTTATACAGACTTTCCTTCGAGAGGAGCTAATAGGCTAAGTGTTCTTTTAGTCTTCTGTAAGAAACTACGGGTTCGCTAACTATGTTGTTGGTGCTTTGTTTTATGTGTAAGGACCCTCATCAAGCTACTGACCAGGTTTGATGATGTTTTGAACAATATTACTGGTTAAAAAAATGCTATTTGAGAAGTGTTTTGCTCATGGCAGTAGCGATCTCTGCAATCTCTTTCTCTGCGATTTACTTGCGATAAGAACACGTTAATTTGCATGAGTATTGAACTTAATTTGTGCTGTGGCGTTCATGATGCTAACCTTAAATGAACACAGAGCTGAACCGTCATTCGGCCGGATTCTGTGCCGCAACAATCTGGGATCGTTCTGATCCATTCATTCACAAATATGGAGGGGAGGGGCGAGTCCCCATGCATGTGAGAGAGATGTGGAGTCAAGGTCAGTTTTCTGCAGCTGCTTGAAACGAAAGAAGACATTTCATGTCTACAAATGTATTTAAAAGAAGACATTTCATGTCACAAATGTATTTAAAGTGTAATTCCAGCGAAAATTGACCCAAGGGTGTTTTTCTGCATAAAAACACATCAAGTAAGCCGTGGAGACAGTATTTTTTGTTGACCAACCACTCCAGAACTTGCTACGGTATACACTATAGCCCCAAATCGCAAACAGTGGATTAGCTAAGGGCCATGAGCGAAACGCTTCCCAAATAGCATTTTTTAATCAGTAATATTGCTCAAAACAGTACCAAACCTTGTCAGTAGCTTGCTCAGGGTCTCTACACATAAAACGAAGCACCAACAATGTAGTTAGCGAACCCGGAGTTACAAAAGACTGTTAAGAACACTTGCCAACTGTCCCCCTACCAGCTCCTCCAACCCCAGCACGAATAATAGATTAACCAAACGTGACAGTACAAGGAATCCTTGCAATAGTTGGAAGTGAATTATGTTGGTAATGAATGTAGTTTTGGGATAAGTCAGTAATAAGTCAGCCGTTGAGTTAGTGAAAGGACTGAATGTCCTGTGAATTAATAACTATACTTAAAGAAACATGTGACTGCTAGCTGTCTTTCCCATTGGAATCAATGATAAGATGCAAGCTTGCTTGCTAAGGGCGTGATGCAGAGAAACTTCTCAGTATGACGAAATGCCGGTTGTTAGTGATTGGTTCAAAGGAAATCCAATGATTTCAAACTTCAAACTAGTGCCCTCCCACCTGCAAAAAAACGTTTTGGAGCTTGGCCAGACTCTTTGCCGAAGAGTAGCGAAACGTAGTCAAGAGTGTGGTTTATGAGGTTAATATGGATGGGTACACCAGTAAAGATGATCAGTGGTAGCAGCTATATGGATGGTTTGAACTGGGTTTTTTGACAGTATAGAATGTCAGCCACTGTCACAGCACTTATTTACTTCTGGGCTGTGCTGGTTGTTGGATGTTGACAGATGTACAGCCTCTTCTTAGATTAATTTGTGTGCATTACTTAGTTTATGAATTTGAGATAGACAAGCACTTCATGGTTATGGTTATGGTTATGGTTATGGATTTAGCAGACGCCTTTGTCCAAAGCGACATATAAATACAAAACAACATAATAATATTTAAAAATGAACAGGGAACAGATTAAAATCTAGGTCAAATATAGTAAGGAGAATAGTTGTAGTACACAATAATATCAATTCAATCAATAGCCTAATAAAAAAAGCAATGTAAAAAAAGGGGAAAGGCAATAATAAAACAATAATGTCAATTCAATCAATAATATAAAAACAATAACATGCTAAGACTACATTAAGGAGAATATCAATAATAAACAATAATGTCAAATTAATTAACAGCCCAATTAAAATAAAACAACATTATATAAACCATAACACATAAGCGCTTAAACAACTAAGTATATGTTGAATAGGAATGTCTTTAGACCCCTCTTAAACGACCCAAAACTACCACAGGAACGGAGACCACTGGGCAGTTCATTCCACCAACATGGAACCACTGAAGAAAAGAGTCTGGAATTAGACCCAGTTTTTATGACTGGTCGACACAACATACGCTCACCAGAAGACCGCAGTGGGCGGTTGGGGATGTAAGGCTTGATTATTGAATTAAAATAACTAGGAGCAGATCTAGTTAGTGTCCTATAGGCCAAAGTGAGAGATTTAAATTTAATTCTGGCTACTATAGGGAGCCAATGGAGAGTAACTAGGAGAGGAGTTACATGTGTCCTCTTTGGCTGATTGAAGACCAGGCGTGCTCCAGCATTTTGAATCAGCTGTAATGATCTTGTTACACAAGCGGGTAAGCCAGCTAATAGTGAATTACAATAGTCCAGCTTAGAGATGACCATGGTCTGAACAAGAAGTTGTGTGGAATCTTGTGTCAGATAAGGTCTGATCTTCCTAATGTTGTAAAGCATAAACCGGCATGATTTTGCAATAGAAGCTATATGCTCAGAGAAGTTAAGTCGGTCATCAATTACAACGCCCAAGTTTCGTGCCGATCTAGTTGGGGTCAGTGAAGTTGAGTCAAGCTGGATGTTAATCTGTTGGGGAATAGCTGTTTTAGCTGGAAACACCAAAAACTCTGTTTTTGAGAGATTAAGCTGAAGGTGCCGATCTTTCATCCAGGCTGAAATATCCTTAAGGCATGCAGAAATCCGGTGGGAAACACTAGAGTCATCAGGTGGGAAAGACAGGTAAAGTTGAGTGTCGTCTGCATAACAGTGATAGTCAAATCCATGGGAGCGAATGGTATCACCTAAGGAAGTGGTGTAAATAGAGAAAAGCAAGGGTCCTAATACTGATCCCTGAGGCACACCTGTGGTGAGGGCATGAGACTTAGATACTTGTCCCTGCCAAGACACGTTGAAAGAACGCCCTTTAAGGTAAGATTCAAACCAGTCAAGAGCTTTTCCAGAAATTCCCAGTTCAGATAGTATAGATAGGAGAATGTCATGGTTAACAGTATCAAAGGCTGCAGATAAATCTAGTAGAATTAATACTGATGACTGAGCAGAGGACTTAGCTACTCTCAATGCTTCAGTCACAGACAGAAGAGCAGTTTCAGTAGAATGACCACTCTTGAAACCAGACTGCATAGGGTCTAGTAGATTATTCTGATGAAGAAAGTCACAAACTTGCTTGAAGACCACTTTCTCCAAAACCTTTGACAAGAACGGAAGAAGGGAGACAGGTCTGTAGTTCTTCACCTCAGTTGGATTAAGTGTACTTTTCTTTAGCAGAGGTGTAACCCTAGCCTGTTTAAAAGAATAAGGAACTATTCCAGAACTGAGTGAAGCATTAAATACATGTGTGACTGCTGGTAGAACAGCGGGTGAGATAGACTGTAGAAGAGTGGACGGGACAGGATCTAATGGGCATGTTGTTGGACGACATCGCTGAAGCAATTGAGAGACTGCTTCCTCATCAAGAGGAGAGAAAGAGTCAAATGATGGGGTCATACTAACACAAGGCAAAGCCCTCCTTATAGGAGCATCAAACTGAGCACTTATTTTAGCAACTTTTTCAGTGAAAAATGTTGCAAAGTCATTTGCTGACAGTGAAGTAGTTGATGGTGGTGGAGGAGGATTGAGGAGAGATTTGAAAGTAGAAAAAAGTTGTCTACTGTCAGTGGCGCTCTCAATCTTGCTTTGATAGAATGCCTTTTTTGCAAGTGTAACAGTGGATGAAAAGGATGACAGCAAAGACTGGTAGTTACTAAGATCATTTCCATCTCTGGATTTACGCCATTTCCTCTCAGCAGCTCTAAGTTCCTTTCGTACTGAGACTATACTGTTCGTCAGCCATGGATGGCGAGGTTTAGAACGAGTAGGTCTTGAGGAAAGAGGACATGCTGCATTCAGACAAGATGCCAGTGTAGAGCAGAGAGTCTCTGTAGCGTCATAACTTCATGAAATATGAAATTATTTTGATCACCATTATCAAACTATCCGTAGGAAATGGGCCGACCAAAACTCCAGTTGACAGTGAAAAGTAAGTGTTACCAATTTTGCTAGGGATATCAAAGACCCTGTAGGGGATACTTGTGTATCTTGGTAATGTCTCTGTAGTTATCTAACTAGTCCTCCACCAGTCTTGTACACAGCCCATCAAAAGCCTAAGTATGTTTCCTTTCTCTCACAGCCATCCCAGTGAATTTTTCCCAATTGAAAAACTCACAGAGAGATGCCAACAACTAACAGTAATCCTAATCCAGCATGTTATTTCCTTCCAACAAAAAAGAGTGACATTGATGGAAATTCAGCTGTCAGAAGATGGACTTTCGGAGGAAAACACAAGAGTACGAAGATTAAAACAGTCCTCATGGTTGGAGAAACTGGAGCTGGGAAAACGACTCTCATCAATACCATGGTCAACCACATGTTAAGGGTGAAATGGGATGACCAACTTTGGTTTCAGATTACGGAGGGAAAAAAAAAGAAGCCGCTTACGGAATCTCATACAAGTGAAATCACTGTGTATGAGATGGAAACATCCTCTTCTTATCTCAGAATTATTGACACCCCGGGTTATGGAGATACTACTTCAAAGAAGCTTGACAAGCAGGTTTCACAGAACTTGCACATGCTTTTCAGCTCTGAAAATGGTATTCATGAAATCGATGCTGTGGGTCTTGTGGTGAAGTCTACACAGAATCGCCTTACCGAATTTCAGAAGTATATATTTGATGCCATTCTCTCCCTGTTTGGTAAAGATATAGAGGAAAACATAGTGGTGTTCATCACACACTCAGATGGTCTACCTGCTGAAAACATCCTCACTGCCCTCAGAGAGGCTGAAGTGCCTCTGAGTGCCAAAGATGACCGTGGGAGACCACTCCATTTTCTGTTCAACAACCGACAAACTGAAAACCATGAAGAAGAACACTTCAGGAGGCCCTGGGACTTGGGACAGCGCAGTATGGAAAGCTTTTTCAGTTTTTTGGAGTGTATTGACGCAAAAGAGTTGAAGATGACAAAGGGTGTACTGAGAGAGCGCAGAAGGCTGGAGGCCTGTGTCAACAACCTGCAAGACGCCATCAAGATGGAGGAACTGAAACAGAAAGAGCTACAGCAGACTCAAAGAGCCCTGGAGGAAAATAAAGGGAAATCAAGAAAAAAGAAAGACTTCACCTATGCAGTTGATGAGCCTTACAAAGCCATGGTCCCAATCTAAGGCCCATGGTGCCATTTATCCAAGGCAGCAACATGCTGCACCACCTGCGAGAAGAATTGCCACTACCCAGGCTGCTGGTGGGTGAAAGATCTCTCCTGGTGTAGTGTCATGAAAGATGGCCGCTGCACTGTGTGTACAAACAAGTGTCCTGTCTCAGCCCATGTCAAGCAGAAGATGATCTATGAGCCTAAAACCAGAGAGGTTACAAGGACCAGCGAGACACTGAAGCGACAATATACAAATTTAAATGAGTGCAAGAAAAAAATTGAAAAAGAACTCACGAAATCAATATCTAAGAAGGCCGCTTTGTTGGATAAGGCATATCAGTGTATTGTCAAACTGGAAGACATTGCATTGAAGAGGAACTCCAAAGCTTGCGATATTAACTTCCTCATTGAGAAGATGAAGGAAACCGGAGCCATTGAGAAGGTTCAGAAACTAGAGGAACTCAATAAGATTATTCAAGCTCCAAATAAAATCACATTGGCTCACTTGGCAGGTAAGAAGAAGCTTGTTATACATTTTATTTGTATTGGTTAGCTGTAAAATTTGTTGTTCGTAAAAAATTGTTTTCTCATACCTTATGAAGTGAGCGTGATTTTTACTCAGATCCCTAGGCTAATGAAATGCATACATTTTGTTAATAGTACATTGGTATTGGTAATACATTTTTCCAGTTCCAGTCTTTGATTATGATTGGCTAAGCCTTGTTCGAAGCCGTTCTAAAACTAACAACAGCGAACAAGGTTTAACCAATCAAAGATCAGAACTATCAATTTAAAATATTCAATATATTGTTTTAACGTTTCAGAATATTATTATGATCTAGTAAACATAGCAATACAAAAATACCATTACACAATACATTACATTTCTTGCAGATGACTTACTCCCTGAGAATTTAACAGTAGACTCAGTGACAGCAACTTCGGCTAACATTAGCTGAGGCCTCTCAGGTGAGACGAAGCAGCTTCCACACAGCTTCCTGATCTCCTACCAGAGTGAAGGGACTGAGCCACAAACCTTCTCCTCAGAGTGCCGCAGTTCAGCCATCACAGGGCTGAAGCCAAACACCGAGTACACAGTCTCTGTATCCACTCAGCTACTGCACGGAATAAAGAGCCAAGCTGCAGTCACTACTGTCCACACAGGTTTGCCATTTTAAATTACTAGTACAATACAATGGATGCACGGGTGTGTACGTTTTATGACATTCAGACTTTTGGCTTCTTGAGACTATTTCATTTAAATTGCCAAGAGTGAAACTGCCAACTGAATTTTCCCCAACATTTACCTGAAGGGCCTTTTAAGCTAGCTCCTCAGATGTTAAGGTGTATTAGTGACAAATGATCACATTTTGGTAATTAACTCATACATAATTCACGCCAAGGAATTGCATTTTTTTTAACAAAGTTGAAATTGGAATCTCTTCTTCACATCCCTCCAGTCATACGCTTCAATCCGGCTGTTAAATCATGATAGCGGCTAAGATAAGGAATTGTTGAAACTTGGCACAGTTATACTACTAGTGATCGATCAAAAATTTAAATGCCATCTTGAATTCAAATATGGCCACCATTCTTAATAGAATTGTTGATACAACTTCAAAATTAAACTAGACAAAAAAATATTTTAAGTTCTAACAAGGAAGTTATCAACATGATTTCTAAACAAACCTGATGATGGCCATTTTGAAATCCAGTATGGCGGATACCAAATTTGAATATAGACCATCAAAAACAATGTCCTACAAAATCCTACATTGCACAGATATGTTTGTTTTTAATAATCAACAAACACCACTAACCACTCGGTGAGTTGCACAGTTTTGAAAAAGGAACGTTAAGGGTTGTTTTAAGGACATGTTTGTGCATACCCATAGCCAGCCACTCTGAAACATTCAGAGGCGATTCAAAACGAGTCGTCGTCAAAATGTTGGTGTCCACCACTCTAGTTCATCCAAAACAAACCAGAAAAGGGACTCAAAGTGCTAAATACTGGAATTAAGCGGTTTGTTTTACCCTCACTAAAACAGAGGTGATGGTGACAAGATTTACAGGTTGTGAAAACTGGCTGGCTGCGCTAGTAAATGTTTTTGGTCGAAAGAGCTATTGGGCCTGTGACGTCGAACTTAAAAGAAAATTCTGGCGATTTTTTACATAGATCTCCGTTTCTCAAGGTCACCGAGTACAGTCAATATGAAATAAAACAAAAAAAACGCTTCTACCTACAGTAGCCTGATGCGCTGCAGCCAACAGCTACACTGTGGGAGAATGATGTTTAAGATGCCCCCAGAGTGAAGCTGCCTGACTGCTGTAGCTGCATGGTTCTGGACAAAAGCGTAACCATAACCAACCATAATCATAACTTGAACTAGGTAGCACTGATTTGTTTAGTTTTAGTTTGCAGCGACAGTACTTGTGACCTTGATAAACATTGATCTAGGTGAAAATTTGTTAGAATTCTCCTTTAACAACAGAATGCTGTGTCCAATTTAAAACAAAAAATTGTATACTTTTTCATAAAAAAGACTTCTTCACAATTATTTTCAATCCATTTTTTTATTAGAAATCCCTGCACCAGAGACCCTAACTGCTGAAGCTGGTGAGACATCTGTGTCAGTGACATGGGGGAAGCCAGCAGGACTAGACCAGCTCTCCTACTCGCTGACCCTTAGTAAAGATAGGGAAGCTCTCGAGACCGTCTACACAAAATCCCTCAGATACAACTTCTCCGACCTACAGACAGACACAGAATACACCATCAGTGTCTGCACCACACTGAGCAATGGAGATCACAGTCTGGCTCAGGGGCGTCACTAGACCTTATTCACTGGGGCACGTGCCTTAGTAAAAGTCTCCAGTGCCCCAGTAAAATTCTAGCGCTGCTCTCGCTGTAAACGGCATTCATGAGCGCATCTCCGTGCCTGCTTTAGTCATGACTCGAGCCTGTCACTTACCAGCCAATAAAAATAAAAAAGGAAAAAAAGAAAGGGGCCATAATAGCCAATCAGGAAATAGCACCTCTGTAGCTGGGTAAGATTGAACGCAACAACCAATGAAAATCGTTCACATGATTCTTCCGAGTGTTTCGTTGTATTGTTAGCCTGGCAATTTACCATCCCCTTGGTACGCTTCGCTTCTACAAGGGTCTGGGATCTCGGCTATTGACGAACGTTTGCAAGCTGGATGCGTGGACTCTGTAGAAGTTTGAAACGATTGGATCTGATTTCACCCAATCGCTAAAGTTTGGCCGTGACGTATGTTATGCGCCAGCTCGATCGTGAAGTAAGCTACACTACAACACTCAGAAATTGCCCACAACAACAATCATTCCCCACCAAAGTGAACAAGATGGATGTAAATGACCATGCCAGCTTTGCGATACAAATGTAAGTTAGTGGAAGAATAGCAAATAACTATTAAACAGTAAGGTTGAAGATAACATATTGTAACGCCGATGAGAAGTTAGGAGACGGGGAGGCTGATATATCGTTCCAAAACTCCGGTAATTTATTTCCTATAGATGTACAGGCTAGTCCACGGGCAACAGGGGTGTCCACTACAAAACAACAAAATGATCGCTGATAAATCACGGTCTCAATCACTCGTCATTCACACTCATCGGCCAACAACACAACGCAACACAACTCAGTCGCACGTAATCCACTTCTACTCTGACTAAACTTAGACGTCTTAGAACCCCCTATTCCAGTGGTTCTCAAACTTTTTCTTTCATTCCCCACTTTGATCAAGGGGGCATTCTCGAGCCCCACCCGTCCCTCATTGCTCTAAGAAAGTGGTAGGTCAAGCTTACAATTGTCAAATTTATTGAAATAATGACAAGTTCTAAATATATCCTCTTCAACAGAGTTAACATCAGCTGGTGCTGCAGATATAATAATAAATAAATACATAACACACATATTTCTGTTTTCCAGCAACTTATTAGGAAGCATAGGCCATTTTACAGCATTGTACAATATATTCAATGAAATACCAACATGCTGCATTAAATGGATCCATAATCCAGTCATACTGAGCACTGCTGGTTGGGAAATATTTTTTAAATAAACTTTGCAGGGATGTGATGTAGGCCTACTGTTTAATACATGGGATCACAAGAGTGCCTCCCAATCAGACGTTTCAGCGATTTCGCTCAGAAATCTCAAAGGCGCAATCGAGGCGCCTGTCCCATACTCAAGTTTTTTTGGTGAATGCAGTAATCTTATTTGCTAGGTGAGGTAGGTGTTTGTCTTTGCCTTGTAACTGGACATTTAACTCAAATGTATCGCTAAGATATATCAAATATATCGCTAAGATAGGCCAGCTTCGTCAAGAAATTTTCATTATGTGAACGTGCTTGCAGATTCAAACATGCGCTCTTCCTCCAAGAAGAGGCGACTCGGAGCTCAAACGCGCGACAGCACTTTACCTCGGGAAAGCCACCTTGCCTCGCTGTGAAACAGTACAGCCTTTTGGTCAGCTACCATCTCTTCGCAAAGTGCGCGGAGAATAGACGCGATTTTTAAGGGCCGGGTTTTGATGAAATTCACCACTCTCACAACAACGTTCAAAATCTCATGTAGGTCGGGACTAACTAAGCTGCCTTGACACGATCGCTTCCCTGTGAATAACACAGTGCGTCCATTGCGCATAAATTAAAAAAACTCCTGTTTTTCACGTCAGTTCGCGCCCCACCTGGCATGTCTCCGCGACCCAGTAGTGGGTCGCGACCCACAGTTTGAGAAACGCTGCCCTATTCTATTCCCTCCCCTTAGCAATCGCTAACCTATCCATACACCTAAATATTCCCTCCCGGACACCTCCCCCCAATCAAAACACATCAGAACTCATTGACACATTCCATGACACAGGAGGGAGAGGGAGACACAAACACTCGCGCACACACACACGCACACGCCGGGAACACAGAAAGCCCAACACTGGGGCAAATAGCCTCGGCGATACAATATCATCACAACTGTCAAAGATAGATGTGATCATCATTGAAAACACGCCGCTTCATTCATACCGGGTCTGCCGCACATGCTGTAATTTAATATCGAGGCTACTGCGCGATACAAATCAAACGTTTCCCAAATCCCATAGGGAGTAGGGCCACGACATCTTTGCCCGAAATAAAATGTGTTAAACACTCTTTTTGTTCGGAGTTCAGTTCCTGAATATTTGGAAGCGTAGCCAGCACGGACTGAATTGCTTCATTAACTTATGCCATTGCCAAACTCCTCGAGGACAACAATTCAAACACAGCGCAGAATCTCGACGTTGTCTCTCACAACTCCCGCCTCCTGCTCGCTGATTGGCGCGGAGTCGAATCTACCGCTGCGAACGCGGCCAATGGCCGGAATCCCAGACGGAGTGGTGGAGGGAGATGAAAATCGAGCGGAAGTACGTAGGAAGGCAATTAAGGCCAGGCTATTGTATTGTGGAAACTGCTGGAGCTCATCACATCACTTTGAGCGCAGAGTAAGTCGTCCCCTGTTTTAATGTTACAACTAATTCACAGCTTGTTTGACAGAAAAAATGACAAGTTGATCGCTGTTAGAGAATGTTGCCCACATAATTAGCATCTGTTTTTCAATGCTTAGCGTCATTATAGCCTAAATTTAGCAACAGTTTACCAGCTTGTGCTCTCTCCCTCACACCATGCGTAGGCTGCATGCACACATGCGGAGAATTAATAATGATTTACGTATACTGTAGAGAGAGTCCTGTAAAAGTAGCTTATACTGTTTGTGAAGCTGTCCTACTGTAAAACTAAACATAGCCTTCTGATTAACTATTCAGAGATGGACATTAGAAAATTCTTCCTGAACAGGGGCAGAGGGAGAGGAACAGTGAGGAGAGATGAGGAGGACGAGGGAGGTATGATAACTGCCCACATTAACGATAACATTAACATTTATGTTGGTAGCCAGTGCTGTGATTTGATCTATGGTTTAATGGCAAACTTAAATAAGTTTGCTGCATTTGCAAATGTAGCCTATAATAATCTACACAGAATCAGACTCTGATTCTGTGCAGATTATTATAGGCTACATTTGGAAATGATCACCCAGTCAGTATCAAGTCAGTATGAAGGCTTTAGTAGACTATTTAAGCTACAAAGAACTGCAGTATTGCCAGGATGACTATAGGACGGTGGTGTCTAGAAGGGATACAGCTAAGGGTTAGGGTTAGGATTAGGGTTAGGGTACTTCCTGTCCTGATACTGTTTATTTCTATGGAGATTTCACTGGAGATTTCACTATCTGTTACGTGACTTCCGTTGTTAGCTGTATCCCATCTAGCCACAACCCTATAGGACCCTTGCCTGGGAGGGAAGTATATCTCAATTTTGACAAAAAATAAGCTTCCCTTGTGTTAGTAGGAAAGCATATTAAATTCATGCAGTGAGTATAGGCCTACTTATGCCTATGTGTTTGAATGTTGCTGGATAGTGGCTGCTACAACAATTGAGGGAGAGTGCTGGTCCTACAGTATGACAGTGGCAATAATGATTTTGAAGCTTGTAGCCTACCCGTAGGCTAGCCATTTATTTCATATTGCGCGCACATTTTTTATTTTTTTTTAATGTAGGCTATTGGGAGTTGGGGGCCTGTGCCCCAGCAAAGCTCTAGATCGATCTAGAATCGCCCCTGGTCTGGCTGTCATCCACACCACACACACAGGTATCATATTTCAATCACAACATCCAGCAGGAGAAACAACAACAGTTTCAGCTCAGGACTGTACTGTTACTACTTGTATTGCTCCTAAGTGTGTCAATGTAGGCTATGCAGTTCTGTATGGGTTTCTAGCATAGCTTGTAGGCTATTTCCGGCTATATGATTATAGTCCTAATATTAAAGTCTCAATTTAAGAAGCCTTAATTGTAGAACCAGCTGTGTTCAACAGCTAAGGTTTCTTACATGCAAGCTGCTAACTGCTGCTGCCTGTTTAAAGAGTTTTATCTCGGCGATTGACCTGCGATTAGAACAAGTTCATTTGCATGAGTATTGAACTTAATTTACGCTGCGGCGTTCATGATACCAACCTTTAGTGAACACCGACCTGAACTGTCATTCAGCCGGATTCAACAATCTGGGATCGTTCTAATCCATGCATTCGCAAATATGGAGGGGAGTCCCTGTGTGTGTGTGAGACAGATAAGGTCAGTTTTCTGCCGCTGCATGAAACAAAAGAAGACATTTCATGTCTACATGAAATAGTAACAAAATATAATCTATGTGGTGGTCACAAATGTATTTAAGGGAGCATCGCTTTTGCCCAAACTCAAGGCAGCTGATACAGTACAGGAGCCGTTGCTCTGTCGCTCATTGGACAAGGAAGGAATTTTTTTTCCTTTAAAGTGGCAGAGCTTTTTTTGCATTGAAGTGTATGCTGCAGGTTCATGTTTATTCTCCAGTTCAGCTACCATAATGCCTTGGTAGATCAGTGTTTTCTAGAAACATATATTGCAAAGAAGAAACCAGGAACACCCATTTATCACTTTCAATAACTATCCTTATATTCTGACCATGTTTTCCCTTATAGCATATATCCTTATCTACAAATGCACATTTTAGCTAACGCTCATTGTTTTCAAGCACAACTCAAACATCTACCAACGCATATTGGAATTGGCACAGACTGTTCACATAAAATTGAATGTGAAAAGTGAAAATTGAAATTTAATCACGTGCCATGAACATCTGCAACTGCACCAATCATATTTTCCTGCTGCCTTGACCCCGAGATCTGCAACTGCAAGCTGTACTCCCCTGCAATGACCCCGAGCTCTGCAACTGCAAGTTCATTGTCCTGCATGTCAAGTTAACCTTAGAGCCTACCTATTCTTGTAGGAATAGATTTTTTCCCCCTCACGAAGTGTAATATTTATTGCACACATGAACCATGGCAAAACAAAACAATTTGGCAGTACCAAACATCGATTTTGGCAACTATAGCACATTGTGCATCGCCACAAGTCTGTAAACATAGAGGTTTCAATGAATAAAGAAAACACTGGCCATTTAAAGCTATGGTTCGGAGTAATTTCACCCTAGGGTCCTTTGCACCATGACCCCGAGCCGAACACCCTCCCAGAACCTGTTTTCCCTTGGTCGAACCCTGGTCGAGTAGCGCTGTCAGAAACGAATGACTTTCTGCAGGCATAATGGAACCAACTTAGTATCTCGTAAATTACCCCACTAATAATGCCCTGAATGGTACGAAACTTCTACAGTAGTACAACTATGTTCTTTACTCATAAAACGAGGCTTTGAAAAGTTTGTAAGTACACCAGGAGTTTATTTAAATAACACTTGCCTGATGGAAGCTACTATCTGCTACTATTTACTGCTGCGTCAACATTACTTCCGTGATTTGGGAAAAGCCTGTAAACGCCAAATAAGACATTTTCCAATGCTGTTCTCCCTAAATGATTTCATTGCTCTGATTGGTTTGTTATATCCAATTGTGTGCAGATGCATTTTTCCACTGGCCTGACGAGCCAGACCCACATTAAAATGTAGGGTCTGGGCACTCACCGTTCGCAGTGCTCAGTTCGAGGGGCGGGATAATCAGTTGTCTTTCAAATTCCCTCTGCACGCAATAGGACAGCGGCAGCGCTATGAGTCCCATGCGTTTCCCACCAGCGGAGCTAGTTGGCTAGTTCAAACGTTTGCCAACTTAATAAAACCTTAACTCGTGTCACACTGTTCGCCAACAGCAACATCCATCTTATTTGTTTTCAACTCAACTCTGCCATCAATCATTATGTTAAGCCCACCTAACGACTCTATACACGATTTCATTGGCCTGATTGAGTTGTATCGGTTGAAAACGATGTCCCAATCATTCAGTATCAGTAAATCACTGTGGGTCTAGACATAACCATAACTTGTGTTACTGTAACATCCCTCTTCCCTTATGTAACCTAATTAATTAAAGAGCAAATCAACATTATTTGCAGGGAATCCTTTAGCATGTGAACACTGGAACAATGGCAGACCTGACAAGTGAGTTGCTGAAGCATATGTTTATGTTTCTTTCTACTTAAATGAAATTTGAGCCCAAATGACATCTACTGAAATATTACCTGAAATATTAATAAATGACAGGATTCACAAATACATAATGACAAATATGTTGAATCTATAAAATCACAATACAAAATTAAATTGGTCTCTTTTATTTAATTCCATAAAATGTCAATTACCTGGAATTTGTAAAATATTGTACACTGCTTGTTACAGAACATTTAGAATTTTTTAAAAATCATGATGATCCTGAGGCTTTCTGATTAGCTGTTGCAATGACTGTGTTGAATAATACATTTAGATCAATACTATTCAAATATGTTTTGTACATTTTCAGAGTGAATCC
This sequence comes from Alosa pseudoharengus, assembly GCF_046254945.1. Taxonomy (NCBI): domain Eukaryota; kingdom Metazoa; phylum Chordata; class Actinopteri; order Clupeiformes; family Clupeidae; genus Alosa; species Alosa pseudoharengus. Next base: position 36,142 of record NW_027468704.1, on the reverse strand, counting down.
TCGCATAAGACAACTAATCGAGAAATGTCAGCCAATAAAAACAGGCACACCAGCATGTTATTTGCTTCCAACAGAGAAGAGTGACATTGATGGAAATTCAGCACTTAGAAGATGGACTTTTGGAGAAAGAGACAAGACTGTACCTACTAAAACGGTCCTCTTGATCGGAGAAACCGGCGCTGGTAAAACCACTCTCATCAACACCATTATCAACTTCATACTGGGAGTGGAATGGGAGGACAGAGTCTGGTTTCAGATCACAGTAGAAAACAATAGCTGCACATCACAAGTAGAATCTCACACGACTGAAATAACAGTTTATGAAGTTTTTATGGAAACTAGTTCTTCATGTCTGAGAATTATTGACACTCCGGGATATATACGTGCTGATCAGATGGACCTTGACCAGAAGACTGCAGAGAACTTGCGATTCTTGTTCAGATGTGCAGATGGAATCCATGAAATTGATGCTGTGGGACTTGTGGTGAAATCTACACAGAATCGCCTCTCACAATTCCATCGCCGCATCTTTGAGCCCATTCTCTCAGAATTTGGTGAAGGTATAGAGAAGAAGACCGCAGTGTTCATCACTCACTCTGAGGGAATACCTGCTACAAATGTCCTAACGTCCCTCTGTGAAGCTGAGGTGCCCTGTGCCACAGAACCTGATGGGAATCCACTCCATTTTCTGTTCAACAACCAACAAACCGAGCGCTATGAAAAGGACCAAGAGCACGCCTACTATGCAGCATGGAACCTAGGAAGGGACAGCATGAAGGAGTTTTGGGGTTTTCTGGAAGACAGCCAACTGGGATTTACAGATGCATCAGAATCAGAAATGAGTGTGAGAGAGCGTAAAAGGCTGGAAGCTTGTGTCAGTAACCTAAAAGATACCCTGACCATGGAGATAATGAACCAGAACAAGCTTCAGCAGACAGACGAGGCCTTTGAAAAGAATAAAAGAAAATTGAACAACAACAAAAATGTTCTCTTTGAAGTTGATGAACCAACAAAGTGATGGTTCCAATTAAGTCTTTGTGGCAGTGGACCAGTGGAGCAATGTGTTGCACCACATGCCAGGAGAACTGCCATTATCCAGACTGTGGATGGATCCATTGTGCATCCTCTTGCATTGTTATGAAAAATAACAGGTGTACAGTGTGTACTGGGAAGTGCCCAGCCTCCAGTCATGTCAAACAGCGGAAGATCTTCATACCTGAAAAGAGACAGGTTGTGAAGCACGCTGTGGAGTTGAAACAACACTATGGTGAACAAGTGGACGTTAAGAAAGCAGTTGAGAAGGAGCTGAATAAATCGAAGGCTGAAATATCAAATTTGCTGGAGAAAGCCTACAGGTGCATGTTTAAACTGAAGACGACTGGCTTAAAGAGGGATTGCATGTCCATTCTTGCACATCTAAATTACTTCATTGACAAGACAAAGGAGATAGGATATGATGACAGTGCTCAGAAATGTAACGAACTGCACGAGCAAATCCAGAGTTCAACAAATAGAAGAAGTCAGTTTTTCACTCGGCCTACATAGTTACTCTTCCTTAAGTTTAGTTAATCTATCTATCTATCTCTATATATATATACATACTGTATATACTATATACCATATATATATATATATATATATGGTTGCTCTCGCTCTTCCTGTAGTTTAGTTTTTGTTGCGATTATATCATTCAAATGAGTGAGATTCAAACAATTAAGAAAATATTACTGTAATAGTTAATGCATGGCATTATGATATTAAACACACATAACATGTAAATATGTTACTATATTGAAGTTACTGATCTTCTGAAAACATACTGACATATTGATATTGTTGAAAATAAAACAACCTTTGTACTGGTTTACATGGTGTGAAATTGTTTCTGACGCATTATTATACTGGACACATGAATTAAAAATCTGTAAATCCGAGGTATTGGGACTTGCATGCAGGTGTAGTTCCTGTACTATGTGCATGCATGCAGGGGTCAATTCAAAGTGTGAGTCCTTTAATTGTTCTCACAAAAAAGTCTACAGAGGTAACTGTCGGGCTAATAAAATCAGCCTTTAAAGCACAGTTCCTCAATAAGCAAATGCGCTGGACATGAACTCATACATGTTTGCTTCTGAAAATCATACAGTAACATCAACACATGAATACAGTAGATAGTTTAAAAAGGGAGACATGAAAAGAGTACAACAAAGAAATTCCGATGCAAGGCAACATTTTTTGGTAAAAAATAAAATAAAAGCAGGTGTATCAGGCCAGCAGGCTCCATCAGGCCTGAAAAAAACAGCAGTGAGTTTAGGTAGCGATGAGACGTGGAGAGCATCCTGGTGGTGAGAGTGGAGCAGGGGACCTGTGTGATGGCTACTGATGCTACTGATGGAGCAGGGGACCTGTGTGATGGCTACTGATGGAGCAGGGGACCTGTGTGATGGAGCAGGAGACCTGTGTGATGGAGCAGGGGATCTGTGTGATGGAGCAGGAGACCTGTGTGATGGAGCAGGAGACCTGTGTGATGGCTACTGATGCTACTGATGGAGCAGGGGACCTGTGTGATGGCTACTGATGCTACTGATGGAGCAGGGGACCTGTGTGATGGCTACTGATGCTACTGATGGAGCAGGGGACCTGTGTGATGGAGCAGGGGACCTGTGTGATGGCTACTGATGCTACTGATGGAGCAGGGGACCTGTGTGATGGCTACTGATGCTACTGATGGAGCAGGGGACCTGTGTGATGGAGCAGGGGACCTGTGTGATGGCTACTGATGCTACTGATGGAGCAGGGGACCTGTGTGATGGAGCAGGGGACCTGTGTGATGGCTACTGATGGAGGGCCTGCTGTATCTTGCACCGCCTTAACAATCCCCATTCATTCTCTATGGCGAGTCATAACAGTACACATGTAATACTTTTTTGTCCACTAGTGGTTGTTTTGGCGCTGTTTCGAGTTTGCCATTGAAAACGAAATGAGATGTAGGCCTACCTAAAGATAGGCCTATGCTGACTGCATCGGGGCTCAAATTATTCTAAAAGTTTATCATATAATTGTTAATAGGCCTAACTTCTATTCAAGTCATATTTCTGGGACTTTCTGGGATGATTATTTCTATTTTTTAGGATATTGCTTGTTCACAACTTGAGCTGTGTATGCAAAATTTTGGGAATGCTATAAAGTCTTTTTATTAGTATTATTTAATTTGAGGTATTTCCATGTCTAACTACATTTTATATTGATATGACATGATGACAATACAATAAACGCAGATAACAATGGTATTAGATTGCAATAGCCTAATTAAATGTAATAGATTAATATTCTACTAGATTGCTGTTATTTCACAGCATTAAGCTATTTGCGGTTACGGACATACTCCGAGTCTCTTGCCCTCTCTTAGAGCCAGGCATAGTGAGCTGGCCATCTGAAGAAAAAGTTTGGGGACCACTGATTTAAGGCAACAGGTCCCAGAAATGGCCTGTTCTGAAAGGGACTGAAACTGGCAAGAATGGAGCTGCTGATAATGTGAGAGGAATTTTGCGCAAACAGCTTCGGGAACATGTTTTGTGCAACCCAGAGGTCTATTTTGACCTGCTGAAAAAATAAGTAAAATATGGGACCTTTATACCATTTACAAGGCTCAAAGTAGCCCGACATATCCAAAATCCATTTCACACCGGATTTCTCCCTTCAAGCCATTCCTTGGTCATTTTGTTTGAATGCTTATATGGTCATTGTCCTGTTATAAAATCTATTTCCTCCCTAGCTTCATCTCCCTGACTGACATGAGGTTCAGATCAAGAAGTTAGGCCTGAGAATTCATGGTTTCCTGGATGATATATAGTCATCCAGCTCCAGAGGCAGAAAAACAACCCCACACCTCCACATTTCTTTTATTTTCTGTTGGCTTTCCTCCAAACATAATGATTTGGATTGGGACCAGATCATTCTATTTTGGACTCACCTGTCCAGAGAATAGACTTCCAGAAGGCCTCTGAAAGTTGAATCGGGCAGTTGTTCTTTCTTGAGAGCAGAGGCTTCATTTTAGCAACCCTCCCACAAACCTTGTGGCCTTGTGGCCTGTTAGTTATTATTAGTTATTAGTTAGTTATTATTGTTCATAAATGTTTTAAAATACTATTGGTTTAGATGGTTTCATCTCGGATTACACCTAAAAAATACTCTCATGCATGCACGCATGATTAAAAAGCCATGCTATTGAATTGCATCTCTCACACAGGGAGAAATGGAAAAGAGTACAACAAAGAAATTCATTAAAGGCAACATTTTGTTTTGGTCAAAAATAGAAGAAGGCCAGCAGACTCCAGCAGGGCCTGAACGAACAGCAGCGAGCTTATTTGTCAAAAATGGAAAAGGTTTTGAAGTTTAGTTTAGTTTTAACTTACCTGCATCTGAATACAATGCAGCCTTGTGTCCAAACTCCAGACATGTCTCTCCTTGTGTCAGTTAAATGGCCAGAAGGCAACATCCTGACCAGGCTCTCCTCTCATGGCCTCTCCTCTCCTACCACCAGGGGGCTCTCTACTGCCCTCTGGAGGCTATAAAAGGGCCTGAGCAGTGCGCATGATGAACCATAGACCTCTGATGTTCGCCTACAAAAAAGCTACCATCTTTGCCCCTATAAGGAGATCTGGTATCTTGCGATTTTTCCTATGGGAAAATAACATATGGAATTTGAATTATCTCACCTGTTAAACTCTCGAGGGGACAAGAGATCTCAAATGCAGACGTTTTGCTCTACACACTTATGTCCACTGCCTTCGAATGGATACTGTGATCTTCGGTTAAGACAGCAAACTTAGATTTTTGCTACCCCAGAACTAACTTGCAATGCAACTTGCCATAGGTAGTTAGTTTCAATTCAAACTTGGATCTCCTTATATGGGCAAAGATGACAGCTTTGGTTCCTGTTTGTAGGCGAACTTCAGAGGTCTATGGTGACATCAGTAAGGACAAGTCAGACGAATCAGACAGTAGATGTGTGTATTATTGCACTGGATCGCTACGGGCTGACAGTAGATGTGTGTATTACTGCACTGGATCAGGCTGACAGTAGATGTGTGTATTATTGCAATAGGGGGTGGAAGGGTTGGTACGGGCTGAGGGCATTTAAACTGTTGTACACACTTAAATTTCTGCAATAAAAATAAATGCTGATCAAAAAAGACAGGCAGTTAAAATGATAACCTTATAATGGTAACCTATAAAAACATTTAGATTAATATTGCAAGATATTGGCATTTTCAAAGCTCTGCGATCTAGCCTACCCTTTAGATTAAGTTATACATATTACTTTAACTTAATTCGTAATCTCTTAATCTTTTTCCACATCCCCGTCCATTTACCTTTGCAATAGAACTGTCCTCACTCGGGGATCCAGAGATGCAGAATGAAAAGGGGGAACGAACCGCCGTCACACTATCTGGAGAAATATTCTTTGGTCACCGCTATTCTGAGATCTACTGCTCCCACTGACTTCTATTCAACACATCAAAACAATACTTTGAAAATGTGCTAAATCTAACGCTGCTGACTTATGCCAGCAACCATTTCACTTTGATAATAAACTACATTTTGGTATAAAATATATACCTCAAAGATAACAGAATTTGGCTTAAGCAATGTGGAGAAATCTTATCAAAAGTGTTAGCCCCTAACACTGCCCTTTGCTCAAATTGATGGCCATCTTATGTTGAATGTCAGAGTAATTACATTCAAAAATGTAGCTTAATATTAGGCTACATAACAATTTATAAATGAATGAAGTTTTAAAAGAACAACACCAGATGGATTAGACAAACAATTTGTAAGGAACAACAAGATTTTCTACCGTAATTTCGTGTTAAATTAAATATGTCATGGCGCTATTGCGCTGCACGGCCACCAGATGACGGCATTTCACTGCTTGCATACACCCAAATAAGGCCCGAAGTGCAGTGCCACCATCTGGTGGCCATGAAATATTTAACGTGGCCCATTATATTAATTAGAAAAGCGGTCGTCGAATAATTTTACTTTTAAGTTTACTTAAGGCGAATAGACTCTAGTCTACCTGCTTCTGCACTGTTCATTCAGGGAGAATCCAGCTGTAGGGGGAGACACCATCCTTCGCTTTGGACAAAAGCGTCTGCCAAATCCCATGCCATAACCATCCACAGGTTACACAGAGAAGCACAAAGTAGGCTCTATAGTTCTTCAAATAGGTTCTATAACGCTTGCCCCCTGAGGGTTAACATATGCCTATATTATGTAGATCTAACATACATTCATACATACATACATACATACATACATACATATTTGTTGTATAAGCAACCAAGAAAATGTTCTGTTCATTCATACAAAAGGAACACTGAAAATCAGATAATTGATCAGTTAGAGAGAGTGATATTAGGTGATCAGATATGACTGACTGACCTGTTTTGCATGTTTTAAGTTTCACCAGAGGGCCCAGCCTCAGAGGGCAGTGTAAGCGGAAGTGATGTCACTAACGGATCAGGAAGTTATGTTGGAATTTGAGAGCGCCTTTACTTTGTAGACAACGCTGAGTGGAGAGACTGCTGACTTCACACTATCAAAAAGGTAGAAAGGCCAATGCTTTTATTTTTTATTTCAGCCATAGTAAAGTTAGTAGTTGTGTTGATCAGTTATATGGCAACTTGTTTGTCTTCTGTCTGTGTTGTAAGAATTCTTATAAGTGTGTAATTTGAATGAGATCATTTGTAGCTAGTTAACGTTAGCTGCAGCCACCGGTTATCTAGCTATCTGGAAATGCCTCCAACTCCATGGCTGCAGCTGTTCTTTTTGTTAGCTAGCTGTATGGCTAACTAAGCGTTGTTACACTCCTATAACTAAATGTATCTTTTTAGCTAGTGTAATATAACGCCAGTCCCTCTGCAAGTGGAGGCCGCTGTTTGCAAATGTACTAATTATATAAATGTGGTATCAGCTTGTGATTGAACAGTCAGTTCAGTGTGTCCGAGCGATTTGGCGCGCAGTTTCAATCGTATCAGCTAGCTTAACATTAACGTTACCCCTTGGAACTTAATGGTCGTGGTTAGCATACTTCAACCTGATGGTATTGGTTCGCGTCCCAGTCTAAGCTTAACGTTGCCAGTTTTGTACGCACATTTAGCATCGCTGCATTTTCCGTTTGGAAAGTTTATATTATTGTGAACTCTTAATACAGGTTTACTTTTGGCAGATCCCCACTGATTTAACTTAGTTAGCTAACTCTGTTAACAATAACAATCAGCCATCTTTAAATTTGCACTTAGTCACAGATTAAAACTAACCCCTACTAACTATGTAGACTACGTTCAAAAACTCAAAATGAAACCTATCCACACAGTAAAGCTCCATTAAGGTATAAAACTCTCAGTTTCATTTCCTTGCAGTGCTACATGCATGACACCCTTGTCTAAAGACTATTTTGTTGACTCCAGGCTGCAGTTACAGGATTGCATTTGTGTTTGTTTTACACAGAGGCCTTGTCTATAGACTATTCAGTTGACTCCAGGCTGCAGCAATAGGATGCATTTGTGTTTGTTTTACACAGAGGCGCTTGACGGAAGTCACCTGAACCAAGATGTCGTCAACATCCCAAAAGCATAAAGAGTTTGTGGCTGAGCCCATGGGCGAGAAGTCGGTGAATGCTCTAGCAGGCATCGGAGAGGTTCTCGGCAAGCGTCTGGAGGAGAAAGGTTTTGATAAGGTGAGCCTCAGACTGCCTGCAAGTAGATCTTATCCTGAAGTGAATCGCTTTGTCAAATCATTTAGGCACAAAGGTATAATGCTATCTTAATAACACATCTTTAGTGTACTGCTGCATCTTACTCAAGAGTACAGAGTGAACATCCCACCACTGTGTATACTCCACTCCTTTATGTGGTCTACACTCAAATGGTCTATATATGTAATATTTGATGTAATCTACACTCAAATGGTCTATCTGTGTAATATTTGATGTAGTCTACACTCAAATGGTCTATCTGTGTATGTAATATTTGATGTAGTCTACACTCAAATGGTCTATCTGTGTATGTAATATTTGATGTAGTCTACACTCAAATGGTCTATCTGTGTATGTAATATTTGATGTAGTCTACACTCAAATGGTCTATCTGTGTATGTAATATTTGATGTAGTCTACACTCAAATGGTCTATCTGTGTATGTAATATTTGATGTGGTCTACACTCAAATGGTGTATTTCTATGTGTAATGTTTGCCTGATGTACTGATCTGCACTCTCTCGTTTCAAAGCTTCAGACTCTGTTATATTTGCTTGTGTGATTATATATAATATGATATACTAAATATAATACTATGCATTGGTGCAGTCAATGGGGACAGAATGGGGTGAATTATAAAGCTGCTCTTGGCAAGGCCCCATACCACTGCTGATGTATTGGTGGCATGTGCCATCTGCCTTCATGGTCAATTATCATTTAAGCAATATCTCCCATCTCTAGTGTACAGTATAGAACTGGTAAGTCCCGCCCATCCGCTAAACCCCCAGTGGACCAAAATCGTCAATGCAAGTGAATGTGAGAAAATAATTATTTTCTGGTCCCGTTTGAATTGTGCCATGAATGTGAACATATGTTGTCTGTGAATTTTTAATATAATCTTTCATGTTACGAGTTTGACAGTATATTATAAGATTCTTCGGCTATCAGTTGTGGAAAAGACATAACGAGAAAGACTACATGTCGCCTGTGACGTGAGCTAGCTCTAATCGCTAACATTAACTGAGATGCTAGTTTTTGTAACGGCAGGAATAAACACACATGGTAACAAAAATATTCGAAACATGTCTAGCTTCACTCAACACTTTAACGCTATGATACAGTGTGATTGTAAAGTTGTATGGTTCACTGTGTTCAAAGTCGATCTTCATAACCCTCTACATCTCGACCAACTGATGGTTGTTATGGGAAACTAGTTAGTTGTCGTCTAGCGGAAAGTTGTAGTCCACAAAGTGCTCTCACACAAAGTTTAACCGCATCAAACTTCTACCCGCTCAATTGTAGCATTCTTTACACAAAAAATTATATTAAAAATTCACAGACAACATATGTTCACATTCATGGCACAATTCAGACGGGACCAGAAAATAATTATTTTCTCACATTCACTTGCATTAACGATTATTCAACCTAGAGGTCCAGCGGGGATAGCGGAAAGGGCGGGACTTACCAGCTCTATAGTCAGACCAGCTTGAGCTCTGCTTCTGCATCAACACTCCCTGTAGGCCTCTCCACCAGAAGTTGCATAGATTCCATGTTCTACTGTGTTTGACTTTGTTGCCTTAGTAACGTGAGTGGAGGCTTAGCTAGTGGAGGGATCATATCACAACAGTGTTTGTTTTTGTTTGTGTATTTTTGCATGTTTTTATTCCCACTCCTTCATGTCTCCTGCTTTTCCCCTTTCTGCAGGCATACGTAGTACTTGGCCAGTTCCTGGTCTTGAAGAAGGATGAAGAGCTCTTCCGTGATTGGTTGAAAGACACATGTGGTGCCAATTCCAAACAGCAAGGTGACTGCTACGGCTGCCTTCGAGAGTGGTGCGACTCCTTCCTGTAGACGACCAGCTCCGCTGTTTTCTCTTTTTCTTTTTTTTTATACATATATAAATATAATTCACATGTTTTACCTCTAAAGTGCACAGGCCTCCCGTGCTAACAACTTGTGAGTGATGCTGGTTTGGTAGTGATAGCTTTGAACCACAGCCCCCTAGAGCAACAAGTAAGCTCAGCTAGTTTACCACAACTGGGCATCTGCAATGCCGATCTGCCGTAATGTCTAGTCTAGCTCCAGATTGTCTGCTGAGCTTCTGCGTATAACTGATGACATGTCATGGACGGGGGTTCTAAATATTTTCTTTAGTTCTTTGGGTTTCAGTTTTGGGTTTGAGTTCAGCTACCATGACTCTTAACAAAAGTTGGGCGCGTTCACGTGAGCAGCGTCTGTGGTCTACTGATTGTCTTCACTGCTCGGTTAAAGGATGCCTTATTTGACTGTTATTTAATCTCCAGTGAAAATGCGTATTACACATACTGTTGGCATACATCATGCAAGCTACCTAATGTTGATCCAGTTTTTAAGTGATTTTGAAGGATATGTTTTTAAATATATGCAGTCTCATTGGGTGTAGAACAACATTGTTTCTCTCTCCTGTTCCAAACATGACTGGCTGGCCCTTGGGTCTGTTTCCTATCCAAATACGACGCAAAGCTGAGCGTGGCAGTGGCACAGCAGTAGAAGGTCGTCTTGCTGCTAGATATGTTGAGCACACGCAAATTAAAGCTACTGCCTGTCACCATTGGCCAAAATGTGAACGCTGACATGATGCACAGAATGTTTTCCATTGTCACATGCTTTCTCCTTTCCATTTCACAATTGTTAAACATCGATGATTTCAGCATGTAATATTTGTCTGTAAGGTTTGTGCATTTTTTTTAAAGAATCAATACATGTTTGAAAGAACAATAAAGTGTAAAGATAGTTACTGGCTATTCTCTTCTATTATTGAAGGCCTTGCTTTTTTGAGACTCTAGGCTTTCAGGTCTAATAATTTGTCCTTTACCTTAGATGCATCAGGAAATGTAGAATTACAGAAAACAAACTACTATTGCTTTTTTGTGCCATGCATTTAATGTCAGTTTGTGTATAGCCAACTCTTTCTGAGTCTCTAGGAGATGTCCTTTAGTCTAGAACTAGGACCGTCTTTAACGATCAGAAAGAAAAGTGCCAGGAACATTGGCCTCTGTCAAATTTGAACACCCTTCCGCTTTCGTGCTCCACATATCACTAATCTTGCTTGCTAGTATAACCTCTAGGTATAGGCCTTCCTTCGTGTTGGTAAACTGAAACATTTGGAACATTCAAACTAATTTGTCAATACCAGTGCTTATACACGCTTGTGTGTTTGTGCACTTCCCCTTTCTAATGTGTTTTTCCAACAATACGGTGTAGGCCTAGAGAATCCCGAACTCAGTGCTGTGAATTCCTGTCACTAGAGAAAAGTGTCCTGTTGCCTAGTTTAGCAGTGACTTCCTGTCACTAGAGAAAAGTGTCCTGTTGCCTAGTTTAGCAGTGACTTCCTGTCCATGAGAAAAGTGTCCTGTTGCCTAGTTTAGCAGTGACTTCCTGTCACTAGAGAAAAGTGTCCTGTTGCCTAGTTTAGCAGTGACTTCCTGTCACTAGAGAAAAGTGTCCTGTTGCCTAGTTTAGCAGTGACTGGGTATGAGAAGGCGTGCTGTATTTGAAAAGAACATCTGCACACTTTGCGTTTGTGGTGAGGGGTTTTATTTGGGCATAGTACATTTTCCCATGTTCCTTACAGACAAAATTTGAAATTGGGTCCTTAAAAAGATGACTGTTTGACATGTCTTTGAACCGAGATGTCCCTGAAAATATTAGCTGATATGATGAAACTGTTGCAGTATTCAGGAACATAAATATCATCTTTACAGAAGGAGAGGGGCAACACAAATGGCATGTGGCTAATATGAAGAGTTCCTTACATGGAGAAGAAACTCCCAGAGAACTGATGGTGTTGCTCCCAGAGTTGGATATTTAAGTATACAACATCAGAAAGCCACTCTCAACCTATTGACCGTTTACCCACCCTGCAGCTAAAAAGAACAAATATGTTTATCCACAAACTATTCAATATAAATTTATCAGTCACAATTTGACAATGAAATACTGCGTCTCATAAACGAGTGTGTAAACAGTATGTGAATACCCATCTCCTTGTTTTGCTGTTGTATGACTGTCCAGCACCTGTACCGATGCGTGTGTGTGCCAGGACAGGCCCACACGTGACTCCGTCCCTGCTACCATCCGGTCAGGGACACAGATTTGGCGTATTCAGTGGAATGTTAGGAGCAGGGTTTGCATGCAAACACACATCCCAGACACGCAGTCAAACTATGGAGCGGACAAGGGCCAGACCTGGGCCATAGCGACCCCAGATCTGCAATCTGAGATGCCGGTGCCGTCTGACGCCTAACGCTCTTGTACACACGTGCAGCCCTGTTTTCCACGGCCTTGCACCGACACCCAAACAACATCTAGCTACACACCACTCTTCCACACCAAACCAAAATAACAGAAGGCAAACAGAAATGCACTGAATAGCTGAGAAAGCATATTGATGCACAGAAAAAAAGATAAATGGCATCGACCAGCACAGAATTAGTATTAAAAGTTTCACGTCATTTCGGTTTCCACGGCTACCCCACCACCTAGTTTCATTTGATTATCCAAAAAATGAAGTGTGCTTGCTGCTGTTTCTGTGTCTGTCTATGTGTGTGTGTGAGTTTGAGTGTACTGCATGTACTGTGGTTTTCCCATCATATAATCATATACTTTAGTTTTTCGATCTATTTTTGTTCACTTTTTGTTGTTGTTACAGACATCTTTTAATAAATAAGTTTGCACTTCAAAAAAACTTAGCTTATGGTAAGAATTTTGTCTCACCACATGTCAATTGGTTCAGTGACTTGTGTATCTGCATGTGTGTGTGTGTGTGTGTGTGTGTGTGTCCGAAATGCATGTATAGAAATCTGCAATCTAGAGTAGGCATAGTATCCCCCTCCTCTCCTCTTCTCCTCTTCTCCGCTGTGCCATGGCTGCCCTGGTCCTGGTCACAGCAGGGCACAGAAGAACTTCTTTTCCCTGAAGGGGTTCTCTGAGGTGGGCACCGGGGTGATCAGCGGATCCTCACACACGTGCGCATCACAGTACGCCATCAGGTCCGCCGCTGCTTTGGAAACCTGCCGGGGTCAGAGGTCAATAGAATGTTTACATGGAGTAGTATCAAATCTAGATGCCGTCTGAGGAGGTATACGGTATAAGGAGGTGCAGAGCCGTGCTGAAGTTGAAAAACTGCACCTGCTCATATGATATTTCATGACACATTAATACTAACAATAAAACGATGGTCTGAGGCAAGTGCTCTGGGTGCTTAAGAACTTTTGCACTGGACTATGGGTGCTATAAGGGACTGGCCCTCATACCCAAAGCCTGATACCAAATGACTATATAGAGGGATTGGTCCCCATGCCCAAAGCCTGATACCAAATGACTGTGTAGAGAGTCATTACCCATAATACATCATGCAACCTAAAGCCTCATTCACATCAGGATTTGAAGTATTGAAGGTGTTAAATATCTCCCTGCGTATCACCAACCTGGATCACAGTGCCCCATTATTAGTCTGCTGTTAGCATAGCAGGAGTGCCCAACCTTTTTAAGAGCCGCTTTGACAAAATGAACATGGCCAAGAGCTACTAAAGCTGGACATATTAGTAGTAGCATGTATTCAGTTCACATAGCTGATCTCCACTCAAAACATCTGAACAAGCTTTGTCTGTGTTTTAAGGCTCCTTCCAACTCCTTTATCTTCTCAGTTTGTAGGCTGTGAGTTTGATTTGATTTTAACAGGTTTACCAAGTGACTGTTTTTATCAGATTTAAGACCATTTTCCTTCAACCTTTTTGGAGAGCTACACAGAACCGAACAGGTGGAGAATTTGAAGTATTGCAGTTGGAGATATTTAGCCAAACATCTCTCCCTGTGTATCCACACCCTGGATCACAGTTCCCCATTAAGTTAGCCTAGCAGGAGTGCTGGATCACAGTGGCCCATTATTAATCTGCTGTTAGCCTAACAGGAGTGGTTAGCATAGCAGGAGTGCCCCATTATTAGTCTGCTGTTAGCATAGCAGGAGTGCCACATTATCAAAGATTGTTAAGGCAGAGCAAGATACTTCGTCGTATTTCATGTCTATGGGCGCGAAATGGGGATCAAATCCTGTCTGCATAAAGAGGCGTGTCGATGACGTATTGATGAGCGTACGTTGCAAACCGCCAACAGCAGCGGCATAAATAACCGGCGCACACCTGATATAAAGTCGATTTTCTCCAGACTGGAATGCTCAAAAATGCTAAAAATGTACCTGAAATGTTCACAAGGGTTTGAGGATCATGAAAACGTGCCCGAAATTCACATTCCTAACTCTATAGAACTAAGACCTTAGCATATGTGGTAAAATTCTGAGCTATGCCCATAGACTTCCATGGTGCAGTCGCTGCCTCTGCTCTGCATAAAGGGGGATTTTTACCCCCCCCCCCCCCTCGTGCGATCCGGGTTCCCGGAAGTGGCTCCTGATTAAGTATCTTGCTCCGCGTTAACAATCTTTGACATTATTAGTCTGCTGTTAGCCTAACAGGAGTGGTTAGCATAGCAGGAGTGCCCCATTATTAGTCTGCTGTTAGCATAGCAGGAGTGCCCCATTATTAGTCTGCTGTTAGCATAGCAGGAGTGCCCCATTATTAGTCTGCTGTTAGCATAGCAGGTGTGGTTAGCATAGCAGGAGTGCCCGGAGTGCTGGCATCTCCAGCCAGTACCAGGAGTACTGCTAGCCTGCATGCCCCCAGCTCCCCCTGCTGCTAGCCTGCATGCCCCCAGTCCCCCTGCTGCTAGCCTGCATGCCCCCAGTGCCCCTGCTGCTAGCCTGCATGCCCCCATTGCCCCCAGTCCCTCTGCTGTAAGCGGTATGCCCCCACCAGAGGCAGCTGTAGCCTACTGGTTAGCGCTTCGGACTTGTAACCGGAGGGTTGCTGGTTCGAACCCCGACCAGTAAGCTACGGCTGAAGTGCCCTTGAGCAAGCACCTAACCCCTCACTGCTCCCCGAGTGCCGCTGTTCCACTGCGCCGGGATTAGTGTGTGCTTCACCTCACTGTGTGTTCACTGCGCCGGGATTAGTGTGTGCTTCACCTCACTGTGTGTACACTGTGTGCTGTGTGTGTTTAGTGGGATTAGTGTGTGCTTCACCTCACTGTGTGTTCACTGTGTGCTGAGTGTGTTTCACTAATTCACGGATTGGGATAAATTCAGAGACCAAATTTCCCTCACAGGATCAAAAGAGTGTATATACTTATACTTATACAGACTGCCCACACCTGGACACAGTGTCAGCCTTCTCAGATGGCAGGACACTGCCGGTGCCGTGGCAACCATGGGAGAGGGTAAGACAGGACCAGTGCATCTGTCTCTCACCTTGATGCGGCAGAAACTGGCTTCAATTTTCAGCTGTTCCACCAGCTTTCGGGCCTGTCCCACACTCATGGTGCTGTTCACTGGGGTGTCTCCTTTCATCCTGTCACCAAAACACACACACATGTACAGTACACACACACACACACACACACACATATATATACAAACACACACAAACACAGGAAATTAAATAAGTGTATGCATAATGCAGCTACTTGTTTACATTGATTTCTTACTCAAAAAGGAAAACACGTCAGAGTGTCAATTAAATCGTAAAAGAAAGAAAATATTATTATAGTTTGAATACACATTGCAAATTTAACTTTAAATTTTGATTTCTGTTTGGTCATTGATGCTTGACAACCATGCGATACAAGGCATTGAATAAAGTCTATGGAATCATATCATATTCTTCATCAACAAAGTATCACTCACAAATGAGCAAATATATCAAATATATAACTATAACACTGGAACACTTTGGTGATATATCAAATATATAACTATACCACTGCAACACTATGGTGATATATCAAATATATAACTATACCATTGGAACACTATGGTGATATAACAAATATATAAATATACCACTGGAACACTATGGTGTTACAGTATATATATATCAAATACCACTGGAACACTATGGTGATATATCAAATATATAACTATCTGTACGTACACACCGCCACCGACTTGAGCTTCCAAAGAAGCTCTGGTCGCCCAGGACACTTGTCAAAAAAGTCCAGGGAAGCTTTGGACGCTTTGGCCGCTCTGACGTGACCGCATTTTACGTTGGATCATGTTCTATCTTAATACTTTATTCTATTCGATTGGTTGCTGGTCGTTGGTCGCTGAACCGCGTCATAGCTCATTACCATAAAGTTGACTGACTTTCAACTTTCTGCTTGACGCTCAAGTCGCTCAAGACGCCCAAAACGCGACGCCGACGGATTTGCCGCTTCTGGCAGCTGAGAGAAGCCGGCTTCCATTGAAAATGAATGACTTCCTGAATCTTTAGAAGCTCAAGTCGGCGGCGGTGTGTACATACAGTATACCACTGGACCACTATGGTGATATATCAAATATATAACTATACCACTGGACCACTATGGTGATATATCAAATATATAACTATACCACTGGACCACTATGGTGATATATCAAATATATAACTATACCACTGGAACACTATGGTGATATATCAAATACCACTGGAACACCATGGTAATATATCAAATATATAACTATACCACTGGACCACTATGGTGATATATCAAATATATAACTATACCACTGGACCACTATGGTAATATATCAAATATATAACTATACCACTGGAACACTATGGTGATACAGTATATCAAATATATAACTATACCACTGGAACACTATGGTGATATATCAAATACCACTGGAACACTATGGTAATATATCAAATATATAACTATACCACTGGACCACTATGGTGATATATCAAATATATAACTATACCACTGGACCACTATGGTGATACAGTATATCAAATATATAACTATACAACTGGACCACTATGGTGATACAGTATATCAAATATATATACCACTGGAACACTATGGTTTCTTGATCAGATCAGACTCCTACAGACACCTCCCATAATCATCCTGTCCCTCTCTCTCTTTCTCTCTCTCTCTTTTTCTTTCTCTCTCAGACACACACATACACCACACACACACATACACCACACACACTCACACACATACACCACACACACACATACACCACACACACACATACACCACACACAAACACACACATACACCACACACACTCACACACACACTCACACACACACTCACACCACAGACTGTTTCTCTGTTTCTCTCCAGGGACTTTTCTCCACTGGAGTCATTAGTGCTTCCTGTTGAGCGCAGCCTGCCCTAGAAACCCTAAACCTGATCTTAAAGATTGGAGGTCACCACCGCCTGGCATCACACACCAGACAGGGAAGCTAAGACCCCCAAAACACTCTTATGATGACCTGTTTGTATCTGTTATAGGCAAGGATAGATAGCCTAAACGCAAAGCAATACATCCAACACAGTGACAGTATGATACAAGATGTCTTAGGTGTTTAGAATCACAGTGACAGTATAACGTATACAAGATGTCTTAGGTGTTTAGAATTATTTTTCTTGTCCATTTATTTTCATTTATTAACATCATATCATTATTCAGAACAAGTGCCTTTAACCAGTATGCGTAAAGCAATGTAATTTTTCTATATGTCAATGGAGCGACTCGTTAAACGCGTCAGTCCCTCTGGTGGTACAGACACAGCATAGAGGCGGCAGCGCTGGGTGCATTCTCATCTGATACACTACACACAGCGTGACGGCGCACCATTCCTAGCAAGAAAACATTTACAACCCTCATAGCATCCAGCTTCAGACCAGTCTGCTTGTGTGTATGACTGTGTGTGCGTGTGTGTGTGTGTGTGTGTTCCTGTATCTGTGTGTATGTGTGTGAAAGCTACAGCTGTGTATATCTATGTACATATATCCACATTGTTACCCACAACATAGCCAAAATACACAAGCAAGAAAAAACTCTGATTTGAAAAAGAGAGAGAGAGAGAGAATGGCGGAATGAGGAAGAGAGAGAGAATGGGAGGAAGAGACAGACGGACCACGGAGGTGTGATGATTCCCTCTGGCCTCCCTCTCCTTTTCTTCTCCTCTTCCCTTCTTCCTCCCCTCTCGGCTCTTACCCTTGCTGTCTTCCTCTTCTGGCGTTACTCTCCCTCCTCTTCTCTTCTCTTCTCTTCTCTTCTCGTCTCGTCTCTTCTCTGGGCGCCTCGCTCCTCTTCTCTCTGTCTCTGTGTTTGTGATTTCAGCCCGGCCGGACCCCACCCTCATAGACGATGTGGATGCTCCCTCACTCTCCCTCTGCTCAGTCCAGTGCACCGCAATTCTGCTACAGTGAGCACCAGTCTCTGGGTGTACAGGCAACTCCCCCCCTGCATCCAGTGGAACGTGCCAGGGGGAGGGAGGTGGTGCCACTGGAATTGATTTCTCTGAGTGGGCTGGACTGTACCATATTGAGGGGTAAGAGGGGGGATTTGAGGGTGGTGTGGACCCCATGAGAGAAAATCAATAAGATGAGAGCAGGGGAATGATCCTGAAGTGAAAATGGCTGTTGCCGTGTGTGCATATTGATGCACTTAAAAGCTCTGGCCGTGAGTGCTATATATTGGCTGTGGTTTCAGCCTTGCATTAGACATATCCATCAATTCCCCCTCCCCCCCACCCTCCCCTATCCTGTTACCATGGGAACTGCTGCAGTCTCAGCCTCTTTGTCTTTCAAGCACCATGGCACCATTTTGCTGTAATGGTCTCTCCCACCTTGGCGGAGATCTTATAAACCCCCTCTTCAGTCGCGACATCATTAGCCTCAGATGGTAACCCCCCCCCCCCCACACACACACACACACACAAACACACTCCTCCACCCACACACCCCCCACCCTGCCTCGCATATCACGTCCCCCCATCTCCCTCAATCTCCATCACCACACACACACTCACACTCACTCAGGTTCCAGAGAGGCTGATGTGGACAGATGATAGCCTACCAGACTGATGTGAAGTGCGGAGGATAGGAGCAAGGTCAGGGTAGCTACTGATGAGAGGAGAGTCAGTGATAGAAAAAGAGGAATAAAGAAACTGGTTGACGTTTCTTCATGAGAAACCTAATCTTGAAGTGGGGTCTTCCTTTCAAAAAGAAACAGTCCTGTCAATAAAATCACACTCATTGCATGTTAACAAAATGAAGGCTTGCTTTACAATTAAATTTTGGAATTCACCACACTTGAACTCAATATAATTACAAACTGATGTCTAAAGACATGTTTTCATTGCCAGCTAATCTACTCTGAAAGCATGCTCCTCAGTGATATGTCATGTAACCCTGGACACTGAGGATCGGGCTCAGTCCCGGGCAATCAGCACACGCGTTGTTTTCAGACTCGCCGGCGTGGGGTGGAGTGCCTTTTACTGTCTATGCTTATGGGTCCTTCTCGGCTGCCGTAGTAAATACCGTCGCTAGCGTTTTGGTAACAGTATATTGGAACATACAGTACTTTGCAGGATCCTCGTTGTATTTGTGCTTGTCAGCAGGTTTAATAGCGCGTTTTTAAGATTTCCAATGGAGATAAATGAGATGGTGAGTTTAAAGAAATACCCTCTTGTCTTGTATCTTTCATTGAAATAGTTTATCTAAGTCAGTTATCATTAGCTAAGCAGCTAGCAAAGCATACCTAGCAACTTGAGTCCCTAGTCTACCTAATGTTACTTTACGATACATACTTTAGCTTGTTAAATAAGTTGTTTCTAGGTACTCACCTAGTTAGCCAAGATGATCAACACCAGTTTAATTTATCCTTTGAGAATTAAAAAAACATACATATCGTTAGTCTACACTTGTTCTTTACAAAGATGTTGCACTTATTTGTTGTCATGGGATTTTCATCATGCCTCTTTTAAAACATACTTGTGTAGATACTTCTTGGTTGATCAGGTTGTGTACAGACATATTACAAACAGAAAACTCATTCAGCCAGGCTGAGTTCTCCTCGGTGGCTGTAACATGCTGATTATCTCCTTCCTGTCAAATGTTTGCTATCCCGTGACAGCAGCACCCCAGTGATGGTTTGGGTGCTGCTGTCACGGTTTGGGCCCAAACCATCACTAAAGCGACATTTCTAAAGTGTCACTGTTGTATTTAGGGTTTTCTCTGAAAAGAGCGAACACATCATTGATTATGTGCGTGTGTAATGCTGGCCTTATAGACGCGCTTCAATAATCAAAGAGGTATTTTGTTGAATGCTGTCACGGCTCTTTGAAATAGATAAGATGACTAAATAGATGACCTCACAAATTAACATGTCAAGTTCTTTCCAGCTAGTTTAAAAGCTGTTCGGCATGCAAGCCAGTAAAACATTCGAGGGAGGCATTTCTGTTAGCATTGGGTCTCTTTTGTCCAAACAGCAACTTTCTCTAGTCAGCGAGGCCCCTCGAAACACCGCCACACAGGAAACCTGTCTTGAACTGCTTCCTTTGACAGGCAGGCCAGTAGCATGAGACAAGTGACTGCAGGATTCCAGGCTTTGACCAACTGACCAACGTAGACGTCTGCAGCCTCCAGACCAGCACGCCCCCCCCACACAGGTGCATGACCGCCCCCCGGGACAGGTGAGGGGGCGGTTGCACATGCAGACGGAGAAGAAGCCTCCGGTGTTTGCTGTGAAACGCGAGGAGCTGCAGCGTAGCTACGAGGGCGCTCGCGAGGTTCAGCAGCCAGGACGCGGCCGCAGCCGGGAGGACATGGGAGCCGTGATGGGGCCCGTGTTGCTATGGCTGCAGGACGTTACCGCGGTGACGCTACTGAGGGCCAGACGCACACTGCTGCAGGTGGCCGTAGTGCTGCTTGTCCTGCTCCTTCTCCTCTGGGTGTCCATCTTCCTCTACGGCAGCTTCTACTACTCCTACATGCCCTCGGTCAGCTACGCCACACCTGTGCACCTCTACTACAGGTAAGCACGCACGCACGCCACACCTGTGCACCTCTACTACAGGTAAGGACACGCACACACGCACGCCACACCTGTGCACCTCTACTACAGGCACGCACGCACGCACGCACGCACGCACGCACGCACGCACGCCACACCTGTGCACCTCTACTACAGGTAAGCACGCACGCACGCACGCACGCACGCCACACCTGTGCACCTCTACTACAGGTAAGGACACGCACACACGCACGCCACACCTGTGCACCTCTACTACAGGTAAGGACACGCACACACGCACACGGCCTACTGGTTAGCACTCTGGACTTGTAACCGGGTTGCCGGTTCGAGCCCCGACCAGTGGGCCACGGCTGAAGTGCCCTTGAGCAAGGCACCTAACCCCTCACTGCTCCCCGAGCGCCGCTGTTGTAGCAGGCAGCTCACTGCGCCGGGATTAGTGTGTGCTTCACCTCACTGTGTGTTCACTGTGTGCTGAGTGTGTTTCACTAATTCACGGATTGGGTTAAATGCAGAGACCAAATTTCCCTCACGGGATCAAAAGAGTATATATACTTATACTTACACGCAGGCACGCACGCACCCACGCAGGCACGCACACACGCACGCCACACCTGTGCACCTCTACTACAGGTAAGCACGCACGCATGCACGCACACACAAAACATTAGTAAGTAAGCAACAGTAAGTAAGTAACAGAAACATACCAACACACAGACAAACATGCAGTCGGCCTATTTACAGATACAGACATGGCAATAAGGCAAAACCCAACTTCAGGATCAGCAGTTACCTGATGCCAGACGGAAAAGGTGTGTCTTAAGCCTGGATTTAAAAGCAGTAAGGGTTGGTATATTTCTGAGGTCTTAAGCCTGGATTTAAAAGCAGTAAGCGTTGGTATATTTCTGAGGTCTCAAGCCTGGATTTAAAAGCAGTGAGGGTTGGTATATATCTGAGGTCTTAAGCCTGGATTTAAAAGCAGTAAGGGTTGGTATATTTCTGAGGTCTGAAGCCTGGATTTAAAAACAGTTAGGGTTGGTTTTTCATAAACTTTTTTTTTTCTCATAATTTTTTCATAAAAAGTTTTAAAAAGACTTTTTTAAGTCCATGTTTCTACCACATTGTCTTACAACATTTAGCCATGTGGCAGTGCCATTTTCAGTCAGAACAAACATATTGGTCAAGAGAAAACCAACATAAATCAATATTTGCCAGGGGTATGAATCATTTTGTTCTTAACTGTATGTGGGAGTATGTCCATTAAGTGCTGTATGTGGGAGCATGTCCATTAAGGGCCACTTGACCACTGAAGAAGAGATCTGTTGTTGCACCACACACACACTCACACACTCGAGGAATCCTTCAGAGATAATAAATGATGGTCATTCTTTTTTGTAATTATCCATCTTACTCTGTATTTTTTAACCTTTGAACTGTTTAAGCCGTCATGATACATGTTAGGTGTTTTGTAGACGGTATAGGTAACCTTCTGTTTGTTTTGTAAGTAGAGTTGCAGATTTGTAATAATATCTCTGGTCAGATGGCACTCTCTCTCTGAAGTAGCCTGACGAGCCAGACCCACATTAAAATGTAGGGTCTGGGCACTCACCGTTGGCAGTGCTCAGTCCGAGGGGCGGGATAATCGGTTGTCTTTTAAATTCCTTCTATGAGTCCCATGCGTTTTCCCACCAGCTAGTTGGCTAGTTCAAACTTTTGCCCACTTAAAAAAAGTTTAACTCGTGTGACACTGTTCGCCAACAGCAACATCCATCTTCTTTGTTTTCAAGTAGCAGGGAATTCAAGCCAAACCGTTGCGTTGCAACTCTGCCATCAATCATTATGTTAAGCCCGCCTAACGTCTCTATACACGATTTGATTGGCCTGATAGAAGTTACATTTTTCCAGCTCACAAGCCAACGGAGAGTTGCTAGACTAGCCCTCGCATCTAGATTTCTAGGCTACCTCTGAAGGGCTCTGGGCTGTTAAATGTCAGATAATGCCAGATCTCATGAGACCTCCTCTATCCTCCTGTGGTGTCAGTTCCATTCCATACACACGTTAGCAGATACTTTTATACACAATGCTCTTCTAATTGAGTCACAATGAAAGTCATTTCAGATGACTTTCCTGGTTTTCTTCTGGTTCTCTGGTGGTTCTTTCCTGGTTCTCTTCTAGTTCTCTTGTGGTTCTTTCCTGTTTCTCTGCTGGTTCTCTCCTGGTTCTTTCCTGGTTCTCTGCTGGTTCTCATGTGTGTTGTTTCTCATGTCCTCCCCCAGTACTGACTGTGACTCCTCCGAGGCTGGCCTCTGCTCCTTCCCCATGGCCAACATCTCTCTGCTGAAGAATGGTAGAGACCAGGTGAGCTAGCCCACACATCATAGGGCAGAGACCAGGTGAGCTAGCCCACACATGGGGTAGAGACCAGGTGAACTAGCCCACACATCATAGAGACCAGGTGAGCTAGCCCACACATCATAGGGTAGAGACCAGGTGAGCTAGCCCACACATCATAGGGTAGAGACCAGGTGAACTAGCCCACACATCATAGAGACCAGGTGAGCTAGCCCACACATCATAGGGCAGAGACCAGGTGAGCTAACCCACACATCATAGGGTAGAGACCAGGTGAGCTAGCCCACACATCATAGGGTAGAGACCAGGTGAGCTAGCCCACACATCATAGGGTAGAGACCAGGGGCCTGTACTACGAAGCGGGGTTACTGGCTTATCTGGGTAACTTCGAGAGTAACTTGATCACGTGTGGCGTAACTTCCCGATTAACCCGTACTACGAAAGGTGGATAGGTGTTAACCGAGGTATGCTGCCATGGCAATTTATGCTGCATTTCAAACCTGCTCCGACTAGGTGTGTAAATCGGAGTCTTCATGACGATTCGATACAATATCGATTTCTTAAGCCAATGATTCGATTATTTTCGATACTTCAGAATTCCCCACGATACGATTCGATACGATTCAATACTCAATATTTTTACATGATATCTATGAAGTTTCAAATAAATCAACAAAAGTTCGGAATGTAGGAGCAGGTATCTAAAGCCTTCGTTATACAGCCTCATGTCTTTGCATATAAAAAAAAAAACCCACCCGCAGCTTAGGAGTAGGTAGTGCGCTTACATCGGAGCCATAGACAGAAAAAGAAAGGTCGGAGCTGATGCTGAAAATAGATAGGCAAACAAACAGGCGGCAAAATAAACACATTAATCGATACTCTTGCGCACGAATCGATGCATTGAATCGCCTGCTGCATAATCGATGCATCGATACGAATCGATTAATATTTACATCCCTAGCTCCGACCAGGTTATGTTCTTGGTTAACCCGAGATTTCCGTTAACCACACCCTTTATAAGTACCACCCCTCCACTAACAATTTCTCCCGAGACATGTCGGCGTACCTGGATGATCTATACGACATTGGAGCGCAAATCGTGAGGGACTCTCTTTGCAGGGCGAGGGGTTTTAGAGACCGCCAGAAAATATATATAGCCTACACGGACGATATTCTCTATGAAAATATATATTGTCAGTCGAGGGAATTCGTTATCTTTGTCAGATGATCTAGGAAGACGTCTCATAGCAATGCCCGTACGTGGACATTCATGTATTCCATCGGTGATGCAAGAATACTGTATGTCCGAAAATAAATCGGACATAGGCCTACAGTATGCTGAACATCTGAGCAAGAATAGCCTAAAATAAATCGGACATAGCCTACAGTAGGCCTAATAAATTAAAATCATAATTTTAACAAACTTGTCGAATTGAATGTCATATTACTGTACCCTGCACATAAAGGCTACACATTTCCACAGCACCAGAATCCGACCAAATGCCTCCCTCAACCCCCTCCATAATCGGCCTTCCACTATTATTTGCGATGGCCAAATCTTCTGCTACTGTAAAACACTCTGGTGCCTTTCCTCCCACAGTAGTGTTCAAAGACACCTTTTTCTTGTTAGCTGTAAAACAGAGGCCAAGTGAAGACTATAAGCTAGGCCTACATGTTTTCATAATTAAGAAATATTAATGCAAGCTATAACTATATAAACCTACTATTCTGAATAATGTTTTTGTGTTTCATTTTCACCTGCTGCCATGTGCGTTTGGCAATGGTGTTGCATCTGAAATGTTCACAGGATTAGGCATACACTAAATCAGTCAATGGGGGCTACTTAAACATTCAATTATCCTTATTACTGTAATCTATATGCCCACTTCTGAATTGGGTTGCATCTGTAGGCCTTTCTATGAACTCAAAATAGGCTATTTAATTATTTCAACTCATTTCAGACATTCTGCAAGCTACTAATCCTCCGTAACACATATTTGAAGAACATGTGGGAATAAAACTTTACTTTTACGAGGCATGCCAGATTGTGGAGTGGCATGTTCGTTTATTGCGAGGCATGCCAGATTGTGGAGTGGCATGTTAGTTTATTGCGAGGCATGCCAGATTGTGGAGTGGCATGTTAGTTTTATTGTGGGTGTGTCGGATTGTGGAGTGGCATGTTAGTTTTATTGTGGGGTGTGTCGGATTGTAGCGAGGAATGCCAGTTAATGGAATGCAGTGGGTACCATATCGTATGGGTGGGTAAGTGCCAGTGGAGACGGACCTGTTTGGCAGATTTAGGGCAGAGCGCCACCCTTGTGTGGCAGGACCAACAGCGTGTGTGTGTGTGTGTGTGTGTGTGGCAGGACCAACAGCCTGTGTGTGTGTGGAAAGCTGAGATCACAGCTCAGTGTGGTAGCAGTTTAATGCCAAGGCAGGCGAGTGATAATGAACTGTGTGTCTCACAGGGTTTGTTTCGTTTGCTCTGTTGAAATATCTTGACATAGTTTTGAGTCTATATGGCCCATCCTACCACCCTTCTTTACTGTGTCACTCTATCCCTCTCTCTCTCACTCTATCACTCTCTTTCATTTAGGCAATCTCATCTCCTCTGAGAATGACTTTAATCGATGTGTTATGTCTGCTGTCCTGATTATTCTTAATCTATTTCTGTGCCTGTGTCTGTGTTTTTAATTCTGTCTTCCACCCTCTCTTTCTCACCTTTTCCTTCCCTCCCTCTCTCCCTCCCTCCCCCCCCTCTCGGTGTCCAGGTGATGGCTCCTGGTCAGCCGTATAGAGTGTCTCTGGAGCTGGAGCTGCCGGAGTCTCCAGTGAATGAGCAGCTGGGGATGTTTATGGTCAAGATGTCCTGCTACAGCCGAGATGGACACACCACTGCATCTGTCGCTCGCTCAGTGAGTGATCATGATCTCTCTCTCTCTCTCTCTCTCTCTCGCTCTCTCTCTCTCTCTCTCTCTCTCTTCTTACAGACAAACAAACACACACACATAAACACACACACATAAACACACACTTCCATTCATTCTTTTTTGCCTCAACCTTTCTGTCTTTCTATCTTTCTTTTCTCTTTGTTTCTTTTGTCTTTCTTGTCCTCCTCTTAATTCTCTCTCTCTCTATATATATATATATATATATATATCTCTCTCTTCCCTCCTTATTTCTCTCTCTCTCTCTCTCTCTCTCTCACCCCCCAGTCTTGTGATTCTGAGAGAGATAATCCACACAACCACAGTTGAGAGAGAGAGAACATGCTTTACAGAACAAGGCTTTCACAGACACATCTTCAACAGAGAACATGCTTTATTAGATACAAGGCTTTCACAGACACATCTTCAACAGAGAACATGCTTTATTAGATACAAGGCTTTCACAGACACATCTTCAACAGAGAACATGCTTTATTAAATACAAGGCTTTCACAGACACATCCCGAAACAGAGAACATGCTTTATTAAACACAAGGCTTTCACAGACACAAGGCTTTCACAGACACATCCCCAACAGAGAACACGCTTTATTAGATACAAGGCTTTCTTTAGTGCCACCGCTGACTCGGTCACTGCTGATGCCCCCGTGCTCTCACATGTCAGCTGCCCCCCCCCCCCCTCTGATTCATTAGTCCCCCCCCCCCTCCCTCTGATTCATTAGTCGTCGTCCCCCCCCCTCCCTCTGATTCATTAGTCCCCCCCCCCCCCTCCCTCTGATTCATTAGTCATTTCACGCATCTATTTTTTTCAACCCATACCCCCTCATTCTCTAGGTGCTCAGTGTAAAGGATTCCTCAGTTAGTCCTCAGTCCTCAGTTAGTCCTCAGTTAGGTATTCGGTTTGAATTGCTGCTCTAACATATTTTAAAAATGCTACTGGTAAGTGGTTTAGTAGAATGTTCTTGAAGATACATAGTTTACTGCAGAAGGCATAATAACTTACTAATAACCTGAATCACAGAAACCAGGTTACTCTATCCTGATTGATGACATCTGTGTCATATTGCCTTGCTGTGCTGTGAGTAATGTGTGTGTGATGTTGTGTGTGTGTGTGTGTGTCTTGCTGTGACTTCCTGTTTCCCGTCAGGCCATGCTGCACTTCCGCTCCAGTCTCCTCAAGACGCTGAGCACGCTGGTCTTCTCCCCACTGCTGCTGACTGGCGTCTCCGAGCAGAAACAGCTCCTGGAGCTCGAGCTCTTCACAGACTACAAAGACAACTCGGTGTGTGTGTGTGTGTGTGTGTGTGTGTGTGTGTACGTGTGTGTGTACGCACTTGTGTCTCCTGCTGTGGTACAGATTGTGAATGTACTCAGCTCATTTCACACATGATCTGAAATACACACACACACACACACACACACACACACACACACTCATGGCCTCAGGAGATGACCACAAGCTGCTGATCTCATGACTCTCTATTTTCAGTCATGAAGTAGTTGAGTCGACTCGCGCTGATCATTTCTGACCCTTTTAAACTCTGCTGAATGAGAAAACTCTCTGAAGCAATATTAATTCTCTATATTAATATTAATTCTCTATATTAATGCACTACAAACATCTCTATATTCATTCACTACAAATGTCTCTATACTAATGCACTACAAATGTCTCTATACTAATGCACTACAAATGTCTCTATACTAATGCACTACAAATGTCTCTGTATTAATGCACTAACTGTGGGGGCAGTGAGTTCTGTTGCCCTGCAGGGAGGGGGCAACTGGGGGGGCAGTGAGTTCTGTAGCCCTGCAGGGAGGGGGCAACTGTGGGGGTACTTCGGAGTGACTTTTAGTGAGGAACAGCATATGGCTGGGACATCGGTACACATTAAACACCATCATGCTGGAGCTACACATACTGGCCTACAGTAGGGGTCACTTAGGGGTCACTTAGGGGTCACTTAGGGTAGCGTATGTGTGTGTGGGTGTGTGTGTGTGTGTGTGTGTTGCATTACCAGCCTGTTGTAAAGTGATGTGCATGTGTAAAACCTCTGCTGTGCGTGTATGTGTGTCTGCTGTGTGGGTGTGTGTGTGTGTGTGTGTGTGTGTGTGTGTGTGTGTGTGTGTGTGTGTGTGTGTGTGTGTGTGTGTGTGTGTGTGTGTGTGTGTGTGTGTGTGTGTGTGTGTGTGTGTGATATAGTACCAGCCTGCGGTGGGTGCAGTGATTGAGATCCAGTCACGCCAGGTGCAGGTGTACTCTGCCCAGCTCAGGATCCATGCCTACTTCACTGGCATCAGGTAAACAGCAACACACACACACACACACACACGCACACACACACACACACATGCACACATATGCACACACACACACACACACACACACACACACACACACACACACACTAGGTGTACTCTGCCCAGCTCAGGATCCATGCCTACTTCACTGGCATCAGGTAACCAGCAACACACGCACACACACACACACACACACACACCCTGACGGCCTGTGTCCCGCGGTAGGTACGTGCTGTATAACTTCCCTCTGGGCTCGGCAGTGGTGGGCGTGAGCAGCAACTTCCTGTTCCTCAGTGTGGTCGTGCTCTTCGGCTACCTGCAGATCATCTGGGGCGGCCTCTGGCCACCGGAGCAGGTCAGGGTCCGGGTAAGCACAGCTCGCATCATAACCCCCGTGTGTGTGTGCACAGCTTGCATCCTAACCCCCGTGTGTTTGCGTGTGTGTGTGTGTGCGCGTGTCTGTGTGTGTGCGGGTGTGTGGGTGTGTGTGGCAGTGGCTATGTAACATTCTACCATATTGTAGTTGAACTGCCAGGGGCGTAACTATCAGTAAGCAGGGTACGCGGTTGCTTACGGGCCCGGACCAATCAGGGGCCCGCATCACACTGGAAATACATGATTGACGGCCGGGCCCCCTATCGCAAATTGCTAAATATCACCTGCTTGCTGCAGCTTTGGTCTGCACGTATTAAAACCGGTCTGTGCACGTCTTTTTAAAACGCATCTTTTTGTCTCTCGTGGGCATTTAATCTGCTGCCAGCTTGTGACTCCACATTGCCCAAAATGCTTGATTGCATTGTATTCTCCACATTTTAGCTAAATTTTGATGGCATGGCATCAAAATGACATGGCATTTTCTTTCAGTGAATCTTTTGCTTTACAATTAGGCTTATAATCGTCACTCGCGACCGGGCCTTTCACTGTAAAACGGACATTGTTCAGATCTTAACACAGCCCAGCATAGTCCATGTTAAGATTATCTTTGTTGGACCAAACCAGGTAATAAATAAACTTGTTTGAGTTTAGGAGCAATGCACCTTGTCTAAGGTTATTCATTAGCCTTTAGGTTAATAGACTAATGATGTCTGCCTATTCACCTATTGCCCATCTTAATGGTTTAAAGTTCGCGTATTCTCCATCAAATAGACTCGTTCTACATTTTCGCGTGCAAAAATGCAACATACGGTTAGCTGTCTAATATTGTTCACGTTAATGACATTGAAAAAATATGCTTCTTGCTACACTAGGATACTCACCGTTTTTTCCTAACATAATTTGAATTTGAATTCTCAAAGTTTCATGTAGCTCACCGTGACATCCATCACCTCTGCTCGGCGACTCACATCACTATTCCAGCTGATACATTGGACGCACCTATCTGCGCTCACACATAGCCTACTTTCGCTTTCTAAGAATATCAAAATTGCGTTATATATATATATATTTTTTTTTTGTAAGGGGGGCAGCTCAGTCAAAGAGGGCAGACGGGCAGTTCCATTATGCACTAGTGCTATGTTTGTGGCTAAATGAACGATTTAGCATAACATAATGACTCATTAATGCAATTTCATAGTAGCCTAATCAGCAGTGTTTTTTCATGTGTTGTGCGCCTTCACCAGTATTTTTGTTTTTGTGGTGCACGTACTCCTGATTTTGTCAGTCATCTCATCTCTTATATGCTGTGTCTCAAGGATCCTATCCTGTCCTATTCATGGTAGCCTACTCGTGGACATTGCGTTATCACGCGCTGTAGAAAGGGGGCCCGCCTTGATAATCCTGCATATGGGCCCGGTGTTGGCTCGTTACGCCACTGTGAACTGCAACTTTATTGTACTCTTATTGTATCTTGGTAGTTGTAAGTTGCTTTGGAGAAAGGCGTCAGCTAAACGACCAAATTGTCACCTTCCTAAAATTATATAATATAAACATTATAAACAGACCAAAATGTTTTTTTTTCATTTCATTTTTGAAAAACCTTTTTGAAGATACCGCTTTTGTGTGTATGTGTGTTTATTTTTGTTTAGTGAGAGTGTGTAATTGGGTTGTCTGCTTCAGGTGATTCTGTGTGTGTGTGTGTGTGTGTGTGTGTGTAAATGTGTTTTTACTTTCTGCAGGTGATGATGGGGGATACGACTCGACTGCAGCAGAGGAGAGAGGAGGCTCGCAAGCGCATGTCAGCAACCAGCCAGCAGAGTGAGTGTGTGTGGCTATGGTACATGCACACGCGCACACACACGCACGCACACATGCACGCACACATACACGCACGCACACACTCCTACGTTGTTTTTCATTTATTCTCTGATATTGTGGAGGTGGAGGAATACTGAGGCCTCTAAAATGTAGCTGCACTTCACTGAGGTCACTTCACAGAGGTCACTTCACAGAGGTCACTGCATTCCTATTGAATAGCTTTCATTAGTGTCCACGTTATGAGCTCTGCACAGCCTTTATGTTTCACTAAGCAGTTCACCTTTATGCACCGTGCTGTACTTAACTCTTTAGGCAGCGTGCTGTACAGTACTTAACTCTTTATGCAGCGTGCTGTACTTAACTCTTTAGCAGCCGTGCTGTACTTAACTCTTTAGCAGCGTGCTGTACAGTACTTAACTCTTTAGCAGCGTGCTGTACTTAACTCTTTAGCAGCGTGCTATACTTAACTCTTTAGGCAGCCGTGCTGTACAGTGCTTAACTCTTTAGCAGCGTGCTGTACTTAACTCTTTAGGCAGCCGTGCTGTACAGTACTTAACTCTTTAGGCAGCCGTGCTGTACAGTACTTAACTCTTTATCCAGGCGTGATGTACTTAACTCTTTAGATAGGCGTGCTGTACTTAACTCTTTAGATAGGCGTGTTGTACTTAACTCTTTATGCAGCGTGCTGTACTTAACTCTTTAGCAGGCGTGCTGTACTTAACACTTTAGCAGGCGTGCTGTACAGTACTTAACTCTTTAGGCAGCGTGCTGTACTTAACTCTTTATGCAGCGTGCTGTAGAGTACTTAACTCTTTATGCAGCGTGCTGTACTTAACTCTTTAGGCAGCGTGCTGTACTTAACTCTTTAGATAGGCGTGCAGTACTTAACTCTTTATGCAGCGTGCTGTACTTAACTCTTTAGATAGGCGTGGTGTACTTAACTCTTTAGCAGCGTGCTGTACTTAACTCTTTATGCAGCGTGCTGTACTTAACTCTTTAACAGCGTGCTGTACTTAACTCTTTAGGCAGCGTGCTGTACTTAACTCTTTAGCAGCGTGCTGTACTTAACTCTTTATGCAGCGTTCTGTACTTAACTCTTTATGCAGCGTGCTGTACAGTGCTTAACTCTTTAGCAGCGTGCTGTACTTAACTCTTTATGCAGCGTGCTGTATAGTACTTAACTCTTTAGCAGAGTGCTGTACTTAACTCTTTAGCAGCGTGCTGTACAGTCCTTAACTCTTTAGCAGCGTGCTGTACTTAACTCTTTATGCAGCGTGCTGTACAGTACTTAACTCTTTAGCAGAGTGCTGTACTTAACTCTTTAGCAGCGTGCTGTACTTAACTCTTTAGCAGCGTGCTGTACTTAACTCTTTATGCAGCGTGCTGTGCAGTACTTAACTCTTTAGCAGAGTGCTGTACTTAACTCTTTAGCAGCGTGCTGTACTTAACTCTTTAGCAGCGTGCTGTACTTAACTCTTTAGCAGCGTGCTGTTAACTCTTAACAAATACAATGGAGTTAGTGTGGACCTGGAGAAGATCCTGGTTTGGCCATGTAGACTGCTAAAAAAACTATATATTTTTTGCCCTTTTTGCCTTTATTCGGATAGGACAGTGAAAATAGACAGGAAGGAGTGGGAGAGAGAGATGGGGTGGGGTTGGGAAATGACCGCAGGCTGGACTCGAACCTGGGTCCCCGTGGGCACTTGGACCCGTACATGGTATGGGCGCTGTAGCCTGTTGCGCCACAGCGCCCCCCATGAATTTTGATGAATAATGACCAATAAGATCTTATTTCCTTGTAGTTAAGAGGCCTGACACGGAAAGGGAGCCCTCTACTGGTACAACGCAAGAGCTGCAGCCCCCAGGCAGCGCACTGAGAAAGGGTAAGAAAAGCAGTATGAAGCCTCCAATGTAGGGGCATTGCAGCTTACGCAGTCACACTCTCTGACTTCTGAATGATCTGTGTGTGTGTGTGTGTGTGTAGGTGAACTAGAAACTACAGAGACTGTCTCTTTAAATCGAGCTGAAGTGCCAGAAGACAACAATACAGGTATAGTGTGTGTGTGCGCGTGTGTTTCCTGTGTTTACAACCTCATATAGTGTATGAGTGTTATGTTTACGGTGTAAGTCCTGTATAATGTGTATGTATGCTCTGTTGATATGCCTTGTATAATGTGTGTGTGTGTGTATCTAATCTTCTCTGTATAATGTGTGTGTGTGTGTGTGTGTGTGTGCTTGCAGGTGAACTAGAAACTACGGAGACTGTCTCTTTAAATCAAGCTGATGTGCCAGAAGGCATCAATACAGGTATTGTGTGTGTGTGTGTGTGTGTTTGTGAGTGTGTGTTTCCTGTGTTTCCAACCTCATGCAAAGAACAAATTTCTCCAAAACTGTTTTTCACCTTATAGCGGCAGATGTCCTTCAAATTGTAAATGTATCACTGCTGTCAGGCACTTTTCCTTACAGGCCCATATCCAATCTACCTTTTATTGGCAAAACTATTGAAAAAGTGGTCTTTAATCAACAAACCACCTTCTTAACATCAAATGGGTATTTTGATTACTTTCAGTCTGGTTTTTGAGCAAATCACAGCACTTAAACAGCTCTCATTAAAGTTTTCAATGACATACGCCTAAACACAGATTCAGGTAAAACATGAGTCCTAGTGCTACTGGACCTTAGTGCAGCATTTGACACTGTTGATCACAATATTTTACTACACAGACTAGAACACAGGGTTGGATTTACAGGGATAGTTATCAACTGGCTAAAATCATATCTACAAGAAAGGAGCTTCTTTGTTGCCATCGGAAACTGTACCTCAACACCAACGTCCTTGACCTGTGGCGTTCCCCAGGGGTCGATCTTGGGGCCACTATTATTCAACCTCTATATGCTTCCACTTGGACAAATCATCCATAATACTTTGATTTCATATCATAGCTATGCAGATGACACAAATTTACTTAGCTCTGTTGCCAAACGACTATGGTCACCTTGAATCTATGTGTAAGTGTATAGAACAAATCAACATCTGGATGTCTCAAAATTGTCTTCAGCTGAACAAAGAAAAAACTGAAGTAATTATATTTGGTAAAAAGGAGGAAAGACTTTTTGTCTTGTGTGTGTATCTGATCTTCTCTGTATAATGTGTGTGTGTGTGTGTCTGTGTGTGTGTTT